>NC_090297.1:28874615-29509038 GCF_039906515.1 Pseudorca crassidens | reverse complement strand
CATGGAGCAGCCAGAGCTATCCCACTTCAGAACCTTTCCGTCCGGGACTGACACTTAGCTCAGGTCTGTGTCCTGTTTTCCCACAGCCCTGGGGTCACTGGAGAGTGGCAAAGAAACTGTGCTCCCACCTAGTGGCACAGTGAGGACGGGATCCCAGTGCACACCCACCACCTGGCCATCCAGCTCTCACCCACCCTCACCTCTTCAGGGCTCTCATGAGCAAATAAAAGCAGAACAGATGCCCCTCTGAATAAGGACTCCAAACGTCCCTGTGGAAGGACATCGACCTCACTCCCAGAGGAAATAGCAGGCAGATGTCGTGGAGGGGCAGGAGAAGGGTGGGTCGGGAGGGAGTCCCTGGATGCCAGGTGACCAGGACTTGTTCTGGGGGGCCAGGGGCGGGGGTCAGGGCATGTGGGATACCCTCAGGATACAGCAGGACCAGGTCCTCAGTGAGAACTCTCCTTCTTGCCTTGGTCTGCTTTGATTTCATAAATACTGAAACACCACTGACTGTAAGATACATAATTTGATGTACTTCCCTAAGAAAGAAAAAAATGCCCCCAGTTAAACTATGACATAGTGCTTTCTTATCATCTATTGCAAGACCCATCTCCATCTCAGGGGTGTTAAAATCTTGACAAAAGAAGTGTGATTTGGAATCAATGGAAATACGGTCATAAAAACAACACTCACTGCAGTTTATCAAGAGTTCTCTGCTGAGGGCTATACGTGCAGCATCTCACTCAATCCTCCCAAACTCTGTGAGTCGAGATATAGTTCAGAGAGGTCAAGCAATGCTACAAGGTCACACAGACGAGCCTAATAATACTTAAATAGTGTTTGACTAAACTCAAATACTAGCAAGATCACTCCACAAATCTATAGTTATGGCCTTTGGGACACACAGAGCTTGACAAGCTTGTCTGAGGTCATGCAGCCTGTAGGTGGTGGATGAGTTGGTGTTGGCTGACCTCTCCACTGTCCTGTTATCAGCTAGCAGGGGCAGAGCTGGGCCTCAAACCCTGCCTCATGGAAGTCCAGGCTGTGCTCCTAACCACCAGGCATCATTGCCTCTTTTCAAGAGAAAAGGGCACCAAAGCAGGTTGTCCTGCATAGATGTCTACCTACAGGACTCAGCCTCTCTCTGGCCCTCCCAGTCCCCTGGAGGCTGCTCCCCACTGCCCACCTCCCACCTCTGGATGGGCATTTGCTTCCCCTCCTGGCTGGCCGGTAGAGGGTGATTCCCACCTCTCTGGCCTCCTTCAGAATCCTAACAGCCAGTAGAACGAAAGGGAGCAGCAGGCAGGCAGAGATGAGGCAGAAACGGCGAGCGAGGGCTGCCTTCGAAAACTCACAAATTGGTCCCAGAGAGAAATGGAGCCTCTTTTTTGCCCATCAGCTCACTCCCCCAACCATTACCAGGCAAGCAGAGTGAAGGCCTTGGCTGGAGCAAAACCCAGGCATGGGTATGGGGAATGGCATTAGGGCAGCCGTGGCTCCCTCTCAGAGGGGCAGGGAGACCCCGGGAGCCAGCCTGGATCCAGCCTCCTCAGAGGAGAGCTGAACAGGAACACAGAGCTGGTGCCTGGGGGAGACTTGACCCAGCTAACTTCAGGTGGATGGGAGAGGCCAGGACCCACCTGAAGTGGGGAGAAGGGGCAGGTGCTGGATAGGCAGACCCACGGGGCTGGGGGACCCAAAATCTACCCCAACAGCAGATAGTGGCTCCTGGGGATCAGGCGTGGGCGAGAGGTGGGACTGGCATTGTAGATTCAGGAGTCGCCCTTATCCCAAGCTGCAGACAGAGAGCAGCGGGGGCGGGGGGAGGGGGAGAATCAGAGGAGCATCCACTCTGTGCCGAGCACTGGACCAAGAGCTTGAGGTGCATCATCTCCTCTAACCCACCCAGCAGCACTGAGAGGTGAAATGCCCATTTCACAGATGTGAAACCTGACATTCAGAGGGGGTGAGTAACGGCTGGTTGGTGGCTGAACCTGGACGCGAACTTCCCCAAAGCAGTCTGACTCCAGACCACTGTGCTGGGGTGCTTCTGCGGAAATGAGGCATTAGACAAGCGAGCCAGGCAGGGCAAGATGAGCTCCCAGAGCCAGACACACAGTCAGCACAGACGAGCTTCAGGGGCTAGTATGCTGCGGCTCCTGAATTCCCTCCCAGCCCTGCTCAGCTGTGGTCCTCAGTCCTTAGTCTGTGGCAGGGCTGAGTCGGGGGTGGGACATAAGCCTTGCTTCTGAGAACTGGAAGCCAAGCAGCAGCCACTAGATATCCGCAGCTGCAGCCTGCGTGCTTCTGCTGACAGCCAGGATGAAGCTGGCTGTCCAGCTAGGAGGGGTGTTCCCTCCTTTCCCCTGCACCACGTGCCTCTCTTCTGAAGATGAGGATGCTTGCCAGTAGTAGGCGGGGCCTGGGAGGCCCTGGGCACTGTGCTTTCCCACAAGACTCTCCAGTCCTCCACTGCCAGCCTCACTGGCAGCCCCAGTGCCTGCTGGGAGATGCTATGGAGATGCAGTCACAGTGTGCTGGCTGTGAGCAGAGCACAGCAGCGCTGGAGAAAGGAGTAGCACTTCCTAGAGGCAACAAGTCTTTCTGAGTCAGGGACTGAGAAAACTGATACCTGAGATGAGATGGCCTGGCAGGTGGGGCCATGACCACACCTGGCCCCTGCCTGCTTGCTGAAATCACTAGGCTCTTTCATGCTTCACTCCTGCTGTTCCTCTGCCCATTCAGCCCTTTTACTATGCTGCTTGATCAGCTTCTACTCACTCTTCAGGGCCTTGCTTAAATATCACCTCCTCTAGGAAGCCTTCTGGGATTTCTCCTGGCCACTTTCATTCCCTAAAACACTTTACATTAATCACAACAGGACAGTCATCACCCTTATTGTTAATTATTTCTTTGACTTTTTCCCCCTTCAATCTGTGAGCAACTCTCATCCAATTTTCTATTCCCCTGCACTGAGAAGGTACCAATGAATGTTTGTTGCATTGAACTTCCCTTGGGAGAGTGATAAAAAAGCAGTCCCCCATAGACACTCGCTATCATCTCGTCTGTTTGTTCCTTTCATAGCTTTTATAACAAGAAGGTTGGCACCTAAGAGGCAGGGAGCTTGTTTGCTTAAATCAACAATATCTCCCCAATTCTGGAAACAGTCCTTTAACACAGAGTAGGTATTCAATGAATATTTGTTGAGTTAATGCATGAATTAGAAAAAGGCTGCTCTAAGTGTTCAGACACACAGGGCCAAAGATGTGGGTTTTATTCTCACCTGCTCAGTTGCTGGGCACTGTGCTGGGCACAGGGTGACACATCCCTTGAGGGCCCTGCAGTCTAGTTGGGGGACCGACATGGAAACAGTGACAGGTAAATATCAAACCAAAGATTGATCCAATCACTACAGTGTATGGGGAGGACATACCTGGACACACCTGGGATCCAGGTGTGAATGGAGAAGTTACTATACTCTGTCTAAACTTCAGTTTCCTCATACATAATATAGTGAGAATATAATATTTAGGGATATTGTAAAGATTAAACAGGATGACGCTCATGAAGCATTTGGCACGGTACCTAATTAATGCATGAGAAGGTATCAGATACTTCGTCACCATGAATAAGGACATAATGTCATGAGCAAAGGCATAAAAATGTGGCAGTTAATGGAGTAGTTGAGAAACTGATGGGGAGACGTGTACACAGAGAGGTTCAATGAGAGATAAGGCAGAAAGGTCGATGCAGGCCAGATTTATGAAGACGTTGAAAACCAGAAAGAACACCGGGGCCTGATCCTCTGGGCAGGAGGAAGTAAGGTAGGCTGTGAGGCTGAGCGCTGGCACCAATGAATTTGAGCTTTGAGAGTCCCTGGGGCTGATGCCTGGTGGCGGGGCTGGTAAAAAAGAGGGCGGAGGGATGAAAGCATGAAGGGGCTGGTGCCACGGTGCAGGGCATGGGCTGGAGGGTGACGACAGCAATGGGAAAGACAGATCGCAGAGTCATCTGGGGGGCAAAGAGTGATGCAGGAGATGGCGCTGGGAGGTGAAGATGATACCAAGTTTTCCAGCCTGGACCACTGAAGGGCGTTGGTGCCCTTCCCTAAGACGGGAAGCCCAGGTAAAAAGTAGGTTTGGGGAGAAGATGCTGTATTTGATTTCAGAAATGTTGGGTTGTAGATATCATGGAGGACTTGAAGGTAGATCAGAAGACAGATTCTTACCCAGACAAAAGCCCTCTCCTTATCCACAGCCTGGATGCTGCCAACCTCTCTTCAAAGGCCACATGGAGGTAGGAATGGTGCAGAACACCCCTCTCCTGGGCGAGGGTGACAGGCAGCCCACCCAGGCATGACCAGGCCCATTCTGGAAGGGGGCATTGACTTAGTCTGTTTTTGTGGAAAACAAGATTTCACCTGTTTTATTCTCGTGGCCTAATTCCCTCTACTTGGAGATACCTAAAGGTTTTTGTTGTTGTTAATTATAACCTTTTAAGGCAATGGAAGGATTAGTTGGAAATGACTGAACCCATACATAGAAAGAAAACGACACACCATGGACTAAATGGGTAAACATAAATCTAGCAACACTAATTTATGAATAACCTACAGATTTGAGGATTCTCTGGGCGCTGGTGTAAACGACCAGGTGAGATCCTTTCCCAGATGAGGCTTAGGAAGGAGATCCCTTCCTGGTTCTGGGCTAGATGCTCATTACCAGTACGCTATTTACAATCTTAGTATGTGTTAGTATGTCTTCTTTGGAAAACCAAAGCAGAGCATGACTCCTGCATCTGCAGAAGCTGTGCAATTTTGGACAAATCACTAACTTCTCTGAGCTTCCACTTCCTCCTCTGAAAAAATGAGGATAATAGTAGAATCCCCCTCATCGAGTTGCTGTGAGAATTAAATGAGCTAATGCGTAGAGAAGGCTTAGAACACAGACTCAGTAGGTATTAGTGATTCTTGTTACTGTTATTATGACTTCTGCACTGCTTTCGGTTCCCCTGCTAATTCACACCGGATGGTTATGCAGAAAATTCTGTCTTTGTGTTTGTTCAAAGTACAAAGTTCTCCTTGGGATGAGAACTCACGATTTACTCTCTTAAGAGCTTTCATAGAGATCATACAGCAGCATTAATTATATTTATCATGTTGTACATTACATCCCTACTACTTATTTATCTTATAACTGGAAGTTTGTACCTTTTGACCACCTTCCTCCAGTTCTACCTCCTCCACCCACCCCACCCCCACCCCTGGTAACCATGTATCTGATCTCTTTTTCTTTCTTTCTTTCTTTTTAAATTAAAGTATAGCTGGTCTACAATATTGCATTAGTTTCAGGTGTACAGCACAGTGATCCAGTTATTTTTTCAGATTATTTTCCATTATAGGTTATTACAAGATACTGAATATTGTTCCCTGTGCTAGACAGTAAATCCTTGTTGCTTATCTATTTTATGTATAGTGGTTTGTATCTGTTAATCCCATACTCGTAATTTATCCCTCCCCCACTCCCTCTCCCCTTTGAGAACCATAAGTTTGTTTTCCATCTGTGAGTCTATTTCTGTTTTGTTTTTCTCTGTCTTACATCACTTAGTATGATATTCTCTAGGTCCATCTATGTTGCTGCTAATGGCAATATTTCATTCTTTTTATGGCTGAGTAATATTCCATTATGTAAATATACCACATCTTCTTAAACTAATCGTCTGTTGGGCACTTGGGTTGCTTCCATGTCTTGGCTATGGTAAATAGTGCTGCTATGAACATTGAGATGTATGTATCTTTTTTTTAAATTTAATTAATTAATTTATTTTACACAGCAGATTCTTATTAATCCATTTTATACATATTAGTGTATACATGTGAATCCCAATTTCCCAATTCATCCCGCCACCCCTGAGAGATGTATCTTTATTTTTTTAATCATTTTCCTCATTTTATTATTTTATTTTTTTAACATCTTTATTGGAGTATAATTGCTTTACAGTGTTGTTAGTTTCTGCTGTATAACAAAGTGAATCAGCTATACATACACATATATCCCCATATCCCCTCACTCTTACATCTCCCTCCCACCCTCCCTATCCCACCCCTCTAGGTGGTCACAAAGCTGCAAGCTCATCTCCATGTGCTATGTGGCTGCTTCCCACTAGCTATCTATTTTACATTTGGTAGTGTATTTATGTCAGTGCCACTCTTTCACTTCATCCCAACTTACCCTTCCCCCTCCCCATGTCCTCAAGTCCATTCTCTACATCTGCATCTGTATTCCTGTCCTGCCCCTAGGTTCTTCAGAACCTTTTTTTTTTTTAGATTCCATATATATGTGTTAGCATACGGTATTTGTTTTTCTCTTTCTGACTTACTTCACTCTGTATGACAGACTCTGGGTCCATCCACCTCACTACAGATAACTCAATTTCATTTCTTTTTATGGCTGAGTAATAATATTCCGTTGTATATATGTGCCACATCTTCTTTATCCATTCATCTGTTGATGGACACTTAGGTTGTTTCCATGTCCTGGCTATTGTAAATAGTGCTGCAGTGAGCATTGTGGTACATGACTGTTTTTAAATTATGGTTTTCTCAGGGTATATGCCCAGTAGTGGGATTGCTGGATCACATGGTAGTTTATTTTTTAAAGAAGCTCCATACTGTTTTCCATAGTGGCTGCACCAATCTACATTCCCACCAACAGTGTAGGAGGGTTCCCTTTTCTCCAGCATTTATTATTTATAGACTTTTTGATGATAGACATTCTGACTGGTGTGAGGTGATACCTCATTGTGGTTTTGATGTGCACTTCTCTAATAATTAGCAAAGTTGAGCATCTTTCATGTGTCTGTTGGTCATCTGTATGTCTTCTTTTGAGAAATGTCTATTTAGGTCTTCTGCCCATCTTTTGATTGGTCTGTTTGTTTTTTCTATATTGAGTTTTATGAGCTGTTAGTATATTTTAGATATTAACCCCTTGTTGGTAGCATCATTTGCAAATATTTTCTCCCATTCCATAGGTTGCCTTTTCATTTTGATGATGGTTTCCTTTGCCATGCAAAGGCTTTTAAGTGTGATTAGGTCCCATTTGTTCATTTTTTTCTTTTATTTCCTTTGCCTTGGGAGACTGATCTAAGAAAATATTGCTATGATTTATGTCAGAGAATTTTTTTGCCTATGTTCTCTTTTAGGATTTTTATGGTGTCATGTCTTATATTTAGGTCTTTAAACCATTTTGTGTTTATTTTTGTATTTGGTGTGAGGGAGTGTTCTTATTTTATTGATTTACAGGTAGCTTTCCAGCTTTCCCAACACCACTTGTTGAAGAGATTGCCTTTTCTTCATTGCATATCCTTTTCTCCTTTGCTATAGATTAATTGACCACAGCTGTGTGGGTTTATTTATGAGCTCTTTATTCTGTTCCATTGATCTATAGTTTTGTTTTTGTGCCAATACCATGCTGTTTTGATTACTGTAGCTTTGTAGTATTGTCTGAAGTCTGGGAGGGTTATGCCTCCAGCTTTGTTCTTTTTACCCAGGATTGCTTTGGCAATTCTGGGTCATTTGTGGTTCCATCTAAATTCTAGTATTATTTGATCTAGTTCTGTGAAAAATGTCATGAATATTTTGATAGGGATCAGATTAAGTCTGTAGATTGCTTTGGGTAGTTTGACCATTTAAACAGTATTAATTCTTCTAATCCAAGAGCATGGGATATCTTTCTATTCCTTTGAATCATCTTCAGTTTCCTTTATCAATGTTTCATAGTTTTCAGTGTATAATCTTGAAACCCCTTTGGTTAAGTGTATTCCTAGGTATTTTTTTTGGACCCAATTTTAAATGCCTTTTTTTTTTTTACTTTCTCTTTTCCGATATTTCATTATTAGTGTAAAAAAATGCAACAGATTTCTGTATGTTAATCTTGTATCCTGCTGCCTTGCTGAATTCATTTGTTAGTTCTAATAGTTTTTGTGTGGAGTCTTTAGGGTTCTCTACATAGAGTATCAGTGTCATCTGCAACTGATCTCTTTTTCTACGAGTTTGTTTATTTTTGAAGTATAACTGACCTACAGTTAGGTTGGTTCCTGATACACAACATAGTGATTCAATATTTCTATACATTACAAAATGATCACCATGATAAGTCTAGCTACCATTTGTCACCATAATAAAGATATTAGAGAATTATTGACTATATTTCCCATGCTGTACATTTCATCCCTGTGACTTTTGTAACTGGAAGTTTGTACCTCTTAATTTCCTTCACCTATTTCACTCATCTCCCCACCCCTCTCTCTCCCCTCTGGAAACCACCTATTTGTTCTGTGTCTATGACTCTGTTTCTCTTTTGTTCTGTTTGTTCATTTGATTTGTTTTTTAGATTCCACACATAAGTGAAATCATCCAGTATTTCTTTTTCTCTGTCTGACTTATTTTGCTTAGCATAATACCCTCTAGCTCTATCCATGTTGTCACAAAGGGCAAGATTTCATTCTTTTTAATGGCTAATATTCCATTGTATATATATATGTGTGTGTGTGTGTGTATATATATATATATATACACACACACACACACACACACACATATATATATACACACACACAAATTCTTTATCCATTCACCTATCAGTGGATGCTTAGATTGCTTCTATATCTTGGCTATTGTGAATAATGCTACAGTGAACAGTGGGGGTGCATATATCTTTTTGAATTAGTGCTTTTGTTTTCTTCGGAAAAATACCCAGAAGTGGAATTGCTGGACAATATGATAGTTCTATTTTTAATGTTTTGAGGAACTTCCATACTGTTTTCCACAGTGGCTGCACCAATTTACATTCCCACCAACAGTGCACAAGGGTTCCCTTTTCTCCACATTCTTGCCACACTTATTTGTTGTCTTTTTGATAACAGCCATTCTGACAAGTGTGAAGTGATATCTCACTGAGGTTCTGATTTGCATTTCCCTGATGATAAGTGATATTGAACTTCTTCTCATATGCCTGTTGGCCCATTTTTTAATCGGTTGTTTGTTTGTTTGGTGTTGAGTTGTATGAGTTCTTTGTATATTTTGGATATTAATCCTGCAGATATCTTCTCCCATTCAGTAGGCTGCGTTTTCCTTTTTTTGATTGTTTCCTACACTGTGCAAAGGCTTTTTAGTTTAATGTAGTCCCATTTGTTTATTTTTGCTTTTGTTTCCTTTGCCTGAGGACACATATCCAGAAAACTATTCCTAAGACCAATGTCAAAGAGTGTACTGCCTATGTTTTCTTCTAAGAGTTTTATGGTTTCAGGTCTTACATTCAAGTCTTTAATCCATTTTGAGTTTATTTTTGTACATGGTCTGAGAAAGTAGTCCAGTTTTATTCTTTTGCAGGTGGCTATCCAGTTTTCCCAGCACCACTTATTAAAGAGGCTGTCTTTTCCCATATTGTATATTCTTGCCTCCTTTGTTGTAGATTAATTGACCATGTAATTGTTGGTTTACTTCTGGGCTCTCCGTTCTGTTCCAATGATCTATATGTCTGTTTTTTGTCAGTACCATACTGTTTTGATTACTGTAGCTTTGTAGTATAGTTTGAAACCAGGGAGCATGATACCTCCAGCTTTGTTCTTCTTTCTCAAGATTGTTTCAGATATTCAGGTCTTTTGTATTTCCATACAAATCTTTGAATTATTTGTTATAATTCTGTGAAAAAAATGCCATTGGTATTTTGATAGGAATTACATTTAAAATGTAAATTGCCTTCGTTAGTGTGATTATTTTAACAATATTAACTCTTCCATTCCATGAGAACAGTATATCTTTCCATCTGTTTGTGTTATCTTCAGTTTCTTTCATCAGCGTTTTATAGTTAACCTCCTTTACAGGCCTTTTGCCTCCTTAGTTAGATTTACCCCCAGGTATTTTATTCTTTTTTATAAAATTGTAAGTGGGATTATTTTCTTAATTTCTCTTTCTGATACTTTGTTGTTAGTGTTTAGAAATGCAACAGATTTCTGTATATTAATTTTATATTCTGCAACTTAACTGAATTCATTTTTTAGTTCTAATAGTTTTTTCAGTAGCATCTTTATGATTTTTTATATATAGTGTCGTGTCATCTGCAGTGACCGTTTCACTTCTTCCTTTGCAATCTGAATTCCTTTTTTCTTTTTCTTGTCTGATTTCTGTGACTAAGACTTCCAATACTATGTTGAATAAAAGTGGTAAGAGTAGGCACCCTTGTCTTGTTCCTGATCTTAGAGGAAATGTTTTCAGCTTTTCACCATTGAGTATGATATTTCTGTACGTTTGTCAGATATGGCCTTTATTATGTTGAGGTATGTTCCCTCTATACCCACTTTGTTGAGAATTTTTATCATAAGTGGATGTTGAATTGTGTCAAAAGTTTTTTCTGCATCTATTGAGATGATCATATGATTTTTATTCTTCAATTTGTTAATATGGTGTAGCACATTTACTGATTTGTGGTGATATTGAAGCATCCTTGCATTGCTGGGATAAACCCCACTTAATCATGGTATATGATCCTCTTAATGTATTGTTGAATTTGATTTGCTAATGTTTTGTTGAGGATTTTTGCATTTATGTTCATCAGTGATATTGGCCAGTAATTTTCTCTCTTTTTGTGTGGTTTTTTTTTTCTGGTTTTCATATCAGGGTGATGCTGGCCCTATAGAATGAGTTTGGAAGCATTCCTTCCTCTTCAATTTTTTGGAATAGTTTGAGAGAAATCAGTGTTAACTCTTCTTTAAATGTTTGGTAGAATTAACCTGTGAAGCTGTCTGGTCCTGGACTTTTGTTTACAGGGAGTTTTAAAATTACTTATTCAATATCATTACTGGTAATTGGTCTGTTCATCTTTTGTATTTCTTCCTGATTCAGTATTGGGAGGTCATACGTTTTCAGGAATTTATCCATTTCTTCTAGGTTGTCTATTTTATTGGCATATAATTGTTTATAGTAATCTCATATGATTCTATTTCTGTTTTGACTTCTCCTCTTTCATTCTGATTTTAATTATTTGGGCACTCTCTCTTTTTTCCTTGATGAGTCTGGCTAAAGGTTTATCTATTGTATTTATCTTTTCAAAGAACCAGCTCTTATTTTCACTGACCTTTTCTATCATTTTTGTAGTCTCTATATCATTTATTTCTGCTATGATCTTTATTATTTATTCTATCAACTTTGGGTTTTGTTTGCTCATTTTCTATTTCCTTTATGTGTACATTTAGGTTGTTTATTAAACCAGTATTTTAAAAATGCAAGCTATTTCTTTTTGCCATGGCTGCTGACAACCTATGCAGATTTTAAGATTGTGACTTTGTGTATGATGTGAAATAGTGGCCTAGTTTTATTCTTTTGCATGTGGCTGTCCAGCTTTTCCAACACCATATATTTTTTTTCATATGATATCGCTTATATGTGGAATCTGAAATATGATACAAATGAACTTATTTACAACACAGAAACAGACTCACAGACATAGAAAACAAACATTGTTACCAAAGGGGAAAGGTAGGGGTGGGATAAATTAGGAGTTTGGGATTAACAGACACACACCACTATGTATAAAATAGATAAATAACCAGGACCTACAGTATAGTAAAGGGAACTATATTCAAGATTTGTAATAACCTATAATGGAAAGAATCTGTAAAGAATATATATATGTATATATGTGTGTGTGTATATATATATATATACATATATACATATATATATATATATATAACTGAATCACTTTGTTATATACCTGAAACATTGAAAATCAAATCTACTTCAATAAAATGAAAGAAAATGTCCAACACCATTTATTGAAGAGACTTTCCTTTCTCCATTGTATGTTCTTTGCTTCTTTGTCATAAATTAATTGTCCATATATGTGTGGGTTTATTTCTGGGATTTCAGTTCTGTTCCATTGATCTATGTGTCTGTTTTCCAGCCAATACCATGCTATTTTGATTACTATAACTTTGTAATATAATTTGAAATCAGGGAGTGTGATACCTTCAGCTTTGTTCTTTTTTCTCAGAATCGCTCTGGTTATTTGGCCTTTCATGTTTCCATATAAATTTTAGAATTTTTGTTCTATTTTTGTGAAAAATGTCATTGAGATTTTGATAGGGATTGCATTCAGTCTATATATTGCTTTAGGTAATATGGACATTTTAACAATGTTAATTCTTTCAGTTCATGAGCCTGAAATATCTTTCCATTTCTTGGTGTTTCTTCAATTTTATTCAACAATGGCTTATAGTTTTCAGTGTACAGGTTAATAAATTTAACTTCCTTCATTAAATTTATTCCTAGATATTTTATTTTTTTTGTAGTTACAATGGAAAATGGGATTGTTTTCTTAATTTTTCTTTCTGCTAGTAAATCAAAATGGATCAAAGACTTGAATGTGAGATCTGAAACCATAAAACTCCTAGAAAAAACATAGACAGTGAGCCCTTTGGCATCAGTCTTAGCAATATTTCTGGATATGTTTCCTCGAGCAAGGGAAACAAAAGCAAAAATAAACACATGGGGCTATATCAAACTAAAAAGCTCTGCACAGCAAAGGAAATCAACAGAACAAAAAGACACCTACCTAATGGGAAAAGGTATTTGCAAATCATATATCCAATAAGAGATTAATATCCAAAATATGTAAAGAACTCAACAATAAAAAAACCAAAGAACTTGATTGAAAAATTGGCAGATTTGCCAATTTTTGCCAACATGAAAAGATGTTCAACGTCACTAATCACTAGGGAAATGTGAATCGAAGCAATTAGATATCACCACATGCCTGTTAGAATGGCTGTTATCAAAAAGGCAAGAAAGAAGTGTTGGAGAGGCAGGCTGTGGAGAAAGGGAACCCTCGTGCATTGTTGGTGAGAATGAAAACTGGTGGATCCACTATGAAAAACAGTATAGAGGGTCCTCAAGATATTAAGAATAGAATTACCATATGATCCAGCAATTCCACCTCTGGGTATTTAACTGAAGAATTTTTAAAAACCACTAATTTGGAAGATACACGCACTCCAATAGCCACCACAGCGTTTTTTACAATAGCCATGATGTGGAAACAACCTAAGTGCCCATCAACAGATGAATGGATAAAGAAGATGTGGTATATGCAGTTGACCCTTGAACAAAGCAGGGATTAGGCGCACAGTCGAAAATCCAAGTATAACTTACAGTCGACTCTCCATATAGGTGGGTCCTCTGTATCTGCCATTCCACATCTGCTGATTCAACAAACTGTGGATCATGTAGTACTATGATATCTACTATTGAAAAAACATCTGCATGTAAGTGGACTCATGCAGTCCAAACTCATGTTGTTCAAGGGTCAACTGTATATAGAATGGTGTACCACTCAGCCATAAAAAAAAAAGATGAAATCTTGCCATTCGTTAACAATGTGGTGGACCTTGAGGGTGTTAACATAAGTGAGGTAAGTCAGACAGAGAAAGACAAACACTGTATGGTTTCACTCAAGTGTAGAATAAAATAAAATGAACA
The DNA here is from genome assembly GCF_039906515.1 of Pseudorca crassidens. NCBI lineage: Eukaryota > Metazoa > Chordata > Mammalia > Artiodactyla > Delphinidae > Pseudorca > Pseudorca crassidens. Next base: position 29,495,501 of record NC_090297.1, on the reverse strand, counting down.
AGGCAAACCAAACAAGAACAAACACATTGATACAGAGAACGGAGTAGCAGTTACCAGAGGGGAAGGAGGGTGGGCAACACGGGTGAAGAGGGTCAACTGTATGGTTATGGAAGGAAACTAAACTTTTGGTGGTGAGCGTGCTGTAGTGTATACAGAAGTCGAAATATAATATTGTACGTGTGAAACTTATATAATATTATAAACCAATAAAATAAAAGAGAGTGCAATTTTGCTCCAGCCCTGGGAATGCACCTGCTATCCTGCCTGTTATAAACTTGGGCTTTTCCGAGTGGCTGTGACTAGAGGGGATTATGAGTCTTTCTGGCTTTTGGTAAGAAGTGTTCAGCTTTCTGATCTCAATCTTTCCTATAAGGAATCTCCCCCACCACTTTAAATCACCAAATTACATTCTTACTTTTTGTGGTGTCCCCTCCTATCACGTCAATGCATAAAAGCCACCATCCATGTGTTCCCTCCCTGAAGTTTTGTTGTTTAGCCATTTCATGCTTGCTTAAACTTGTACGTTCCATACATATTCCTTTATAATTGAGAAATACTTATAAGTGCCTACTATGTGCCAGGCATTGTTCTAGGCACTGGAGAGAAAATAATGAACAAGCTCTTTATGCTCAAAGAGCTTATATTATAGTGATAAGGGTGGAGGACGAGGCAAACTATAAACTAGATAACAGATATTTGAGATCATTTCAACCTGCATTAAGAGCTTTGGGAAATAAGCAGGGTATTTCAGGGGTAGGGGTCTCCCCTATTGTTCATCTGCTGTGTGCCTGGTGCGTGACACATGGGAGGTGCTTCCTGAGTGTTTGGAGAACGAAGGAAGGGCTGAGTAGATGAGCAGCTCTATCAGTGGTGTCTGTGGGGGGACAAGGTCACTTGGAATTCCTTTGTAGGAGCTGAGAGCTTGTGAAGATGCAAGCAGTCTCATTTGCTAATAATCATAATTAAGTCAGAATCTCTTATTTCAACCCAGTGCCTTGGGGAGAGAGGCACAAAGCATTTGGCTGGTGAATTGGCTCCCCGTGCTTCCCTCCCTGCTGTGCCCCCGCCCCTGTGAGTTGAGTGCCCACACCTGCCTAGGTGCGCATGCACACATAGACACATGCTAATGAGAGCCTAGCAGAGTAATCACGCCTCTAAGCTGTGTTAAAACAACCTGTGACTTCTGTCCCGGAATCAATCCAGTAAAAACAAAACCCATCACATGGACCCCCTGACTGTAAGTAGATCAAATACTTTCAAAGTATACTTCGTTATAATTTCTTCATTCTTTCTTTGTGTGTCTCTGGTGCTCAGGGCTGGGGACCAGGTTATGTGGGGCAGACTGAGATGTGAAGGCTTTAGCCCTGAACCTCAAATAGCTCATTCCTCAGAAGGGGAAAAGAAACGTTTGCCCAAATCACTGTGACGCAGCAATTCCCGAAGCGTGTTTTCAGGGAGGTGCTCTGCCAAAAGAGGTTTCCATGGTTGTCAAGTAAGTTTGGGGAATGTTGTCTATGCTCCCCACCTCTCAGAGGCTGCCCGTGAGCACAGCAAATGCCCAGAGAACTTCTGCAGGAAAGGAACCTGCTCAATCTTGTGGGGGTTTTTTGGGGGGTTTTTTGTTTGTTTATTTTCTTAATTTTTGGCTGTGTTGGGTCTTCGTTGTTACACATGGGCTTTCTCTACTTGCAGCGAGCGGGGGCTACTTTTTGTTGTGGTGTGCAGGCTTCTCATTGTGGTGGCTTCTCTTGTTGCAGAGCACGGGCTCTAGGTGCGCGGGCTTCAGTAGCTGTGGCACGTGGGCTCAGTAGTTGCGGCACGTGGGCTCAGTAGTTGTGGCTCGCGGGCTCTAGAGTGCAGGCTTGGTCGTTGTGGAACATGGGCTTCGTTGCTCTGCGGCATGTGGGATCTTCCCAGACCGGGGCTCGAACCCGTGTCCCCTGCGTTGGCAGGCAGATTCTTAACCACTGTGCCACCAGGGAAGTCCTCGATCTTGTTTAACTTCTACTTTCCCAAACATATGGAAGACTTCAGCCTCCCTACACGCCGATGGTAGTTTCCCAGCGTTGCTGAAACAGCAATGACACCATTTTCCCTCCAGTCAAGACAGAGGTGCCCATTCTCAGTTCTACCCAAGGCAGCTTAGTAGATGGAGTCGGAACCCGGACAGGGAGAGAAGAGAAAGCGACAGGACACGTCTCCGGAGCAGGAGAGAGGAATCTACTGCTGCTGGCTGAGGAACCCCGGCTCCCTCAACTGGGGTGGTTCAGGCACCACGGGGCTGCAGCATGGGCGTCCCTAGTGAATAGGGAGTTCTGGAAGGGACCAGAGGGGTGCCAAGGTCAGCTGGGCTGGACTGCCTAATTCCAGGAGGCCAGTGCAAAATCACAAGCTGAGACCCCAGAGGAGGTCAGTGTATGTGAGCAGAAAGTGGACTTCGAGAGATGTGGGCTGCATTTGTGTTGGTTTTTTTCTTTAATGGGGGGCAGGCCTGCAGGATGGGTGGGCCGAGGGCAGACAACCATACAGGTATTTTCAGCATCTTGAAGTCCTGTCTTTAAGAGCTCCCACCTGGGAGAGGTGTGCCCAGGAGGCCCACCTGGGAGAGCTCATCCCAGAGTCAGGAGCCATGGGGGAGGGGGTGGGGGCAGGGCCTGCAGGTCAACTTTGTGTTTCGGCCTAATCAAAACAACACGTGTTTTGCTCCACCAGACCCCCTTCTGTCATTCCAGCAGCATTGTCAGAGAAGAAACAAAACAGAGAAGTGGAGGTTGATTCTATAATTAGTGCACTTTCTTCACTGTTCATTCAGGATCTCCAGAGATCAATTAGCTTGCTTTTAAGCTAAAAGGCATCTGAATAAGTATTTAACCTGCATAGCAATTGATATTTAAAACAGATGAGGATGGGATTAATAATGCAGAACTGGGCTGGCTCCTTCCTCCGCTAATTTCCCAGGTTCTACTGCCCCTGCCCCTGCCCCTTGCCTCTGCCCACACCGCATCTCAGTGGCCTTAGACTGGCCTCCTGGCCTCCTCAGGGCAGGGCTGTGGGCAGGCAGGGTGGTGCTGAGGGAGGGCTATCTTCCAGATGCTGACACCACTGTGGAGCGGGGCCCCGGGTTCGCAGAGGAGCTTCGGTTAGGACTGCTTTGAGGGTCCACCCCCAGCCAGAATCAGGTCCTTTCTCTACAGCCATCCAGCCATGTCACCAGGCACATGGCACCCTATCTACCCCTGCAAGGGGCAGGGGCCTGGAAGGTTGCCTACTGAGGGCACGCCAACCTCAGCTTCCTCCTCTAGTAAGAGCTGATCACTGCCAGAGATGGGGAGACGTAGGAGCTTGCAAACTGCAGGACCTGGGTATCCGCCCTGCTGGGCATCTTCATGGCAGGTGGTCTGGAGGACACTTGTGTGCTTTTTGCTTTGTCATTTAAGTATCAAAGTCCTAAACAGGAATTAGCTTTTAAAAGCAAGTAGTGTGTGTGTGTGTGTGTACAGGCACGCACTCATGTACTTATGGACGTATTTATTTAATAAACATGTCTCAGCATCCTCTCTGTGCTAGATAGTTAGACACTGGAGCGGGAAAGAGATGCCAGGACTACTAAGGTATGTCTCCACCCTCCAGATGCCCACAGCCTAACAAGGAGGGAGTGGGGGACATGACACGTGACACAGGTGAGGGTGGGTACAGAGGATGAATTTGGAGCTTAGAGAAGGCGTCTTAGTTGGGAACTCCCCAAAGCGGATCCTGCAACAAGTTAGGGTGCGAGTAGTTTATCTGGGAGATGATTCCAGGAAGTATGGCGATGGAGCGGGAAAGTGAGATGGGGAAGGAGGAAAGCCAGCGAAGGTGTGTCCGCAGGTGGCCTGTGCTGTGGGTAACTGGGGCTCAGCCCCGCTGGGGCCCTTTGAACAACTGGGTAGATCGTGTCTCGGAATTGCACCTTTGAGGGGCGAGGAAGCCGGGGTTCATCCGCCTGCTCCCTGCCTCCTCAGCTGAGGCTCTGCTGAGCTCAGCTCCCTCGCTGTTGTGTTCTGTCCCTCGCTCGCCACAGCTGCACCATCGCCAGAGAATTCCGAGGGGGGCAGAGGAAATGTCTGCAGGCAGCCCCTGGCGGGGCATGGGGGAGGGAGGAGGACACAAGGACAGTGCTTGCTACACAAGGCTCAGAAGAGAAATATGGAAGCCAGCTTTGGAAGGAGGAAACAGAAGGAAAGGCGATCCAGGCAGAAGGGGAGCACGCTCGAAAGCACAGAGGCACGAAGGGGAGGGTGACAAGTACAGTGTGAGTGGAGGATGTCCTGCGTGGAGGAGGTCAGGCTGGCCCGGGAAGGGCCTCGAATGCCAGGCTTATGGCTGGCCTTTCTGCTGTGGGCAGGTGTGCATGGGGGTAGACTGTGTGACGGCTCTGCCCATCAAGGAGGTGGGACAGCCCCCCCAGGGACTCGAGATTCAGGGTCTTCTTTCCTTTGGCCCCTCCGGCAAGGGCGCTCACTGCCCTTGGGCCCCTGCTCTTCCACCTGATGACAGCCCATCGGTCATCAGGGTCTCCAGGCAGCACGGGAGCCTCCAGCCATCCTCCCGACATGGTGGATTCTGCAATATATATATATATATATTGCGGTACGCGGGCCTCTCACTGTTGTGGCCTCTCCCATTGCGGAGCACAGGCTCCGGACGCGCAGGCTCAGCGGCCATGGTTCATGGGCCCAGCCGCTCCACGGCACGTGGGATCTTCCCAGACCGGGGCACGAACCCGTGTCCCCTGCATCGGCAGGCGGACTCTCAACCACTGCGCCACCAGGGAAGCCCGGATTCTGCACTATTTGACTTGCGCGTCCCTGAGTTGTACAGACAAAGCTCCGCATATCATCAGATCAATTAAAACGACTGCCACCAGGCTCCAGGACTCCATCAGGAGGCCTCCCCTGGGGCCCTCCGGGATTGCAATCCTCTCCTCAGATCTGTTCTTTCTCTGGATACCCCCATTTAATTTAAAGCCCCCCAGCTTCCCTGTCACTACAAAATTGTAACTTCTTGCCCTCATGAGGGCTTACCATGTGCCTTAGATGATTATGCCATTTAAGCCTCAAAATAGAGCTATGTTGTAAGTGCGACTAATATCCCTCTTTTCAGATGACCAAACAGAGGCACAGGGCAGGGAAGGGATTTGCCCAAGTTTGCACAGCTGGGAAATGGCGGGGTCAATTCCAATTCAGGCAGCCTGACTGTGGAGTCCACAGGCTTGACTGCACTCCCATTCTGGTCCAGATTCCAGGGTCTTCTCTGATGCTCCCTCTCGCAGGCCCCCACCTCCCTCCTTCATCTCATCACAGATCAGTCCTAGAGAAGCAAACCCAGCAGCTCCCCTCCTGCCTGGCCCCTGCTTCACTCCCTCCCCACTGGCCCTGCCCTAGCCCAAGTCCTCATCCGCAAGAACCTACCCACGGCCATTCTCTCCCTCGCCGGTGCCATGTTCCTTCCACAGCTCAGCGCGGAGCAGGGCAGATGCTGCCTTACCCACGGAGACATCCATGACTCCCTCTTCTCCCTCTTCTCCACCTTTCCAGACATTCTGATCCCAGGGAGAGTTTTTACCCGTAGCGATTTTATGTGTGGCCCTTCTCTCATTTCCTCTTCCAAGCTGTGAGCTCCCGAAGGCCTGGGAGTATGCCTGATCTCTTTCTGACTCATCTAGTGTTCAGCATGGTTCCTTGTTCATGGTTGTAGCCTGTAAACTGCTTGTGGAATGAATGAATGAATGAACGAACGAATCAACAAACCCAGAGGAGGGGAGACACACAGCCTCCTTGTCTCCTCTCCCTCGCCCAAGACCTCAGAAAGCCTATGCTTGGCACTTTTCCACTGGGCACTGCTTACCTTCTGTAAACCACCTATTATGCCCAGTGGGGGACGTCAGCCAGTGTGTCCCCTCATCTCCTTCTGCTGAGACCAGGGCACAGAGAGGCCCAGAAGCAAGTCCCCAGGCACTGCCAGGGCCCTGAAGAGCTGGCTAAGGTGTAGAAAGCAGAGCCTGGTTCTTCCGACCCACGGGCTACAGAGAGCCGCAGGGGCCCTGGCAGGGAGAAGAGAGAACGCTGATCGCTGATCGGAACAGACAGGGAGGCGGCCGGGAAGAGGCTGTAGCAACAATCTCACTGATTAGCGTCTCAATCTCTACGACACCTTGGAAAGTTCAGAAAAAGAACAAAGCAGACTGGAAAAGAAAGAACAGACTTAGGCCCCAGAGGACTGACGGTGCCTGGGCCTGGTGCTGGGAACGTGAATGTCTCCTGGGACTTGGCTGCCAGACGGACAGGTGGCGGCATGTTGCAGGCTCGGCCGGAGTCTGCCAGGCTCACTGCAGTTGGGGCTGGGCTGGCTGGGCTGCTTTTGCAAGGGCCAAATTCAAGAGCACAAAGTTGTTCAAGAGAAAGGAACATCTCAGGACTCCAGACCAGCCCTAGACAGTCACGAGGTCATGGGCTTAATCAGGGGACTGTCTTCTGCTTGCATCTGCCCTGGGCCCTGTGCGCTGGAGGGTCTCTAGGGCCACTTGCACAGAGGGAGTGTGTGCTGCGACAGCAGGGGCTGTGGGCGGTGCCTCCTTGCTCTTCATGATGAGACGTGGCAGGACAGCTCCGCATATTTGAGGTCACAGGCCACCATAGGTCATCTGGGAGGCAGGGCAATGCCACCGCTTGGGCACATTTCCAGAGACAGAAAAAGCAATCTTAAAGATAAGGGTGTTTGGCTTCCCTGGTGGCGCAGTGCTTGAGAGTCCGCCTGCCGATGCAGGGGACAGGGGTTCGTGCCCCGGTCTGGGAGGATCCCACATGCCGCAGAGCGGCTGGGCCCGTGAGCCATGGCCGCTGAGCCTGCGCATCTGGAGCCTGTGCTCCGCAACGGGAGAGGCCACAACAGTGAGAGGCCCGCGTACCGCAAAAAAAATAAAAATAAAAATAAGGGTGTTTATGCTTAGGGCAGTCAGAATGTTTCTCGAAACATATGACAACATGTCACTTTAGAAGGAGCAAGAAGGAAGTCGGTTCCCGTTGGCACAGCTAGTTCGAGCGTTCCTCCCCCACCCCCGGCCTTGCGTTTCGCTGTCTGTAGATGAGGTTAGTTCTGAGCAGTGGTTTTCATGCTGCACCTGGTGGAGCCCTGGGGGTTACAGAGCCTTCTCGGGAACTGTGGCATCCAGTCTTTAAGAGTCCAGATGATGGAAATGGGCTTGGGCAGTGGTGTGCTGGTAATCACACTCTCCAGGGGAAAAAAAAAAAAAAAACAGCTCTCATTTGTAGCACCTGCTTATTTCTGTGGTGTAAACATTCTCGTTGTGGCTGCTTTCAAGCTGCCAATGGTTTAGTAACTCACTTTCACAACTCCTAAAAAGTTAGCAGTTGACACTAACAAGCTGGCTTTGGTTGCAGACGAGAATTTACCACATAGTAGTTTTCACAACCCCTTTAACCTCCCTGGGCCTCCGTTTTTTCTTGTGTAAAATGGGGCAATAATCATTTCTGTCTAATGGGGTTGTAGAGGTTCTTGTAATAAATGCAGCAGGTGGAACGCATTCAACATCATCCCCAGCACATAATCAGTCTTGTTATGTTATTATTATTATTGTTATTTGTTTTACCCATTCGGCTTACACTTAAGATTTTGTTGGAAGAAAATGATCCAACTGCACCTGTGCTCCACCCCTGCTAACATCTTCTGGGACCCATCACACAGCGCGCACGCACACAGACACACACACACACACACACAATCCTATTTCCTCAGCAGCCCTGGCGTCTCTGCTCCATTTTATTAAAGCAGAAAGCAGTGACAATTATTTTCATAATGAACTAGCTCTTCAAATTAATGCCAATTACGCTATGCAATCATGATTAAGATTATGCATTAATCAACGGTGCCAACCTACTTATTAGCCTCTTTAAATAATGATCATGAGGAATGTATGGGAAGGAAGAGAATAGAGAGGAGCCAGTTGAATGGGGGAGCTGCTTCGAAGCGGTGCGGGGTGCTCTTTCCAGAAGCCAAGACCCAAAGCAGCCTTTCTTCCATGGAGCGGAGCCTGAATTAGAACCCCAGCCCATCAGACACTGAGCTTCCAAAGCTCCCTGATCTATAGAGCCCCCTGCAAAAAAGAGAAAGGGGGCAAGAGGACCCAGAAGGGAGAGGGTAGAGGAACCCTCAAAGGTTTTTCAACGGATGAGGTTCGGTGCTGCCCTTCCCTTCCTCCAAAAGAACTGAAAGGTAAGTGTGGTTGATACTCTCCCTGAAGCAACGTCACCTCTATCTTAGGTCAGGTTCCCCAGATGCAGAGCCTGAGTCAAGGATTCAGATACCTGGGGTCGATAACAGGGAAGAGCGCTCTTTAGGAAAACCCTGTCGGGGAGTGAGCAAAGCAGGATAGGGAAGGGGACAGGGATGGACCAAGATGCAGCCTTGGGTAAGATCTGGTCTTCGTCTGATGCAGGGTGGGGCTGTTGGGAGGGGCTGTGGAGCATACCTGCACCACAGAGTTATACCCACCCTAAGGCAAGGGGACCACCCTTTTGAGTCCCAGTATCATTCAGTCATGGGCTACACACTGCCCCAATGGGAAGAAGTGAGAATAGTTCTCTAGAGAGAAAGGCAGCCTGTGAATGGAACCAAAACTCAAACCCGTGTCTGCTACATCCAGAACCCACTCTCTGAACCTCTGCACTGTGTCTAAGTATTTGCTGCCTGGGTGTCCCAATACATTCAAATTTGGGCCATCATCTTGCCCTTAATGTTCAAGTAAAATGACCCATCCTTGCCTGTGTTTGGGGGATAGAGATGGGGGAAGAGCCTCTCCCCAGCAACATCTCTGAGATGCCCCAGGGCTTCTGGTTTCTGCTAATCACCTCTTGTTCCAACTTCCTTCTCTGCTGAGTTTTTCATCCCCTCTCATCCCACCTCCTGCACCTCTTGTCCTCTTTCTACCCTGATTCGCCCTATGCTGGACTCTGCCCACCTCCCTTCACTGTCCCCAAAGAACACAAGCTGGGGTAAGTTTTCTGTGACCAACTTTACCAAATGATGGGGCTCCTGTAAGGAGGGAGATGACAGCACACACAGATCAGGCTAACTGGGCACTAAGAACCAGACATCACTGTGTTAACATGGCCCTTCCTGCCGTGGCCTCACCCGCCTTTGGTCCTGGGCTACATTGTCCTCTTCTTTCTCTCTTTTTGGGCCCACTTCCTGTCTATTCCCTTTCTCCTGGGCCATTCTCTCCAATCCTCCCCACACAAAAATTCAACATCCCATCTTTGTTTCTTTTGCACAGCAATTCAGTACCATCATCGTCTTATCTTCTCCATCCAGGCCCTAAGGTGCTTTTCCCTCTGAGATAAAGGCTTCCCTTCCCCTGGAAGAGGTCATAGACTACAGCCCACTGGCCAAATCCAGCTCACCACCTGTTTTTGTAAATAAAACTTCATTGAAACATAGCCACATCCATTGTTTACATATGCTGCTTTCATGCTACAATGGAAGAGTCCATTAGACCTTCTGGCCCACAAAGCCAAAAATATTTACTACCTGCTCCTTTACAGAAAATGTTTTTCAACCCCTGCTCTAGAATGTAGAAGCTCAGAATTCGTTTTGTTTTTCTAAATAGCATGTTTCACTCCTACTTTAATAACTGCCCGTTACTAAGTCCTCACCATGTCCCACGCGTTTAGCTGCATTGTGTTCTTTCTTCCACGCAACAATCAACCCTTGGAAGTGTGTACCCCATTTTGCAGATGGAGAAACTGAGTCTCAGAGAGAGTAACTTCCTTCAGTGGGTAGAGCCAGGGTTTGGACTGAGGCCTGACTGTCTCTGGAACCTGAGTTGGGAACAGCTGATTACCGTACATGCTGGTTATGGTCATCTATGGTCATCTGTTTATTGTCAGCTGAGTTCTCCTTAAGAGCAGAGGCCCAGGACTGACTTCTCTTATCCCAGCACCCAGTGACAAGTGGGCAGAGACCAGTGGGTATTCATGGGACTGAATTGTGTATCCTCTGGGCTTGGGTCTCAGTGGCTTGAGACCCCCTCTCTCTTCTCCTCCCCACCTGCCAAGGTCTGAGAGGCAAGCAAGGATGTGTGAAGCCCCAGGAAATGGCCCATTGTCCCATGACCTTTGATCCTCATCTGGGATGGGGCTCTCTAATGACTAGATTTCTCCCCAGCCTTTCTTGGAAGAATTTTTTTTGATGTTTACATTTTAAACTATTAAAAATAATATTCATTGTAAATAATATGGAAAAATCAAGAAACTACAAAGAGCAAGATTAAAAGTATCCATAAACCTCTTCTTCCCAGAGAAACTCACTGGTACCATGGTATAAATCCTTCCAGCCTTTTTTCTGTAAATATAGTTATGTGCTTTTTATTTGATAACTAGGTTTCATACTGTAATATTATTTTGTTGCCTTTGGGGGTGGGCATTTCCTGTATCATTAAGTATGTTTTAAGAGCGTTTTTTAAAAGCTTTTTTCCTTATTACCAAAGCTCCGTGCAGAACATTTGGGGGGGAAAGCACTAAGCAAAAGCAATCCATTATCTTTTTACTTTATAGAAAGAACCTCTGTTAACATTTTGGTGTACGCCCTTCTGGTATGTCCTTTTTGATTTTAATTGGAATTGCATTAAATTTGTAAATTAATTTGAGGAGAGCTGACATCTTTACAATACTGAGCCTTCCCTTCCAGGAGAAAGTTATGTCTCTCCATTTATTCAAGTCTTCTTTTATGTCCCCCAGTAAAGGTTTGTAGTTTTCTTGATAAAGGAATAGCACATTTATTGTAAAGTATCTTATTCTTTTGTTGTTGCTTTTGTGAATAGGGTCTCTTTTTCCCCTTGTAATTCCTCACTGTTTATTGCTGATTTATAGGAAGGCTGTACATTTTTCTATATATGTTTTATATGCTGGTCCCCTGATGAGCTTCCTGTTTACTTTCTACTAGGTTTTGATATGATTCTCTTGAGTTTTTAAGAGAATGGTATTAAGCATCTGCAAATAATGTGTCTTTTCTCTGACTGCATGACCACGATTTATTTTTGCCTTATATACTATGATTTTAAAGACTGTTTTATTATGGAGGACGTCTGTCATATATACTTAGAGAGAATGGTATAATGAATCCCTGTGTACCCACCACCTGGCCCCAGCAATCAGCGACCCATGGCCTTTCCTGTCCTATCTGCATTCCCTTCACATCCACCCCTCCCATATTATTCTGAAGCAAATCCCGGACACCGTATCCTGCCATCCAACACCCTGACTGTTAATGCCTGCAAGTTGTTCTTCCATATGGATGGGTTTTAATATATTGAGTAATCTGCTTTTGAACATCAAGTTGTTTCTATTTTTTTCAATATTATTTCGAGATACTATTTCAAGAATATCCTTATACATAAATGTTTATGTTACTCTAACTTTTTCTAAATTTGTATCCATAGAAATGGAATTACTGGATCTTATGGTATTTTGATCCCTTATTTTCCTTTAAACACATACACACAATCCCATGATGGCTTTTCTGATTAGAAATATAACACATGCTCCCTCCAGAACTTTTTGAAAATACAGAAAAAGCACAAGGAAGGGAATTCAAATCACCCGTAATCCTCCCACTCAGAGAGACCCCCTCTTAACATTTGGGGATGCAGTCTGCTCGTCGTTTTACAGCTGTGCTCAGCATGTTTCTGCATCCCCACACAGACTCACATGCATGCACACTATATGTTACAAACTGTAAGCCTGCTGGAATACCCACGGGTGTGGGAGGGCAGCAGAGTTATTTGTTTACTTTTTTAAATAGTCACTGTTTTTTTAAAAAAATTTAAAACAATTGAACAACCCGGATACCCATCAACTGGTGCTGAATGGGTAAATAAAATGTGGTACACCCATAGAAAGTAATACTATTTAACCATAAAAAGAAATGATGTACTGCTACGTGCTACAACATAGAGGAGCCCCAGAAGCATTATGCTCAGTGAAAGAAGCCAGATGCAGAAGACCACACACTGCACGATTCCATTGAAATGAAATGCCTGGAAAAGACAAATCTCTAGAAACAGAAAGTAAATGAGTGGTTGCCTGAGGCCGGAGGATAGTGGGTGAAAACAGTGATTGACTGTAAGTGGGCACCAGGGATCTTACGGGGGTGATGGAAATGTTCAGTAGCTGCATTACGGTGATGGCCACACAATTTAGTAAATTTGCTAAAAATCATCGTACGCTTAAAACGGTGAATTTTGTGAAATTTCTTCATGTAAATAATACCACAATTAAGTTGCTTTTTTTTTAAGAATAGAGGTTTATTTTGGGAAAATAAGCAGAAAGAACAAAATAAGAAATCTATTACATAGGACTGTACACTTGTGTTGTTTTGAAATGCCTCCTCTTGTCAATGATATGAATCCCTCCTCATCTTCCTTCTATTCTTCCTCTTCTAACGTGGGGTCACACTGCATCTCCTGCTTTACAACTTTTGTTTTTCACTTAAAAATATATAATGGGGCTTCCCTGGTGAAGCAGTGGTTGAGAGTCCGCCTGCCGATGCAGGGGACACGGGTTCGTGCCCCGGTCCGGGAGGATCCCACATGCCGCGGAGCGGCTGGGCCCGTGGGCCATGGTCGCCGAGCCTGCGCGTCCGGAGCCTGTGCTCCGCAACGGGAGAGGCCACAACAGTGAGAGGCCCGCGTACCGCAAAAAAAAAAAAAAAAAAAGTATATATATATATATATATATATATATATATATATATATATATATATATCATGGATACTTCCCAATCATTACATGTTTGCTCTTATCTGGGGATATATAACAAATTGCAAATTGCCATTTATTTACTGTTTCTCTGGTGTTGAGCCTCTCTAGATCTGCCTCCTCACACATGATCTGCGTGCCCATCGTTGGAATCAATTCCTAGAAACCAGAGATATGAGTTCAATATGTGAGCATTTTTAAGGCTTTTGATACATTTCTAATGGCCATCAAGGAAGGAGGGTGTACCGGTTCCCACTTCTACCCACAGTTAAGCCAATGATTGTTTCCAAGCACCCTCGGCAAAGCTGGGACGGGCTAAAACGGTATTTCTCTGTTGGTTTAAACTGAGTTCATTTGACTATTAGAGTGGATGCACATTTCTTCATATGTGTTAATAGCTCCTTTGTATTATTTTTTTTTTTTTTTTGTGAAACGCCCATCCTTGCCCTTTGTACGTTTTTGTATTGGAGGATTTGTCTTTTTTAAGTGTTTAAGTGCTTTTTATAAAATAAGAACATCAACCTTTATACTGCCATATATGTTACCTATATTATTTCCAGGTTTGTTGTTTGCTATTTAATTCTGTTTATGAAAATTTTGAAATCGACACATTTTATATTATTTCTGTGGAGTTATAAATCTTTCTCCTATGGCTTCTGACTATTGGAAAGCCTAGGAAGGCCTCCTGCACCTCAATATTGTAAAATATTCTCCTATATTGTCTTTTTTAGGTAGTTTTGTAGAGTTATTTGCCCCCCTTCCTTCCCTTACTTTCTTGCTATTTAATCTTTGCTCCATCTGGAACTTTTTTTTTTCTTTTGATATATAGCTTAAGATTGGAATCTAAATTAAATTTCTCCCAAATAATTGAATAATTGTCTAGCACAATTAATGAATAATTCATCTTCTACCTTCTGATTGGAAATAGCCATCTTTATCATGTCTTAAATACTTATCTCTACTTGAATCTTTTTCTGTGGGCTTTTATCTCGTTCCATTGGCCTAACTGTGTTCTCATATACCATTAGGACATGGTTTTAATTATTTTGCCTTTATGATATATTTTAAATCTGACAGTGCAAGCCATCTCTCATCTCTTTTTAGGCTGTCTCCTGTTTAATCTTCCAGATGTATTTTAGAGTCATTTTGTCAAGTTAAAAAAAAAAATATATACACACACACACACACACACACACACATATTCTTCTATGATTCTGACTGGAATTACATTAAGCTGAAAAAGTAATTTGGAGAAAAACTGACACCTCTACCCTTGACCCTACCTACCCAGGAACATGACGTGCCTCCTCGTTTAAATCTACTTTTATGTCTCTCACTTAAGGTTTTTTTGTCATTTTTAATATTGGAGTTGCTTCATGATTAGTTATTTACTATTTTGTTGATATCGTAAAGGAAATCCTTTTGCCATTAAGTTTTTACTCGTTGTTGCTGATTTAAAGAAACACTTAATTTGTGCTAACTGGTCATTGAACTTGAGTCTCCTACTAGTTCTTACTAGTTTTCATGTTTAGGGATTATTATAAGAGATTTTAGGAAGGCATTTATATCACTGGCAAATAAGCATTTTTTTCTTTCCAAAGGATGTGCCTCTAACTTCTTTTTCCCTCTTATTTCATTGGTTAGTGGTGTGGTGTGGCTCTACACACCTCCTCTTTTCTTTCCTTTAATGAGAATGACTCTAGTGTTTCACCATTAGTGATATTAAAGGCCAATTTGAGCTGAAGGTGCTTCAAGGAAGTATCTCTTCTACAGCTAGATTATTAAGATTCTTTTTTTTAACATCTTTATTGGAGTATAATTGCTTTACAATGTTGTGTTAGTTTCTGCTGTATAACAAAGTGAATCAGCTATACGTACACATATATCCCCATATCCCCTCACTCTTGTGTCTCCCTCCCACCCTCCCTATCCCACCCCTTTATGTGATCACATAGCACCGAGCTGATCTCCCTGTGCTATGTGGCTGCTTCCCACTAGCTATCTGTTTTACATTTGGTAGTGTATATATGTCCATGCCACTCTCTCACTTCGTCCCAGCTCACCCTTCTCCCTCCCCATATCCTCAAGTCCATTCTCTAGTAGGTCTGTGTCTTTATTCCCATCTTGCCCCTAGGTTCTTCATGACCTTTTTTTTTTTCCTTAGATTCCATATATATGTGTTAGCATACGGTATTTGTTTTTCTCTTTCTGACTTACTTCACTCTGTATGACAGACTCTGGGTCCATCCACCTCACTACAAATAACTCAATTTCATTTCTTTTTATGGCTGAGTGATATTCCACTGTATATATGTGCCACATCTTCTTTATCCATTCATCTGTCGATGGACACTTAGTTTGCTTCCATGTCCTGGCTATTGTAAATAGTGCTGCAATGAACATTGTGGTACATGACTCTTTTTGAATTATGGTTTTCTCAGGGTATATGCCCAGTAGTGGGATTGCTGGGTCGTATGGTAGTTCTATTTTTAGTTTTTTAAGGAACCTTCATACTGTTCTCCATAGTGGCTGTATCAATTTACATTCCCACCAAATTTTATCAAATGCCTTCCTGTATTTTGTGAGTTGATCATATCTTTTTCCCTTTGAACTGTTGATGTGATGGAATGATATTCATAGATGTCTTTATATTGAACCACGCTTATACTCCTGGAATACAACTCTGTGGTCATGGCATGTTATCCTTGTAATAATATTCTGGTAGATTCTACTTGCCAGCACTGTATTGAGAATTTTCATAGCAATATTCATAAGTTGGTCATTTTATCTGGGCTCTGTTTGTCAGTCTCTGTTATTAGGAATTTGCTAGCTGAGGGAAATGAACTCGGAGGATTTTCATATTTCTTATGCTCCAACACAATTTCTATGTATGGGAGTAATCTGGCATATTATTGAACATTTGGGGGAAGAATCTTGCCCATAAAACCGTCTGAACCAAGCGTCTTTCTTGGCAGCCCTCCTCCTTCCCCAGCACACACAATTTTACCCATCTCTCGCAGGAGGAATCTTTGAGTATGCAGACGGCCCCAACGCCCAGATCATGAACGCCGAGGAGCATGCCTTTCGATTTTCTGCCAACATCATCAACAGAAACAGGACACTGCTGCCCAACACAACCTTGACCTACGACATCCAGAGGATTCACTTCCACGACAGCTTCGAGGCCACCAAGAAGGGTGAGTGGGCCGCCCCCACTGCTCTTTCTGGCCTTGGGAGGGATAAGGCTGTGTTTGCTGTCCAAGATCCTTAAAATGTGCCAAAGCTCTGGTTGGGTTTGGGGCCTAGAGCCTTTTCTGCGTGGTTTCAGGACCGGCCTCTGGCGCGGTTCACTTAGGCCGTGTCATCTCTCAGGGGCGGCAGTTTGTCCATTAGGAGTTTCCAGGCCACAGGCAAAGGCCATGAGGGAATGAGGGGGCCTTGGGAAGGGGTGGGGGATGAGAGGTGGGCTCCTGAGATGGGTAAGGAGGCCAGCCCAGGTCTCCAAAGCCTCTGAACCAAAGCCAGCACTTTCAAACTTAGTTTTTCTTTCATTGAAATCCTGCCCAGTATATCAGTATTTAAAATATATATAAAACAGATTATGTAGAAGTTCAAATGTGCAACACTTACTTGCCATAAAAAGACTTACTAAAAACAAAAACAGCTGCTGCTATGGGTACCACAGTTTGACCCCAGCTGTGGATGACACTTGAAGTCTGACATTGGCCTCAGCATTCAGTACGTTTCCATATTTTTTTTTTTGGCTGCATAATAACAAGAAAACCATAATTCACAAAAATAATTGTAGTAAATCCAATCATAGTTTTCCCCATACCTGAATTTTAAGAAATCAAAAATAAAATATTGGGCTGTGTTCTTTCGCATTAATGACACATTTACAATAAACTCCAATGACTGCACAGAAAGGACTGAAGAACTTTATTCTAAGATCCTCACTAAAAAAACAAGGTAACTTGTCGACACCTGAATGAGCTGGCAGGTTCCAATGTGGCATATAGCACGTTTGAGTATACCAGTATGCTCTTTTTTTGCTGTCTTTAAAAATATCATTCATATATATGTGTAATTGGAATTTAACTTAAAGTCTTAGATAACTCTGGAAATAACTTCCATAGAACCCTAGAGTTCCATGGAACTCTATTAAAAAACCCCTCAGACCTAAGGAATCTCATTCCCAGGGTCATCCTTCCTATCATATGCTATCACAGCCCCTTGCTTCTCTTCTTCAAGGCCCTTATCACAATTTGTAATTAAATAATTGTGTGTATTTAATGTCTTTCTCCTCCTCGCCAACACAGCTGAGAGGAAGGCTCCTTCTTCTTAACTGATATAGCCCTGGCACCTAAAAGATGGGTCTATATTAAGGGTTCAATGAAATGACCATTGAATGAATCAATGAATGAGTAGTGTGAGAATGGGGCATGAGGGGCTGAGCATCATTGCCCAGAATCCTTGTCAGCTGAGATGACAGCATTATCCATGCATCTTGGGGAGACAGGCCCATCCACAAGATCCCCCTGGTCTTTCTAAGGGGTTCCCAGTGGCTAATCAAGGTGTCCTGGGCTCTCAGGTACAGACCTGCCAAGGTGCTGCCTGCTGCCATCTCTGTTTCCCAAAACCCCATTGTGGGTAAACACCTCAGTACAGAAAGGCAGAGTAGCACGGGCTTGGAGCCAGACATCCTGGAGCTGCACCCTGTCCATTCTGATATTAGTTGTGTGACCTTGCACAAAACACCCAGTGCCTCAGCTTTTTTTTCGTCTACAGAATAGGCACACCTCTGTGAAGTGCTTAGGACAGTGCCTGGCACATATGAAGTACCATTGGCCTTGTTCTTATTACATTGGCTGCCTTGCTCTCCACTCCCTGAGCCATCAGGTCAGGGGCCTCACACCTTCAGGCGCTCTCGCACTGCTGGTCCCTGCCTTGCCCGCCCTGCTTCTCCTTGCCTGGTGTGCTGAAGGTCAAGGGTTTCCTGGCATTGAACACAGCTGTCACTGACATTTTAGAGGCCGCTGCCTCAGGGCCAAGCTGCACAGAAACTAGAGGCACCCCCCCCGTTAGCCTTGCAGAGTGGTCCTTCGCCCACCACTCCATCCCTCCTCTCCCCGTGCTGACGTGCACTCCTCCCTGCCCACATCCTCCTAGCTCTTTGCCAACATGCACTGCGGCCAGCACCGTGTGGTCAGGGCTCCATCTCCCTGCTGAGAGTCCATGCTGGCACCCTCTGCCCAGCCTTGTCCAGCTAGAAAATGACTGACCTCAATCAAAACTCACTGCTCAGTGAAAAGGTCAAGATACAGAACAAATGCCCGGAGACGGAACAGAGAGGCCCGCATGGACACCAGCCCGCTAAGGGCTGGGTTGTGTCTTCTGTCCCTTTTGTCTAAAATTCACTAAAGGAATAGATGACTCTTGAGCGGTGCACGTGCCACTCAGCACAGGGACCTTTCCCGGCGGTGAGCCCGGGACAGGGCTTCAGAGCCGCTGAGGCACTTCCTCCAGCAGGGGCTCACAATCCCACACTGTGTGGAGTTGCGTGGCGGTGGCTGAGGAGACCCGAGACGGAAACACTCAGCTCCGGAAGTCCAGCCAGATGGGTCCAAGTGACCAAAGCCACAGCCCCTCCCCATCCTACAGCAGGTCACCTGCCTTGTTTGTTGGAGGGCCTACCTAGTCCAGCACTGACGTGACCCTCCAGCCACATCTGTGCCACTGGCTCCCTCAGTCTCTGGGTTCTAGCCATCCCTGCCATCCTCAGGTGCCATGCTTCCTCCCACCTCAGGGCTTTTGCACATGCTGTTCCCTCTGCTTATAATTCCCTTTCCCCATCCCACCTCTTTGTCTAAAGAACTCCTCCTCTCAGCCTTCTGGTCCTCAGGGGAGCCCTCCGCAAGTCTCTGGACAAGGTCAGGTCTCCCTGCTTCCATCTTATAACACCCTGGACCTTTTCTTCACACCCCGACCCCTGGTGGTGTGGGTGTGGGTGTGGGCGTGTGGGTATAATTATGTGATTATCGTCCATGTTTTCCGCTAGATTGCACGTCCCTTTGCCTCCTCACCACCGTACTGTAGAATCATGGTTCTGACTGCTGGTACCATATACCAGTTTTGCCTGTTTTGGAACTTTACACGAGTAGAATACCAATGTGTACTTTCTGAGTCTTGCTTCTTTCACCCTACAGTAGATCTGTGAGATTCATCTATATTGTTGCATGTAACAGTAGTCTCTTGTTCTTCATTGTCGTGTAGTGTTCCATTATATGAACAGACCACCGTTTTAAAAAATCAAATTTACTGTTGAGCATTTGAGTTGTTTCCATTTAAGGCCACAGAGTCGTTCTGCTATGAACATTCTCATCGATGTCTTTTGGCGCACAAACGCGCACGTTTTTCGTTGGATACATACCCAGGAGTGGAAATGTGAGGTCATCCAATGTGCATATGTTCAGCCTAACAGTTTTCCAAAGTTGCTGTACCAGTTGGCACTCCCCGCGGTAATGCAAGACGGTGGTAGCTGCTCCACATCGTTGCTAACTCGTGGTAAAGTCTGTTTTATTTTCGGTGGTTTATGTCGTGGATGTCTCACTGTGGTTTTATTTTGTATTTCCCTGATGACCAGAGATATTGAGCATCTTTTCAGATACTGAGAGATCATTTGGAGCTTCCCTTTCTTGGAGGGCCTTTTGGAGGCTTTCAACCACTTTTGAAAATTGAGTCGCTTGTCATTTTCATATTGATTTGTGTGAGTCTTTTATATATTCTGGCTATGTGTCCTTTGCTGGATATACATATTGCATATATCTGTTACAGATGAGCATGCCTTTTCACTCTCTTGGTAGTATCTTTTGAGGAGCAAACTTTTTCATTTAAAGGAGTCCAATTTATCAATATTTTCCATGATGACTATTGCCTTTTGTGTTCTGTTTTTGTCTATCCTAAGGTCATGAAGATATTCTCTTACGTTCTCTTCTGGAAGCTCTATTGTTTTATCTTTCATAGTTAACTCTATGATCTATCTCAGATTGATTTTCTGGGTCGGGTGGGAGGTAGGAGGTGAGGTTTATTTTTTCTACACAATGCTGGTGGGAATGAAAACTGGTTCAACTTCTCAGGAGAACTGTTTGGAAGTATCTACTAAAGTGAAATGTATGTCTGGAAGGTTGTTCCTAGCCACTTTCTTGACAATAGCCAAAAGTTGGAAATAAATGAAAGGTCCGTCAGCAGAAGAATGGATAGGTGGGGGGTACAGTTATACAATGGAATTGAATCAGCAATAAAAACAGAACCAGCTCTTGCTACACACACCATCACAGATGAGGCTCACAGACGTATTTTTGAGTGAATGAACAGTGATCACCTCTGGAAGAGGGATATGAACTGGAAAGGGGAAGACAGAACCTTCTTAGGTGTTGGAAATGTGCTGTGTTTTGATCTAAGTAGTAGCTACATGAGTTCAGTTGTATGTAAAAATTCATAAAATTCTGTGCTTAAAATTAATGCACTTTACTGAATTGTATTATATCTCAATAAAAAAAATATAAGTGGCTCCTCTCCACTGTCACTCTCCCTTAATGTCCTTTTGATAATACACCTAAGACAGACCCCTCCTGTGGTGAGAAGCACCCCTGTCTGACCCTGGAGGCATTTCTGCTGTTGGATTATGCTGCCCATTGGGGACCCTCCATCCCTCGGGGAACCCCGTGTTCTGTGATCTTTATTTTTTCTTTTGATCTTTGGTTTTTAAAAATGTATTCCTCGGGAGCATCATTAGGACTCTTCCAGAGGGGTGAGCTTGGGCCTCATTCTAATTAACCCAATGAGATTCATTTTCCCTAGGCAGAGGTTCTCATCACAGCTGGATCCAGCCACCGTGGGCCATGTGGGTTGAGGGCATGCAGAGGCCTGACACCACCTGCCCTGCCAGCTCTGGTTGAATTAGTCCTTTCCTCCACATGAGGCCCAGGAGGCCTTTCCCCATTAACAGGGACTTTCACTTATTGTCTTTAGTTTTAAATGTTTTGTGGAAAATTAAAAGATCAGTGACTGCCAGGCTGTGCCCGAGCCAACAACCCAGAGAACGTCTGTGTTTTCTTCCAAGCCTGACCGGAGTGGGGCTGGAATCGACCCAGCCCTCCCCAGGCTCCTCTGCCTCCATTTATTCTCTGGGCTGCTCAATTCCTTTTAAGACACAAATTGATTGGGATAATTTTTGCTATAACTACAATTGCCATGCAAAGGGGGTACGGGGGGGGGAGCTGCATTCAGGCTGTAGACTCCTGCAATGACTGTGAACCACTGAGTTACTATAAAATGACCAGAAAATGGATTCAAGACTGAAGCCACAAATAATGTAATTACCGCTGTGTGTGCTCAGGGCTGCCAGAACAAGAGTTGGCTGCTGCCCTGGAAACATCTGGAGATAAAGCTGCTGCGGCGGCTGCTGCTCTAACCCTACCCTGGTCCCTTTGGGGCAGCGGTGTTCTTCCAGGCTGGAAGCTCCTCAGAGGGTGGAAGGAACATGGGAGGGATAGGAAAAGCGATGTGGAGAGAGGCCATGGAGAAGAAGTAGGTGAAGGGCAGGACTGATGCCTCCTGCCGCCCAGCAGTGAGATCTAATCATTGCATCTCTGGGAGAATTGAAACCTAGTGTGGTCTTTATGATCATATCCCACTGTCGTCACCACTATCAAAACCAATGCAGTGTCACCACAGTTACTGTTATCACTGTCAGCCATGGTATCACCTCCACTCTTCACATCAACACCACTGTCATCACCCCTACTATCATCATCAGAATCACTGCAGTGACAGCAACATCTTCATCATCACCAACCTCATCAATACCAGCACATCATCACCACCATTCCTGCTATCCTCATCCCTGTTACAGTCATGACATTAACATCATCATGACCAATCCTGTCAACACCATCAAAATTGTTATCAACCCCATTCACATCCTTGCCAACATCACCATCACTGTCATAGCATCAGCATCTTCATCATCACCTCTCATCACCACCAACATCATCACCACCATTACTGTCATCACCATCAACATTGTTATCACCTCCTTCTCATCAGCACTTACATCACCGTCATCGTTCCTACCGTCATCATCACCATTACTGTCGTGACATTGACATATTTATCATCATGAGTCTCCTCACCACCATCCCACCGTTGTTATAACATCATCACTTTCCACCCTCACCAGTGCCGTCACCATGATCATCAACAGCCTCGCAATATGGTCTTCACCGTCAGGACCGTCACAGCTATCATTACAGTTACCTTCATCATCATCACAATCGATGTCAAAATCAAAATCACCTCCTTCAAGATCCCTCTTACAATCCTCTGCATCATCATAATTTGTGGTGGGTCCACTCTCGGTCAAACAGGATCCCCAGACCTTGGGCCTGAGCAGCGGGCATGACCTAAGCAGCTGGGCTGGGTGAGGATGGAGGTGGCAGGGCAGCATTTGTCTGCCTGCTTCAGGGTACGGATCAAAGCAGAAAATGCAAAAGACAGGTTCTTGGAGGGGGTAGTGGGAGGGAATGAGACGCAGAAGTTATTCAACCAAGTCATCAATCAGAAGGTCCTAGAAGGAAAAGAAAAAGAGTAGAGACAGTAGATAGTAGACTGGAAACCAGGGACATCAGAGGACCGCTAGGAGGTTCAAAACAGAAAGAGGAGGTAGAGCATGAGAGACACCTACAGATTTCACAGGGTGCCTACATCTTCAGGTTTGGGCAAGAGGGAGTGACCAGGCCTGGATGGCTGTCCCGCACTATCGTCATCTCTTCCGTATTGGTGTCCAGTCTCTATGGCTACAAAATGCTCAGGGAGCACCTGCTCATAAGGGGACGAGTGGTCAGAGAGACATTCAGTAAACCCAGAGAACAGAAGAACAACGTGAATGGGCAGTGAGAGTATAGGTCAGGGCATGGCCTCCTTGGGGCACAGGCCCTGAAAAGGAGAACTGTCCCCAAATTGGACCATTTACCAACAAACCTAGAGTTCCAATTTTGGAAGCATTTATTATCTCTGGGGTTTATGTCACACACAGTCACACAGAGTGCTGTCACTCTACGGTGACAATAGCAGGGACGAAACAGTGCTTCCCAGACTTGATCTCCAGTCCCACCACTGTAGGAGCACCAGGAAGGCACCATGTGCCCTATTGTATGTCCTCTCTTGCACTTGGCATTGGCCATGAGGAATCCTGGTCACACAGGAGATGCCCTCTGTGCTGGGCCTGCTTCCTTCCACACATGGCTGTGCTGTCCCGTGTTCCAGGTGCTTCCATCAGACTCCTGGCAGTAACTAGCCTACCCCCCAGAGTGCTCTTTCACCCAGACCATAAGTGGCATTCTCTGATGTTCTTGGGGGAAGTACAAATTTCAGGAGAAATAACTAAATTATACAATATCTCCTATTCCTAGGAGGCAGTAAGGGAGGAGAGGTGGATGTCAGTGGAGAGGAAAAATACCCTGAAGACCATACATTATGACCGATTCAAACCACCCTGTATCTTTGGATCCCTTAGCCCAGGCAAGAAGGGCTCTTTCCCAGGGCCTGTGCTTTGGAAGGGCTTCCCTAACCCTCCCCTGGTTGATGTCTCCTCTGAGTACAAGGGGTCAGTCAGACCAAGGGGACTTGCCCACCAGGAGCCTGTGCCCTGCCCTTCTAGTCTTTGCTCCAAGTATCTAGAACCCTGAATTTCCTGCCCACTTGGCTCTGTGCCCATCTCTAGGCCTGCACGAGCCTCTGCCCTGGCCTGTCCTCTGGAGGGAGAACCACACTCCCATGGTCACACTCCTAGGCCCTATGTAGGGGTGACCAAGAGACAGTTGTTTGCAAGGAGTGTGGACAGAGCTTGGACATAAGAAGTGGGGTGTCCGCATGGAAAGTTCAAGGCCCTTTATGGTTCAGGGTGGAACCAGTGGTCAAAGAGGAGGGGGCAGTGTAGAGGCTGGTGCCTTGTTTCCCCACATCACTGAGTAGGAGAAGTCTCCGTTCTCACCTGACTTTACAGGTTGTTAGGAAGGCGTATTTGCCAAGGTAGGAGAAAAGCACATGTTTTATATAACAGTTTGTTAGCTTGACTTAAAAACATTTAAATATTTAGCCACTTGGTATGTGGACCTCTGTTCTTTGGCCCTGGGCCTTGCAAATCTTAGGGGTGAGCCTGAGCCCAGTAGGTCATTCCCAGAGGCTCTTGAGGCAGCCAGGATGTGTCTGAATCCACTGTGTGCCCATGTCTTGCCTCCTCCTACATGCATCATATGTTCATACGTGTGCACACGGTGTCATTCCCATGGCCACAGGCTGGTGGGTGTACTGATGCTCCACTGATGATTGCAAGTGACAGAAAGCCAAATCCTAACTTGCTTAAGCAAACAGAGAATATATTGGTCCATGTAACCAAAGCCAGGGCTCCACTTGATCATGGGTCTCACATTTCCTTCTCTCTCTTAGCTCTTCTGTCCCCCACACTGACTCCATTCACAGACAAGCACTGTGCTTTTTCTGTGAGCACAGAGGGCTATTCCACCTCCACATCTTACCTCCTCCCAGGTCCAGTTATAGCAGGAAGTTCCTCCTGCTATAGCAGGAAGTTCCTCCCATGAGAGTGGGAGGTCTCATGCCATCCCATTGGCTCCAGCTGGTCACATGACCATCCTCCAAACCAATGTCTGTGGCCTGGGGGCGGTGAGCGAGCAGTCGGCTGGGGTCTGGGTCCCTAGCACTACCCCTCCGGGATTGGAAGTGGGAAAGGCAGTGGAGCCCAAAGGAAAACTAGAGACAGTTGCCAGAGAAAGGGCAGTGGCTCCTGGGGAGCCCCTGACTGCCCCTGAGAGGTCCCACTTTACGGATCTTTTAGACACAATCGCTGTAAGCCTATGCCCCGCTTTGAGTCCCAGCTGCCCTCGTTTCTGCTCATTTCACGCTCTGCTGTGCCCGCTGATGCTTGCCCTTCCCAGAAGCATCTGCAGGCTGACCTGCCTGAGTCCTTGGGCCTCCCCCAGGAATGTGAGCTGTTTGAAGGCAGGGATTCAGCATCCATTCACTCAGCACCTACTCAGACCAGACTTAAGCACTGTTGAAACAGCAATAAACAACACAGATCAAGCCCTTGCCTCTCTGGAGCTTACCACATTCTAGTGGGAGGAGAAAGTCAACAAATGAACAAGACTTCACTGGTCATTTAATAGATAAAGAAACAAAGCAGGTGTGGGTTTTCAGGAGTGTGGTTGGACAGGGATTGCTATTACAGGTTGGGTAGTGATGTGTTTCTAATAAGACACAAAGATGCAGAGACCTGGAGGAAGGGAAGGAAGGAGTCATGTGGATACCTGAGGGAAGAGCATTCCAGCCAAAGGGGACAGCACGTGCAAAGGCCCTGAGGCATGAGTGTGCTAAGCATGTTTGAGGAGCATCGCGGAAGCCAGTGGGGCTTGAGTGATGTGAGGAAGGGGAGAAGGATGTGAGAGGAAGCCAGAAAGTGGTAGTGGTGACGGGGATAGGGTGGGGAAGAGCTGCAACAAGTAGGGCCTCATTAATCACTGTAAGGACTTTGGCTTCGAGACTGAGTGAAGCGGGAGCCCTTGGAGCAAAGGAGTGATGTCATCCACCTTAGGTGGTGAAAGGTAAGATGGCAGGAGGATTACGGAGGAAGCCAGAACTGGTGAGGACGCTTCTGCAGTAAGGCAAGCAAAAGATGATGGTGGCTTGGACGGGGGTGGGAGTGGAGAGAAGTGGTCAGATTCTGATATGCTTTGAAGGAGAGGCAGCAGGAGTTGCTGATGGGCTGAGATGTGGGATATGAGAGGAAAGGAGTCAAGACAAAACCAGGGTTTGGGACATAAGGCACTGAGACAGTGGAGCTGCCGTTTACTGGGATGGGGTAGGCTGGGAGGAGAAGAGGGGGTGACATTTTGGACACGTTAGGTCTGAGATGCAAATTAGACATCCAAATAGTGATGGTGAGTGAGAGGTGAGATGTACAAGTTGGATGCCAGGGAACAGGTGGGGCTGGAGGTTTAAGAGTCACCAGCAGGTAGGTGTTTCATTCCTATATGTTTCTCAACGTTCCCCCCAGAACAGCACCAGGTACAGAGCTGGTGATGCTAATCACAGAGATGGTAACGTAAAAGTAATCGTCATTTCTATTTCATGAGTGCTATGCTGTGTCTTTTTTATTTAATTGAAGTATAGTTGTGTTAGATTCAGGTGTAGAGCAAAGTGATTCTGTTATACACACACTCACACACATATATATACACATACATATAAACTATTGAGTATAGTTCCCTGTGCTATGCAGTAGGTCCTTGTTGGTTATCTGTTTTATATTAGTAGAGTATATCTGTTAATCCCAAACTCCTAATTTATCCCTCCCCCTCTTTCCCTTTGGCAACCATAAGTTTGTTTTCTATGTCTGTGGGTCTATTTCTGTTTTGTAAATAAGTTCGTTTGTATCATTTTTTTAGATTTCACATATAAGCAATATCATATGATATTCATCTTTCTCTGTCTAGCTTACTTCACTTAGTATGATAATCTCTAGGTCCATCCATGTTGCTGCAAATGGCATTATTTCATTTTTTATGGCTGAGTAATATTCCATAGTGTGTGTGTGTGTGTGTGTGTGTGTGTGTGTGTGTGTGTGTATGCCACATCTTCTTTATCCATTCATCTGTCGATGGACACTTAGGTTGCTTCCATGTCCTGGCTATTGTGAACAGAGCTGCAGTGAACATTGTGGTACATGACTCTTTTTGAATTTTGGTTTTCTCTGGATATATGCCCAGGAGTGGGATTGCTGGGTCGTATGGTAAGTCTATTTTTAGCTTTTTAAGGCATCTCCATACTGTTCTCCATAGTGGCTGCACCAACTTATATTCCCACCAACAGTGTATACTCATAATCTCATTCAACTTCCCTATGATTCTCTAAGGTGGGGGCTATTACAACCCCAGTTTCCAGATGAGGAAACTGAGATTCAGAGAGCTTATCAGTCGCCCACCTCAGAGGGGTTTTCAAGATCACTGCTCCCCTGCCCCCAATGCCCAGGTGCCTGATGAGACAGCACTGACCCCTGTACCATCCCTCCCTCCCTCTTTCTGTTGCAGCCTGTGACCAGCTGGCACTGGGAGTGGTGGCGATCTTTGGGCCATCCCAGGGCTCCTGCACCAATGCCGTCCAGTCCATCTGCAACGCGCTGGAGGTGCCCCACATCCAGCTGCGCTGGAAGCACCACCCACTGGACAACAAAGACACCTTCTATGTGAACCTGTACCCGGACTACGCCTCTCTCAGCCATGCCATCCTCGACCTGGTCCAGTACCTCAAGTGGCGGTCGGCCACCGTGGTCTATGACGACAGCACAGGTGGGTAGCCAGGCCTGGCTGGGCCAAGGGCAGGAGACGAGGGTGGCAGAGCCCCAGGATCGGGATCTTTGCTGCTCGCTCAACTCAGCTGCCCCTGGGGAAAAAGTCCACACTTACACCCAAGCCTCATCTAGTCACTGATGCTCGCTCTGCACTCCCCTGCAGCCCGGTACACAACAGCCACACTCACCCAGCCCAGCCCACTTCACACCTGCCCTACACTCCCGCCTCCACCCCAGCAACATGCTCCAATCTGCACGCACGCCCGCACGGCCACGCCCACACCTACCAGCACCCTCCATTCACACATTCTCCTCTGCAGCAAACGCATCCAACTCTGTGCTGGCTACGAGCGCAGACTCTGGACTCAAACCAAACAGTACGTGATACACGCAGGCTCTGCTCTTACTAGCTGGGCAGCACAGAGCTGTTCCCTCTCCTCCTCTTTCTTTCCAAAGACTCAAGTCCCAAGATATTTCTTAGCCCTGCCTCTTAAGAGAGTGACCTTGGCGAGTCACTTAACCCATCTGGCCCTGCTCTTCCCACATGACAAGTCAAGAGCTACAGCAGCCAGCTTGGAGAGAGCCCTCCAGCTCTCAGCTGCCTGTGATTCCATGTCAGCTCTTGATTACCTCCTAATGGGGAGTCGGGATAGTGGGGAGAGAATCCCTCAGAAAAGACGATCAGAGATTTAGTTAACTCAGGATTCGACAAGCATGTCTTGAGTTCCTGCTATACCCAAAGCACCAGACAGTGGATACTGGACGGCAGAGACCCCAAGCCCTACTCAGTGCCCCCAGTTATTGAGAGCCACTTCTGCCCAGCTCCAGGGCATGGCAGTGTTGCTGCAACCCTGTAGTTCTGCCTGTCTTAACATACCACTGTGAATGATTGTCTATCTTTGAGCCAGTTTCTGCTTCCAGACCATGGGCCTTTGGTACCTCCGGGGTTTAGCACAGCACCTGGTACAATGTAGACGTTTAAATGTTTGGTTGAATTGAATTGAATTGAACTGAAAATAAAATGGAAATAAACTATAATTAAATATGGCAGGAAAGGATGTGTTGGGCACTGGTAAGGAAGAAGAAATAAAGATGTGGCTATTCCATCTTCTTTAGAGAAGTTAGTCATATTGAAGTGGGGTGAGTGCACACCCAGAGCTCACTGGTCTTTCTAGGCCATCAGAGCTAAGAACCAAGTGACATGTACATACAGTCAGAGCTAGAGGCACCTGGAGAGAGGAAGCTCCGTGGCCTTGGCTAGTCTGGGCTGATTTACCAGAGGAGGAGAGACATGAGCCTGGCCTTGAGGATGGATGGACAAGGAGAGGAGTCACGAAGGCATCACAGGAGGGGGAACAGTGAGAGCAAGATGAGGAGGTGGGACTGTGCATGGCGGTCTCATCAAGAGCACAGCCTGGCAGGGAAAAGGATCCCAGTGTGGAGGGGAGGAGGAAAAGATCAGATAAACAGCACGTATGAGGCTGTGGGCAAGGTCTCTGCTGTCTAGCTTCAGGGTTCAGACTTCACCTTGTAAGCAGCCGGGGACCACTGAGTGTTGTTGAGCAAAGAAACAGAATAATAAAAGCAGAGTTTTAGAAGGTGGCACTGACAGCAGTGTACAGAGGGTTGGAGGGAGAACCTGGAGCCGGAAGACTGAGGCAGAGGCGGCCATGTTGGTCCAGGCAGGAACAAAGGGGCTGCTTGGAAGAGAACTGGTGGCCAGAATGGAAGAAAAGAATTAGATGTGAGCAGGTAATATTGAAGATTTGTAGGAGTGTCACGGGCACAGAGTAGTCAGAACAGACACTGGCATAAACCACGGCCCAGCAGTCCTGGTGCCTCCAGGCTGGATGGGGGTAGCGGGGGAGGCTTTGCAGAGGAAAAGATGCTGTGGCATGAAGGTGGATGCCAGTGAGACTGGTCAGAGCGGAGGCTGAGGCCTGGAGCCTCCTCTTCCCAAGCATGTCTAGTTCTGACTGTATGTACACATCACTTGATTCTTAGCTCTGATGACCAGTGACCTCTGGGTGGGCACTCACTCCCCTATTAAGTTCTCAAAAGAAGATGGAATAACATCTTCATTTCTTCCCCCTTTCCAGTGCCCAACACACTCTTTCCTGTAGTATTTAATTATAGTTTGATTCAACTTGATATTCAATTCAACAAATATCTTAAAACTTAGGGGAGTCAGTGATGGAGCTGGTTTGGTCAAGAAGAACTTAGTACTAGGGATTCAGGGTTGGATTCAGTCAAACAATAGTATAAATTTGATGAAGAATAGTGAGTAGTAAGAAGTATGCTTCCAGAATCAGGATATTTCAAAGGGACAGGACAGCTGTGGGTCATCAAACCCATGGAATGGGAAGCACTTTATAGCAGACTGACTATGTTTGCTTTGAGGGTTGTTTCCATTAGGATGTTTTGTCTGTGAGTAACAGATAACCCAACTCAAATCGACTGGAGCAGTAGCCACTTAGTTATCTCACTGACAAGAAGTCTGGAGATGGGCCTTTCCAGGGCTGGTTTAGCAGTTCAGCAGAGTCAGGGTGCTGGGTCAGTGTCACCGCAGTTCTCTTGACTTTCCCCCTCATAGTCAAAATAAAGTTGCTGCAGCTCCAAGCATCACATCCTCACATGATGATACCCCAGGAAGTGGTAAGGAAAGAGGTGTGATTCGTGCCTCTTATCGGGAGGAAAATCTGCCTCGTAACCTTCCAACAGACCACACTCTACAGCTCATTGGGTCTGCACCTACCACCCTAAACACATTCAGATAGGGATGGGACTGCCACTCATTGGCTTTCACCCATCCCGAGTCACGTCTTGGGGCTGGCACGTGGCCACCCAAAAAAATCATGGTTCTCTCAGTATGCTTGAAAAGGGTACGTTAGTTATCTATCTCTATAATAATTCTGTGTAACAAATCACCCCAAAACTTAGTGACTTAAAATAATAAGCATTTATTTAGCTCTCAAGCCTGTGGGGTCAGTGACCGACTGAGATTGGCCAGGCAGTTGTTCTGGTCTCAGCTGGATCGCTTACCTGCTTGGGGGTCGGCTGACTGCTGGCTGATCTAGACTGGCCTTGGCTGAGATGGTGGGGTAGCTGGGCTCTCAATCCTCCAGCAGGCTAGCCCAGACGTGTCGTCATGACGATGGCAGAGGTGAAAAGAACAAACCCAGTGTGCAATTCCATTTCAAGTGTTTGCTTATGGGCCCTGCTGATACACCATTGGCCAAAACAGTTGACATGGTTGAGCCCAACGTCGTGGGTAGAGCAAGTCACCTGCCCCCGCAGCTGGAGGGCACTGCAAAATTACATGGCAAAGGATGGGGATGTAGAGAGGGGTGAAGAATTGGGGTCATCACTGCAATCCACTGCAGGGAGAACTGTTTTAAAATGTACCTGGGATCTAAAGTGTAGATACGACCAAGTGATGATATGAAGAGGCCAATAGCATAGAAAGAAGAGTTGTTACTTACAGTTCCCTAGAAGAAGGGGGCACACCATGGCACCCAGGGCCACATGGAGGGTTGGTCAGGAGGCAGGAGCAAGGGGAAATCATGGGCAAGAGCCTTTGTTAATTACTTATTACTATAGGTGGAATTTGTTAGGTGCAAACGTCCCATGTGGGGCAGGAAGCAAAACAGATTGTAGGGCTTGTGGTTGGAGAGTTTATAATACGATTTTTGTGTGCCCAGGAAAACCCAGTGATAATAGGGATACAAACTTTGGTCATTAATTTGGCCCATGATTTCAGGATGCCAATTCATCAGTTATAGAATACCAAGAGTGATTATTTCAGGGACCAGCAGTGTTTACCATATGAGCTTTGCCATGTAGCCACCTTCCTAGCCTAATCCGTGCACAAAGACGGATTTACATCAACAGTGAAAGGGAGGGGCTCAGAAAATGCTGGGGTAATGAAAAAGGGCCCAGCTTAAGAGCCAAAAAGAATGGGTCTTGAATTTTGATCCCATTGCTGGCATGCTGCAAAATCTTGGGAGGCTCACTTAACCTCTTTGGGCCTCAGTTTCTTTATTTGTAACATTGGAACAAAAGCCCCTACTCTGTATGCCTTCTAGGACAGGGAGACGTTTAAATAGGGTAATGAAAGCAGAAGTGCTTTGTAAGTGAAAAGCATGACTTCCACAACCATGATTCACTGCAGATATTTTGAGAGAGATTGATTAGGGAAGCAGCCAGGAAGGAGAACTCATCTCAGGCAAACAAAGAGCCTAGTCCTCTGCTGGGGTGGACCAAGACGAGCCTCTGGTGTCCTTTGGGAATACACTGATGGGAAGGAGGTCTGACATTTGCTGCTGGAGAAGGTGGGTCACTGTGTATTACACAGGGCAATGAACTTGGCTGACAAGAAAGCTCTGGTGGCCTCTGCTCTAGCATCCAGACTGTCCCTGTCCTCATGTCCTGGGTCCCCAAATCCCATGTGCCTACTGATGCTGTGCGTGGGTCTGAAAACTGAGCGAGTAGGAACAAAGCATGCGCTCAGGGCCTCGCAAGGTAACAGGTGTGAGCGGGCAGCATCATTCAGCCAAAGTAAGAACTTCTGGGATTAGTTGAGGAGGGAGGGTAAGGATGGGTGTGTGTGTGTGTGTTTGGGGGGAGCTTGTGACCCCTCCTTCCTCTGTAAGGTCACCTGATATCCTCTTCCTGCCCCCAGCAAGTCTGGTATTAGAAAGCACTGGGGCCCCTGTTTGGTCCAGACCACTCCAGGGCTCCAGAGCCCTCTCCCAGCCCACACACCTGGATCTGAGACCTTCTAGGAGGCTGGGGGTTCCTGATGCCCACAGCCATGGCGAAGCTTGTTTGAGAGCTCTTTGGGAGACTTAGGTCCCAGAGAAATATCTCTGTCCTCCCCAGCAGAGTGGAGTGATGGATACCAGTCGGTTCGCTTTCCAGATGGCCAGCCCTCAGGAGTGGGAATGAGAGGCTGGACAGACCCAGGTGTACGTACCAGAAATGGCTTTGGAAATCCAGACTTTTTGTTGGAAGGCTCAGGAAGTGGGTTCTCTGTGTGTGGGGACTCTGTCCGGATAGGGGGCCCTGCGACAGCTGATTGCGAACTTTAGTCCATCGCAAACTAGCTTAAGCAAAGAAAAAAAAAAAAGGCGAGGGTCGGGGGAGGATTTTGTTGGTTTCATTTACTGGAAAGTTCAGGAGTAGTTTTAGCTTTAGAGGTGCAAACGAGTATCTTTAGGGCTTATTTTCTTTCTGTGTTTCCTGACTTCTGCCCTGTGGGAATCCTTTACAGGTTCTAAGTGATGACCCCAGACTTGCTTCCTCCCCATTTGGAGTTAAATGGAAAGAGGGTTGTCTCTTAACAGTTGCTCTGGCACAATTCCTGGGAGTCATCTGATAGAACCAGCTGGTGTCACACATCCATCGCTAAGCCCATACCTTTGCCTAGAGCAATGCATGTGCTGATTGACCAGGCTGGCGCCAGATTCTGTGTCCCTGGAGTGGGGACTCTTGGGTCACATGGACTGAGCATGGGGGAAGAGTTGTTCCCCAAAGGAAAACCAGAGTGCTGTTCGCGGGGAAATAGAGCATGGCTGAGTGGACAGTGCAGCCAGGATGCAGACACCGAGCCCTGAGTATGGGCGGGCAGCCTGGCAGGTGGGAGGGGATGGCCTGCTTGGGACCCTGGGCCTGTGCTTCCTCCGCTCTTCCTGCAGTGGGTAGGGCGAGAGAGAACAGCAAGCAAGCTTGCTTCCAGGCTAAGCAGAGAGGAGTCAGCAAGAATGGACCTTGTACTAAGGACGGAAATGAACTTAATTAGACCTAAGCGAGCCATTTGTCTCCAAGAAGTGACATTCAGTTTTCCCTGGAAGTCCCCAGATTAAGTGGTTTTGCAAAATGCCAAGGTGGAGGATTTTTCAGTGTGGGGGGAAAAAAAAACAGTAGTCAATCCAATTCTGGAAATTTGTGTTGAGCACAACCGGAGTGCCAGGCCCCGTGCTAGGGCATGTGGAGACCCAGTCCCTAATGTTGAGGAGTCTGTGACAGGACCAGGAGAGTGAGATGAGGCCAGAAGACGCTAGTGCTGAAGGATGAGGCCACCGAGTTTCGGGGGAGAGGGGCAGGATGGGAGTGGGGTGGGGAGATCTTGTCTGGGCAGAGCAGTAGAGGCAGGTGTCATGGAGGAGGTGGCTGCACTGAGCCCGGAAGAATGGTTAAGGTGTTCGGGGGTAGCCTGCCCTTGGGGGTGGAGGCCGGGCACAAATGCCACCTGGCCTTCCTTACCTGGTCCAACCGTTGGTACAGCTGAGCCTGGAGCTGCCACTTGGGCCGCATCCTAGAAGCAGGTTGCTGGGACTGTTTAGGAAGATTATGTCCCATGCTTCACAGTGTTGCAGGGGGCAGGGGGAGGAAGAGTGGGGGGCCTCTGGTTCAGGCTCCATGAGTCTCTACACCGACTGAGTTAGAGAGGTGCAGGTGGGTGGACTCGGGGGGGATTCGCTAGCAGTCCGTGCCTGCTTTTGAATCTACAGGTGTGTACACACCTTTACCTACCTGTGTACACATGTGCTTATCAACCCAAGTGTATGTCCTGTGTGTGCGTGTAAGCATGTGTTTGTATGTGCATACATGCCTGTGGGCATGAGCCAGCATGCACGGCTGGGGGCACGTGTCTGTGCCGCAGTCTGCTAGTGCCTGGGTCTGCACATGCGTGGCTGAGTCCATGAACTTATCTCCGTGGGCCACATGTCAGTGTCCATGTGTGTCTGTAGACCTGTGGCCACACGAGTCTGTGGATACCTGCAGCTAGGTATACGTGGGCTCACATGTGTCTTTTGTGCCCCGGGACCTCTCAGGGCTCATCCGGCTGCAGGAGCTCATCATGGCCCCATCGAGGTACAGCATCCGCCTGAAGATCCGCCAGCTCCCCCTTGACTCTGATGACTCGCGCCCGCTGCTCAAGGAGATGAAGCGAGGCCGGGAATTTCGCATTATCTTTGACTGCAGCCACACCATGGCCGCCCAGATCCTCAAGCAGGTGCGTGAGCATCGGCCAGCGGGAGGGGTGGTTGGGGTCTGCCTGCCACTTCTCCCCCCTCCCCCCATTTCCATGATGTCAACCAGATCCAAGTTCAACCTCTAGTCTGCCTCTTTGCGGCTGTATGACCTTGGGTGGTCACTTTGCCTCTGTGAGCCTCAGTTTCACCAGCAGCAAATCGGACACAGTGGTCTTGACACTCTGAGTTGGTGTGAGGATGGGATGAGACGATGGTTGAGCTGCCCCAGCCAGGCCTGGCGCACGGAGGGTGCTGAGCAAATGCTAGTTTCCACGCCACCTCGGGGCAGGTGGGAGGCGGGGGCTGCGGAGAGGGAATAGAACGCTGCAGGAAGCACGGGGAGGCCTGGGGGTCTCGGGAACAGCCCCCAGCATTCCTCTTCCAGCCACTGATTCCCTGCAGCCCGTGGCACTCGGTGTCACTCTCCCATCCCTGGGAGGTTTATCGAGGCTCTGTGCACCATCTGCTCAGCTCTGCAGCAACGGCGGCGGAGGAGAATGGCTCTCGGTCCTTGGCCGCGCCTCCGTTCCCGACAGCCCAGGGTGGCGTGCTGGGAACCAGGGCGAGCTCTGCCAGCCCCCTAAGAAACAAACAGTGAAATCGCTCACAGCCCCCTTCCGAGGGTGCCGCAGCCGAAAACAAAACCACTCTGATTCGAACCAGTGCTTTGTGTAAAAGGCAATTATGTGGTCCCAGAAAGCGAACCTGGTGATTGGAGGAGGCATTCTGTGGGGCCTTGACACATGACCCCGGGAGAGGCTGGTGGCAGGGAAGGGTCACAGGGATACAGGGGGAGAGGTGCTGAGCTGGCCAGGAATATGTTCAAGGCCTTCCCTGCACACCCTGCAAGGGGTGCCCAAGCTGAACGGCAGCCTCTGTCTTCCCCCAGAGGAAGTCCCACCCCAGGACCCTTCACACAGGGGCTAAAAACTCATTTGAGAGCTTGAATCCTGCCTCTGCCCATGGGTGTTATATATCCAAGAACAAGTGGCCCTGGAGTCATCCCCTGCTCTGTAGATGGAGTGAAGGATCCCTCCCTGCCCTGGTTCTGGAGGATTCAGTGAGATGAGGCGAGGAAAGCGTTTATCCCAGTGCCCGGGGCACAGTCAGCATGCATGCGGCAACCTTTACGCTCAGCGTGGAGGAAGTACATGCTCCCCAGAAATCCCTTAACCCTCAGTGTCCCGGCCAGCGGCGCCCAGTGCCTCCCTCCTCTTCCAGGCATGTGTAACTGAGTAATAAAGACAATCCCAACTTGGGTTCCCTGAGGAGTTACTCGGTGCCGGGTACACACACAGCTCCTCATTTATCGCCGCTCTGGGAAGTGGGGGCGATTATCGTGCTCGGTTTCAGATGGGGAAACTGAGGCTCCGGGGGAAAGTATTGGGCCTGAGGTCATCCAGCCAGAAAGTCAGAATTCACTCCCCAGTTTGCTGACATGAAAACTCCTAGAATTGAAAATGAAGATTCTGTGCTCAGCCTGACCCTGAACTAAACCAAGGTGAGCACGTCTGCGTACTGAGGACTCCTTGAGCCTTTCACCTGCGAATGCGGGCTGTGAACCTCCAAGACCGGGAGGGAATGTGAAGCATTTTCAAAGTGTATTTGACCCAGTGACATCTCCTCCTGGAGCACTTTGTGGGCCCGCATTCTGAAGAACTCTGTGGAAAATGCGTGATGGTCATTAGTATTATAGATTATCGGCTTCTAATAAAATACATTAGATTTCATGATGGTGTAGAAGAGTAATTCACAGCAGCCATGTGGCCTGCTGTGTGGCCAACCAGGACCCAAGACGCAGGGATGTGTCAGCCCTTCCGGGGGAGGCTCAGACTGAGGACAGACCCTCCTCGTCGGGCCTGGCTGGGCTGGTGGGAGCCGAGCTCCCACAGACGTCTTTCTGGAGCCAGGACAGTGAGTTCAGCTGAGGAGAGTCAGGGCACTTGAGGAGGCGATGTTGGGCGGATTCCAGCAGCATTTCTCCAAGTGTGGCAGGCCCAGCGATGCTTACTAAAAAGGCAAACCTGGCCCTGCAGAATTTGGAATATTTGGAGAGCGTGGCCTAAGATTCTGCATTTTAATGTGTCACCCATGATTTTGCTGCACACTCCAGTGTGAAATCCACTGCTGTCTGCCAGCCAGTCATTTTCCCTGTCTCAGAGGATGCCCCACTCCAAGCAGCCAGCCTCTCCCAACCCACCGCCAGCCTGTGCTGCCCCGGGTCCTCACCGCTCTCTCCCCGCTCCCTTCCCACCCCCCATCCCCCCTGCCAGGGTGGAGAGGGGGAGGGGCTTCTCAGGTGTTCCCTGCAGGGTGCTGACACTTTGCTCTCCCGTAGGCCATGGCCATGGGCATGATGACCGAATACTACCACTTCATCTTCACCACCCTGGTAACGTACCTCCGAGTCCTGGCACGGGTCGGGGTGGGGCTCCCTCAGAACAAGGTCAGCCCGGGGGAGACAGTTGCAGCAGCTAGAGGAGATTCAGGCTGGACTTGCTTCCTAAGGCTGTAGGTGTGGCCCCAGGCAAGGGCACAAATTTGCCTTTGTGGCCTGCCCACTTTGAGGAGTGACATCTTGTTGTGACTAAAGACAGGGACTCTAGAACCTGCCAGTGTGCACACAAGCCCCTCTGCTTGCCGGCTGTGAGACCTCGCAGAGATAATTTAACCTCCCTCAGTTTCTCCCTCTGCAAAATGGGCATGATCATGGCTCCTACCTCCTAGGATTGTTGTGCGAACTGAATGAGTTCGTGAACTAAAGCTCTGAGAGCAGGGCCTGCTCGTGTGAAGGGCTGTTGTTATGACGATGACCCTTGGCCCCAGCCCACACGCCCCCACACAGGTCCCAGGCCTCAGGCCTCACGCAACAACCGGAGTTGCCACTTTGGATTCGTGTGACATCCGCGCTCAGGTCTGCCCACTCGCTATCAGCTGGGGCCAGCCCACCTGCGGGCTCCAGATGGGTCCTGTCCAAACCTTGAGAACATTGAGGGCCATTTAAACCCATTAGGGTAATTAGTTGTGGTCTGAGATCAGCAGAATAACGAGATGCCTGTGCCAAAGGGGCACCAACCCCCAGCCACCCTGCCTGGGGGCCAGATGCCCTGGATGTCACTGCGGCCCCGGGTAGACTCTTACCCAGCCCCGATATGGGGCAAGTGACAGCATCACTAAACATCCTGTGGCTGAAACAGGCTCCCGAAATCTGTGTCAGACTTGCCACTGCAGTCTTGCAAGCCTCTAGCTGTGTTCCTTCGTTCACCCAGCACCCAGCTAACATTCCTTACCCAGCACCTGTATTCAACTGAGTATCTCAAGACGACTGGCACTGAGGCCTGCCCTCAAGGAGCTCCCATCCTGCCCAGTCTGCATCTCTATGTGTAACTCGTTCGGCCGGCTTGTGCCATCACAAGCCATCACATCAGATGGCCACGGGGCACAGCAGAAGGAGACGCCGGGTGCCACAGAGCTGGTGGAAGGTGGGGAATTTCAGGCAGTCTTTACAGGAAAGAAGATGTTTGAACTGGACCTTGAAGGATCAACAGGAGTTCACCAAGGAGAGAGAGGAAGGGCATTCCACATAGAAGGAACAGCATAAGCAAAGGCCAGGAGGCAGGTTAGCTCTTCAAGGCTCACTCTGGTTGATTGCCAGAGCCAGCTGTGTTCATCTCTTCCTGGCTTCACTTTCAGTCAGTGACATCATGCAAGTAGCTTGAGATTGGCCAAGGTGGGAGTATTCACACCACAGAAGCTGGCAAATGCTACAAATAAGCGGTTCCTCCTCGCCATCCCCTGAGAGCTGGTTATTAAGCATTTCCCAGCATACAACTGCTTGTTACCCTCTCTCCACCCCCAACCCTGTGCCCATGGCAGAGCTCAGGGGCCACCCTGCCCACTCTTCTGATCCAGAGCCCAGACCTGGAGACCTGCCGGGAGCCTTGGTGGGAGAAAGGGATGCTGGAAGCTGGTGACTGAGACCAGGTACCTTCTGCCCTGGTCCCTTCTGGATTTCTATCCACCCGAGCGAGCTTCTCCCCTGGGAAAGTCATTGGAGGCTGGAGGATGAGGTCATCAGATCCCCAATATTCCACCTCCATATGGAGCTAGGAGCAGGGCAGAGGAGCAAGGCTGGGATGGTGGGGTGGGGCACATGCCAGGCGCCCGAGGCCCTGTCTCCAGGCATGGCAGCCCTGGGCTCCTAGGGTGTTGAGTCCAACCTCTGGGCCCTTAGAGGTCCCCACCAGCCCTGTGCCAGCTCAGTGCATTCTTCCCACACTTCCATCCTGCTGGCTTACCTCTCTGAGTCCTCACCGCTCTGAGCTGCTGTAAAAAAGCCCTGGCGTCCATGTAGGAATAGACAAGGGAGGAGCAGGCAGACCTCCCGGGACCGCTGTGGTCCCCCTGCAGGCCGTGCCCATCCCCCGTGCCCATCCACATTACTTCCCAGTTCAGTGGCAGGAGAGCAGGCCTCGGAGGCATAGATACGGTTGAGAGTCCCTTTGGCACCAGGGACTGTGCACGTGGGCAGATTGCTTAGCTTCCCTGGGCCTCAGTTTCCTTGCCTCTAAAATGGGAATCATTTGTGACGCCTCTGGACTTCAGATCCTTCATTCGGCCTCTTTTGGTTTCAAGGAGCAGAGCTCACTCAAGTAACTTCAAGTCACTAGAGACTCAAGAATGAACCACCAGGCCACAAGAGCAGATGTGGAGAGTGGTTCTGGATCCAGAGCAACCGTGGACATCACGAGAATTATGGTTCCAACCCTCTGCCCTGAGACTCAGCCAGCCTCTTCCGTTTCCCTCTCTCTGCCCATTGCTCCCTCCCCCTGCTCTCGGCCTCAGCTCCGTCCTCGCAGTCTCTGTTCCCTGGAAACTTCAGCTCATCACAGCTGCCCTGGGATCATCACACCCCAGCTGACCATCCGTTCTGCCTCTGCTGCTTCTCACCACCGCTTTCTCTGAGTGTTACCCGCCTTCCCCAGGTCAAATTTCGGACTGACCAAGCACCGGCCATTGCTTCTCAACAGGGCACTATATAGGCATTTGAGGCTGGACATTAATCCTTCCGGAATGTCCTGCCCACTGTAGAATGTTTAGCATCCCTGTCCCTGCTCACTAATTTCCAGGCTTGGTGACAAATAAATAAATGCGATCCGCACATTTTCAAATGTCCCCAGGATAGGGGCTGAGTCATCAGCCAGACTGTAGCAACCCCCCCTTGGGAGGTGACCACTCCTTGTGGTCAAGGTCACCACTGCCAGACCTGGTCAGCCGAGGTCTGGCAGTGGGGGGCAGAGTACAAAGGGCTCACAGAATCTAAGTCATGGCCCCCAAGCAGAAGGGCTGGGGCATTGGGAGAGCCCTTCAGAAGCGGCAGGAGCAAAATCCACAGATCTCATTCACCCACCCCGAGTATTGACCCCCCGTCCACTGTGTCCACACAGGGCCTGTGGTTAAGTCCTCTTTGTGCTTTGCTTCCGGTCTTAGCTCCGGACAGTCAATTAAAAGCATCTCTGCCTGGCTCGTGCCCTCATTCCAAGGCCAGAGGGAGTGTCCCCTCAGGGAGCTCTTAGCCCTGAGGCCCGACCTGACCTTCTAGACAAGACTCTGGAGAAGGCACCACCCCAGTACGCCAGTGGCTCTCCACATTAATGCCAGTGCCAGCGTGAGGTCAGGGTTGGACTTCTTGGAAGGAGGGGCAGGGCAGTATCCTTGCACCCTGGGGCAGTATCCTAGCCCAAGAGAGTGTCTGCTTTCCCTACTTTTTTATGGGGTTTGTTTTTGTTTTTGTTTTTTTTGGCCACACTGCGCAGCATGTGGAATCTCAGTTGCCAACCAGGGATCGAACCTGTAGCCCTTGCAGTGGAAGTACAGAGTCTTAACCACTGAACCACCAGGGAGGTCCCTGCTTTCCTCACTTTTACATTTCCTTAATTCAGTCATTCATGTACTCACTTATCCAGCAGGCATATACATATGCTCTCAAGGTCCCAGGTACCAAGCTAGGCACTTGGGTGAGACGGGGTGTCTAGAGCTGGATCCAACACAAAGCTCACCAGCTGGTAGCTTCCTCTGTGCACATGAGGATCAAGGACGGTGCCCAGTTTACCTCTATATCTCCAGTGCCCAAATAGCACCTGGAATACAGTAGGTGCTCATTAATGCCTGAATGAATGAATGAATGAATATAATACAAAGTAGAAAGTAATCAGTGAAATTAACATCCTCATCATAGCAACAGTGACGTCCACCGACTCTGGCGCCAGTCCGCCTGAGTTAGAATCGAGATTCTTCCGCTTCCTTGGGCAAGTTACTTCACGTCACTTTGCCTCATTCCCCATCTGTAAAATGGCCACAAGAACAGTACCATCTCATAGGACTCTTATGCTGAGCATTAAGCGAGTATGTTGGCATCAGTAAAGCACTAAGGAAAGTGTTACTTAGTACTATGTAAGAGTTAAATTGATTAATTAAATAATTCCTGCTTATATATTTTATGCGCTCAGTATACCCCATCTCATCCAAAATTCTGAACAACTCTCCAAGGGGAGGATGACTTTCCCAATTTTACAGAAAAGTAGAAACTGAGGCTCAGAGAGGTCACTCAGTAAAAAAAGGAGCAGAGCAAGGATTTTGACGAGCCGGGACCTGTCCAGCTCCAAAGCCCTCTGCTGAAGCTTGTGCCGAGAGCCGCACGCAGTGTTGCCTGGCTTCCTCTGTCTGGCTCCGGCTCGGATTCCACAGGCTGTGATGGTCCAGGCATCACGTGATTGACACTAATGCGGGGAACAGAGCCTCCACAAATCTCAGCGGCACCCACACTTCACAGGTTCCAAAGCCCTTTCTCCACATCACTGATTTTCCTCTTCACAGGGCAGTCTGTGCTCCCCATTAACTGATGGGGAAACCTGGGACCGGAGAGGTTGAGTGAACTACCTGGAGTCTCCCAGCAGATCAGTGATAAAAGCCTTGGCTCCTGGCTTCTGTTCCAGCCCACTGCCCTTCCTCCCCATGCCTCTCTGAGGGTCAGGAAGAGCCGATCCTTCCAGAGAGGCACAGTCCCTGCAATACAAATAGTTCATGCAGTGGAATATGTGTGTGTGTTGGGGGATTGGGCTGCAGCGGGTACCAGGGTATCTCCCAGCAGCTCCCCATATGCCAGGGCATCAGCTATGTCGCCTGGGTCCCCGTGTCCTGCTTCCGGCTCCAGCTCCAGTTTCCTCCTTCCAGCCCCGTTGGCTTGAGAGTCTACCTCATGATTGTGCCCCTCTGTGCCCATTGGTCAATCGTGGCTGTATGTGGGAGGGCAGTGGCATTTGGCATTTATCTCCTTCCCTTTAGGAGACCCACGTCACCAATTCTTTGTGTCTAAAAAATTCTCCAAACTTGCTTCTCCCATGCAGAAGACATTTTAATTACCCCAGCTGCCGTTATCTGTTCCAGCCAGCTTTGAGCCATTCCCAGATAACCCCGCGTTAATCAGCCCCAGCTGAGCCCCTGGTACATGTCATGTGTAGGTAAAAGCCTGGAGGTGAAAAGAGAATTATAATAAATTAATAGATAAGCAATCACAATTAATGCCGCTTCTCGGCAATAACAGTTATATCATGGGAAAGATATTTTCATCTGTCATTCCTTAAGGCGCTGTTTTCCGAGCTGCAGCTTCCACCCAGTCAGACCCATGGGGTGCTAATGAATTAGTCTATTATGTTATGCTGAATGTTTCTAAAAGGTCCCTCGTTGATACTGAATTCAATGTGTCAACATTTGGCATGGAGAACAGCAACTTTTTGCCAAGCAGCAAGGTTGTGCACAGTTCACTGTGTACAGCACATGGGGTCTCAGCCCAGGGCAGTTTGGACAAAAAATTGGAGCCGGACAAAGAGGCCTCTTTTCCAGCTCCACATTGTCACTGCCCTCATGTCACAGGGATGGTGGTACTCAGTGCCACAAGCCCTACAACACTTTGCAGCTAAGTACAGGCTCAGGGTGACAGGGATGAAGGTGACTCTGGCAGTGACACCCCATCGTGCCCCCTCCCAGGCTGTGATTGGCCACAGCCACTGTGT
Source organism: Pseudorca crassidens (assembly GCF_039906515.1). Classification (NCBI taxonomy): domain Eukaryota; kingdom Metazoa; phylum Chordata; class Mammalia; order Artiodactyla; family Delphinidae; genus Pseudorca; species Pseudorca crassidens. Next base: position 29,453,155 of record NC_090297.1, on the reverse strand, counting down.
GAGTGTCAGCCAACTCAGTGCTGCATCTGGAAACCGGAAGGGCTGATGTCGCCAGCACCCGAGTCCCCACCAAAGCCAGAGATGCTGCCCTTCTCACTAAATCCGGCTGGCGTTTAGTCCTCAGGGAAGTGAGCTGAGTCACGGAGGCTCTAGGCAGGCTCATGTTGGGCATCTTTCAGGCCTTAGGTATCAGGTCAACACTGAATTGGAGAAGAGGCTGAGCCCCGTGCAGAGGTAGAGGGAGGAGGGCGCCCCCTGGAGGCAGAGCTCAGCTTCTCTTCTGTGGCCCCAGCAGTTCAGCTCTGGCCCCAAACTTGCATTCACCGCCCTACACAGCAAAATCCCTCCATCTCCCCAGACCCACCTCCTTCAAAGGCAGTTTAGGGAAGCTCTCTTGTCTCTAAAGCAGTACCCTTGAGGGGCTCATCCTCCACCTCAGGCAATTTGCCAAACCACTTCTAACTTGTAGCCCCATAGAAATCTCCTCCTGAGAGGAGGATGTAAAACACTGGCCTCTCCATTCCAGGCTCTTCCCAGTGCTGTTTAGGTACCCTAGAGAGCTACGCAGCTGGCTGACCCTTCTTTCCACTTTGGGTGATGGGAGCCCAGGGGCTCCTAGGGGACACAGATGCAGACATGGACAGTTGTTATCAGTGGGGTGAAAGCAAAGAGGTCCCAAGATAAGAGCAGAAGCGCCCTTGACCCACCCTATTGTGTGATAGTAGTAGAGTAGTAGTCAAGGGAGGCTTCCCAAAACAGGTGACAAGCTGACTCTCAGAGTGAGCCCACCCCAGGAGGATGGAGAAGACAGGCATTCCAGCCCAGGGATAGAGCACGCACAGAGACACTGGCCTAGAGAAGCTGCATGATGGGGGCAGGGGCCAGCGAGGAATGCGGAAGGGAGACAAAAGCAGTGTGGTGTTCCTGGGGCAAATATGAGAGGGGGGTGGGAAGAAAAGTGAGGCCAGAGGGGTGGAGAGCCTTGCAAGGTATACTAAGGAATTTGTGCTTTTTCTGAAAAGGCAAGAAGGAGCCGTTGAAATATGCCAAGCAGGGGAGTGACGGGGTTGGGTTTATTCTTCAGAAAGACCCCTCTGAATGCTGTGTGGTGGGTGACTGAGATATCCAGAGGTGGGAACCAAGGGCTGGTCATAGGACAGAGGGAGGGCTTGGGAGCTGGTGGCCTGGGTTTGACGCCATTGCTCCCCAGCTGTGTAACCTTGAGCAAAAGACCTAACCTCTCTGTGACTCAGTTCCTTCCTCTAAAATGGGTGATAATAACACCCTCCTTGTAAGGTGAAAATGGGAATGAAGCGAGTTAATACACCTAAGGCACATAGAAACTGTTCTGAGGTTTATAGGTGCTCAGTAAGTGTTAGCTCCTTGCAATTGTTTTTGTCTTTTGCCAAGAGAGGTAAGTCAGGAGGATGCAACTCATGTCTGCTACTCTCTTCCAATAACCCAGTCATGTCCCTGGGGGCTGAGTCCATAGCTGTCACAACCTGCTGCCAGAGAAGGCAGAACATGAATGTTTGTCAGCACTTCCGTGGTGTCTACCATGCACCAGACACGTTCTAAGTACATCTATTAACCCGTTTCTTCCTCGTGACAACCCTATATGGCAGGTACTATTATCATTCCCATTTTTCAGATGAGGCAACTGAGGAAAGGAGAGTAGATGGCCTGGCCTGATGGTCTGTGCTCATAACCATCACCTGGGTCTGCCCAGTGAGCTGTTCTCAGGGAGGAGCTGTGGGAAGAGAGGCCTCCTTCCAATGTGTTTCCCCCCTCTCCCTCTGATTGAACAGGTCTCCCCGTCTAAGCCCAGACCCCTCTCTGTGTGTTTCCCAGTTAGGAGTAATAGCTTAGATTAGCGGCTTCTCAAAACACAGATTGAGGCCCCACCCCACATTCTCTGTGGCCCATACTTTCCAAAAAATGCTCCAAAAACAATTCTGGTGCATATCTTGTGCCTGACAACCACTGGGGACATAAAGCACGGGGATTTTTAAATAGGACAGACACGGTGTACTAGTAAACGTGTACAACCAGCTGTCCAAAAAGGGGGAAAACCCAGATATATAGTGCTTGCCAGTTTTCATGGTGTAAATACTCCCACCATGGCCAATATCAAGCTACCAATGAATATCACTGAGCGCAGAGTCAAGAAGTGCTGACATTTAGCTCTTACAAGCCACTGAGATGGACCTGGGAACGGTTTCTGCGCTGCCTTCCTGAGCTCTATGACCTTAGGCAAGTCACCTCACCTCTCTGGCCCTGTTTCCTCCTCTCTTAAAAGGGAATACTATTAAATACCTGCTTTATAGGGAATTGTGAAGATCAGATGATACCCTCCATTGCGTGGGGCTGAGCACACTGCCCACCCTCCACTCCCCACTGAGATTGGGGCCACAGAGACACCCTCTGGTCAATTCCATGGAGACTCCGCCATCTACTCCCGCCCAGCCCCTCCCCCATCCCAAATCCTGGCTTTGAATCAGGGCCCTATTTGTTTGGGCAAGGCTGAGACTAGACTTTCTTGCTTGGGCTCAAATCTGCTTCCAGCCTCTCCCCTAATCCCTAAACCCTTAAAGAGGAAACCAACACAGTGTATTCCAGACGGAGGCCAGCTGGAGTTACAGGAGGAACAGCAGGAGATCAGCACGAATTAGGAACATCTCAGAGACCAGAGGAAGCCAGCACGGTGTGAAAGAGCTGCTCTGTGGGCTCCAGGTTTTATCCCTCATTATCTTTCCATGAGCCATGATTGATTTAACTGAAGCTGGGACTGTGATGGGGCCAGATGTTACTCCTGACATCTGCAGCCATGGAGAGACAAGTACACTGTCCCCGGCCACTCTGTCCCAGCATGGGAGGGAGTGACTGAGTTGAGGGACCCGGGAAAGAGGACGGGCAGTGGGGGGCAGAATGGAAGGCAGCTGGATGAGAGGGGAATGTACATAAGAATAGACAATGGATGAAGAGGAGCTCAGACCTGAAGACTCACTTTCCCCACTAGTGGGATGAGGCCCATCTAGATTGCCAACATTACACGTTTCAAAAAGTAACCTAAGTGTCCATCAACAGATGCATGGATAAAGAAGATGTGGCACATATATACAATGGAATATTACTCAGCCATAAAAAGAAACGAAATTGAGTTATTTGTAGTGAGGTGGATGGACCTAGAGTCTGTCATACAGAGTGAAGTAAGTCAGAAAGAGAACAACAAATACCGTATGCTAACACATATATATGGAATCTAAGAAAGGAAAAAAAAAAGGTCATGAAGTGCCTAGGGGTAAGATGGGAATAAAGATGCAGACCTACTAGAGAAGGGACTTGAGGATATGGGGAGGGGGAAGGGTAAGCTGGGACAAAGTGAGAGAGTGGCATGGACATATATACACTACCAAACGTAAAATAGATAGCTAGTGGGAAGCAGCCATATAGCACAGGGAGGTCAGCTCGGTGGTTTGTGACCACCTAGAGGGGTGAGATAGGGAGGGTGGAAGGGAGGGAGACGCAAGAGGGAGGAGATATGGGAACATATGTATATGTATAACTGATTCACTTTGTTATAAAGCAGAAATTAACACACCATTGTAAAGTAATTATACTCCAATAAAGATGTTTAAAAAAATTTTTTTAAACACACAATTACCATATGACCCAGCAATAGTAATAAAGACCTATGTTCATCAAAAAAAAAAAAATAACACGACTCTTATGCAAATATAGAATGAACACGTGTGAAAGGTATTCAAGTCATGAACAAAGGAACCAGTAGGATGACAACGCTGGCTCAAAGAGCATTTGAAGGATTGAGTATTTATAGGTATTTGGTGTAGGGGGAGCATAAGATAAGATGGCTAAGTTAGACAGAAAAATGGATTAATATTCTACAGGACAATAAAACCACCACCTTGGGGACTATCTTTTCTATGGGCAAAAATCTACGTATTAGCTCAGAATCTGGGCCTTTAACCAGTAGCCGACAGTGAAGTCAAACCCGGGTGCATTCTCCCAGAGAACTGCACAATCCCGGGAGGGCCTGTAAGCGATGCTTCTATGTGACATTGAAAGGACGCGCTGCTCTCCGTCTGCCTTATCTCCAAGTTTGGGTAATTTTTCTTAAGACGACAGAGCTCTGCTCCGCTCCTCACACCAGCCCCCACCTCGTGCCAGCTCTTCTCAGCCTAGCACCTGGCCCCTCCCTCTTCAGCCAACCCCCCTCTTTCCCTTTGCCCCCTGCCCTCCCCAGCTCACCATGCCCCAGAGCTAAAGCTGGCAGGAGGGGCTGAAGCTGGGCTGCCCCCATGCATTAAGGCCTGTCTTCCTGGCTTTTAGGCCATTGCGCCAGACGGGACATGACCTGGCCCACAGACAGACAGACTGACTGCTCCTAGGAGGCAGGGGGTGAGGGGGCCCGGCTGATGATGTGGGGCAAGGGTAGAGAAGAGGACAGCTATACTCCTTCAGTCTCAGGCAGAAGAGACTATTTTAATTTAATTCTTTTATTCAAGTGTAGTTGATTGACAGTGTTGTATAAGGTGTGCAGCAAAGTGATTCAGTTATGCATGTATAGCTAGATATCTATTCTTTTTCAGATTCTTTTCCATTGTAGGTTATTACAAGATGTTGAATACAGTTCCCTGTGCTATACAGTAGGTCCTTGTTGTTTATCTGTTTTATATACAGTAGTGTGTATCTGTTAATCCCAAACTCCTAATTTATCCCTCCCTCACCTTTCCCTTTGGTAACCCTAAGTTTGTTTTCAGAAGAGACTGTTTTAAAATACCCTCTCTGGGGGGATAAAATCCTCCCTTCACCCTCCCTCTGGGTAACTTGGAGATGCCCAGACGCAATGCCCTTTGTCTTCCCAAAGCGGACGTCCCCCAACAGAGGATGACGGTCATGACCATTATCAAGCTCCTTTGCTGTTCCAGGCTGGGCATTTGATGTCTACTGCTTCACTGGGGCCTAAAGAGGAGGCATGATCCCCATTTTGTAGATGAAGAAACAGGCTGAGCAGTGTGTCTGAGGTCCAGCAGAGTAAGTGGGGTCAGCCACCAGGCAGGCTGGCTGGACTCCTCCACGCTCAAGTTGACTCCAAGCGCGGTGCTCCCATGGGTGCTCCATCCTCACTGCTGAGCCTCACCTCCACAGGGCTCTGCAGGGAGCTGCGGCTGCTCTGGGGCCCCAGTAGGGAGTGTGGGAGGTGAGGCTGGAACTCACAGCCAGGCCACACCTTTGTTTACTGAAACTCTCTCTGTCAAGGATCTTTATGCATTAGACCTGGAGCCCTACCGCTACTCAGGGGTGAACCTGACGGGATTCCGGATCCTCAACGTGGACAACCCCCATGTCTCGGCCATCGTGGAGAAGTGGTCCATGGAGCGGCTGCAGGCGGCTCCCCGGGCAGAGTCTGGCCTGTTGGATGGAGTGATGATGGTACTGCGGCCGGGAGGGCCAGACCTGGGGGCTCCCCTCCCTCTCTCCTTCCCATCATTCCTTCTTCTGCCCCTCTGTTCCTCCCTCCCTCTTTCCATTCCTTTTCCTTCCTTCCTCCCTTCTTTCCTTCCTTCCTCCCTTCTTTCCTTCCTTCCTCCTTTCTTTCCTTCCTTCCTCCCTTCTTTCCTTCCTTCCTCCCTTCTTTCCTTCCTTCCTTCCTCCCTTCTTTCCTTCCTTCCTCCCTTCCTTCCTTCCTTCCTTCCTCCCTCCCTCCCTCCCTCCCTCCCTCCTCCCTCTCCTCCTCCCTTCCTTCTCTCCTTCTTCCCTGTTTCTTTTTTCCCTCCCACTACTTTCCTTCTTAAGACCTGCCCTGTATCTGCCAGACCTTGGGCCAGGGGCCAGGGACACAAAGGAATCAGACAGAGTCCCACCCCAAGTGTGGGAGTGCAGGCATGGAAACAGATGGTTACAGAGAGTAGGAATAAGGACTAGTGGGTGCTGGGCACGGGGGACTTTCAGTTGTGGCTGGCAGGAGGCTGGGGAGGCCGGAAAACTGAAGGTGTGCATGGGGCAGGCGATAGCAGGGACAACGGCACGGGGTGGCGGGGCCTGGCAGAGAAGGTCTGAGCTGCGGAGGGAGGGAGTCCGGTGTCTGCAGAGCTGCAGAGGCAATTCGAGCTTGGCTTCTCACTCGGAGCAGGGACACGGTCACCTCCAGGGTCTCAGGGCCTTTCCCTCACCAGGACCCCCTTGCCTCTGGTCGGGGAGGAGAAGGGAGACAGGGCAGGGTGAGCTGGGGACTCTCGGGCCCGAGCTACTCTCAGGCAACCCTGGGCCTCCCCTCCAGACTGATGCAGCCTTACTGTACGACGCCGTCCACATCGTGTCCGTGTGCTACCAGCGGGCGCCCCAGATGACCGTGAACTCCCTGCAGTGCCATCGGCACAAGGCGTGGCGCTTTGGCGGCCGCTTCATGAACTTCATCAAGGAGGTGAGTGCCCCCCACTCACCAGGACGGCACCAGGGCCATCTCCTGGGGGCCGCAGAGCAGTCAAGGGCCCAGTTTGGGAGTCAGACAGCACTGATTTCCAATCCACGTGAACTTGGGCCAGTCGCCTCACATCTCTGAGCCTGTTTCCCAGGGTGAAGATGGGCTCAATAGGGACCAATCTAGAGGATGACTAAGGGGCTGAGTCTTTGGCATATAGTACGTGTTCAGTGGGCGGTCGGCGTTGTCATCAGGACAAAGAGTGGGCTTTAAATGACAACAGATGAGGGTCTTTGCCTCCAGCTGTGTGACCTCAGGCAATCTAGGGAAACTTGCTGAGCCTTGGCTGCCTCATGGGGATGCTGTGAAGACGAAATGAGGCACCATGTGGACAGTGCTTAGTCCCGAGGGCAGAGGAGGCCCATCGGCCAACTTCCCAGCCAGGGTCCCTGCTGGGACCCGGCTCTCCTGGCACCATGGCAACCATGAAGAAGTCCCATCCATGGAGCTGAGTCAAAGGAACCAGAGAGCAGAACCTGTCCTGCTGCTGAGAGGATGACCATGGAAATACACAGTGCCAAAGTTTAGTGTCAGACTCTCCATCACTGTTCTCCTTACGGATGGCAGAGTTTATTGTTCACATTTTACAGATGGGGCTGCTCAGGCCTGGGCTTGTACCTTGGCTCCATCACAACAAGCTGCGTGACTTTGGGTGAGATGATGAGCTCTTTGATCCTCAGTTTCCTCAACTGTAAAATGGGTATAGTAAGAGTTCCTGCCGCAAAGCATTGTTGAAAAAACAGGGTGAAAAACTATGTGCGAAGCATGTAGCCCAAGGCTAGGCAGAGTCAAGTCCCAGTAATGGTAGGTGAGGAAGGCTCAGGGGGCCGAGATCTAGGCAGGGTTACTCTGGGCCAGAGGGAGTGACCTGTCCAGGGCAACAACAAGTGCAGTTAGGGGAAGCCCTCTAGGAGGGCTCCGTATAGACCACCTCTTTGCAGCCATCACGATGGACCAGGAACGAAGCAGTCTGCTTTGAGAGTTCATTCATTTATTCACTACCTATTTGTGCAGGTCTGCTGGGTGGCCGGCACTGAGCCATGCGCTGGGGATCCAATGGGGCTAAAACAGACGGGCCCCTGCACGGACAGAGCTCACCGCCTAGGGAGACGTCCATCAAGTCATCCCATTAATGAACGTAATCCCATACGCAAAGGAAGGCCACACAGTGAGGGTAAATAGCAAAGAAACCCACCACTCAGCAGACAGAGCAGCTTGTCCGGAGGTCCCAGTTCACCATGACTGCTTGGGACGAGGCCAGTGACACCTCCTGTGTTTTAGAAAGACACTAAAAGGCATACGGCTTTAAAGTCTGATGCACTGCCTTTGGGCTTTTCTCTGCCTCTTACCAGCTGTGTGGCTTTAGATAAATTCCTGGACATTCCCGAGTGTTAGTTGCCTCACCTGGCAAACACCAGCTAGTAGTCATCATGAGGGAGCACTTATATCCTTGGCACCAGTCCCCTCAGCCCTAGAAGGGGCTCCAGTATCAGATGTTATGGTAGAAGAGGACAATGAGAGTCCCTTCTCATCCTACCCCTCAGAACTGCGGAGGAAGTCTGATTGTCCGATGCCCTGAGCGAGGCCTGGCTGGCCTGGGCAATCACCGGCTTGTTCTCTGGGAACTCGAAAGCCTGATTTCCAGCCCCGTGAGCCTCCCTCCTCGGCAGGCTCCAACCCAGTAGCTAGAGGTTGGCATGGGTTTCTCAGTGACGGAGCCCACAACCCTAGGACCCTTAGGAGCCAGACGTAAGTGTCTTTGAAGCTTAACTACTTTTTAGCTGTGTGGCCTTAGATAAGCTACTGAACCTCTCTGTGCTGCAGGTCCTCCCGTACAATGGAGATAATACCAGGTCTGTTGTAGGTGTAAGTGAGTTGTGGTGTGTGAAGCACTTAGGGCAGCGCCTGGCACAGAGCAAGTGCCAAGCTGATTGGCTGCTCTTACTATTATTTCTATCATCACGACTGTCGTCACTCTGGCTTCTTGCTCCCTGGTGGGTTTCCAGCTAAAGAGGATCTCCAGGCCCCAGAGCTTCAGGGACGTCCCCTACCCATTCACCCTTGCTCCCTGCAGCGCTCGAGGCTCAGGCCTGAAGCCCTAAAGGGAGCAGATGAGTCACTGTCGTGCCACAGAAAGGGTAGCCTCCTTCTCCACCACCCCCCAACCCGGCACCGGCACCGACCGGCCCACACTGGCATACCTGGCCCTCCTGTTTCCTGGCCCCGGCCCAGTGAACAGCCCTTACCACTCACTCTTCTTCACAGTCCTTTCACAAACAACTTTGTCTCCAGTCCATTTTAGGGAAGTGGAGACCGAGGCCCAGAGCAGCTGCGGGGCTCCCTCATGGCCCTACAGCTGGCCACCCCCGGGACCCAGGTACCCTGCCTGAGCCCAGTACACCGTCTTCCCTCAGACCATTCCCAAGTTGCCTGTCTCCCCATCTGCCTGCGTGACAGTAAATCATTTTAAAGACTTGGCATTTCCGAGAGGAGCTGGAAAATACCAGGCCGGAGTTCAGAGCGTGTGAAGCGTCTTTCATTTAGCAAGTCCTGCGTGGCAGCTGGAAGGGGCGGGAGGGCTGGGAAATGTCACGGGGAGGAGCTGCCAGCGGCTCCCTGCCCTGGCCCTGCCCCTGCCCGACTGCCCACAGACAGGCCACGCACCTGCTGACATTTAATTCCTCTGTAGCTGACAGGGAGGAAGGCTTCCCTCCAGTGCAGGTTTGAAGGCACCTGCTGTGATTTCCCTGGGGGCTGAGAGGTAGCCCAAGGGGGGAGGGGCCCCAGGCAGAGGAGGGGGAAGGCAGAGGGGCTGGGGAGTGAGCCTCAAGGAAGCTGAGCCTTCCTGTGAAGTCATATACAGTGGCCTTCACCGTCACCGATGCATTTTTTTAATTGAAGTAAAATAATGTATAACATTATGTAAGTTTCAGGTGTACAACGTTATAGTTCCACATCTGTATACATTACAAAGCGATCACTGCTGAAGGTCTAGTTACCATCCGTCACCATACAGTTGACCCCTCCGCCCCGTGTGCCCATGCCCCAACCCCCTTCCCCACTGGTAACCACCAATCTGCTCTCTGAGTCAGATGCATCTTTAAATCTCCGTCCCCAACCCCAATCTCCAGCTCCCTGGGCTTCATAAACTCTCCCCAGTCAACTTGGGCATGATGACCCCAGCTCTTCAGCTCCACTGAGCACAGTGAGAATCTGCCCGGCACCACTATTACTTGGGACCCACAGAGCTCAGTCCCTCTTCGAGCCTCAGTGGCCATGACTGTAAAATGGGGGCAATCATGACACCCACCTTGCAGGACTGTGATGTGAAGTGGATGAGCTCATGCAGGGAAGCTAATCACGGATGAGCCTTCTGTGATAGGGTTTTTCCTGAGGCCTCAGGCCATGGCCCAAGTGACCATCCCTCCCCCTCCAGCCAAGGGCCAGCCCTAATCCACGGAAGCCCTATGGAAGGAGGCTGACTAAGGAAAAATAATAGCCGGGGTTGTATATGCCAGGCACTGTGCTAAGCCCTTTATGCACTTTTGTTACCACCCGTGAAATAGGTCATTTTCCTCTTCCCGAAGCTCAGAGAGGTTGGATGCTTTGTGCAAAGCACTCCTTCCATCCCCTTTTGATTTCCAGAGTCCCAGAACCCTCCTAGGCGTGCCCCTCCGCCTGAGCTAATATAACACATGCCTGTCTACACGCTAATACACAAGACTTGACAGTGCCGGACAGCTGCCCGAGTGCTCGGCCGTACGCTGGCCTCTCACCGTTGTGGCCTCTCCCGTTGCGGAGCACAGGCGCCGGACGCGCAGGCTCAGCGGCTATGGCTCATGGGCCCAGCCGCTCCGCGGCATGTGGGATCTTCCCGGACCGGGGCACGAACCCGTGTCCCCTGCATCAGCAGGCGGACTCCCAACCACTGCGCCACCAGGGAAGCCCTCCCGTGGGTTTTAATGTGGAATCTATAGATAGGCCTCCAGGGATCTGGGAACCCGTGAACTTGTGGGTCGTATTGTGAGTGCAAGGGGAACCTTCAGCCATGGAGAGGCTCTGGAGCCCTCTCCAGGATCTGCAAAGTTCATGACCCCAGTGGGGTGAGGAACCCACGGGGCCCACACACCGAGGCTGCTGTGGAGGCTGCATGAGGCGAGCAGTGTGAAGCCCCTTGTATTGCTAACGCTACGGGCCTGCAGGCAAGGTGTATCTAGAAGGGGAGTCGGCAAGCTTTTTCTATAAAAAGGGTCAGGTAGTAAATATTTTGGACTTTGCAGACCAGTCTCTATTGCAACTGTTCAACTGCAAAGTTGCAGCTCAAAAGCCGTCAAAGACAATAGGTAAACCCTACGGGCGTGACTGTGATCTCATAAACTGTTTACAGAAACAGGCAATGGGGCTTCCCTCGTGCCGCAGTGGTTGAGAGTCCGCCTGCGGATGCAGGGGACACGGGTTCGTGCCCCGGTCCGGGAAGATCCCACATGCCGCGGAGCGGCTGGGCCCGTGAGCCATGGCCACTGAGCCTGCACGTCCGGAGCCTGTGCTCCGCAACGGGAGAGGCCACAACAGTGAGAGGCCCGCGTACTGAAAAAAAAAGAACAGGCAACGGGCCGATTTGGGCTTTGACCCATAGTTTGCCAACCCCTCCTTTAGAAGATGGAGCCCTTCTTAGTTTGGTTCCTGTTCCTTCTCTGAACCTCTGCCTGCCTCTCTCTGTGTTAATGATGCTAAAGGCAAGAAAAAGTAGCAAAAGTACCATTTATTCAGGTCTTAGGTTGTACCAGGCACTGTTCTCCATTTTTCAAGGGACTTAACTCATTTCGCCCTCATAGCATTTTGGTAAGATGGGTAATATTATTAGTTCCATTTTACAGGTGAGGAAACTGAGGCAGCGAGGTGAAATGAAATCCCAGGTCCAACTGGGGTTGGACCCTGTATTCTGACCCCAGTTCTTAACCAGGGCATGGGTGGAGCAGAGGCAGGGGTGGGAGACCTTCTCTGTCACCCCCGGCTCTCTGGGGGCTACTCCCAAGTGTTTGGTCCTACAGCCAGAGCTGGCCTGGCCCCTTGGCTTTCTGCCCCTCGGCAGGTCTCGCCTGCCGCGGCCTGCCTGCCTGCCTCCTTGCCCGTCTCTGGGGACCCAACGTGGACTCCCCCTTCTCGTGGCTTCAAGGCGGGGGCTCATCTGAGCGCATCTATGATCGGTGTTGTACATGAGAAGGTGCGAGTGTAAAGCTGGCTGAAGAGCATAATAGAATTTATGGAAATTGCTGGCTCGTACCACAGCCCTAGCAATGATGGAGGTGATTATTAATTAATCATGGTCTTGGGGGAACAGTATCAGTGCAAGGAGTAATTAAAATGAAGCATTGTACAGTTGTACCGAATGATGATTTATGAGCCCGAGGAATTGCTGCTCTGCCCTCTCCCCTCCGGCAGGCTCAATGGGAAGGATTAACGGGAAGGATTGTTTTCAACAAAACCAGTGGCTTACGGATGGATTTCGATCTGGACATCATCAGCCTGAAGGAAGATGGCCTAGAGAAGGTGTGTGGGCTCAGGAGTGGGAGGGCAGGCCAACAAGCAGAGACTCTTTAAATCCCCTAAACAGACCCCAGGCAGAGACCCAGAGCGAGGGGGCAAGACCCAGTCCATCTGCCCCCTTGGGACTCAACATGACCCAGTGTGGCCAGTGCCTTGGCCCATCAGAGAACATGAAGGCCTTCTCAGACTGGAGGGGTGCAGAACCCAGTGGCCTGTCCATGGCAGATACCCAAACCATCACCCTGTGAGCAAGGGCCATCAGAGATGCTTACCCTGGAAAGGAGATGAGAGGCTCAAGGGGCAGACAGACTAAGTCCCTGCAGGGCTGTCATGGGGCAGAGGGACAGACGTGTCCTTAGGTAAGAGAAACTTTCTAATGACCAGGGGATGCCTTCATGGGGAGTAATGAGCTCACTGTCACTGGAGACATTTAAGCAAAGATTGAACAAAGCGATTGCTTGTCTGGGGGACTGGAGGTGATTCTTACTCTTGGAGAGAGGTTGAAGCAGGTGGATTCTGAACTCCCCACTGTACGCTTCTCAGGCCTCTGTGATTCCGGGGAATTTCAATGCAGAAAGCAAGCCCACGGGGCTGGGCCTCCCATCTGGTTGCCATAGAAATGTTTGTAATGGGGCCGATTCTGATCCCTGGGAACCTTCAGCATATTCTGACAAAGTCAGGTTGCTGACCTGAGAAGGGAATTTCACATTAGCCCCTGATTCTCAGCATCCCCTGGGACCTCGGAGCTAGGGGCTCAGCCACACCCTCTCCCACAGCAGGCTGGTCTCTGGGAGCCACCAGGGCACCTCTCCAACCCTGGGAGAGGGGGGTGTCTAAAATGCAAAGAGGCCAGAAGTGAAGTGGCCACCCCGATCCTTCAGGAACCCTTGATTCCTCTGCTCTCCTCCTCTGCCCTCTCTGGTCCGGGCCTCTTCCCTGGATTATTTTAACACCCCAACCTGGCTTCCCACCTCCACTCCCGGGCCCTCCAGCCATCCTGAGTGTACACACAGATGAAGCTCTATCTTGCCCTGGGACTGAGCATGGCTCCCCAGTGCCAAAGCATTCAGTATCAGTCCCTCACCCGGCCTCGAAGGCTCTCCAGGAAACGCCCCGGTTGCCTCTCCAGGCCTAGTCTCCACTGCCCCACCCACAAACGTTCCCCATGGCCCAATCATACCCACTCCCTCCTGCACCTCCAGGCCTTTGCCCTTGCGAGCTCCCCAGTTGCACGAGTAGCCTGTTTCCTTGGTTCATTCCCACAGTCATGGACCTGGCGCTGCCTGTGTTGCACTTTGTGGCCGAGGTGACTTCATTCAATCCTGAGTTTCCCACGGACTCATGGGGCCACTGTGCTGGGGCCGGGTGGCCAGGGCAACCACTCTTCTGCAACTCTTTCAGCCACATACAGCATCAGTCCCCTAAGGGCAGGCGCTGTGCCCTCTGCTCCTAAGATGATCGCGGCCCGTTGGTCCAACCCTATTCAAACTATAGCTTATCAAGCACTCTGCCAGCTCCAATTTAAACTCCTGCAGTGCTAGGGAGCCCCCTTCCTCCTCTGGCAGGACTACTGCAATAGTTGTCACTCAGTCTGTCTCAGTCTCTGTCTCAGCTCTCCATCTCTGGGGATAGCCTAAAATTCTAAGGATGGCAGTTAGATGGCAGGTATGCCACCACCTCCCACTCCTGCGCCTGTGGCAGGCATCAGTAGTTGCCCATCAGAGCACTCTTGCCATCTGAGCCTACCCGCAGCTCCCGCCAGCCCTCCAGCAACGACACAAATCGACCACAGCTACTACTCGAGAAAAACTCTTTACTATACCTAGACACAGGTGAGCAGATTGAGGGCAGAGAGCCTCTGAAGCCTGGGTCCTCCTCAGTCTTAACTGTTCTCGCAATCCCACGGCACCTGGTGTCCAGCAGGTCCTGCAGTTGGAGCTCAGTAGATGCTTGCTGGGGTGAGAGCTCCTGCTGGTCACTTGGCCGCCAGCCAGCTGTCTGTTGAGCGCCTCCTGCACCCAGGCCCACCGCTGGGGTCCCTCATGCTGGGCTGGGCTCTGAGCTCAGCCCCCTTGAGAGAAGAGCCTCTTTGACGCTGTCTGCTTGTCTGCTCTCCTCTTGGCTCTGGGGGCGGGGTCTGCATAGACAGAGATGCTGCCCGGAGAGGGTGCTGAGCCCCCAAACACAGCTGCTCTGCCTCTCATCACTTCTGTTTGCTAAGCCGGGTCATAACTGATCCAGCCAGCTCCAGCCGGTGGCTTTGGGGGGATTAAGGCAGAATGACGCAAGCATAATTACATGTCTCTCTGCTATGCATAGCTCTCTTAATGGGATGTTTGCATTCGGCCTCCCTGTTTAATTGATTAAGTTTCCTGAGTACCCCACCCCAACTGGGACAAGGACAGAATGGGCAGGCCAGAACCTTCCTTGAGAGAGAGGAACTGCGATGGACACAGAGCTGGGCAGAGTTGGGTCCCAGAGGATCTTCAATAGGCCCAGGGCTTTAGAACGATTTGTAAACTTGATTTTCCCTTGCTTCCCTCCAGCCCCAGGCCTCGTATCCACAAGGGCACCATGGGGACAGAGGTTATGCCACCTCGGCCAGAGTGTCTGCCACCATTAGGTGTAAAACCACAAAGCAAACTGCCTTCTAAGCGAGTGGCATCCAGTGCCCCCAGTGAGGGTTTTCTACTCTATTCTGCCCCCAAATAGCTGCAAAGACCAGCGTCCTGCTACGCCTGCCTTCGTGCACGTGACACATCTCGTTGTCCTTCCACAGATGCCTAGGAGACATCTCCCTCGCCCCAGGCCCTGTCCTGGACTTTGGAGGGCATCTGGCCCCAGAGCTGGCACACGCTGAGACCCAGTGAGCAGCTGGGTGCCCAGGTCTTCCCCAGGAGGCGGGAGGCCCCCCAGGCTCAGGGTGACTCTGTCCCAGGGCAGGACCTGGCCCTAACCCTAACTGACTTCCTCATGGCGTCTGCTCCATCCCAGGCTGGCTTCCGCTGTGCTCCCTGGGCCGCCTTTATGTTCGTTTTCTCCCTCTGCATTTTCCCTTCCAGCTGTGGCGGGTTTGCTAGCAAATGGGGAGGTGGCAGAATTCAGGAGACTGAACACCTTGGGGTCTTCCTCTGGGAAGGAGGGAGGCAGCAGGGTTGCCAGAAATGTTAGCTCGAAACACATTAGCAATGACGATACTCATGAAGGATGGGAAGGAGACGAGGAGGTTGCTGGCGTGGAGAAAGGATGGAGAGACCACGGACTCAGCCTCCTGTTCTCCATCTGTCTGTCCATCCAGGTTGGGGTGTGGAGTCCTGCCGAGGGGCTTAACATCACGGAGGTTGCCAGAGGCCGAGGTCCTAACGTCACCGACTCTCTGACGAACAGGTCCCTCATCGTCACCACTGTGCTGGTAAGAGCTGCAGCCCTGCAGGAGCGGCTGTGAGCTGGGGCGGGCTGGCCGTCGGGGTTGGAAAGACCTCTCCATCACCCCACCCAGCACAGGCCAGGCATCTCTTATGAGGCTGCTGGGAGGCTGGAAGATGGGGGAGGAAGGTGGAAACATTGAGGGTCCCTCAGAAAGCCCCCAGCGAGCAGATGGGAGACAGCAACGCTGCTCGTGGCCACAGGCCAGAGACCCCAGGAGGTGGCTGTGAGCAGCCTCTTCCCAAAGGCAGAGCAGGCCAGCCCTCCTGCCTGTCTGGGACCTGCTTGGCCAGCCCTGCTGCAGAGGCCTGTGTGTTTGCATCTCACTCTCACCCAGTCCCTGAGCCCCTGATGCCTGATAGGAACTGTGATGGGTAGAAGGAAGGAGGGGTGACCTGCCTTCTGCACCAGGACTTGGGGTCCACCTCTTCCACCCCAGTTCCCAGGAAAAAGGCCCTTCTCACTGGTCCCCCCAGCCCGGCAGGTGCTGGGAGCCCACACACGTGCCACCGCCCACAGTGTCCTGTCCCGAGTGCTCCTGGCCACGGCTATGACCTTTCTCCCTGCCACCCTCCCTCCACTGCCCAGGACTGAATAGTGCTTTCTTCTTCTGACCATTTCAACCCAAGGAATGGCTTTTGGGGTCTCCCAGGCTCTGTGAGCCTTGAAACTCAGGGCGAGCAGAAGGACACCCAGGCTGCTAGCCTCCTTTGGCCAGTGCTGTGCCCACTCCACGTGCACCAGCCCCACCTGGAAGGCCTCCAGGGTGTCCGGAGGCTCAGGACTCACCCTCTCAGAGACGTAGCACTGCTCTTGGGGTCCAAGCTGGGCCATGTAGTGGGGAGGCAGCCTGATCACAGCCCGGTGGATTCTGACCAAAGGCCCTTCGAGGACAATTTTGGCCCTGGTCAGCTTCTCCTTATAATGAAGCAAATATGATTGTCAGGACCATGTGCTGAGGTCACTCTGTACCAAAAAAGGGAGCTCAAGCTGGTTTGGCCAGGCCCTACTGGACGGTCCTATGCCCTCCCTCTAGGGCCAGGTATGTGCTCAGTGGCTGGGTGACGGACACCATGGAGGAAGAAGGGATGTAATAGCTAAATCCCACCCTCCCAAGAATCTAGTGAGCAGCAGACTCCAGGGGCACCGTCAGCTTCCAGGGAGCAATTGTAGCCTATGGCTGTCATCCCCAGTCTCCAGGCTTACGACTATTTAGAGGATCCACGTTAAAGCTGATGGAGACCTAGCAATTCTGAACATGCTGCTGATAGAGCCAGAAGGAGATGGCTGGGGAGACACCTCTCCACACCCACCTTTCGGGAGTGAGACCCTCACTGGCATCTTCCCCAAAACCAGACATCCTGCCTGCCTGATTGACATTTTGTTAACTAAAAAAATATAAATATCAAGCTATAAAACCAGTAAGTCAAAAGATCTCATCAGGAACAGGGGAAAAAATTGTAAAAACAAAAAATTTAGAGATGAAAAATAAAATAAGGCTGTAGTATATGACATGGAGGATATAGCCAATATCTTATAATAACTATAAAGGGAGTATAACCTTTAAAAATTGTGAATCACTATATTGTACACCTATAACATAATAAAAAATAAACGAAAAAGAATAAAGCAAAAAATAAAGATTAAAAAGACATGAAAAGAGCAAAGGGATTAGAAGGAAGTGTGATGAGCAATTAAAGGAATATTAATGTGGATAAAAATAGAAAAGATAAAAGGAAAGTTGAAAGAGAACAAAATAAAGGTGAAAAGGAAAATAATAAAGAGAAAAATGAAAATAAGGAATGAGATTAAAAGGAAAGCTACCAAGACAGACAAAAAAATAAAATAAATAATTAACAGCTCTGGCTAGAGAAGGCGAAGAATGTTAACCCAAAATGTCAGAAAGCAAAAGGAAGAAAGTGTGAGAAAGCTAAAATATGAAAGGGTAAAAATAAACTAATAAAAAGGCGGCCAAAGATTAAAAGCAGAGCTGCATACAATGCGAGATCCAAAGAAAACACTTTCCAGAAGACGAGATTGAAAAAAGGTAAAACGGAGGTGCTCAGAGAGATTAGGAGAGAGAATTAAATGAGTTGAGTTGACTCAGCCACAAAACAATACTCTAACGGTAAGAGGGGAGCTAAAGCTAATATACCGAAAGGGTGCAAAATACACACACCTTCAGTGACCACAGGGTTAAATTTTATTAAAGTGACAGCAGCCCGGTCTCAAGGGCGTAAGACCCTTCTGCAAAGCCACAGGGAATTTACCTACAGCTGCAGAGGTAGAATCGCGCAGCTATTCTGTGCTCTTCTCACAGTTTCTTGGGCAATACTGGTTGCTTCTTGCAAAGGTCCTGACCTGCTGCACTCAGTTGCTCACTGAGGGCCCCGCCCACATCGTCCAGCTGGCTCTCAGCACCCCAAGGAAGGAGAGAAGCCCCGTTGGCTGGCAGCCTGGATGCAGCTCCGTCGGTTCCCCTGCCCTTCATCCGGGCAAACGGGAGCCCAGGAGCTCTTGGCGACGTGCAAGTGTGACCAGGACACAAGGGCCAGACTGTGACGGTTAAGAGACTCAAACCTTTGGGTCTGAGTCCCGGCTTTACTGTTCACTAGCTGTACGACCCTGGAAAACTGCTTAGTCATTTGGTGTCTCTGTTCCCCATCTGCGAAAGAGAGGTGATAATAATTGTCCTTACTTCATGGAGTTGAGAGGATGAATGATTAATAACAATAAATGGCACGGAGTGTGTGCTGTCTAAGTAATGGCTGCTCTTGTTATTATTGATTATAAATCCAGTCCCCAGTAAGCTCGGGTTTTAAGTAAGCAGAATGAGAGTTCTCGAGAAAAACCTCTGCTTCCATCCACAACCAGGGCCCTGAACTTCACTGAAGATTGACCCCTGACCATGGTCACAGAGCTTATCTCTGTCAGGGTGCATTATAAACTCTGAGCTTGGACTTGAATGTCTTTAAGGCCTGGTGGGCATTCCCTGGCTCACCACAGACCCCACCATTCCATACTGCTTACTCCTGGCTGCTTCTTATACAGGCATTTCCTGACTGGTCCCTGCAAGCGCTAGGGTTTGTGACCTCCTGAGCCCCTCGTAGCTCTAATCTCCTGCTGATACATAAAGCTCTACATCCCAACCACCACCTCAGGGTCTGAGCCCTTGACCCTGACACTGTGATAGTCCCCTACCCCTGGGCTCCTTTGCCTTGACCTCTGACATGGCTGCTGACCCACTTGAAGCAGATGTCCCACCATCCTCACCCCATTATGCAGGGTCAGATACTCGCATGGTCTGGGAGTGACCCGTGATCCAGCTTCCTCCAGCCCCACTGTCCAGAGATCATGGATGGTTGGGTCTACTTCTTCCCTGAGAGAAGCCCAGTCTTTCCCGGAGGCAGAGTGGGGACAGAGGATGTGACACACAGCCTTTACATTGGTCCCCAAGAAACTCTGTGTCCAGCTGAAAATGTCCTCGGAGTCTCCTGAAAGTCTCAGCGTGGTCTGCATGTCCCAGAGCCCTGGAGGGGTTGGTCAGGGTACAGTGCTCTCAGCTTGGGCTTTTGGGGACAGCAGCACCAGTTGTGGGGAGTGTCCAGCCCGGCCCAGCCCAGACGCTCTGGCTGAAAACCCAACCCCAAGCTTGGCAGCCTGAAAGCAGGGCCAGCACCTCCCACGGAGAGCACTGGCCCCGCCTCTCTGGAAGTGTGTTGTCAGGGCAACAGTGCTTTGAGTGACAGGCAGGTACCGAGCCTGGGTGCAAGAACATCCCCCAGCTTTGCCCTGGAGAACAGGGCTGGACCTGAGACCCTGATGAGGGGGTCTCTCCTCCTCTTCTGGTCCCTGGGATCTGGATGTGGCAGAGAACACAGGGAGATATGGGGGCTGCCCCCAAAGCCCCCTCTCTCCTCCTCCATCCTGAATCCCGGGGTTAGGTGCTAAGGTCGCATTACCCTGGACAGACAGATGGACAGAGCCCGGACAGAGCCCTCTCTGACCCCTCAGAGCCACGGGCTCTTCCCCCTTCCTGAGGCGGAAGCAGCAGCAGCAGCAAGAGGCTGGAAGCCTGCCCTCCCCACCCTCTCCCTGCCAGGCCCCAGCTTCTGCTCAGGTTCGCTCTTCCGTGAGCTCGTGAAAAATTCATCTGCCCAAAGCTCTGCTCACACACCAAGAAAACACACTCAACTCGCTCTGGGGGGGGCCTGCTTTGGAAGGTTCAGGGTTCTTGGGGCTGCTGAAGTGAGCAGTGGTGTCGGCACGCGTGTGGGCACCTGTGCAGGTGTGGGATTGGCTACACACAGGTGTCTGGACAAGCACCGTCGGGTGTGTTTGTGCCATGTGCGCATTGTAACCCATTGAGGTGCAACTGCTAGGCAAGCCGGACCTGCACACCTGGCACAAGAGAGGAGAAGCTGGGGAGACCAGGATGTGGACTGGGAGAACCATCCCAGGCCAGGAACCACTCTAGGCTCCACCTGCTGGGAGGACTGGACTCCTAATGCTCTGTCCTGGTTCTAACTGGCAGAAGCCGAGGCCTGGGGGCCAGGGTCCTTGGCTTCCGTGTCTGAGCAGGTCAGACCATCCGAGAATGCGGTGTATTCGTGCCAGCGGCACTGTGTGCATACACAGCGCGTGCGTGTGCAGGTGTGTGTTGAGATGGCCTAAGCCAGAAGGGGCTTGGGAACAGAGCTCTTAGGTAGGTGACCCTTGGCTTTCCCCACCCCCCCCCCCAAGGCACCCTCTTCCAACTCCACAGGTCCTGTCACTCGGCTCTCACGCTGGTGAAACTAGACTGAGAAACTAGACTAAAAGCCCTAGCAATGAAAAGTAGGAAAAGGTTCTTTTTCTGGCCTCTTGTTTCCTGTGACTGGTTGCAGAGAAATATTACCCCCATTCCTACGGCTGTTCTCCCAGAGCAATAGGAGAGAGCGAAGTCATGAAATTGAGGGCACCTTCACTGAGCAATCGATTAGCAGCCGAGAGAGCTTGTGAACTGGCTGTCTGGACATTTCCAGTAATAAATTGTGAAATAGTCCATGAATAAGTAGTTGGCGGAGTTCAGAATTACCCCCTAGGAAATGTTGCAGGTCTAGAGACCCATTACTAAGGCGAGCACCGTTTTAATGCTCTGGGCTTTGGCTGTTAAATATGTATGCCATCCGCAAAGCACTTCCTGAAATTAATGGCATTTTCCAGCTGCTCCAAAGGCAGCGTATTTATATGAAGATGTATAGATTCTGGGGCTGGGGTGGCTTCGCAAATGAAGTGCTAATTTTAGAGGATAGGGCCTGGGAGGGTCTCGGAGAGAGGGTCAGGAAGTGAGCTATCTCAGGGACCTTTCCTGAAATAGCTTTCCGCTGCTAGCTATGATTTTTAACCTTTGGTGACATTGGGCATGGTCTCTAGGCTGGACAGGTCACTTCAATAACAGGTCACCCCGTGCCCAGAAAGATGATAATGATATTAATAATATAATGATAATGATATTGCAGTTTACATTTGCCAGGCACTAAGTGCTTTTCACAGACTGACCCGTCTTATCCTAACAACAATCCTGTAAGGTAGATCCTATTATTATCCCCATTTTACAGAAGGAGGTCGATTTTGCTTCGGAATCTCTATGTGGTTGGTGGTTCACCTGGCAAAGAAGGTACCTTCTCTTTAATTCTTTCCTTGAGCTAACATCAGGGCTACCAGGTGCCGTGGCACAGTTCGTTCACTGCTCAAGAGCATCTGACCTAACAGTTGAGATGGGATTGAAGCCTCACCCAGGCCCTCTCACCAGGCCCTGTGCCAAGGTTCAGGGCAGCACCATCCCAGAGATTAATTTGCACGAAGGCAGGGTCCACAGTAGCCTAAGTTCCCTTCCCTCCGTGTAGTCTCAGCCCCTTCCCCGGCACCTCCTCAACTCTTTTCTGCAAACTTGTGAGCTGCTTGGTTAGAGCTGGGGACGGGAGGCACTGAGATTTAGCACAGAGTCTAGCCAAAGGACCCAGCTTTTCACCCAATTAGACTGAGAGGTGGTTTGCTCAGAACCCCTTGGGGATTCAGACACTCCCTTGCCCTTTCTCTGCAACATCCCAAAGGACTGTTGAAAACCGAGAATGAATCAGGCATGGGATGGGATTTTGAGAAGCAGCGCTGCCGGGGAACCAGGGCCAGAGGATCTAGCCCGCCCTCCGCAGCAGGAGCCTGGCAAGAGGCTGCCGGTGGGTTTCTGTGCCTGAGAACCCCTGACGAGGGCCCTTCACTGCTCAGGGGCCCACAGTGTCAAGGGAATGGCCCCACCGCTTGAGAGAATGATGCGCCTCCAGATGAGGTGTGTGCTTTTCTTATGGGCGTGTGGGCGTGAGCTTCCCCCCACAGGCGGGGGGAAGGTCCCCCCCATCAGCTGAAGGCTCGAGGCATTCCTTCACGAGGGGGTACCAAGGTGGCTTGGGGGAAGGTTAAGGCCCAGAAAGAGACCAAGGAGCTACAGGCAGGAAGGACTGAGACTGAACTCCATCAGACTATAATTCAACTCTTGTGTGACCTTGGGCAACTTACTGACCTTCTCTGAGCCTCAGTTCTCTCATCTAATCAAATGGGGATAATGTCACCTATCTTTTTTTTTTAACATCTTTATTGGAGTATAATTGCTTTACAATGATGTGTTAGTTTCTGCTTTATAACAAAGTGAATCAGCAATACATATACATATATCCCCATATCTCCTCCCTCTTGCATCTCCCTCCCACCCTCCCTAACCCACCCCTCTAGGTGAACACAAAGCACCGAGCTGATCTCCCTGTGCTATATGGCTGCTTCCCACTAGCTATCTGTTTTACATTTGGTAGCATATATAAGTCCATGCCACTCTCTCACTTCGTCCCAGCTTACCCTTCCCCCTCCCCCCGTCCTCAAGTCCATTCTCTACGTCTGCATCTTTATTCCTGTCCTGCCCCTAGGTTCTTCAGAACCAGTTTTGTTGGGTTTTTTTTGATTCCATATATATGTGTTAGCATACAGTAATGTCACCTATCTTGAAAGCCTATGAGCCTTTTTCACTCCGAAAAAGAGTTTAAATCAATGCCTCGTGCATAGTAAGAACTCAGTAAATGATGAGTTTGCTGAGAGTTCAACCCGTCCACCTCCGTTCCTTACTCTGTGTATCTCATACTGGACGAGGTCAGTAGCTTCTTTCCAAGGTTTTCCTGCCTCTACTCCCAGTTATTCTTCGCAGTGTTGCCAGGGCTTTATTTCTAAATGAGAGATCAGACAGTCATGCCCTTTCAAAGCCCTTCACTGGCTCAAAGCCCTTCACTGGCTCCCTATCACATGGGAGGGAGGGAACCTAATGTGGGACAGCTGTCACCTATGCTCTGGACCCACAGGCCACCTTCTGAGGACCCCCTGCCCACTAGGGAGAGGCACCATGTGACTCAGGCCCTCTGGCACAGTGAGGGGGTTAAGAGCTCCTGCTCTGGGACCACACCGACTTGAGTCAAATCCTCTCTCTCTGGCAGCTCAGTGACCTCCCACGAGTTACGTTATCCTCGTGGATTCACTTTGTACATCTACAGAATGGAGCTACCCCCAGAAGGCTGAAACTCAGGCTAAGGGAGGCGATACCAGCTACTGTCCACTGAACCCTCCTAATCTGCTGGGCTCTGCACTGGACCCCCACGGGCACCGTCTCGTCTGCTGATTTGCTGACGCCTGGCACGTGCAAATGCAAACTATCATAGTTATCAAGGATCACTCACTGGCAGGTCCTAACGCTGGGGACTAGATCCTTGGAAAGAGAGAAAGGTGTCAGGGAGCAGGGAGATCTCATCTGTTAGACAGGAGCTGGGGAGCAGTCAGGGAAGAAACGATGAAGGGCCTTCTGCAGCAGTGTGCTCACACTGGAGCAGACATCAGAACCCCCTGGAGGGCTTCTTGTAGCACACCTTGCCAGGCCCCACCCCAGAGTTTCTGGTTCAGTATGTCTGGGTGGGGCCCGAGAATGTGCTTTTCTGACAAGTTCCCGGGTGGTGCTGCTGGTCTGGGGACCACACTTTGGGGACCACTGGCCTGTGTTGACAGTGCAACAGAGAGAGCGTGGGATTCAGAATCACAGTCTTGAGTTCGAATCCCAGTTCCACTAGTTTCTAGCTCTGTGATCATTGGACGATCAAATCAATAAGGACCTACTAAGTGCTGTGTGCACGTCAGTAGGTGGCCATCTGTGAGGCACAAAGTTGGCTCTCAGGAAGTGCGCTTTCCCTCTCCTGACTTAGCAGGCCATTCTGAGCAACCCCTAAAGATGGCTTAGAACACCCTTGCAGAGGACCTGGCCCAAGCTTTCTGGCCCCAGCTGGACCTGCCCCACCGACTCAGCCTTTGTCTGCCCCTCTCCCATCTGTCCCCGCAGGAGGAGCCCTTTGTCATGTTCCGGAAGTCCGACAGGACCCTGTTCGGGAATGACCGGTTCGAGGGCTACTGCATCGACCTGCTCAAGGAACTGGCCCACATCCTGGGCTTCTCCTACGAGATCCGGCTGGTGGAGGACGGGAAATATGGGGCACAGGACGACAAGGGCCAGTGGAACGGCATGATCAAGGAGCTCATTGACCACGTAAGTGAGGCGGGAGCACAAGGGACCAAGGACCTCCCAGGAGGCGTGGCTAAGTCCTCTGTGCACGTCAGGGTGGGGCATCCTGGCAGAGAGTGGCCCTGGGGGAAGGAGAGATGGAGACAAAGGAGCCATTGGTACAGGCTCACCCAGCACAGACTAAACATTGCCTGCCTTCCAGCTCAGGGCCTTCAACTTTCCAGAAGCATTTTCTATCAAATACCTGTTAATGAATGCAATGGATCTGTACCACCAGACCCCTCATATTCCTTCTCTCGTTGATCCTTACAACAACCCAGTGAGGTAGGTACTGTTATTACCACCCATTTAACAGACAAGGAAGCTGAGGCAGAGAGAGGTGAAGGTTCCCAGCTAGTAAGCAGTGGAGCTGGGACTCAAAGAATCTTTGGAGGCTCTCCGCTTCTGAAGCCTTGGGCTCTGACCTCTGCAGAAAGCCATCTGACCCCAGGACCCAGGGCAGGGAAGGTTCACATAGTAAGTCTTTGCAACCTGGAAAGCCTCAGCCAAAAGGATTATTATCACTTCGCCTCTCCAGGTACAGACAGGCAGCATCAGGGCCTTCTTGTGTTAGCCCTCCTGCGCCTGTCAGAGGGGAGCTGGGAAGGGAAGGAGGCTGGACCTCAGAGCAAGAAGGCTCAAGCAGAGCCTCACTGGTGGAGTCATTTCCTCGGCCCTAGGAAGCGGGTCTCCCAGGGAAGGCTGGCGGCGGAGACTAATGGTAAAGAGCGTGAACTGGGGCTGGATTTGATTCCCACTCTCCCACTTACTAGCTGTGTGCTCCTGGACAAGTTTCTTAACCTCTTTGTGCCTCAGTTTCCTCAGCTGTAAAATGGGAATGATAATCATAGCCCCCTCCCCCACGGGCTGTTGTGAGGACTAAGTTCACCTATGTGTACTGCATAGTTAGTACCGTGTCAGTACTTGCTTCTGTTGTTTTTATTTTTATCATTACGGCTATTCCTTTGAGGCCGGGGAGGGGGCTTCAGAAAGTCCCTTTTTCTCCCTGAGCTCATTTCCTAACTCAACGGTGAGAATAATGATACCTGCCCTGTGTTCTTCCCCACTTGTTGTCAGAGGCGACAACTGGTGGGGAAACAGCTCCTAGATGGCGGAATTCAGTCGAAATGGGAGGGAGTGGTGTTGTCACCGTTATTGGTAATAACTGTAATTATTATGGAAATTAGTCAGCAAGCCCCACAGGCATCTCCATTTATCAGCTCCCCTCTCCCTCCGAGCTTCATGAGTGGGGCTTTGGAGCGTGGGGCTCCGGGTGGGTTCTGAGCCTGTCGCTTGCAGAGGTGAGGTGGGCTGGGGAGGAAGCGGGGATCCCGTGGACCGTGGAGGCCACATGCAGAAGTAAACGAGGCTGATGCCAGTCTTGCAACCCACAGCATCCCCAGGGGCCCGAGAGCTCTGCAGAGCCATTTGCAAAGGGGTGGATTAGAAAATCCAGCAGCAGCCAGATCTTCCTAAGCTGACCCTCAGCTGGAGAAAAGAGGGGGTCTCATCCCTGGCCTCCATGCAACCCGGTATCCATCAAGACCGTGGCCCCTGACGGCACATGCGGGCACCTTGTTAAACCCGATTCCCTACAACTGATAAGCCTGTTAATCCTAGCTTGGTGCCATTTTTAATAACATCGTAACCATTTATTAGTGTCGTCAGGTAATTAGTCTTCTCACTAGCTCATAGAAAGCGTGGTAAAAGCTTGGCAATATTATTACTTCCTTAGTAGGGATCTGAACGAAGATGTAAAAATGATGAATGCCCACCTTTGCAAGGATCTGCTCCCCGAGGCCCATTTGGAGGCCCTGGATGGAGCCTCTGACCAACAGGACTTAAGTCCTTCCCTGACACTCTGCTCATCTCTGTCCCATGCCACAGGCCTTCCAAGGAGCCAGGGTTATGGGGGAAGATAGGGTACCTAGAGGGTGTGTCCCTCTCCTGCTCACATACTTGCCTTCCCCGAAGTTGCCTCCAGCTATGGGAACAAAAAAGGTGATTGGACAGAGCAGTGATTTCTCCATCCATCACCCCATCTCTCTCCCCGATCATCACTCTCTCCATCTTTACTTCCTGCTCTCTCTCACTCCCCCTCCCCCGAAAGTCTCCTACTCTTGTCCCTGCCTTAAATTACTCCCATGTATTTTAATGACTTTGGAATTCAATAGAGATGGGTTCAAATTCAGGGTCTAGCACATTGTAGCTGACAGTGGGAAAGTTATTGAACCTCTCTGGCCTCTATTTCCACCTCTAGGAAATGGGAATAATTTTAAAAGCCTTCTGCCTAGGGTTCTTGGGAAGATTTAATGAGCTACAGAACAACATGCTCAGCACACGGGAGCTATCCTGCTCCTCCCCATTTCCTCCTGTCTAAAGTATGCACATAGGGCTTCCCTGGTGGCGCAGTGGCTGAGAGTCCGCCTGCCGATGCAGGGAACACGGGTTCGTGCCCCGGTCCGGGAGGATCCCACATGCCGTGGAGCGGCTGGGCCCGTGAGCCATGGCCGCTGAGCCTGCGCGTCTGGAGCCTGTGCTCCGCAACGGGAGAGGGCACAGCAGTGAGAGGCCCACGTACCGCAAAAAAAAAAAAAAAAGTATGCACATGGGTGGCCGTGATGGCAGTGGGAGAGTTGGCCCCTCGGCCGTGGTCACCCTGGTGGGCCACAGTGGCCTGGGATCTAGTCCTTGCTCCTCTGAATCCAAATTGGAGCCTCAGGGAACTGACCCATACTGATCAGACTCACGGGGGATTGAGGCACCCCCAAGGCATCACCCCCTTTCTACACTAGGGGCCTTTCCTGACACCTACCATCAAGAGCTTCTGTCCTGGCACCACGAGCCTGGGATCCTGCTAGGGATTATGGAGACGGAGCCCTAAGTATGGAAAGCCTGAAGCCAAGAGGGCACGCTGCTGCTGGAGAAGGGGGCAAGAGACAAGCCTTGAAAAGCCTTGGGTGCTAAAGTGAGGAATTTGGTTTTAATCCTGTGAGCTACAAGGCACAGCTGAAAGATGTAGAGCAAGGGGGTGACATCAAATTGGGACTTGTGCTGCCGGGCTAAGCTGGGGCCAGTCTGGAGGCCAGCACTGGGACCTGGGTGGAGGAGAGCATGGTGGCCTCTGAAGGTTGTGGTCAGAAAGGAGGAAAGTAGATGGAATAGGATGGAGACATGAAGGTAGAATTGATGAGGTTGGTGATTGGCGGCATGAAGGAGGCAAGGAGAAGGGAGGGAGGAATCAAGGACAAGTTGTGAAATTCTAGCTTGGATGGCTGGGGCGGTGGTGAGGTCATCCCCACAGGATTTGGTAGAGGTTCAGACATCATGTTGGGATTGGGGTCTCAGGAGGTGGCTGCCGTAGGGCTGGGCACTCAGAGGAGGTGGCAGGGCTGGAGGTGGAGGTTTGGAGTCACGAACATAGCCTCGGGGGAACCTTGGGACACAGACAGAAACAGAGGCGGGGATTGCTGGGGAGAGAAGAGAGGAGGACCTGGGGTGGGACCCTGAATGGCATGGAAGTGTGAGGAGGGGATGAAAAAGAGGCCTCAACAAGGTGCCCGAGCCCGCAAGGCCAGAGAGGAGGGAGGAGGGCCAGAGAGCATGGGTGATGGAGGCCAAAGGAGGAGAGGCTTCTGGGAAGGCATGGACACAGGGTCTAAAGCAGCAGGTGGGGAGGCGGAGGGAGACGAGGACGGAACAGCATCCACGAGTTGGCACAAGTGTGCTCTCCTGGGGGTACAGGGTCAGGCCCCACACAGGCTCCTTGAACACCCCTGGCCTGGTCTCTTGCAAGCTTTCTTTTCGGAGGCCGAGGAGTCCTGTCCTGACTGCTCTCCCAGGCCTGTGAACAGAGAAGGGGAGGAGAGGATGAACGCCCTCCAGGCCACAGGAAGCCATTCATTCATTTTTTTTAAAAATTTTTTTAACATCTTTATTGGCGTATAATTGCTTTACAATGGTGGGTTAGTTTCTGCTTTATAACAAAGTGACTCAGTTATACATATACATATATCCCCGTATCTCTTCCCTCTTGCATCTCCCTCCCACCCTCCCTATCCCTCCCCTCCAGGTGGTCACAAAGTACCGAGCTGATCTCCCTGTGCTATGCGGCTGCTTCCCACTAGCTATCTACTAGCTATCTGTTTTACATTTGGTAGTGTGTATATGTCCATGCCACCCTCTCCCTTAAGCCATTCGTTCTTTTATCTCGAAGTTGTTACATCTCACTAGAGCATGTAAGGTGTTTTCCCTGTCTCATGGAGGCGGCTAGACCAAGATGGCTGAGACAAGGAGTGGTCATGGCTAGCCCTGGCGTGACTTCCCTTCCCCTGTGAAAGAAATAGCACTGCCCAGGTGTCCCTCTCTGTCGCCGTGTAACACTGAGAGCAGAGCAGAGAAGGTGGCACAGCTCCAAGGACCCATTTCCCCTCCTGACTCTTCTTCCAGAGACAGTGCCTTTGGACTGTGCTGGCGCTGCCCGCACCTGGCGTGGGGCTGGGCACGCAGAGCAGGCATTGATGAATGAAGGATGTATGAATGAGCATGTGGACTTTCACACCATCCCCAGAGACACGGCCATGGGGTCATGACTACTGAGCTTCCCACCCAAGATGTGCGAGCAGAGGGTCTGGTGTCAAGGCCGTGACCGACCCCGTCACGCACTGTGTCCCCTGCCTTCCAACCAAGAACCAGATCTTAGTTCTGGCCAGCATGCGTGGGTCTTAGGAGGGGCCCCAAATCCCTGTTTGGGTGGCCAGGAAAGGCTCTACCAAGCCACGTCCTTCAGGCTGGCCAGTGCACTTTGAAGCAAGGCATGCTGGGAGCTCACCTGGGGTAGGTCAGAAGCCTGGATGGGACAGAGCAGGTGAGGGCAGGGAAGCAGATGGACTGAAAAGGTAGCCTCTTGTCAGGGCAGCCAGGTTGCCCAGAGCAATGACTGAGGAGCTCTGGGGAAGCTTAGGATCTACCTGAAGATGACCAAGTAAGCAGGTGAGGGATGCAGGAAGGACTTGGGCTACATTGAGATTCACTGCAGGGTTGTCAGCTGCCGGGACCCAGCAAGCAGAGACTAGCCTGGGAAAGACCTGGAAAGAGCCTGGCAGGAGGTCAGGGTCCAGATAACCAGTGCAAGAAAGGACAAGGAGCAAAGCAGCAACAGAGCTGCAGGGGTGAGGGGGTTGCTGGAGGGAAACCAAGGGTGGGGGAAGCAACGGGAAGAAGCTGGCCCTCCCGCTGAGGATCATGCCTTCCTTCCTTCCACAAAGCTTTATGGAACCCTATCTCAGCCTGGGCTTCTGGAGGGCAGAGGCCGATGAGGCTCAGACGCTACTACTGCGTGGGTTGGGGGGGTGATGCCGGGGAGAGTCAGGGCACGGAAGAGGAGCAGAGGGGAGGGAAAGCCGATATGAGGACGCAGCATTGAGCTGGTCACCACTGAGGGCTACTAATCCAAGTCTGCACCCCAGAGAAGCCTGGCAAAGTGTGTCTCAGGACCACCTCTCAGGGGGAGGGGAAAAGGGGGAACAGGCTTATCCACCGGCACCTGACTTTCATTTCTGGGTTTGGCAGGGCAGGTATGGGAGCCAATCAGGGCCCTGCAGCAGCGTCCACAGGAAGTTATGGGGGAAGCGGGGCAGGAGAGACAGGAAAGAAGGGGACAAGAGGTGTCCAGGTGGGCAGGAGGTGACATGCTGGCAGCTTGTGCCTGCGTGAGGTTGGTCATGGCCAGAGGGTCTGACCTGGTGCATGAGACGGGTGAGCCAAGCCCACATGACGGGCCAGACCCCGGGCGGTGACTGGAGATATAGGAGCAACCAAGGTCAGCGTGGTTCCTGCCCCTCTAGGAACAAGCAATGAATCAACCAAGTTAGATTTCAGTAAAATTTTGATCGGTGCTGCGAGGAGGTATATGTACAGGGGACTTTGGGAGTGTGAAACAGGGAAATGACTCAGGCTTCCCTGCAGAGGTGACTCTGGAACTGAGACTTGAAGAATGAGGAAGAGATATGCAGGGCTTAGATGGGGGTACCGACCTGGGTGGGGTCGCCGAGGTTGCTGAAGTCTCCGCCCTCATCAGGGGTCCTGCAGGGCTGGTAGGACCGTGCCGGGGCAGACCCTGGGTGGACGCCGGCCTTGTGGACAGGCAGGGAGTAGGGAAGGGGGGATCTTACAGAGATGCGAATGGAGGTGTGATGCATCCCCCATAGTGTGCCATGAAGCGGGGAACGCCAGCTGAGCTGTCCTGAAAGACAGCCCTGGGGGGACTCAGGAGCCGGCCGTGCTCCCAGGCCTGGGAAAGGCACGGGCTTCATGTCTCACTGCCGGGCATCCGTTAGCTCAGGAAACCTATGTGTGCAGCATGGGTACACGACCCCTCGGTCAGCACTTAGGAATTTTCCAGCACCTGTCCCATGTCTTTAGATACATGTGGGCTGTTCCGAGGTTATCGGTGGCTACAGTGCTGAGTGTTAAGTGTGGCGCTGGCCGGCTGGTGGGACCTGAGTGGGCACCACCTGGGACTCAGGGTACCCCCCAAAAGAATTGCAGTGCACGAGGCCCTGAAGGAGGGCTCGCTGGGTGACCTCTCCTAAACCTCAGAGGGTGGATCGAGCCAATGCTCCCACTGATTAAGGGATTCACTTGTTCATTCAATTGGTTCAGTTAAGCCCCGTGCTAGGCACCGTGGATACAGTGTGAACTAAACGGTCAGGATCCCTTCCCTGAGCCGCAGGATCTTACATTCTAGCGGAGGAAACAGGCAGGCAGTAATCTATGAATGTATGAATAGACGTAAGTATTCCACAAGAGGAGTGTGGCCAGGTGAAAGAGCTTCCCTGGCTGGCAGACTGGCGCCTGAGCTGAGAGGCCCTGCGCATCAGAAACCAGTGGGGAGTCCTGGAGGAAGGTCCTAGAGACTTGTGAGAGGTGGGAAATACCTTCCCTGTCCTCCTAGTCATCAGCATTCAGAGAAATCCAGGGAAGGGGTCTGGGTCATTTCTGGCTCCCTGGCGGGTAACAGAAAATGGTACATGAGGGACAGATGAAGGAGGACATAGACTTGGAAAGATGTCACCCAACATCAGCCATGGCCTTTAGACTGTGCACTCTGGTCTTCCAGCCTCCAGGTAGGCTGGCAGATGTGATGGGAAGATCTGGTGTCTAAGACACCACCATTACCTCACTGTGTCCCACCTTCCTCCCAGCTGGGGAACAGACCTTGGTTCTGGCGTATAGGCATTGGACCCAACCCCTGTTTACAAGGCCAGGAAAGGCTCTGCCCAAGTCCCCTCTCTCAGCCTAGAACAGGGCACTTCAAAGCAAGGCAAGCTGGGAGCTCACCTGGGGGGCAGGACAGAGTCCCAGATGGAGTGGGGCAGGCTTGGGGTAGAGGACACAGATGGACCGCAGAGACGGCCCCATCCCCAGGGCAGCCAGGTCGCCCAGGGCTGCCACTGCGGATGCTGTGGAGCTGAAGATGTCACCAGGACCTGCCTGAGGAGAGCCATGAGGACCAGTGAGGGCTATCAATGAATGCTAGGGACCACTGATAGGTCATAAGTAAGGGTACCCATCAAGGACAAGGGCACAGGGTGCAGGGTCCAAACACTGCAGGGAGGCTGATGAGAGACAGGCAGGCTGGGCCAGACCCCGGCAGACTGGCAGGGGTCAGAGTGACCTCAGGAAGAATGGGGGAGCTGAACAGGGAAACAGAGGCCAGAGCTCAGCCCGTTAGGCTGGAGTAAGGGTTGATCAGGACTCTTGGGGGTACTTTGATGCTCAGTCTTCCAACAAAACTTTACTGAGCCCCTTCTTTTTGCCTGCCTTTGTGCTAATCCTAGAGATACATCAGTGAGTGAAATAAATGCAGTCCCTGCCCTCCTGGAGCTTATATACCAGCAGAGGAGCTAGATATTAAGCAATGACTTATAGATCAAAATTCATGTGTGGTAAGGGCATTGAGGACCAGCACAGGGGCTATGGGAATGTACAACTGGGACCTCACAGCCCGTGGAGGGAGGGTGCTCCCTGCCCCCAGCTCCTTGGGCTTGGCTGGGCAGGGCCTCTCTGGGCAGGTGCCATCTTCAGGGCCCTGTGGGATGGGGAAGGAGACCCCCCAGAGACAGGAGATGGAGCCGTGGGGCGTCCATCCCCAGGGCCCTGTGGCTATGAAGCAGGGAGGACCCGCCCATCCTTCCTGGAGGACAGAGGCACAGCTTGAAGGCTTTTGGGACTCAGGAATCACCAGTTCTCCAGGCCAGGGAAAGGCACGGCATCATTCCTCACCATCAGGCCATGAGGTTGCTGTCGGCTCAGGAAGCTGGCTTGTGAATCACAGGCGTTGGTAGTTGACCCATCCGCTGGCACTCATGAATCTACTTGCACTCGTTTCCCCTCTGTTCAGACGTGTGGGTTGTTAAGGCCATTGGCTGCCAGGCTTACGTCCAGGATCTTTCAAGGGGCACTGTGTTTTCTTAAGCTTGGAGAGGCCAGGGTTCATCAGCAGATACTGTCTGTGACTGGCTTTGCCCTCTTAGAAAGTGCCAGGTGCCCCAGCCAGCTGGCTCTGAGGACACACTTGCTGGGTGTCTCTCCTAAACCAGCAACGCCCCATTCATTCAGTCCCCAAATCTCTACCGAGGGCCTGCTGTGAGCCAGACACTATGCTAGGTGGGGGGAATAGAATAGTGAAAA
Organism: Pseudorca crassidens; assembly: GCF_039906515.1. Taxonomy (NCBI): domain Eukaryota; kingdom Metazoa; phylum Chordata; class Mammalia; order Artiodactyla; family Delphinidae; genus Pseudorca; species Pseudorca crassidens. The sequence goes on along the minus strand of NC_090297.1, from coordinate 29,420,363 downwards.
GACACAGGCTCAGGCCCGGCTCTCATGAGCTTCTGGGCCAGTGGGGGGAGAAATCACACAATACCTCTAAAATCACAAATAAGATCAGGCTAGGACAGCCAATACCTGGTGCTGTGAGAGTCATCACCAGGGAGGCCTGATTTCACCTGGGGATTTTGTCTGTGGAAGTGATGTTGGAGCTGAAATCTGAAGGAGAAGCAGGCATTAGCTCAACAAAGAGTGCAGAGAGGAAGAAGTTCCAGGTAGAGAAAAATACCGTGCAAAGGTCCTGAGGTGAGCATGGACTGGAGGGTCTGAAAGAAGCCAGTAGGAAGAGAACCAGGGGAAAACAAGATGGGAGGTAAGGCTGCAGAGGCAGGCAGGGCTAGATGTGCACTTTCCAATTCACTAGCCACCAGCCACATGGGGTTATTTAAATTTAAACTTAAATTAATTAAAATCAATTGGTTAAATTAGTTTAAATTACTTAATTTAAAATTAATGAAATCAAAGTATAAATTTAGTTCCCCAGTTCTACAAGCCACATTTCAAGTTCCACATGTGGCTAGTGGCTACCATATTGGACAGTGCAGGTACAGAACATTTCCATCATTGCAGAAAGTACTATTAGACAGCACCAGGTAGATCGTGAATGGCTTAATGAACCCATAACAAGAATTTTTTATCTGAAGGGCAGAGGGAAAAGTCTTGACATATATTAAGCAGCATTGGGAATCAGAAAAGATTCTAGTTGGAGAAACAAAACTTTGGGAAAAGACTGGAAGGTGAATTCCATGGATCCCACACACCAGAGATGTGGGCAGAGAGCCAGCAGACAGAGCCCTGGGGACAAGTCCTGCCTATGTGGCAAGAGTGAGACTAGGTTTCTTGGGTGGCTTTGGCAGTAGAAGTACAAGGACCTGGAGAGAAGTTGGGGCTAGTCAGCATGTTCCTGTAGCCACAGGGCTCCCAAGCCTAACCAGGTGATGTGAAGTGTATGCTGGGGAGACCCAGGCAGTCATGGTCAGAAGGCAGAGTCAAGTTCAGGTCTCTGGGAATGCAGCGTGGGCTCACGCAGGGCAGGGTGGGTCCAACCGTAAGGCCTGCCTATCAGAATAGGACAGGTGCAGGGGAAGGGCTGGCAGTGGGAGGTGCAGGGAGTTGCATGCACCCTGCCCAGCGTCCTAGGTGGCACGTGTGTGAGTGTCCTAGGGCTGCCACAGCAAATGACCACAAACTAGGGGGCTTAAAAACACAGAAATGTAAAAAAAAACAAAACACAGAAATTTATTCTCTCTCAGTTCTGGAAGCCAGAAATCAGAAGTCAAGGTGTGCACAGAGTCGGTCCCTTTGGAGGGAGCATCTGCTCCAGGCCTCTCTCCTAGCTTCTAGTGTGGCTGGCAATCCTTGGCATCCTTGGCTCGAAGTGGCATCACTTCAGTCTCTGCCTCCCATCACATGGCCTTCTCTGTGTGTATCCGTGTGTCCTCTCTTCTTCTTATAAGGATACTAGTCATTGGATTTGGAGCTCGCCCTAATTCAGTATGACTTCATCGTAACTTGATGACTTCCACAAAGACCTAATTTACAGAGCTTCTGGGTTGGTGGACACGGAGATGTGGGGAGAGTGGCACGCCCAGAGAAAGAGAGAAAGCATGGAAGCTCCGCACCCTTTCCCGCATAACTTTCCCTGTGTATCTTCTTCATCTAGCTCTTCCTGAGTTCTATGCTCTTATAATAACCAGTAACGTTGAGTGGTTGCACCATTTCACATATCCACCCACAACCTACGAGGCACCCAGTTGCTTTGCATCCTTATCGCCACTTGGTATTATCAACATTGTTTTCTTTTGGCTCTTCTGATAGGTATGCAGTAGTATTAGGGGAATTTTAAACCACTTGGGGAGTGTTGCTAGGGGACATATGAGGGAAATACGGTGACACAGAGAGTCTGAATAAAAAACAGGCTCATGCCAGGAGCCTTCCACAAGGCTGCACATTCAGGAGAGGGTGTTTGCACACTGATGGCTTTAGGGGCACTCAGTGGGAGTCAGGGAGAAACAGATCTATGCGGAAGTGGACATGCCCACTGAAGATAGAGAAAGTGTGTCCTCCCTAGGCACAGCCCCAGCTACGCTACCCAGGAATTTCTCCAAGGTTGTTTAGTCCCAGTGGCAATTAATAAAATACTGTTTTAGGTGGCGGTGAGCGGGGGAGCCTATTTCCAAATAAGGTCACGTTCACAGGTACCCAGGGTGAGGACTTGAACATGTTTGGGGAGGGGGTGCCCAATGCACCCCACACTGCACGTGGCTGGTATGGTAGAGTGGTAAAACATCGGGGTTTGAGGTCACAGTGAACTGGGTCCAAGTACTGGCTCAGCCACTCCCCAGCTTGGAAGGTGGCTACGCTCATCACCGTACCACGAACGCCACCGGCCACTCACCAGCTTGACCAAACCTCCTAGCCTGACGAGCCACAGTACCCTCACCTGGAATGTGGGGATCGTGTTTAGTGCCTCATGGGGCCACCGGGAGGGTCGCATAAGGTAACGTAGGTAGTACACTTAGCAATGCTTGGCGTATAAGAAGCATCTATGAAAGATAGTAGTTCTGACTATTTTAACTATAGCAGTCCGCAAGCAGACGCCCTGGGGGATCCCCAACCGAGAGGCGGAGCACATACATGGGGAATCTGGTGGGGACCATACTTGGGAACCCAAGTAGGCAGGTGCCAACTGGGCCACCAGACACAGGTAGCAAGCTGAGTCTTGCCAGGTTTCACTCTGGGGTATGCGGCTATAGCATCCCACCAGCAGCCAAAGTGCCTGGATACTAAGGGCAGAAATGTGGAGCTGTAGCTAGTTAAGTCATTCTTGCCTTCACTTCTGGTTGTGGAGACGTGGTAAAGCAAATGGTGCCAATTGACCTTATGTGAGCATGGAGGAGAGCAGGACAGCTGGAGCCAGGTGGGTGCGGACAGATTCTTGGGAAGTGGAGAGCTGCTTATGGGGTTGAAGTGGTGTCCTGGATGGGCTGTCCTACCTGGTCCAGAGGTTTATTTTTTTTAAAAAGGTATGGAAAGGTCTTCAGTGAGGCAGAAGGGCTAACAAGTCACCCCTAAGACCAATGAATGTGGTGCACGAGCCCGAGGTTTGGTTTGTTCAGGGACGTGATTACTGTAAGTATGAGAGCAAAGACATTGCACCTTCTGTGAGCTTCAGTTTCCCTCCATAGATAATACGGGTTGGAATAGATGTTGCTAAAGGTCTCTGGTCCAGCTCTGACAGCCTATGATTTTATGAATCATCCTCAAAGAAAACTTGCACAAGTGGGAAGAGCCTGCCAAGATTGGGCCTTTCATTCTGAGTAATGAACTGAAACAACAAAGGCTTGACATCTGTTCAGCTCTTTCAAGGGAAGTTGGACAAAATAAGGCCTTTTTCAGGGAAATCGTAACCAATGGTGAAATGCAGTATTTCCTGCCTAAACCAAAAGCAAAGTGGAGAACTCCAGCCTTCCTGAAGCCCAAGGGAGAACACACATCAAAACTTCCTGTGAAGAAGGTCAGGTTGACCAGTTATCTTGCTGCTGTAGGCACAGGTGCCTTCTAAAACCATTAGAACCCGAGAGCAGAAAGGCTGGTGGGGAGATTCTGAAGGTTCTGAAACCATCTGGGGGAAGAAAGAGGGCCTCTGGCCCTGTGGTTGGCTTCCTCGCCACTCCTGGCACACTCGTGGTGGGAAAGACATTGGCTGCAAACACACTGACCCCTCAGTTACTAACACTGTCATCCAACCTGCCATCAAAAGCCCAAGGAAGATTTGCCACCATTGACTTTGAGGTTCTTCCCAAGAATCCACTACAAGCCCCAGAAGCCATTCCCAGAGACCAGTTCCAAATGCATTCTGAACAGTGATGATGACTCTGGAGTCAGAACAGAGCCTCCCAAAGCAATGTGCTTTGAAGGGGCAGGGCTAGGGGAGGCCAAGTTCTAGAATGATGTCATGCCAACATTATAGAGAATCTTAGAACTTCAGGACTGAAAGGGACCTTCCAGAATGTCCCACCCCAGCTCCCACTCCAATTGGAGTCCTATCCACAGCCTCCAACAGGGGCCCCCTTCACCAGAAGCTCCATGAGAGCAGAACTGGGTCTCTTGCTCACTGGTGCACAGTAGGTCTTGAGCAAATACACATTAGTCCCACTGCACCTTCCCCAACAGTTCTCTCTCCTTTTGTTGCTTTCCTTTGTGCACACCCTGAAATGAGAGGGCTCCAGGGAGCTAGGGTGGCAGCAGCTGCCTGTGTCTTCTTCCTCTGCCTTCAAAGCTAGGCAAGTTCCAGCTCACACATTTAGAAGCTTACAAAAGGAAGGTCCCAGTATGAAACATCCCTTGTAATAGGCCCCTCCTCCCTGACTTTCCCAGGTTCTAAGATTCACCGAATCCTTGGGCTCCTAGTGTCAATAATCAGCCGTGGGGGCTGACATTAGAAGGAGAAACATTGGGGTTATGTGCCAGTGCCCCCCAGCCTGGAGCAGTGCCCCCCAGCCAGTGCCAGTGCCCCACAGCCTGGAGCACCTGCAGAGTCATTTAGGAGCTGGGGCTCTACCCATACCAGTCCTCCCTGTCTTGAAGTTTCATTTCAACTTGGTTGCTGGTTCCTATTCTAGGATCGGTGTAGTCAGAGATGTGTTAATAGCTACCACTTAGAAAACAATTTGATTAACGTCTGTCTGCCCTACTAGACTATAAGCCCCAGGAGGGCAGAAACCACGTCTGTGTGGCTCAGCTGCGTATCCCTAGTGCCTAGTGAAGCTCACAAAACAATTAATTGTTTAAATACTCAGTTAATTAATTAAGCTGGGCCAAGTCAGTGGATGATTGCCTAGAGACTATTGTTTGGAAGGGGGTTCTCAGAGGCAGCTGCCGCCCTTAGCAAAAGGGTCTTTTGTGCTGGTCTTTAGGACTCAGCCTCTCTTTCTGTCCTGCCCCACCCGAGGAAGGGAAGTGATAACTTGGTTCACATTCTGGTGTGTAAATATCCACAGGAGCCCAAGGCACAGCCTCTCGGAGGGACACATTATTAGTTAACAAATATTGCAAAGGCTGAGACGGGGCTGGGGAGTAGAGAAGCAAAGCAGTGAGTCAGCCACAGTCCCAACTGTGCTTAGCGACTCATAGGCAAATAGGCAGATATGACACAAAGACACACAGCTGCACAGACTGCCATTTCAACTGAGCGGGTTAGGACCTTACCGTGGGACAGCGTGAGCTTCATGGGAGTTTAGAATTGGAGGATATCAGGGAGGGCTTCTTGGAAGACATAGCCTATGCAAAGGAATATGGAAGGCGGTGAGAGTTAGACAGCAGGAAGACATTCTCAACAGGGCACCGTGTGTGCAAAGCATGGAGGTCAAGAAGGGAATGTGGTAAACAGGAAGCAGCTTAGTGGGGCCTTGTGCAAGAGGAGAGCAGTGAGGAAAGCCTGCAAAGATGGAAGTGAGAGATTGTAGATTTTTAGTCAGAAAAAGCTCAGACCAGAGATACAGACCTTTAATCATTCCCCTTGTTAAAATTGTGATGGGCTAAGATTGATCAACTTATGGGCATCCCTAGCCTTCCCCAGTCCCTTCCCTTCCTCCTCTGCTCTGTTCTCTTGCCTCCCCTCTCCTATTAAAGAGGGCTCTGAAGTTGCCTGTTTAGTTTCTTCCCCACCCTTTCCCTCCAAAGAGAGTATTATTTTTGCCCCACTGGTTTTGGGGGCTTTGAGGATATATAGAATATCCAAAATGGCGTGAAGCGTGCAAGAAGTAGATAGGAGAGGAAACCAGATATAAATAAGGGTTGCTGTGGATTCTGTGTCCTCTTCATGACCTTTGATAGTCACAAAGAGAGAACACCAGCTATTTTTAAATGTTTGAAGATTGCTGCACTGTATTTGAAAGGCACCATTTTGAGAATGGACCACATGGGTTACAGCTGCAATAGGGTTCCATTCTCTGCATGTTGATACCACTGTCCTTTTCCTCAAGGCCATGAGCTCTTGGAGAACAGGGGTTAGATCTAATTCATTATTGTCTCCCAGCACCCTGGGCATGGCCTGGCCCGGAAGAAGGGTCAGTAAATATTGAAACTAAAGAGTGGTGAAGTGATCCAGGGCTCAGGCAACAGACTCCACTTCACTCCCTTGTCTCTCCTCCCTTCAAGAAGGGGTGCTCTGTCCCCTGCTAGCCTTAGGCTTTGCTCATAGGCTGTCTGTCTCTCGTTGCAGAAGGCAGATCTGGCTGTGGCCCCCCTGACCATCACCCACGTCCGCGAGAAGGCCATCGACTTCTCCAAGCCCTTCATGACCCTCGGTGTGAGCATCCTCTATCGCAAGCCCAATGGCACCAACCCCAGTGTCTTCTCCTTCCTCAACCCCTTGTCCCCAGACATCTGGATGTACGTGCTCCTCGCCTACCTGGGTGTCAGCTGTGTCCTCTTTGTCATCGCCAGGTAAGGGCAATGCCTTGACCAGAGGTCTGGCCCAGGGTTAGAGGCTCAGGGAGCCAGGCAGTTCCCCCCATCCTCAGCAATTGGCACAGAAGGCCCAGGTTCAGGCCACTGCTGTACCTGCTCTCCTGCCTCCCTCCGTGAGGCTCAGATCCTTTCATATCGCTCAGGGATCACTCCATGGCCTCTGAGCTTGAATCCCCCAGTCTCCACCCTGGTCTGCGTCCATGACTCTGAGAGGCAGCAGTTGTATCCCAGGTCCTATGAGAAGGAGAGGTTAAGTCACTGCCCAAGGCTGTACCACCTGGGCCAGGCACCCAGTACAGCAGACCCAGGCGCATTGGGTGGCCCAGCAGGTAGCTTGAAACTTGGCAAACAGACTGTGTCCATCCAGTCCACAACAGCAGGGGGAACAATGCCACATAAACTCACACGCATGCACACATGCAGAAACTTGGCACACGCACATACCTGCCTCTAACGCGTACTAGCAATACCCTTGCATGTTTAGTTGTTCACATGAAGTAGACACAGCACGTCCTTACTGGTGGGTGGTAGGGAGAGGTCACTAGGAAACAGGTTTAGCTCAGTGTTTACCAAGCCCCATGCTCTGTCCTTTACAGCCAATTATCTTATTTAATTCTCACAGCCTCCCATGAAGGGGAGACATCTGGACTCAGAAAGGCTCAGTACGCGCCAAGGCCATCCTAGCAATAAGGGACACATCCGGCAAGTGACCTCAGGTCACCAAGTGTTTTATCTGCAACCCACATCTCTGGCCACCTGGACATGCGTGTTCTGTTCCTGCCCCAAGTTGGTGGCTCCTGGGCCCTCTGCCTCCTGCCTCCAGGCTCCAGCCCCAGCCCCTGCCCCTGCCCTGGTTCTTTTTTCTCTAAATTCTAACACGGTGTGAAGCGAGACTTCTCCGGAGAAGCAGTTTGAGATCCAAGGACTTGGTGTTTCGGCCTTTTTCTCTCCTGAGTCTTCTTTGAAAGCCTTCCCCCAACCCTGCTTCTTTTCACTCCCTCCTCCCACACAGAGACAGACCAAAGGGAAGGATGTGAGAGAGGAAATTGTCCTGGCTCCGAAGCTCTTTGCTGCCGGCAGGCCTGATGCTGCCTGCCTGCTCGCCCAGCCGGCAGCCCAGCCTGCCACAGAGAGACCTTCATTATGCCTCTTGTCTCTAATGGTCTAACAAGCCTTTGAAAGCCAGGAGCCATTCTCCAGAGCTCTCACCATAATTTTAGCAGCTCCAGCCGGCCTCTTGGCTCCCACCCCCTTGCAAACAGCTGGAGTTTTTCCAGCATCAGCGTTGCTCATTTGATGTGCCTCCCATCCCCCTCTAATTCCTGGCCTTTCATCAGCTGCTGGCAGCCCAACCTCCTTCCCACCCACTACCTCCTGGCCAGGCAGGTAGGAGCCCCCCCTCTCAAGGTTAGGCTGGGAAGACTTTCTGGAAGAGATGGGATTTCTGGAGCTGCTGGAATGACACAGGATGCCGGAGAGAGAGGAGAGGGACAAGGGTCTTGGCCACAGAGCCATGAACAGCATCGTAGGACAATTGTCACACAGTGTAACACTCTGACGACACAATTCACACTCATCCTGTCAAATCCTTACGGCAGTCCTGTGAGGTCGGTACGATTATCTTCACTCTACAAAAGCAGAAACTGAGGCTCACAGGGGTTAAGTCTTTGCCCAAAGTCAGAAAGCCTTTCTGTGGAGTGTTAGGCTTCAAACCAAGACTTGCCCGACTTTAAATCAGGGGTGGCACACACAGGAAGCATGAGGGAGTGAAGCAGGCTGGGTGGTAGGCGGCAGGGAGTAGTGGGGACTGAGGCAAACTCGAGCACACACGTGGAGAAAAGGGTGACTACCACTCAGCTCCAACCGACTGTGCTAAACAGGAACACAGACCAGTGCTGCGGGGTCCATGATTTTAGAGAGACGTTCAGATTTTCATGTGAAGCCTCATGGCTTTTATAAGTAGCCACTAATTTGATTTTTTACAATACTGGTGAGGTCGAGCACAGCACATCTGTAGTGTGGATGTGGCCCTCTGTCCCCTCGCCTCCACATGGCCTGTGTCCTTTGGACCACTCCTTGCTGGCTGCCGGAGAGCTGGACACAGCTGCCCAAGAGATGGGGTCTGCGAAGGGTGGGCAGGTGTCCAGGCCCCCTCCGGGCAGCTCCAGCAGGGCACAGGGCTGTCCATCCTAAAAACTGGCCTGGGGCTTCCCTGGTGGCGCAGTGGTTGAGAGTCCGCCTGCCGATGCAGGGGACACGGGTTCGTGCCCCGGTCCGGGAAGATCCCACATGCCGCGGAGCGGCTGGGCCCGTGAGCCACGGCCGCTGAGCCTGCGCGTCCGGAGCCTGTGCTCCGCAATGGGAGAGGCCACAACAGTGAGAGGACCGCGTACAGCACAAAAAAAAAAAAAAAAAAAACTGGCCTGACCTGTGCCTGTCTAGCATCAGGGGTCCAGGCATTGACCAAGGCATTTCTCTGCCACCAGGATATTCTGCTTCATGCTCAGTGAGAAAAAAGGAAGGGAGGGCGGATGCTTCTCACCACAGAGAGCAGGACAGTTGGCACTCATGACGAGGAGATAATCCTAAGTGCCTGACCCCAGAGGCAGGGCCGGGGGCGAGCCGCCAGTCCAGCCCCCAGGAGTCACATTCCGGCCAAATCCAGTACCGATGAGAGTCCCAGGGAAGAGATGGTCCCGGCCAGTCAGTGCTCTGTCTGCCCTTCTACCCAGGGGCCGGTGTTTAGCCTTCTCCTCTGAGGGGACACAGAGTATCTCCAGGTCAGCCTCTACCAGCTCCGACTTACTTGCAAGACTGAGAGAACCCGTTGTAGCCACAAAAGCCATAAGTCCGAGATCCATCACTCACTTTGGTGGCGCCCTCCGGCGCCCATCCCATCCTCTTCCCTCCGGTGGCCTTGGAGTTCGAATCTGGGCCTTTCCACCCACTGACCGCAAGATTGCAGTCACCTAGACTGCTCCAAGCCACCTCCCCACCTGTAAAGTGGGCGCCTGCTGCACTGTCGGCCTCTCGAGGGGTAGTGAGGACCCAGGTCTATAACAGTGCTTGATAACCAAGAGGCCCATTTGAGACCAGTTATTTTTATCATGGTAAGCAATTCCACCTCTGGGAATTTATCCTGTTGAAAGTCACCACTGAGCCCCACTTTACAGTTCCCCCAAATCTAGAAAGCCTTCTCAGCAAAGCCCTAGACAAGGCTGCCCTTTGGCCTAGGTACCCACGGAAGTGTGGCCAAGGATGTTTCTTTCAGCAGAGTGTACCACAGTGGCAAATAGGGCCAGCCTAAGTGCCGTCAGAGAGGAATGGTTAAAAACACCTATTGACTAAAAAAGTGATACAAATGACCTTATTTACAAAACATAAATAGACTCACAGACATAGAAAACAAACTTAGGGTTACCACAGGGGATGGTGGGGAGGTGGGGGGGAGAGATAAATTAGGAGTTTGGGGTTAACACATACACACTAGCGTATATCAGACAGGTAAGCAACAAGGGCCTACTGTATAGTACAGGGAACTGTACTCAGTAGCTTGTCATAACTTATAATAGAAAAGAATCTGGAAAAGAACATATATGGAATTGAATCACTATGCTATACACCTGAAACTAACACATTGTAAATTAACTATACCTCAATTTTAAAAATGTATTAAAAAACACCTATTAACTAGTTATAGGGAATAAAGGGGATCAGGAAGGACTGATCTGGAAAGAGGCTGGTGACTTATTAAGCGAAAAGCCAAGATCTAAGACAAGATCTATGATATGATTTTGTGTGTGTGTTAAAGGATTATGCCATATATCATGTATATACTTTGTATATGTGTGTGTACGTTTAAAAATCAGGGCTCATGAGAGCTCATCAGAAATCATCTTTACTTTGTCTCTCACCCACCTTCCAGTGCGTTCAGAGGTGAATTTCTTTGCCCCAGTGAAAGTCCTGCCAGGACCTGTCATTTTGGCTTGCTTCCAGAGCTCAGAAACCCTAGGTCTCTCTCTAAAGCACAAACACACTGTTTCAACTCAAAAGTTAGAAGGCTAAGTCTGGTATAGTCCTCAACATTTCTACCCTCATTCACAGACCAGACTTCTCCCCTCGCCCCCACGGAGGCCCCCTTCGGCAGCGCCTCCTTGGTCGGCCCACTCCCCCGCTCAGCACCGGGTCCTCTAGCAGCCCCTGCTCCATGGCTTCTCCCTGTTGGAGTCCCATCGCCCTTCTTGGATAGGAGTCAAGGTGGATCTGGGCTGGATCTCTCTTCTACATGGGCCCATCTGGTCCAGGGAAACGTCCTTAGCCCTGGCCATGTCTGGGCCTGCAGGCCGGTGCCGTGCAGCAAGGACTCACCCTCCTGCCTCACCTAAGAAGCACGTATCAGCCCGACCCCTGCCCTCCAGACTTCCCAGATGGTGTCCACCACATCTGCTCCTTCCAGAGCCACCCCCGAGCTCCCCCAGCCGCCCTGTGGAAGCTGCTCTCCCTAGACTTCAATGCAGGGGCCCCTGAACACACAGCTCTCCAAAGGCTTTCTCGAAAACCCTTCTCACAACAGTCTCTCATCTCTACTCTCTTCATCCTCTGTCTCTTTCTTGTGGATGTTTAGAGCCTCTAACCAGTTCGTGGTCTTTCACTTTGAAAATCCCCATCTTGGTTTGAAGCCTCACTTTGCACTTTCCTATCTGGAGGACCTTCCTGCTTTGTGAAAACAAAATTCTTCTCATGTGAGCATTGGTGATCAATGTTTAATTGACTAAAGCTTTTAGAAGGGGGATAGAAAGTCACAACATCACACTTAAAGCTCATCACACTTTAAAAAACAAAACAAAATTCTATCCGACATGTCTCTCCTTCCGGGTCTCTCATCTCAGCATCTGACCCCACACCAGCCACTCCAGTCACCCCAGTCCCTGCAGCCACTCCAGCCTGGTGGGGACTTTCTCTCAATCTCTCCAGAGTGTTCCAGCTTCCTCCAGCTTACATGTCCAATTCCTCAACTGGAATTCACACAGTAAACAGTTATCAGGACTTCTCTTCCTTAGAAGGCAGTGGGGAGCTTTAAATAACATTTTTTCCTGTCATGCATGTATTTGCATATTCAGAGAGAAAAATCTGAAAAAAATATATAACACATTGTTTTCCCCAGAGGGTGGGATCGTGGTGTACTTTCATTTTCCCATTGTATTCTGTACTGTTTTACTATTTTGTGAAGAGTGTATTTTACTATTTCTCCATTTTAAGGTTGTTTTAAGTATACAAGTAATTCAAAAGCCTGTTCTCATTTTTCAAAATTCATGTAATACATACAAAGGAACAGGCTTCCATGAAATTTCTTCTGCCATTTTAACAACCCCCCCGCGAGGTAAACAGTGATATTTTTTTAGATATGGATCCTTCCAGACTCTATATGCGTTTATGTACAAAGGTACATAAATAGGTATGCAACGATGTCTTCAGGAATCTATTTATACAGATGTGATCATATTGTTCTTATTTTTATCACTTTTTGTAAAAAACCAAACAATATGTGTTGAAGATCTTTCCCTGTTGGTACATCTCCTCTAACAGCTGCGTGATATTTCAAAGTACGATCGTGGCAGAGTTTATTTAATCATTCCTCTATTGAAGGACATTTAGGTTGTTTCCAGTTTTTCGCTATTACAAATAATGCTTTGATAAACACCCTCACACACTTCTCTTTGTGCTCCTGTGGGAGTGTTTTTTGTAGGATGGATAATGAGTTGCAGAATTGCTAGGTTGAAGGGCATGTGCACTTTTAATTCTAAGAGATACTGCTGAATTACTTTTATCACCAGAAAAGGGCACTAACAATAAAGAATGAGAAGGAAAATGGCCCTGGTTTCCCATTCCCTGCCTTCCCAGCAGAACGGTGAGGGAATTGATGCTAAAGTTGTCGGCATATCACTGATTGCTAAACCGCCGGCTTGTGTGGCTTGGACACTCCTTCCCTCCCGTCTCCCCGTAGCCTCGCCTCATTGCCCCCCTCTTTCTGCTGCAGGTTCAGCCCTTATGAGTGGTATGATGCTCACCCCTGCAACCCTGGCTCTGAGGTGGTAGAAAATAACTTCACTCTGCTGAACAGCTTCTGGTTTGGAATGGGGTCCTTAATGCAGCAAGGTACGTGTGCCCTCCCCAGGCAGCCTCCTCTCCAGTGTCAGCAGAGCCAGCCCCATCCTCCAGGGCAGCCTCGGAACTGCCAAGCCCTCAGAAGGTTGGAGACACCTGGATGCTTAGGTGTGTGCCCTTTCCCAGGTCCCCAAGCTCCATCACTACTGTGGCTGGACCGGCTCAGTGTCTGAGGCTGAAGCGTATAAGCCACGCCCCCCCATGGCATGCAGGGCTCATCCCCAGCCCCTCCTGCTCCAGCTGCAATGGACATACAGCATCTTGTCTGCTGGGGCCAACCCCACCGATGGCCTCACCACCACAGAACCTGGCTGAGCAAAGTTGGGCTGAGCATGAGGGGAGGCTGGAGGCAGGGAGGCTGGGTGGGAGGCTATTGCAGGAATGAGATGATGATACCTGAGCCGAGGTAGTGGCCATGGGGCTGGAGGACAGAGATGGATTATGAAAACTTCAGAATGTAGCGGGAACTGGACTCTGGGGAGCCTGGTAGTCGAAAAGGGCATGTCTGAGGTGGGGACATTAGCCTCAGTGCATCAGAGCTGGTAAACACAGAAGGACGCCATTTTTTCTTACATCCTCTTGAGGGAAGGTTGGGATGCTGCACCTCCCCCCGGCTGGTAGCCCATCTTTTGGATCTGCACTTGCTCAAATATCTCAGAAAGCTGAGCACCTACAAGCAGCACAGTGCAGAAACACCAGGGGCTGGAGGGCAAGCACAGGGGGAGGGAACCCCAGCCAGGAAAGACCCCCAGAAGAACCCCACCCCCAAGCCCTGATGACCAGGAGCCAAGTGCTCATTGCCTCTGCTCATTACCTCTGCCTGGGTTAGGGACCCACAGGGGGACAGTGGGCAACAGGGGCACCAGGGAGGGAAGGAGATCCAAGGGGCAAAGAATGTCTCTGTCCCTCACTCATCTGTGTGTATCCTCTAGGCCCAGCTCAAACCCTGGTCCTCAGTAGATATATACTAGCAAATGCCAAAGGAATGAATGACTGATGTTATCTCAGTGTCTCCTGAGTCCCCACTACACGCCAAGCCCTGTGCTGGGCACTTGAACGAAGGACCCTGACCTGAGCGAACTCCCAGCCACGACAGAGGCCGGGTCAGGGGCCCAACAGAGCCTGGCAGAGCTCACCAAGCGAACAAGTAAAATAAGTCATTCTCCCTTTGGGGGCAACTCTAGCCCCTTGCCTGGGGGAGGGCCAGGCAGATGAAGCTGGGGGTGGAGGCGGGGGCGTGGTCTCCAGCAGCTGGGAAGTGACAGGCAGCTTTAGAAGGAAGTGCCTCTCTCCGTCCCCACCATTAATGAGTGTCCTGAAGCCTCACCTTGCTTCTTCATTCATCATCTTTGTTCACTGACAGTTGGGAAGGACCTGGAGACCCCTCAATGCAGTAATAGCTTCCCTTTCACCTCCTGCTGCTTATTCAAAGCACTGGCCCCTGATGTATTCCCCACAAGGTTTTGATTAGGAGGGAGAAAAATAGTTATGTATTTGAAAAACTCTCCCTTGAGTGATTGAGAAAAGAATTCATCCATATCAAAGCAGACGCTTTTCAGACGGCAGGGCCGAATGTTCTGGAAAGTTCACGAGTCACTTGCTATTTAAATCTCTTGAAAGCCACCTAGTTAATTACTTCAGTTAGAAGGTTTCAGCTAAATTGTGCTTCGCACGCAAGGTCGGGGAGGAGGAATGATCTATTTCGGCGAAGAGCTTCAAAAAAATGTTGATTTTTCTCCTCCTGCAAAGCATCCTATAGCAATCTTATATTTGTGTACCACTCGTATTTCCAACACAGTTCCTCCTCAAATTATATCATTACAGCAGCATTGTGGTATTTGCATGAGGCTGGGACAGAGGAAGGACGATGCTTTACAGAGTCCCAGAGAGGGAAGCTGTCTGGCACATGATCACACAGAGAACTAAGAGCTAAGAGCAGGACTCACTCAAGACTTCCAGGTGTTCAGAACCTGGGACCACACAGGTGGTTCACAGATAGGCATCAGAGGGTCTGACAAGCCTGGGAAATGTTGTGCATGTGTGTGTTTTTCTCGAGCGGTGGTTCTTAAATTTTAGCTTGCATCAGGATCACCTGGAGGGCTTATCAAAGCCCAGATTGTTGGGCCCCACCCCTAAGTTACTGGTTCATTAGGTCCTGGGGCGGGGCCTGAGAATGTGCATTTCTAACAAGTTCCCGGGTGATGCTGATGGTCCAGGAACTACACTTGGAGAACCACTGGTCTAGGGAAGAGGTCTCCGCTGTTACTAGGTTGTCAGTGGAGTCCGTGTCCCAGAGGACCAGAGCAACCCTGGTCTGGGCATCGTCAGGGACCACCAGTCTCCTCCTCCCTCCTCCCAGGGTCTGAGCTGATGCCCAAAGCCCTGTCCACGCGCATCATTGGTGGCATCTGGTGGTTCTTCACGCTGATCATCATCTCCTCCTATACGGCCAACCTGGCTGCCTTTCTGACCGTGGAGCGCATGGAATCGCCCATCGACTCTGCCGATGACCTGGCCAAGCAAACCAAAATCGAGTATGGGGCTGTCAAGGACGGGGCCACCATGACCTTCTTCAAGGTGAGACCTTCTCCCTCCCTTCACTATCCTTCCCTAACCACACAGAGCCAAAGGACCAGAAATCCCCAGGGCTCCGCCCATCCCTGTTTGGGACCAGTTGACTTTGAGGAGCTGTAGTGATGTGGCCATCTGGGCTGGTCCCAGCACGAATCCTAGAAGTTTCCATACCTGGGACAAGCAGCATGAATATGCTGTGTTTCCTTAAATCATCAGAGGAGGACAGGTGGAGAGAAGAGGCTGGAAAAGGGGGAAGGAGAAGCATGGCCCAGACACACACACAGGCCCTGGGGCCAGGGGGCTCCCTGCCCTTGGCTTTGTGTCTCAGCAGCCTCCACTTCCAAGAGGCTGGCCTGGGCTTGGGGTGAGCTCTCCGCCACTGAGAGAGCAGCAGGGGGAACATCCTCCAGGGAAGGAAGGAGGCTTAAAACTTGAACAAGCATTTACAAGCATTCCTTAGCATGTTACACTCGTGGAACGCTGGTGTCCGTGTAAAGCCCCTGTCAGCTGCTCAGGTTACTGCTCTCATGGGGATCTGACTTTGCTGCACCCCCCTGTTTTGTAAAGCGTTGGCTTAGTTCCTTACTGTTTTTTCACCTTCTACTAGAGTAGCTGAGGGTTTAGGACACTGAATGACCCTGACCACCGATAGCTGTAAATGTTCTTCTGGAAATTAAAGTAATAATAATTATAGCTACCACCACTGAGAGCTCACAGTGGGCCAGGTGCTCCATGCTTGGTCTCATTTAATCTTCCTGATAAATCCCGTGGAGTAGGTACTGCAGTTGTTTCCACTTTACACGTGTGGAGACTAAGGCCTGGAGCATTAAGCGGGTTGTCCAAGGACTCACAGCTGAAGGAGCCCGAGGCTGGCCCAGGCCTGCCTTTCTCCAAAGCCCATGTTCTGAGCCACAGTTCTCAGACTTGAGTGTGTGTCCAAATCACCCGGAAGGCTTGGGGAACCCCCAGATTGCTGGGCCCCACCCCTGAAGTTATTGATTCAGTGGGTCCTGGGGGGCCTGAGAATGTGCATTTCTAATGAGTTCCCAGGTGAGGCTGAGACTGCTGGTGTAGGGCCCACCCTTTGAGGACCACTGCTCTAATGATTTCTCAGAAATGGTCAGGATCTGGGCATTCTGTGGCTATGGGTCCATTCATTCATGTATGTGTTTAGTAGTCAATCCGTCTGAAAGCCTGGAGGAGTTTGCTTTCCTCCGGGCCCTGGTTCCCCATCCCCCAGCCCTTGCCTCCTTCCAGGCTAAGCCTCTGAGTGATAGACTGAGCCTCCAATGGGGCCTGAGTAAGCACAGAAAGAAGGGGTTGGGTGGGAAAGCCTTCTACCTCCTGGGCATGGAGCCCCAGTAGCAACCCCCCACCCCGGCCTCCCCTGTGCCTCTTCTTAAGGGTAGAAGCAGCTGCTTAGTGAAGAGCGAAGAGAGAGGAAACAGACTCCGCTCCGGGATGTTGCCTCTGGCAAACTCGGTCTTCCTACAAGGTCACCACCGCGTACTTAGAGTGTGGGGAAGATAAAGCATTGTCCTAAGCACGCTAGGGGCTCTCTGGGACCCAGTGTGTGTGTTCATGAGGGCGAGCAAGGATGTGAGTATGTGAGTGCCTTCACGTGCGCGTGTAGCGGTATACGACGTGTGAAGGCACATTCATGTGTGTATGTGTGCACGTGTGTGTCCATGCACCAGAGCCAGCCTGTCTGGGTGCTTGTGTGTCTTTATGCTTGGACATGTGTGTCTGCAGATATGTACTGACCAGCATATGTGTGCATGTGTCTCTGTGATCTGGGCATGTGGATATGTGCCTATGATTGTTTACAGGTGTGTGCCAGTGTCTACGTGGATACGTAGGTGGAACATGCACGCTTGTCTGTCTGCTTAAATGTCCCAACAGGTGTGCTTAGATAAGTGTGAGTGGGGGGATGGGCGTGCGTGTGTGTGTTTGTACGTGCGTGTGTGTGTGTGCGCGTGTGTGCTGCGCCTGCTTCTGCCTGTCCGCAGGCTATGGCCCAGCCCTTTGTGCTAGAGCATTCCTCATGCATTACAGATGAGCCCGTCTCTAAGCAGGGCTCCCAATCAAAGGGAAGCAGCATAAATAAGCCCAGTGCAGGCTCATTGCCACTGATTGGATGCCCTTGCCTCCCTCCATGCTAAGATGCTCAGATTGGCTTCCAAGAGCCTGGTCCCTGCTCCCCACCGAGCTGCTGTCCTCGGCATCAAGCAGCACCTCCCTCAGCCTGCTCCACCCTCACCCACCTTCCCTGCGAATGGTGCAGTGAGGAGGGCAGGGGAGGGACACAGATGCTGCCACCCAGCTGGGATGCTGGGGCTTAAGGGCCCAGGCTCGCAAGGGCCTTTGGCCAGAAACAGCAACTCCACATCCCCCTGCAGAACCAACTCCCCTTCCTTGCCCTCCTGATCACCAATGAATTCCGCTTGCTCTCTGGCCACCTTGTCTCCTGCTTTAGTTCAAATGAAAGCCCTCTTGCCTAGGCTCCCTTCCATCGGCAGCAGCAGTGGGACTGTTATGTAGGCAGAGAGGAACCTGAGTGTGGATGCATTATCCCCACCTCGGATGATGAGCTAGAAGAAAAGACCCTCCTAGAAGGTCCCTGGACAAACTTCCTTCCTCCCTGCCCCACCCCCAGCCCACCCTCCTTAGTCATACCTCCCTCCTCAAGCCCTCTCCCTTCCCCACCCCTGCACTGGGCCTGGGGATAACCTCCTTATGGTCACTTTCAAGTTAGAGCTGGAAGGAAACCTGAGTTTAACCTAGAGAAACAGAGGTCCAGAGGGGCTGGGTGAGTTGCGGGTGATCCAACAGCAGATCAAGGATCAATGCAGCCGGATGTACAGTCAGATACTTTGTTTGCACACACACTGCCCTCTCCCGCAGCCACTCCAGGGTCTTCTCCTGGAGGGATGGTCCTCTCTCCCACCCGTGAGTGTATACAGCAAGACTGGCACTAGGACTGAACAGGAATCAGCTCCAGAGGTTGCCATTGGATGTCTAGGAGACATTGGCAAAGTCAAAACTATAGTAACATTTATTGAGCACTTACTGTGTGCCAGGCAACATTCCAAGTACTTTACCTGTATTCACTCTTATCATCCTCATAACATCCCTAGAAGGTTGAGACTATTATTATCACCTCTAACACATGATGAAAGGAAGGCTCAGAAAGTAACCTGAGTTCATACTTCTTGCCTAACGTCACACAGCTGGTGAAATGCAGAGCTGGGATTGGAATCCAAGTAGTCTGGCTCTAATGCCTGTGCTCTTTGTCTCCGTGTCCATATTGTTTCTCTAAAGAGCCAGCCACAGTCCAGGAGTTCCTTGGGGAAGAGTGAAGCCGTATCCCCAGCCTAGAACCATCCTGGCACATCGTAGTTGCTTAAATAATCACGTTGAGTGGATGCCGTTGTCGAATTAAAGGATGGAATTAAAAGACAGCAGAGGCCAAGTAAAGCAAATACAGGAGACCATGCTGAGGACAGGAACCCAGCAGGTAGCACCCCTGAAGTTTCCAGAGCACAGGGCAAATGAACTTCATTTCTGCAGTTAGCATGTTTCCCGGTTAAGCTGCAAACTGTCTTAAAAAGCCCCCCTGGCTGAGAGTAGCACTCGAGGGAGAGAGCCCATTCCCATCCAAAGATGACAACAGCAGGAAGCGAGGCGCCGGTCCCTCGGGGGGCTCCAGACCCCTCGCTCCCCCACCCTGTAGCCTGGGAGACGTGTGGCTAGTGGCAGCCCATCATTCCAGAGGAAATTTCATTTGAAGAGTTGTCAGGGAGCAGCAAACATCACAAACAATGTCTCCTGTGTTGTCCTCCCTCCGTCTTGGAAGATAAAAATTAATTAGGAGAAGAAAAAGGAGGCCTTTGAAAGTGTTGTTTGGCTGTAAAAATATGCAGGCAAATGGAAAGGAGGACGTTGGGAAAGCGTGTTCTTGGCGGGGAGGGCTGGGCAGCTCTGAAGGCAGAGGATGTCAGAAGACAGCTTCTCCAAGGATTTAGCCCTCTTTGGTGTTGCGGTGGGAGAGACACATCACACGTGGGAGGGACTGTGTGTGAGTGACAGCCACTTAGGAAAGAGATAGAGCTGGGGACCAAGAGTTCCAGGCTCCCCAGGTCCCTGGCACCGTCAAGCCCCACCCCTTGCACAGCTTTGCCCCATCCTAGCAACTGAGCCTGGAAGGTGCCTGGAGAGGCCATCCAGTCCATCTCCCTACCTTCCAGCTGCTCAGCAGACTCTTCCCTGGGCTGGAAGGCTCAGGAGGGTGCTCCCAAGCTCAGCTCCCAGTTTCTCCTGACCTGTCTGCTGGCCTCTCTGATAGAGCCTTAGCCCTGCTTTCAAGCAGAAGCAGGATAGGAGGACAGAAATGCAGTGACCAGGCAGAATTCATTGTGGTGCAGCCTGGCGCAGTCTCAGAGTCAGACAGACCAGGACTTGAGTCTTGGCTGTTGTCTGTGCTGGGTGACCTTGGATAAGTCACTTCACTTCTCTGAGCCTCAATTTGCTCACCTGGATGACATGGATACTGATTCCCACCATGCAGCAATTAGCAAGGAGATTCAATCAGCCACTGTATACACAGTGGTTAGGCCAGTGCTAGGCACACAGCACATTGAAGGCAAAGGCTTTCTCCTCTGGATGCCCCTCTGTTTGGCTGACCCAGAAGATGGGCAAGTTGGCTGGCCCCTTTTCTCCTTTTGCCATGTAGTCCCCTCCTGAGGCAAGGGTTTAACTGCAGTCCCATGGAGAAGCTCCAGCCAGTGGACACCTGGAGAACCTCTCTTCTTCCAGGTCCCTCCAGATTGGGCCTGGGGGCTTTGTGGAGGACATTGGTGCCTCTATCACAGGATGACTGTCTACCCCTGCACAGAGCTAAACACTTCAGGGGGAGCCCAGAGGTCCTCAGAATAGAAGAGACCCAGAGCAGGCAGGCAGAAGGCAGCAAAAGGGGCAGGGGAGGCCTGGGGATGATGGGAAGTTATTGAAAACGACTCAGTTACTGATGACCTCTCTGTGCCTCGGTTTTCTCACCTATGAAATGGGTATAATAATAGTACACACACACACACACACACACACACACCCCTTGTAGAGGTGATTATTGAGATGATTAAATGGGATAATTTATATAGAAAACTTAGAACCATACCTGACACAGAGAATGCATACAATAAATGTTAACTATTTTTATTGTTTATTCTTGGTGATACACAGCCCTGTTTAGCTCACAGATACGATTTGGGGGGCAGCACATTTCATATATATATATATATTTTTTTTTTTTTTGTGGTATGTGGGCCTCTCACTGCTGTGGCCTCTCCCCTTGCGGAGCACAGGCTCTGGACGCGCAGGCTCAGCGGCCATGGCTCACAGGCCCAGCCGCTCTGTGCATGTGGGATCTTCCCGGACCGGGGCACAAACCCGTGTCCCCTGCATCGGTAGGCGGACACTCAACCACTGCGCCACCAGGGAAGCCCTCTTATATATTTTTAATTAGTGGCCAGCATTTTAAAATGGGGAGATTTTTGCATTTAAAAAATTCACATATCCAGCTTCTCGAAAATGTGAAAGATGAAGGGGCATCACTGAGCTGGCTCTCCCGAAGAGAGATTGTCAGGTGCCAAGAGGCGGCGGCCATCTCCAGCTTATCAGAACTCCACTCAGCAGTCTTTACTTATTTACAGTACTCTGCCTGGCCCGTCTCAGCACTGGAATTTTCTGCCACTGAGTACTGTGTCATTTAGTTTCTATAGAAACTCTGCACTCTAGAAATTATTATCCCCAATTTCTAGATGAGAAAACTGAACCTTAAAGAGAATAAAGGAGGCTTGAAGACAGAGAATGACGCTAGCCACTTATCAGGCACTTCCTAGGAACCTGGCTCTGTGCTAAGCTGATTCCCATTTTACACATGTAGAAAGTGAGGCTCAGAGATGTGACATCACTTCCTGTGGTCACAGAAGGAGCTGGCATTTGAACCCAGCTAGGTGTGACACCAGAGTCCATGCAGTGGAGCCAACCCCTCCCACCACCTCCATCCCCAGCCTGTAGCCCTCGCCTCCTGACTCCCCCCTGCAAGGGTCAGCCTGCAGCCCTCACCTCCTAACTCTCCCTTCAGGGGCCAGCCGGCAGCCCCCGCACAGGCAAGCCTCAGGGGCACATGCAGACAGCAGAGGCAGCTGCTGGGCCAGAGGGTCAGCAAGTCTGCCCTGGCGAAGTGGGCAGAGGCAGGGAGCCTCCTGGTCCCCATGAAAATAACCCAAGAGACATGATTAACTGCTCGGGTACGTGATCCAATAAGGCCAAAGACTCCACATCCAGGGATAAGAAAGCCAGTTAATCTGGAAAAAGGTCTCTTTTCCAGTATGGAAAATACTCAAGGTCTCACATGGAATCACATTGCCTCCCCACACACATTCCCTGAGATTCAGCTCTCTTTGGAATTGATATATATTTTTATACATATATATATACCTATATACATTTTCTTGTGCAGAAATGTTAAATTCTCAAGATTAAATATCTTCAGTGGGGGAAAATCAATTTACTTCTTTGAGGAGGCTAGAATTGAAAGTCGTGAGTCTGAAACTTACTTTCTTGCCAAATTCACTGACAAAAAAATCCTCTCCGTCCTGGCATGTCGCCCTGTATCGGCTGCTCCAAGCGATTCCATTAATTGATTTGGGTGACTGGCCCTGAGGCAATGCTTATTAAGGTTCCCACTGGAGCTGGGACAGGGAGGATGGCATTAGAGTCGTAGGTACGTGAGACTCCATTCCTTGGGGTGGTAAGTAACTCAGGCCAGTGACAGAACTCAGGCATCTTGTGACGAGGCCCAGGAAGATAGGAGAGGGGACTGAGATTCCAGGAGGGGCCCTGGCTGTATCCCTTCCTGCCTCAGAGGTGCACAGGGAAGCTTTTCAAGGATGTTCTCAGAATCACAGAATCACTCAAGGACAGAACCTAAGGGGAATCAGAAACTATCAGTGGGTTTTGTTGAAAATGGGGATCCCAAGATATGAGACAAACACAGGGGCCACCTTTCTAGGGAAGAAGATTTCAGACCCATCTGCCTAAAGGTGAAGAAGGTAATGAATTAGTTGACGCTGGAGCTGGGAGAGCAGAACCTCTTGAAATCAGCATCACAGCCAGCTTCCCGCCTTATCGTCACTTTTCATCTTAACTGGCCCAAGCTTTCTGGTGTCTTTACCCATCTTCCCCATTCCATTCCTTCACCTGCTCCAGGCTTTCATGTGTCTCTCCTCAAAGCCCATCAGCCTCAATACCAGCCTCTCCCTCGCCAGCCTCCAATGGAAATTTCTATCTCCATTTATGATGGGGTGTTACTGGGAAGAGCATATATTTTGATGTCAGGCATGCCTATGTATAGAAGGAATGGGGTGTTGGGGAGAGGATGCAGGGAGGCGTTTGCAGAAAGAGGAGAAGTTCTCATCCTCTTCTGAGACAGAAGGAGTGGGACAGGGCTCCCTGTGTGGTTCATTTTCAAGTTACTGATGGCTGGTTGTGTCAGAGAATGAGTGGGTAAGATGGGTGAGATGTAAGGATGGATGGATAAGTAAAAGGCTGGGTGGATAGCTGGATAGTTAGTTGAATGAATTAGTGTGTAGATAGTGTGTGAGTGAATGGGCGAGAACATGAACATGATGAATGAGAGGATGGGTGGGTGGATGGATAGGTAGATGGACGGCTGGATAGATGGATGGATGCATGCCTGCATGCATTAGGAGATGTAAAAGGAGCCCTGATGGCCTCATACGCTCCTAATTCCCAGCTCTAGTAGAAGAAGGAGAATTTGGAAAGCAGGAGAGACTGGGGTGGAAAAGGAGCTGAGGTGCTGAAACCACTGATTGGAGAATAGTATTTAGTTACAATAACCAAGAGAGCAGAGTGTCTGAGGCCATGTGTCCCTGCCAAGCAGTGATGATTGGACTTGGATAACCTGATTAGAAGAAGAGTTGGAACTGGTCATCTGAAAAAGCAACGATCTTGGGAATAAAAGTAGCTTGCGTCAGTATGTGTGTAAGAGAGTGTATCAGTTACCTATAGCTGCATAACAAATTACCGCAAACTTAGTGTCTTAAAACAACAACATTATGACCTCACAGTCTGTGGGTCAGGAATCAGCTTGGCATAGCTGGGTCCTCTGTGCAGGGCCTCTCACAGGCTGGGATCAGGGTGCTGGCTAACACTGTGGTCATCTCCAGGCTCCACTTCTAAGCTCACTCACGTGGTGGTTGGCAGCATTCAGTTCCCCCTGGGCTGTTGGGCAGAGGGTTTCCATCTCCACCGACTGTCGGCTGGAGGCTGCCCTCTGTTCCTTTCTATGTGGGCCTCTCCATGGGGCAGCTCACAGAATGGCAGCCAGCTTCCATCAGAGCAGCAAGCCAGAGGAGCCAGAGAGAGCAGAAGCAAGACAGAAGTCACAGTCTCTTGTAACCTAATCTCAGGCATGACATCCCATCACTCCTGGGGGCGGGGGTTAAAAGCAAGTCACTGAGCCCAGCCCACACTCAAGGGTAAGGGATCACACCAGGGCATGAATCCCAGGGATGGGAATCACTGGAGCCAGTTCAAAGCTTCCGACTGTAGAGAATCAGGGCGGGAAAAGTAGCAGAGTGAGAATGGACCCAAGGGAGAAACTGGAGAAGGCAGTCTGGATATCAGAAATTATCTAGAAAATAAGAAATGTCTGGAGAGTTGCAAGAGCTGGACATCAGGAATGTTCTTAAGGGCAACAGTAGCTAAGTGGGGACGGGGGAAGAATCTGGGAGCCATGGGAGGATGGAATAGCCGGGGAGCAGGAATAGCTGATAGTGGGAGAGGCTGAGGACGGCAGGAGCGGGCGGCAGCCAGCTTGCTGCTCCGATGGAACCCACTGAGGGCTCTGGGCATCTGAGCCCTTCCAGGCCTTCAGCTTCGGGGCAGATAAATTTGCAGGAGGGGAGTGGCTGCTCGTCTATGAAGGCGCCCTCAGGCCCCGTGCCCAAAGGGGGCATCCCTGGCACTCAAGAGATTCGGGGCTCAGGTGGAATCTCGAGTGGGGTGCTGCCTGCTGCTCCGGGGCTCCCTCCTCCCCGAGGCGTGCTTGGGTCTCCAGGAGCCAGTCTTGGAGGGGACAGCCCTTAGCGCTAGGAAACACCTGGAGAGGAGAAGGTCCACTTTCCTCCCAGCCCCCTCCCCCCGCCACTCCTGGCAGTCACAGCTTCTCCCCCCGCCCGCAGCCCCGCGCCAGCCTGTTTGAGCGCACCCATGCCATCACGCACACTGGAGCTGGGCCGGGTGCCAGTCAGACAGGCTGACATCACAAACAGGCACAGCCAGACTTGGAAACAGCCAGGGACAATGAGGCCTGCAGAGCCACCTGTTCCCCTGGGATCAGCAGAGGCAAGGCTGATCCCTGCTGGGAGCAGGCAGCCGGCAGGCACTAAGTTCCCAAGAAATCTCATGAGTGCACGCACCCAGGTCTGCCCAGTCTCCCCAGGCAGCAAGCAACATGGAACCTTGGCCCCCTCTCCTGGCCCCAGGCCCTCTCTGAGTCTCCCCAGCCAGGCGGGGCACACACAGCAGCCCACCCACCAGGCCTGATCTCAGGGATGCTGGTTCCGTATTCATGGAGCAGCGTCCTGCCCAGGATGCTCTGGAACAAGAGGCTGAGGGGGTCTGTGGACCACCTGCTCTGACTGCCCCCACTCTTCTACCGTCTCTGCAACTCTCACCCTGCTTCTCTTTTTTTTTTTTTTTTTTTTTGCGGTACGCGGGCCTCTCACTGTTGTGGCCTCTCCCGTTGTGGAGCACAGGCTCCGGACGCGCAGGCTCAGCGGCCATGGCTCATGGGCCCAGCCGCTCCGCGGCATGTGGGATCTTCCCGGACCGGGGCACGAACCCACGTGCCCTGCATCGGCAGGCGGACTCTCAACCGCTGCGCCACCAGGGAAGCCCCCTGCTTCTCTTTTACTGTTTTGAAGGAGAACAGACAGGAGCACTTGCCTCAGACAAATCTTCCCCTGGAGCGTGGTACATAGAGCGACCTGCTTGAAGTGGGAGTGGGAGGCCCAGAATCCACCAAGCTTTGCCCTCATCAGCCCCTGCCCCTCCCCCCACCTTCACAGTGGTTTCTGCGAGGCAGTGCAGCTCTATAGTTAGGAGCACGGGCTCTGGAGCCAGATGGCCTGGGTTAGAAGCCTGGTTTTGCCACTTTGTGTCTGAGTAAATTAGGCAAATTGAGGCACAGCTAAACTCAATTTTCTCATCTGTAAAATGGGGCTAATGACAGTACCTGCCCCCTATGATTGCTGGGAAGAATCAGTGAGTTAATACAGGCAAAGCACTTAGAACAGGACCTGCACATGTTTAATTGTTCAATAAATCTTAGAGAGAGAAAATTAATTTTTAAAAGAACAGCCTGAAACATACTTGCGCCGTGGCGAAGAGCCAAGTGTTTCCGGGTAGGTTGGCTCGACTCAGGTTTATGACTCAGCAGCTGTGCGTTTGGGGACCTATCCGCCCAGGCCCTCAGTTTCCACATCTGAGCAGTGGGTCGCACTCCCTCGCTCTGAGGACTGTGCACGAAGTTCAGTGACCCGGGCCCCGCTAAGGGGTGAGCTGTGCTTGATCCCTGTGTGCTCAGTGATTGTGTGTGCATCACCACCCCTCATCCCTCCCCACGGCCCAGAAATCCAAGATCTCCACTTTCGAGAAGATGTGGGCCTTCATGAGCAGTAAGCCCTCGGCGCTGGTGAAGAACAACGAGGAGGGCGTGCAGCGGGCGCTGACAGCCGACTACGCGCTGCTCATGGAGTCCACCACCATCGAGTACATCACCCAGAGGAACTGCAACCTCACCCAGATCGGGGGCCTCATCGACTCCAAGGGCTATGGCATTGGCACGCCCATGGGTGAGCACGGGGCTGCAGGCGGGAGGGTGGCGGGTGACAAAGGGTGAGCGAAACCGCCACATCCGCTCATGCGCACACACGGCCCCCTGCTCCCTCCCCCAGGTCACCCCACTGAGCCTTAAAACCCCACTGGGCTGTTTCCTCAGCCCAGAAACAGAAAGGCAGAGCCACAAGCCTTGTGAGGTCAGGCCTGGCCTGAGCAGAGGAGACCTGTGCAGGCACAAAGGTGGGGGGTCAATTCAGAGGTCACGCCTCCCCTCCCTGACCTCACCCCTGCTGATGCCGCCCAGATGCTCTGCAGGCCTATGGAGACAGGGGTTCGTAGGCAAGACTCCGCACCCCAAATCAGGACCCTTCCGCCCAGACACCATAGGTGGATTTCAAGAGGGGCCTCCTGGCACTAGGGTCCCCCTTTGGGTGAGCGTACTGAGAGGCCCAGCGGTGGTGTCTGGCACCCACCAGGGTACTGACAGGGGCGCACAGGTGGACTGAAGGCTGCTGACAGCCAGGTTCCTCTCTCCCCCGCTCAGGCTCCCCATACCGGGACAAGATCACCATCGCCATCCTGCAGCTGCAGGAGGAGGACAAGCTGCACGTCCTGAAGGAGAAGTGGTGGCGGGGCAGCGGGTGTCCCGAGGAGGAAAACAAAGAGGCCAGCGCCCTGGGCATCCAGAAGATCGGGGGCATCTTCATCGTCCTGGCCGCCGGGCTGGTCCTGTCTGTGCTGGTGGCTGTGGGCGAGTTTGTCTATAAGCTCCGCAAGACAGCAGAGCGAGAGCAGGTAAGCCCCCAGGAGCTGGGGCCTGCGCGGGGAAGGGAAGGAGACGGAACGGGGTCTGCGCTGGTTTCTAACCCCCTATGTGCCAGGTGCAAGGTGGTGTCTGATCCCATCCCCACCGTAGCCCACTCTGAATCCAGTCCGCCAGGAAGCCCTGCCAGCCCCACCTCTGCACTGACTCCGAGCATGTTTTCCCCTCAGTGTAGCTCCACACCAGGCCACACCCATCCTGTCCAGCTGGATCATGCACCAGCCTCCAGTCTGGCCTTCCTACCTCCACTTTTCCTCTCGATCAGCTTCTCTCCATACAGCAGCCAGTGCCCTGTTTAAAACTTAATTCAAACCGTGTCATTCCCTTGCATAAACCCCTCCAGGGTAATTGTCGAAGCTTCGTGATGCTTACATAGGGGGTTCATTATACTCTTCTCTCCACTTCTGCATATATTTGGAAATTTCCATAATCAAAAGTTTAACCAAAATAAATAAATAAATAAAGAGATAGGAGGGCCGGCCCAAGCTTGCTAGGTTCAACCTGTCTGATTAATTCATCAACTGTGGTTAGGTAGTGGTTCTGGGTCCCAGTAGCAAATTGGAATCACAGGGAGAAAGTGTTTTAAGTGCTAATACCCTGGCCTCACTCCCGGAGACTGTGTTTTAATTGGCCTGTGGTAGAGCCTGGAATAGGCTTCTTAAAGTGTACAGCATGATTCAAATGTGCACCTTGAGTTGAGGGTTACTGGGCTGCGGGGAAGCTCCTCTCACAGCAAAGTTCAAAGGGATTCAGGGCAACTGTGGAAGGAGATTGCAGTTAAGTCATATGTATAAGATGCTGTTACCCATCCATCCAAAATTAAATGGAGTCCTTTATAATCAGGAAGCTTGCGTTAGCAAAGAGGAGGGGCAAAGATAATTCTCGGTGTTCAAGTTCACACGGGTATAAGAAAAGGGACATGTTCCCATATTGCTGGGGGGAGTCCAAGAGGGTAAGTTTCTGGAAGGTAACTTTGTAGTATGGCCAGAGTCTTTATTAAAAAGTGGCCATGCTTTTGACCAATTTCTGTTTTTTTTTTTTTTTTTTTTTTTTTTTTTTTGCGGCACGCGGGCCTCTCACTGCTGTGGCCTCTCCCGTTGCGGAGCACAGGCTCCAGACGCGCAGGCTCAGCAGCCATGGCTCACGGGCCCAGCCGCTCCACGGCATGTGGGATCCTCCCAGACCAGGGCACAAACCCCTGTCCCCTGCATCGGCATGTGGACTCTCAACCACTGCGCCACCAGGGAAGCCCCAATTTCTACTTTTAGAAATGCACCCAATGGAAGTGGCCAAGGACATGTGCAATTTTATTGACAAGGTTGTTTGTTGAAGTGTTAACTATAATGTGAAAAAAACCTAAATGTCCAATAATAGGGAATGGTTTAAAAAATTATGATACATCTAAAAATAACAATCAAATTCTTTGGGTTCCATTAGAATTACATTACAATTGGAATGAGCTCCAAATTCCACCGAAAAGCCTATGAGATCTGGTCCTTGCCCACGTCTCCAACCTCCTCCTTCCCACCCTCCCCCCTCACTTACTCTGCTCCATACACACGCCACATTTTTAGTCCTTAACCAAGCACACTTCTGCCTCAGGGCCTTTGCACATGCTGTTCCATCTACCTGAAATGCTCTTCCCCCAGAGCTCCATATTCTTAGAGTCTTTTGGTCATTCAGCTGAAGCTCAAGTGGTCTTCCCCACCTATCCCCCCTCCCCACCCCACTCTATCCCATTTCACTGCTTTATTCTCTTAATAATAGTTATCCCTCTCTGAAATTATTTGTTCACAAGTTTGTTATCTATTTCTGTCCCATCATTAGACCATGGGCTCCTAGACCATGGGCTAGGACCTTATCTGTCTTTTTCACTGCTGTGTGCCTAACACCTGGAACAGTGCTTGGCACAGAGTGGGTCTCAGTAAATAGTCTCAGAAGCAAGAAAGGGAGGCGAGGAGGGACGATGTCTGCATTTAGTAGGGAAGCAAGGGGACACTTGGCAAGGTCACACAGCTGGTAAGAGGCAGGGACAGAATTCAAAGCCAGGTCCCCCTTCCCCTTCACCACACAGCCTACCTACAAACTGTCTCAGTGCTGATGCCCGGACCTCCCAGCCCCACTGCCTTCTCGACAAGCTGCAGGACAACCTCTGGCAGCTGGTCTCATAGGAGCCACTGTCATCAGATACCTGTGGGCAGTGCTGCACTTGAGCTGTCCCTCTTGGATATCCACAGGGACCCAGGCCAGAAGAGGCCGCTGCCACCCACAGCCCTACAGGGACCTGCCTCCCAGTTGAGAAATATGTACTGAACTTCCCTGAGTGGGAGCGCGGTGACCCCTCCCCTCAGTTGGAAGCCCTTCCAGCAAGGTTACCCATATATTCATCAAATGTTTCTTAAGCACTGACTCTGAGCCAGGCCTAAAGCTGGGGGCCGGGCTCATAGGGATGAAACTGGCTGGTTCCTGCCTTCAGAAGCTAGTGGAGAAAAGTCAGGCGGGTACATTCCTCCAACATGCATGTGCATGCCAGTCAGAGCCACAGTTGGCTCATCCGTAATATGGGGCTAAGATGATACCACCTTAGACTCCAGACAAGGACGTGACGTTCTGTAGGCTGCTACTCAAAATAATCACCTTACAAGGGGCAGGAGGCAGGTGGGTAAATGTGTGAGGGAGACCCGGTAGCTTCAGCACAGGCTCTGGGAGGAAGGGGGGGAGTTGGCTGGAGTTGCAGGGTCGGGCCTCACCCATGTGCCCCTTGCCCTCCCACCCCGTGCCCCCACCCCAGCGTTCCTTCTGCAGTACCATGGCCGACGAGATCCGCTTCTCCCTTACCTGCCAGCGTCGGGTCAAGCACAAGCCGCAGCCTCCCATGATGGTCAAGACCGACGCCGTCATCAACATGCACACGTTCAACGATCGCCGGCTTCCAGGCAAGGACAGCATGACCTGCAGCACATCATTGGCCCCCGTGTTCCCCTAGGCACAGGTGGGGTGGGGACCACAGGCCTGCAGGCAGGGCGGAGGAGAGCAAAGGACACTGGAAGGAACATCCCCAGTCCCCATACTGGGCTTGGGGACCAGAGCTGCTGCCTGCCTATTGGGCCAGGGGTCCTCTGCCCTTACCTACTAGGAAACCAGCAGGCCCCCAGGCCAGCTGCTTGGGCTTCACCCTCCTCTTGTTTCTTCTATGGGTTTCTAAAGCTGCCAGCCAAGACAGCCAAGGCCAAAGGAAGCACATGCGTCTCTCAGGCCAAACTCATCTGCCCCTCGACTCTCTTCTCCAGTCAGAAGTTTCTACCATGGCCCTGCAGGGGCCAAAGAAAATGGGAAACAGCTCTTATATTGCCACTCCTTCCCCGTGAGCCCAGGCCTCCTGGAACTTGACTGTGAGACCAGAGACACAAACCTTGGGTCCCTTGAGGATCTTATAGTTTGGCTGCCAATGGGAGCTGAAGTTGGGGATTGGCCACCCCAAATGCCTGGGCAGAAGGAAGACTTCATCCCCCAGGGGCTGCTTATGTGGTCCCGATCTCCTGGACTTGACACCACCCATGGAAGCCCCTGTTTGGGCAAAGTTGAAGGCAGAGAGCCCCATAGAGGAAAAGAGGAGTCTGGAGGCTGGGGGAGAGGAGGATACACAGAGACCGCCATTTTGAATTCTTCTGGACAATGTCCCAATGGGTCCTGCTCCTCTAGGAGGTCTCTAGGAATGGAGGAGTGGTCAGAGCAAATTCTTCCCCACATTCCGGCCAGAGGAAAGAAGACCCCCTGAATCTCTTGCAAAGGATGCCTAGAGACTGAGACAGTATTTGAAGCCCAGAGAAACAGTGGATTCCATGGAAATCCCTCAGGCCCTCGAGCCTGCAGATTGTACTTCGCTGGTTACCAAGCTGTTTTCTAAACCCTGGTGGCATTAGGGAGCTTGAGCTCTTTGCCATCTACCCTTCAGCAGCTCCCCATTCCTGGCCAGTTGACCTTGACCTTCTTCTGTCATCATGGAAGGAGGGAAGTAGCCTAGATTGAAGTGAACGTCATCACCCCTCCTCTAAAAAGGATCATGTCCGATGGCACAGGCTAACTTTGGGGTAGATGGGGAAAGCCAGAAGGGCCCTTAAGAACACCTGGCCTCCTGGACTTGCCAAACCTAAAGATGCTCCCCAGGAAAAGCAAGTGTTCAGGAGCAAAATAGCCTCCCTGATAGGGGCCCCCATGGTGGGGAGGGAGAAGCTGCCTCCTGGAGAATTAACCAAAGGCCCCACACAGAGACACAAGGCCCTTATGTCCCCTGGTCTCTTGTCTGGGGTAGTTGGGACCTTGTGGGGTTTGGGGGTTCAGCAGAGATGAGGTACAGTGAGGGGTTGACCAGGTGATCTGTGGGTTCCAGCTAGCTGTGACAGATACCCTACAGGTCTGTGACTCTAAGATTCTGGGAGATGAATGAGACATGGAGGGAATAGGAACAAAGTGTCCTTAAAGAGAACACGATGGGGCCAGCAGGGCTGCCCGTGGCCAAGGGCAGAGGGCAGGTTTTGAGCAACGGAAAGGGGCCTGGAGACTCTGGACAGGGACCCAGGAGATACCAGCCACACCCCTCCACCACTCTTCTGTTTCTGCTTGGGGACCCTGGTTAGGGAAGAGCTACATTTAGGTCTCAAGAACCTTCTCAGCTGGGGTGAAGGGTAATCTCTGACTCCCCTCAGGACTCCCAAAGCAGGAGAGCACAGTGGACTCCTGTGATAAATACCGTCCCTCCTCCAAACTGAGCTGCAGGGCCAAACCGACTGGTTCCCAGAATCACAGTGGCTCCAATAGGCTCTGTGCACTGGAGGTGGGAGAAGAGGGCTGGACATACCATGTAGCCAACACACGTCATGATAGGAAAAGCCATGCTGTTGTGAGCTCCTGGGTGTAGGAGTGTGTGTGTGTCTGTGTGTGTGTGCGCGCATATATGTGTATCTTTGTATGTCTCATCTTTGTGGGTTGGGCATGAAGGGGGGCAAACTAGGGCAGGTGACAGAGTCCAGGCATGCAATAATAGGAGAATCCTTTGGGTTCTGACATGTGTGTGTGCATGTGTGTGAACTGGGGGTGAGGGAGACAAATATCTGGACAAGCCGCAGGACCCCATACATGTAAAAACAGGAGAAGCCATGTCATAATGGGGTTCTGGTGAGTATACATATGTATGCATGCGTGAACGACTGTGTACGCTTGTGTGTGTGTGCGTTTGTGCACCAAATGGCAGAGGGTGGAGAACAGAATAACACCTGCAAACATTGCCAAATATGTTTAAACGGAGAAGCCATGTCATCAAGGGGTCCATGTGTGAACGTGCGTGCGCATGTGTGTGTGCAGTGGAGGGCGGAACCAGACAGACACGTAGCACAGGGCAATGCATGTTGTATGTGAGAAGCCACATGGGACTGGCGTTCGTGTGTGAGTGCGCTCACATACGTGTGTTCGAATGCACGCATATGTTCCAGCTCACAGAAGGAGCAGAGACGGACAATCAGGAAGGCAGGGAACCAGAGTGTGCAAACACTTCTGTCTTGGAGAGATCATTGTCACAAAGATTTGCCAAGATGACATAGGCATGGGCACGGGGAGACCGGCCAAGTGGAGGTGAAACGCTGCAGGGACTCACGGCCAGTGACTCCTTTGCTCTTGGTAGAGTGGCCCGTTTGAAGGGAAAATGACATTTTTTTGGCAATTACCAGATAACCAGATTCTGATGAAGGTATCTGCCGATTTTTTCTCACCAACCACAAACATGAACCGCTCTCTTTATCCGGTCTAATTTCATAGCACGTGCCCACATCCATGTTCGTATCACACACACGTGTGTGTGCTTTTGTGTGTGACATGCCATGAATGTGTCATTTCTTCTGAGGCTATGCACATAGATAGACTGTGATGGGAAGGGCGACAAGGAGGTGGAGTGGGTAGGAAGAGCTTCATCGAAGGAGGAGAGAATGCTGGAAATCAGAGGCACAGTTCAATTTGGGAAATCCCCTGAAAGGGACTGAAATGATTTCTCGAGTCCTACACAGGGATGGGAGGACACGTGGCCTGATCCCGCCTCCCATTCAAGTCTTATGTCCGTGTGTGTGGATAATGTCCAAGCTCTGCCTGATGACCTGTTTGTCTCTGAGACCAGCCCAGCGTTCAGAGTGCAGCAGAGCCTGTTTCTGCCCACATGTGAGCTCTCTCTCTCCCGGGGTACTGAAGGTGCCACTGCATCTTGGGGATGGGGGCCAGAGAGCTATTCCCAGCAAGGCGGGTCATGTGGAATTAAAGTTCAGGCCCACCTGCCCGCGGACGAGGATCTGAGCGGCAGCAGGTGCACGTGGGCAGGGGGAGCACGCCCACACGGAGGCACTGAGGTCAGTGGCTGGGAGTGATGGAGGCATCAACACTGGTTTGGATGGAGCAAAGATGAGACCGGCCCGAGCAGGTGCTGGCCCGTCCCTCCTGGCCCCGCATGCCGGCCCTGAAGAAAAGACTCCCCTACCTTCTACCCCCATCCCCTGCCGCAAAAAGCCAGTGCCTCACCTCAGCCTGATCAAACTGGCCATATTGAGGGGCAGCAGTGAAGACACACACTACCCGCTAAGACCGTAGGGTTTGGGGCCATGAGGGCTCCTTATCTCTCTCCCCTTGACCTGTATTGGTCTCTCTTCTATGGACAGTTAAGAAAACCCTGAGAGTTTTGCCCCCATTCAGGTGTCTTCGAGTGTCTCTCAAGAGGCGTAAGGCCCCCTGGCTGAGGAGCTGACGCTGAATCTCTGAAGCGTGGGAGCCACCGCCCCACAGCCAGGACTCCGCCCCTGCTAGCTGAGCACACGGGCTCCCCGCAAGGCCCCGGGCCCCGGCGGAGGGCAGGTCCGGGCCAGGATGGAGGAGGGTGGCAGTGGTGGATGGAGGAGGGTGGCAGTGGTGGGTGAAGGCTCCAGATGGTTGGAAGTCACTCCCTTCCTTAAACTCCAGGAAGTCAGAAGTCAGACGCAGGCACACGCCCACCCGGAACAGTGGGAAGCTCCCTCCCCCATCTTCTTGCTGGCCTGCTGCGTGTGGGTGGGCTGGACGCTGCTCACTCAGTGTGAAGCCCACCCCTCCCCGAGCCCTTCCCAGCTCTCTGTGCAAACATCTGGAAGTAAGACCCACTCTGGCCCACGTCCGTGGTCCTGTGTGGATAGCCAGCTGGGAAGGGCCTTGAGGTCTGGACAAACATCTATATGGACTTTTAACATCTGAGATGGGCCCGGCCCCGTGGACAGATGCAGGAAGTGAGCCCAGCTCTGTAGACGGGCCTCTGGAATAGACACATCTGGAACAGTCCCAGCCTGGGTGGACACATCTGGAGCGGGCCTAGCTGCTTGCCACAGTAGAAGGGCCCTGCCCTCTGTCCCCGGGCCAGTTTGAGTCGAACCTTCATTCCAGTCCTGGCTTTGCCCTGGAGTTAGAAGTTCAGCGCTGAGGCCATACGTGAAAGTCACAAAACTGTTTTTGATAGAAGGTTAATGTTCTATACATTATATATATGAATGTAAAAAGATATATATATATATGCTGTATGTATATATATATGCACAGTGTATATATGACCTGTAGCCCATGTGTATACACACCCTTCCCCGCACGTCTGCACACAGAGTGTACATAACCCAGCCAGTATGGGTGGGGACCAGGTGAGAGACGGGGGCTGCAGCTGCGGAGTGTGGGATGGACGCCACCTGGGGCAGGGGCTGCGGAGAGCTCCGTGGGGGAAGGGAAGGGCCTGCGTACATCAGAGCTGCAGACCCTGAGGAAGAGGGGCCGGCAGATGGCCCATTCACAGCCAGTGCCTCCTGGGGATGGGCAGGAGTGGCCCAGGGGCCTTGGCTGCATTTGAGAGGGTCTGAGGCAGAACAGCTGGACCTGGGTCTGGGGACCAACGTCACACCAGTGCTTGGCTCCTGAGTCGATATGACAGCTCTGGTCCCAGGGCAGTTGCCAGGGAGCTGAAGGGCTGGGAAAGAGGGGTCCACTGCCTAGACCAGCTCTCAGTACCTGCCTGCCCAGCCGCCAAGGAGGTGTCAGGCTCTGCCTGAAATACCCTAGAAGGCTGGAGCATTCTAGGTGGCAAAGGCCTCTGCCTCACGTTCTCAACCACACGCAAAGGCACAGCTCACAGCTAAGGAAAACCCTTTTTAAAGAGAATGGCCCCCTGGGCATTGCCAGCGTGCCAGTCTGATGTCCCTGTGCCCTTAGATATTGACCTTATCCCCCTCCCCTGTCTTCTAGAACAGACCTCAGATCACCCCACAGTGTGTCTCTTTTTTACAGATCAAAACTGAGGCCTCCAGCAGCTATAGACCCAGCAATTCCAGCCAAGAGTTTGTCCCACCTCAGACAACCTCCCCAGCCCCATTTGACCCCAAGGTCAGCTGTCAGGGAGTGACCGGGGAGCCAGAGATGTGAGCAGAACAGTGACATGGGGTGAAAGAGGCGAAGCCAGGAAGGCGCTCCTCTCCAAGCACAGCCCATGCCATCTGTCTGCCTTCTCCCCTGCTGCACCTCCCCCTGCAGGGCAGTTGGCAGAGTGCTTGTGCCCCCTCCGCCCCTGCAGTACCCGCAGGCCTCCACCCCTGCCCCGCTCAGATCCATCTATTCTCACTCCAATCCTTTAGCTAGTGGTCCTGTGGCATCACAGGTCAGAGCATCTCTGGAGCACGCAGGAGAGAAACGGTCTGGAGGGGGCTTGTGTGTGGTCAGCGGCCTGCCCTCTGCTTCGGCACCAGACTGGTCCGCACTTAACTCTGGGTCTGCCTCTGGGGCCCTGGCCAGAGCACATCTGAACCCGGCGCCCTGAGGAAGGGTCTGTCCTGGCTCCAGGACAGGAATCAGAGGCTCCAGGGGCCCCCGTGCCACTGTGCTCCAAGCCCCCAGCCCACCTCTGCCTGGGCCAGCTTCCTGGCTGGGCCTCCCATGATGGGGACTTGGGTTCCCAGCCCCTCAGCTGAGCCCCCAGGCAGCCCCGTGTGAGACCACTGTCCCACCACCCAGACCAGAGTGCCTGGACGCCCCTCCCAATACCACTCAACATGGTTCCCACACACTGGTCTCTGGGCCATTCAGGGGATGCCCTTTGTGGACATGCAGAATTTCTATGAATATAGTTTTTTGTAAACATTTTGTAACAATTTGGGTTTCATAGTAACTGTGTTACTTGCCAATCATTCTAGGCTGATGTAAATAAATTTCCAAACAAATCCGATTATTTTCCTTTTTAAGACACTGTGATATATCAAAGTGCACAGTTTGCTGTATGAAGTAATATGGTTTTAAATTTTAAATAAAGAAATGTTTCTAGAAAACAGGAATCCCTTGAGATGTGTTTTCTGCTTCTCTTCTCTCTTTAGAACCAGAGCGTGCTGCCAGTTGAGTTGTGCCATTCACCGGGGCTGACTGTGTCCTGGGCAGGGGACCCTGGTGACGAGCAGGTGGATGGCTCCAGCCCAGGCTCCTGGTTCCCATTGCAGATATTGACATGGGACATCCATATTGACACCATCTGACCTCTGTCTTCCCTTTGCTTGGGCACATTCCTCTCCAACTCATCTCCATCCACATAGCTACCTTGGAAGCTGCCAGGTCCTGGTGTGACCCTGTCCCTTTGGCAACAGTTGGGGAGGCTGTGTGAGCCTCTTAGCCAAACTTGGCCAATCAGAGATCTTGCCTGAGCTTTTTCAAACTGGAAATGAGAAAGCGCTCAGTCAGTTACTCTCAGGAGATGGAAACCGTACACATAGTAAAGGGTTCAGGGCAGGACGTTTTAAGCAGGAAGGGATTGGATATGGATATTTACAAAACCAGTGAAAGATGAGGGAGCAAGATGGGCCTCCGGTGGCTCCCAGAACAATACAGAAGTGACCCACCAGGGGAGCGGCCCCCTCTGAGACTGGTACTAGAACTGGGAGGCAAAACACACCAGAGCTACAATCCAGGGTTCAGAAAGCCTGGATCAAGAAGTTGAGGCCACCACTATCCCCATCACAATTGCTTGTCATCACCCAGGAAACGGTAGTGATGCCGCTGGAAAAACCTCATGTCTGAAACAGCCCGTAAGGGGGCGGGAAGAGGGGCTCTGCCTCACTTCTGCCTTCCAAATCTCATGCAAACAGATTTCATAGGCAGAGACTAATTTGCATCCAGAAACTTCCATGCTTCCCTATGTATGACATCATCATAATCATAGTCCAATCAGCTGTGGTGGGGGGGCAGGGTCACATAATACCATCATGATACTCAGGGTCTTTGCTTTAAGAGAGTTGAGAAGACTGGAAAATTCCAAAAAACAGCTCTATGGATTGGGCAGGCCTCCTAAAATACACACCCTCCTATTCCATCATCTGAGGACTTAAATAACTTGTGTCTGAGTCCCAGCTCTACCACCTACTACGTGTATAACCTTGAACAAGCAGCTTCACATCCCTGAGCCTCAGTTTCCTCGTCTTTAAAATGCATGATCATGAAAACCACCCGCCCGTGGAGTGGTTGTAAGGGTTAAATGAGAAAAAGCAAGTTAAGTACTTAGTATAGGGCTGGGCGTATCATAAGCCGACAAGTGACAGCAATTTTTATTAAGAAAAAGGAGGAGGAGAAGGGGAATTAGCACCTATGTGCTGAGCCCTCCCTGGGGGTAGAGTGGTGAGCAGTGAGGCAAGACTCCTCCCTCGGGGGACACAGAGCCTGGCCCAGAAGCCTGTCTGTGACACTCTAGGCTCTGGACCAGGGTCAGCCAGGCCTCTTGGGATAGCGGGGCTGCTCTGTCTCTGGATCGGGCAGCCTCTCTGGGAAGCCCCCTACTCTACCTCTCGGCCCATCTCCACTTGGCTGGCACTGAGCTCTCTCTCTCCACGGCTCTGTCTGTAGGAGATAAGGAAGTGATGCTGGGCCTTGCCTCTCTCCCACCCCCAAGAGCAGGGTGTGCTGCCTCTCTGCCCACAGAGGGGGCGCTCCTTGCTCCTGCCCCAAGAAAGGAAATGGAGCCCACTTCACCAGGCACTCAGTACCCGCCAAGCATCACTGCCAGCACTTTACACGCACTTCCCACGGACTGAACAACGACCCTCTGAAGGAGACACTGTCATATCCCATTTTACAATTAAGGAAGCAAAGGATGAGAGAAGTGAATGGACTTGCCCAAAGTCACACAGCTAGTCAGTGTGGCTTTCCACATGCAGAGCTGGAATACAAAAAGGGGCTATTTGACCCTCTCCACTCTCCATTCTGCTCCTCCCAGGACATTCCCCCTCAAGATGTGAAGCTCCTCCGTTCTCTGCTGCCTCTTGAAGGAGGGATGGCAAAGAAGGGAGGGGAAGGCAATTAGGAGGCCAGGCCTCAGCTGGGGGAGGGGGATGGGGGCGCAGCCAGGTGGCTGGTGTGGCTCAGTCCCCAGCTGCTGTTAGCGGGGCTATTTCTGCCTCTGCCTCTCCTTGATCAATGCCCTTCGTGCTCCTTCCATCTCCAGGCACCAGGACACTGGCTCCTAGTTCAAATGCACTGAGCCCCCAGGAGAAAAACCTTCAAGAAGGTTCCTCAGTCAGGGATCATTGCGGCAAGAACAGAGACCTTCTCCAACCAGAGCAAAAAGAGACTTCATTATATGGGGTCTGCTGGAAGCGCAGCCAAGCTCCTCTCTCTCTCTCTCTCTCTCTCCCTCCCTCCCTTTCTCTCTCTCTCTCTCTCTCTCTCCCTCCCTCCCTCCCTCCCTCCCTCCTTCTCTCTCTCTCTCTCTCTCTCTCTCTCTCTCTCTCTCTTTCTTTCTCCCCGCCCCCACCAACCCTTTTCCTTGTTCATGGCAGTAACTAGCCACCCCAGATCTGGTTTCAAGTCCCCCCTGCTCCAGGGCCCAACAGCAATGACCTAGTATGAAAATGTCCCAATTCCAAATCACCTGCCACCCCTTCAGCAGAGGGCGCTGGATGGGGACATTCTCAGCAAAGGGGTATATCTGAGAACTGGCTCTAGACCCGCACTTCTCACACTTAAGCATACACATGCCCCGGGGACCTTGTTAAACCTAAGGCTCTGGCTCAGTGGGTCTGGGACAGGCCTGAGAGTTTGCACTGCTGACAAGCTCCCAGGTGAGGCCTGGGCAGCTGGTCCTTCGCCCGCACAGAGAGTAGCCAAGCCCTAGAGGAGAGCAGTGTGCAGCATGGCCTCAGGACACCCTCCTGCTCAAAGCTGTGAAGACCCAGGCCCATCCACCCCATTCAACAGCCTCACAGAGCTGGACCCGCCCCCTTTTAACCCTTCACTCGCCTCATCGGAAATGCTTATTAATTCAGTCCTACCACTGCACTGCCCTCTTCCTCCCTCTCATCAAGCCCTAGAATATCTAGGCTGGAGGGGACACCAGATCACTCAGGGCCCCTCTCTAGGCCTGATGACAAGCCCCACCAAGCAGTACAATCAGGGACGTGGGAGCTGAACTTGCTAGGCTCTGTCCCTTGCTGTGTCTTCTTCAAGCTTCAGTTTCCTCGCCTGCAGAAAAGAGAGGCTAAGACCCATCTCAGAGGGCTGTTGTAGGGATTCAATGACACTGTAGCTGCCTTGCACCTGTACAGCTCAACCGATGGCAGCTTTTATCGTGGAGGGAAAGTAACGAATAACTGGACCCCTCCCCAATATTCCAAGAGTTAGAGTGGCAAAGGCACAGAGAAATCAAAGATGGGCAAATACTCAGGTTTTAAGTTCAAAGATCTGGGTTCTGGTGTAAGACCCAAAGCATCTGGAAGGACATAGGATCCCATTCTCCCTCCACCACTTCCCAAATTAGGCTCAAGATTCCACAGGCTGGAGGAAGAAACCTGGGGAGGGATTGCCAGACAGAAACGGAGTCAGACGTGGAGGGACCCCCAGGTTGCCAGTCCCAGACGATTCCAGGGAGTGGACCCCATTCTCTACCTGCATGAGGCCAGTATAGACCTGGGCACGTGTGCCCCACTAGACATCCTTCTCAGCAACTCCATAAGGACAGCTTCCTTAGCAGCCAGGTGATGCCCCCTGGCCATCTTGCACGAGCGAAGAGCCATCTGTAGCCTGAGAATTTGCTCAGAGCCC
Organism: Pseudorca crassidens; assembly: GCF_039906515.1. NCBI lineage: Eukaryota > Metazoa > Chordata > Mammalia > Artiodactyla > Delphinidae > Pseudorca > Pseudorca crassidens. Next base: position 29,380,261 of record NC_090297.1, on the reverse strand, counting down.
ACGTGGCCAAGCCCTCTTTTATTGAATCAGGAAATCAGGGCTCGGTCCTGAAGACTTAGAGGGAAGGTGATGGTGTGTCAAGGCACCTCCGCACCTCCAACCAAGTGGGACTAGACTAGAGACTTCCCTCTGAGCTGTGGAACAAGCCCCTTCTCCCTTGTTTTATTCATCACCATCATCATTACTGTGGTGGTTGTCGTTTCTGCTCCCCAGGCAGTCATGAAGCCCAGGTGGCTTGGAGCTGATAGGCCAAGATGGTTCTGGAGCAGATTCTGGTTAGGCTCCTTTTTGGCCTCTAGGTCTGGGGAAGTCCCATCCCCGATAACTGCACCCTCAATGTCAAGGGCTCCCTTCCCTTTGACCTTGGCTGTCTCACCCTTTCCAGAGCACAGAGGTCTGAGATCCGTTGAGCTGGCTTTGACCTCCCACAGGTCAGGGACATGCCCTCTCTCCTGCCATCTCCTGTGGCAAGGGCCTCTGATCATTCATGTCAGAATCAGGAACAGCAGTTCGATGGGACGGAGTAACCGCTTGAGTTAAGCCAACCCACCCTGATGACGATGACTCACCAACCCAAGGATTCTAGTAGTAACACTTCCATCCCATGGTTCTAATTAATATAGGCACTCATTTACTCCTTTTGGAGTATTTAGCAAACACAGGAGTGTGCTAACTGCTAGAGAGCAATGGTCTTAAAGCTCTGGCCTGAATCATGAAGATTTTTCAGTGACCAAGGAAGCCGTGATAGTTTCAAGGGAATCCATTGGAAGATCTTAAACTTCCATCTGTATTCTTCCCGAAGTCTGAACTGCCTGAGAAAGAATCTGAAAAAGAAGTCTCCTTCACCTATGGGCCCTTCCCCATCTTTAAAGAAACGTATACTTTTCACCTCTTCTGAATCTTAACATGTGCAAAGTCCCGGGGTATAAAAACCTCCAGGGCACTAAATAAAGGAGTAATTCCAAAAAAAAAAAAATCCGGGACAAGCTTCAAAGCCCTTCTGCCCGCCTAATTTAACCAGGTGACCTTGGATCATTCATAAGACTTAGCTTCTCACCTGTGCTGTGGGGATGCCCATTTTGACTGCCTCAGGGAGCTCATGTGAGAATAAAAGAAAAATCTTCCTATGAAAGCACAAGTTAAGTGTGAGACATCAGGCTCACTACTATTCGGGAGGGTCCTTCTCTGCCCTTCTGTCCGTTTCCCCGGCTCCCTCATCTCCCCCCACCCCCAAGTCTATCTGGAGTGAGCTTGGAGCAGCGGGAGGTCAGGGCCGGGCACGCCTGGAGCTGCAGGTTGCCATTCCAAGAATCAGGCTGGGCCAGGGCACGCGGCTCCCCTGGGGTCCTGATGGTGCTTCCTTGGGAAACAGAAGCTGAGTGTTTAAAAAGCATCTGTCATTATGGAAACAAAGTTGCCAGGCCATTTTTTCTTTTACTATTTTTACTGCAATTTCATTATCTTATGCAAATGAGGCCGCTGATGAAGCCTTTCTGCCGGGTGGCCTATGCTGGGACCAGCTCCCCCTAGGGGATTAGTGCCTGCCTGAGCCTCCAGACGGGATCTGGGAAGAGGAGGCCCTGTGGAGATGCCTTCCGGAGCAGCTGCCCCGCCCTGGAGCACAGGACTTCCTGCCAGTCAAGCCCCCAGGTCCTGCCTCTGTCACAGGAGGGCCCTGGTCCTTTATTTCTAAAGACCTAAGTGTCAGCTCAGCCTGGCCCAGGCCTCTGTCCCCAATTCCTCAGTAGCTGGAGCTCCTTGAAGACAGAGTTGCCAGTACCCAGCAGGATGCAAGGGAAAAGATGGGAAGCAACTGGGACTCCATCCCCCCAGGGACTTCTGGGAACAGCATATAATAAGCAACTCAGTTTCCCATTCAAGGGGGAGAGAGCTTTGGTCTAGGCTGCTCTCTGGAGGTTGGCAATCCCACGTGCTTCTGGCATGCCACAGGTGCAAGGTGGGCTCTGGGGTAGGATAAAGCCTCAGGGAAAGCAATGCAGGTGGTGGCAGTAGGAAACTGGGGGGCTTGTGCAGAAGTGGTAAGGGCAGAAGATATGTGTAAGACACGGACAGCATCTGCTATGACCCCATTTTAGAGATGAACAGCCTGAGGTTCAGAGAAGCCACATTACTTGCCCACGCTCCAGGGCTATCTGCCTCCCCGGCTCAAGGAGCCTCCAGTGCCTCACTACCTCCTGGCCCTTTGAGCCTCCCTCACACATTTTCTCCCAGTGAGGTGTGTTGGCGAAGCTCATGTCTTCCCCAGTGAGTCCAAAGGCTCCTAGATGTGGAGAGGTTTTCCTCCGAGAATGTCTGTCCTCTGTCCAGTCTCTCTGGCCCAAAGCCTTTACTTTTAGTATACTATGAGAGCCAGCTTCCCCTCCTTCTCCCTAATTCAGCCTCTGGAACTCTCTCAAGTCTGATAAGGCATCTTCAGGGACAGGAGCAGGTCAAGCATTTAATAAGAGCCTTCTGCCCTATGTGGGCACTTCCCTCTATGAGGTAGTCTAACTCACCCCCGTATTTCCTTAGAGCTGGGCAGCGATGAGATGAAAGATGTGAAAAATCAGAAGTTTCCCAGCCCCACTCACCTGAAGGGGGTGTGGGGGGAATAAGGTCACAGCAGTTGCCATAACCCAAATGTCACTGGCTCTGTGACCTCTTGCATCACCCTGACCCCCAGTCCCCTGCAAAGTCCAAGGGACAGGTCCCCTCTGCCCTCAGAATCACCCTCTCATCTGAGGACCAAAGGTTAAGAGCTCTTGGTGCTCCGCTCTTTCTTTTCCAGGAGAAGTTCTCATTAATAATAAAATAATAATAACAATAATAATAATACATTCTAGCTACTTGAGCGACAACTCTAGACCTAGGACAGTGCTTAGCACTTTGCATACCTCATCTCACAGAATTCTCACCATAACCCTATGAGCTAGGGGCTATCGTCCCCATTTCACAGATGTGGAAACTGAGGCTAAGAGAAGTAGAATAACTCACCCACAATTACCCAGCATCAGCATGAAAATGAGGCATTCCAGCTGGGACCTCCATGTCAAAGATTTGATAAATGAGTGAATGACTAAATGAATGAGTGAATCAGAACACAGTCAATAATCAATGTTGTTTACAGACACTGGGGAACTTCCATGCTTATAGAAAAAAACAGAAATCCAAACTTGATTGGGCCAAAAACGAGAATTACTAATTACAGCCACTCACAGGAACGACCTACCATTTATGCCTAATTGCAGTGCAGTCCAATAACAATTATGCACATCGATAAACGTGTCAGATTAACTTGGGTGTAAGTTTTATTTGATTGCAACACTAAACCCTGTTGGTGGTGGCTCAGACTTCGGAGTCCATGGCCCAACCTTGGGAGCCCTTCTGGAGGTGAGGTTGGTGCTGGAAGGGAAGTGGGAGGTGGGGGCAGAGAGGAACATCTCTCTTCTCTGCTGCAGCAGGTCTGCCCTGGCAAGCTACGGGAAAGCAGTTTGGCAGGGGGCCTTCACGGGGCAGCCAACGTCGCAAAGACTCCCCTCCTTCCCTCAGTGCCAAAGGCAGCTTCCTAATTAGAGCATCCATAACCCTCAACATCTGCTGCAAGAGAATTCAGCTGCTCTAAGATGGAGAAGTCCATTAACTTTATTGCAAAAACGTCAGACGTGCTTTTAGACGCAGGATCACTGCCAAGTGAGATAAACTGCCAGGACCTGCCAGAGGGACAGGCCAGGACTTCCTGCGGTCCCCAGCTGGGTCCTCGTGACTGCCTCCTCTCCCTGCCCAGCACCCTGGGTGGGACTGCAGCCTCCCGGGAGGCTGGAGCTGGGGAAACTGTGAATTTCAAATGCAGGGTGCAGTCTGAGCACCCTGGCTTTCCCCGTGTAAGTAGCACTCTGCTGAATGGCAGCACCAGACAGGCACCATCTGACTCCCAGAATGCACCAGGATTCCCACCCCATGGTTGGGGCCACTCATTCCTGCATCAGCAGAAGTTGGATTTGCTGGTGTTCCTGGGAACAGTGGAGCAAGGTGGCTAAGAACGGGCTTTGGAATTAGATATTCCTGGGACTGAATCTCAGCTTTGCCACTTAGGAGTCCCGGTGTGACCTTGCACAAGTGGCTTAACATCCTGAAGCTACTCTGTAAAATGGATTACGTCATACCCACCTCTAGGAGGGTTAAATGAGACGATGCCGGGAACCTTCAACTCGGTGACTGTCACACAGCGAGGGCTCTGTAAACGAGAGCACCCCTTCCAGGTCGCCAGTGTGAAAATGGAGAGGGAACCAAACCCTACAAAGTGTGTGGGGGAGGGAGGAAACACCAGGTTGGAGCCACACAGTCCTGGGTTCTAATCCCAGCTCTACCTTGTGCTTTGGTCCCCTACGCCCTCAGTTTTCTCACCTGTAAAATGAGGTTGATGGTCCCTGTTCTCTTTTCCTCACAGGAGAATTAGGAAGACATGGAAGTGCTTTGAGGTCACTAAAGGGATATCCAAAAGTGCAACATTACTGCTTTTTTTACTCTGGTTGTCAACCTAACGTGTAGTGCTCCCCAGGACACGCCAGGCCCGAGGCTGGCTGCTCCCCAGCCTGGAATTCATCTCTGCCTCAGCGCCCCAAGCCACAGCCCTCCTGCCTTGTCCTGGGCGGCCTGGGTCTCCATAGGGAGCAGCCACAGACCTCCCAGCCTTCGCGAACGTCTCGCCAAGTGGGCCTCCTGGGCGTCCTTTCTCAGATTCGGATTCTTCTTAATATGAATAATTAGCAGAAACAGTCCGAGGGGGAGGCAACAGCCATAGCAATCGACCCCCTGATTTCCGAGCTGCGGGAAGAGCCCAATTTCGCTCCAATCCAGGTGCTGTAAATTCCCATCAAGCTAAGAAAATATAGTGCAATTTAGAAACACTGATACGGCAATAAAACACAGATCTCCGGCAAATAGAATGCGGCGACGTCTAAAAATGGGGCCATACATTACTCTGCCTGCAAACTCCCTCCGGGGACGCGCTGCTGGGAGCAGTTGGGGAGTTTCTGGTTCAAGCTGATCTTTTCTTTCTGGATGAGGGAAGGGCCACCCACAGCTGGGTCTCAGGCGGCCCTCTCGGGCAGGCCTCCTCCGTGGGTCCAGAGCAGGGTCCGAGGAGAGCTCCCTAGCCAGAGGGAGATGGCCTCTGTCATCCAGGGACTGCTGGGGGAAGCATTTCTGAAAGGGTGGGAGGGAAAGGAGGGAAAGAAACCTATTGCAGGCCGTTTAGTCCTCACAAGTGGCCTTCAAGGGAAATGTGACGGTTCCTATTTATCAGATGAAGATACTGAAGTAAAGAGACGTGTTCAGGTCACTCAGGAGCAAGTGGTAAAAGCTGGATTTGAACCCACATCTGTCAACCTCTTTCTATTCTACCTACCATCCTATCCCCAGCTCAGGACTCCATTCATGACCCTGCAAAAGCCAGAACTGAGCCAAATATCACTGCTCACTGCCTTCTGAGAGTGTAGATAGGACCGCAATCCACAAATGGGTTCATCACTCTGCTTCCTGGGGTCACTAGCCCCACTCTATAACCTGAGAAGCAGGAAGAGGTATACTGATACAGTCCCCTGTCTCCTCAACAGGTCAGGGAGACCAGGGTCCCCTTGGGAAGGATTGATGGGTAGAGGGCAGACTCATAGCCCCCAGTAAACCCAGCACCTCCCCAGTAGGAGCCAGGGGGATTCCATGCGATCTCCTCCCTCCCCATCAGCACACTGTCCCCCTAGCCAGTCCAGCCTCCTCACTGAACCCATCCCATCCCTCCCTCATGCATGCGCACACATGCACATACACACACACACACGCACACAGACACACACAACACTCATTCTAACGTCCACACTTTTGCTTGGCTGGTTCCCACCAGGCTGTGAGCTCCATGGGAGCACAGTGTGCCTGTGGCCCTTGACTGACCATTTAGGGACTCCACCAATGTCTGGGACTCTCTGGAGACAGCTTTCAAATGCTCCCCTGGGTCCTACCAAGCCCTGGTGCCTAGATCCCAATAAGGGCAGAAAAACTAAGGTGACCTCTCTGGAATTTGTGTGTTAAGAATTCCAGCTCTGGAATCAGACAGATCTGGGCTTGCCTTCCAACTCTGCCACCTACTAGCTGTGTGATAACTTGTGGAAGTTACTTAATCCCTCTAAGCCTCAGTTTCCTCATCTGTAAAATGTAGTTAATAATAGGTCCTTCCTGGAAGTGGGGTTGCAAGGATTTTGTGAGATGATGTAAAGCGCTTACCACAATCCTTGGCACACAGTAGGTGAACAAGAAACTGCAATTAGTCAGGCTAGGCTAGGTTAAGCTACAACAACAAACAGTCCCACGTCTTGCTGGCTTAACACAATTCTGTTTATTTCTCATGTACATTTATTTCTCCATGGCTGGCAACCACCTGGGATGACTGTCCCTCATGGTGAAAATTGGTGATCCAGGCTGCTTCCATCGTGAGGCTCCAGCATCTCAACGTGAGACCTTCTCTGTTATCACCTCTGCAAAGAAATAAATGGACTGAAGCATCATATGAGTGCTTTTTACTGCCTCAGCCTAGAAGTAACATGTATTAAGTCCTCTCACATTTCCTAGACTAGAACAACCAGAACTAGATTCTACCTAACTGCCATAATGGGTTGGAGTGTGTCTCCCATGTACCCAGGATGGAGAAAAGGACTGGAAACCGGTGAACTCCAGTAATATCTTCCATCATCCTTAACTGATATTCTCCCTTTCCTGCAACCATATCCAAGTTTGTTTCCCTAGACCCAGAGCCAGCCCTACTGCACAAGATTTTCCTCTTCCCTCCTTCATTTCTGTCATGTGTGCTTCAGGCCACCCTGTGGCCCTCCGGCCAAAGGCCAGCCCTGGCCCAGGGGGAGGTGATTCTTGCAGAGGACAGGCTATTTCTGAAGCCCTCCCCAACCCGCTCCCCAGCCCCTTTTCCACTGACTGAAGAGCCCTCGTCAATTTGTTGACAATCCCGAATTCAGGCCTCCAGCCTCTGATTACAAGTGTGCCTCTGACTGCCAGGGATAAATGTCTGTTGTCTTTAGGAAGATCTACGTCGATGGAGGTGTCAGCAAAGACAGTGGTGGCAGAACCACATCCCTCTCTAGTGTTATGTCGTTTGTGGGCAAGTCAGATACTTCCAGCTCCTGGCAGAACTCAGGCCTCTGAAGGTAGTGGAGATAGGATCAGCAGGCAGATATGTGAGGCTGCCTGGGGTGAAGGGCAGGGAACCAGAAGCCAGAAGTGAGCAGATGATGTGTGAAGTAGAGCCAGCAGTCCAGAGGGGAAACTCGTTAAAAGATGCTAAACTGTTGGGCTGCAGGAGACAATGAAGGTTCCCCAAAGTGGAATCCAGCAGGCCTGACAAATCCAGGGGCCAGAACACAGTGCCAGTATAGTCTTTGGAAATTAGATTTGACTCCTGGTTCTGCCACCCGACAGTTGTGTGACCTTGGAATAATTGCTCAACCTCTCTGATCCTCCATGGTAAACAAGTGCTCAGAAGCCCTGACTATGAGCTTTTCGTAAAAACGCAGTGAGATGGATGTGACATGTTCAGCACAGGGCTTGGCCCACAGCAAGACCTCCATCAGGGGTGAGTGGAAGCCTAGATAGAGGGAGACAAAGGCCCGTCCTGGAGATGCTGGGCCAGAATAGTGGGCAAAGTAGGTTCTCCACCCAGATCGCCTTTGCCTGGATGGTACACCCATTCCTCTGCCTCTGTGAGTGTTGGCTGGTGATGGCTCCCAGCCGCTCCATTCTCAGATGCCTTCTTACCCGTGAGGTTATGTTTCCCATCTCCTGGCACCTGGGGCAGCTCACAACCAATGATCTGCAATGTGGACGTACAAAAGGCCTCCCTGTTTCCTTAAGATGGGACTGACTCCATGGTGCTATCTGTGCTCCAGAGCTTGGCAGTAGGACCAGCATGAAGCTAGACTCCTGCTGAGACCATGACCTTGCCCCTGCTTCATCCTGCTTCCTCATCCCCCTTCTCTGGAGAGCATCCTCTCAACACGTTATGGGCACTCGAGTCCCCATCTCAAGCTCTGCTTCTAGAGAATCTGACCAAGACAGATATCAAGTGGGAGTCCAAGAAATGCGATCTAAGGTGGTCCCGGGTGGCCTGGAGCTGGTCATGACCTGGGGCTGACCCCAGCTGAGCAGCGAGACAGGCCTCTTGCCCAGACACTGAGCTATGAGGCCTCAGGTGAACTTTGATCCCCTGCCTGGGGGACTGTCCGATAGCTGGTGTGGCATTTGGTCAGGGCATTTGGGACGAGCTTTAGGGAGAGAGGGAGGCAAAGCGGGGAAGAAGAGCAAACTCACAGCCCTTCCTACTTCTCTATTTATTGCTTCATTCATGGACACCTCGTCCCCATGTACTTAAACAGGATTTGAGGAGCTTAAAACTAAACGCACCAAAGGGAATGATTGTAAAAGCGAAACAGCACAAAAACCATGTCAAAGGAGTGAAGTGTTTTTATCTCCTTGCACGTTAACTGGGATAATGAAGGCAGAGCTGCCTACTTACATCACCAGGAGAGCGAGTCATTGGAGACGGGGGCCCCGAAGAGTCAACGGAGCCCTTAGTTCCCTGAGAAGTTCCTCCAGGAATTCTAAGGCCCACTCAGGTATCCTCCCTGTCTAACCCCAGAGCTATGCCTCCCGCCTTCAACAGAGGAAGCCAAGGCTCCGGCACTTTGCAGGGCCTGGGGAATGTCCCTCCCTGTCCAGGCACCCATTGTGCCCCTCTGCACAATGAGAGGGTTGAGCCTGAAGATCTCGGAATGGGGATGCTCTCTAGCTCTGATGCCCAAGGTCTCCATCTAAGAAAACCAGCGGCCAGGGCTCCCAGGCCTCAGACAGGTAGAATGTGAATTCCGCATCCCCGGACCCGGGCGTGGGAGATGCAGACACTAGGAGATGCTGAGAACCCAGCACTGAGTCAGAAGCTGATGCACAAGGGCAGGGAGTTTGGGTACAGGTTTGAGCTGGACCAAAGATGAAGAAAGCACAGGAGAGGGGGATCCAAGCAGGAGGACAGGGCAACCTGAAAGCTCAGAAAAGGGCTGGAATGACTGAGAAGCCCCCGTCCCACTGGGAAGGTTTGGTCTGAGCTGAGGTTGGAGCCAAGAGAAATGAGCAGAGGCTGATAGACTACCGTGTCTTGCCTGAGGGGATCTGGGGCCAGCAGGAGAGAACTTGCGGGCCCTGGACCAGGGCTCTCCAGCATCTCCGCCTGTCATTGGCCACTTAGCTGGAGGCAGGCACTGTGCTCAGCCCTTGATGTTCACTCACTCTCTTATTTCTTCCTCTCAATGCTCTTTGGGATGGATTCCACCATGAGCTCTATCTTAGGGGTGACGTCAGTGCTAAGTCTCTGACCCAAGGTCACCAGCTGGTAGGAAGCAGACTCAGGTTAGGCCTTGGTTACTTCTAACTCAAGGTCAATGCTCTGAACCCTGCCTCAGTGCCTCTGTCATTTTTTCAGTCCCGGGAGGACCCAGAGGAAGCCAGGTCCTGCTTTGCTAATTGCGTCACATTTTAGTACCACATTTGCTTTCTCATCTGCCTTCAGGAGCTGAGCCCTTCTCCGTAAATGCACTGATACGGGGATGTTAGGCACTGGATCAGGACGGGGATGGGGGAAGAATTTTGGCAAAAGGTGGGGCTCTTCGGTGTCCATAGATGTTAGCCAGTCAGTGGATCCCTATCTGACCTAGAACGTGACTCCACCCCACCTCAAGATCTCTGCCCTAAGCATTTGCATTTCCCAGGACCAGAGAGGCAGCCTCTGAGTCTCAGGGCAGCCATTGGTGTTGGCTACGAGCACTCCTGGTGCCCTTTGGTACCAGGGAGACATCAGTGGCATCTGCCACTTAAAGAACATTTCTGAGAAGGTGCAGGGGTGGCAGGAGTGCACAGAACTGTGGGCACAGGGCGGTTAGCGGGCCGTGCGTCTCATTCTGCAGGCAGCCCTTCTCCTCGGAGCTCAGAGACAAACATTTCACAAGGAGCATCATCTAGGCTCAGAGCAGCCCTTGAAAGAAAACCTAGAGGAGGCCGTGGGAGATGGGAAGGGCGTGTTCCAGGCAAGACGAGCCAAGCAGTGTCACTGAGGACCCAGAGGCAACTGGTGCCCAGCCCAGGCTTGGGCCTGGCATCAGAGGTCAAGAGAGCATCACCCTGACTACATGACACTTCAAGAGCCCCAGAGAAATTCCACAGTCACCACCATGGCAGCCCGTGAGGTTGGTACTGTCATTATCCCCCTTCTACAACTGGGGAAACTGAGACTCAAATGAGAGGAATTAGTTGAGAGTGAGGTTAATAATGTGGGCGCTGGACCACACTGGTTGGTTAAATCCTGTCTTTACCATCTTCCAGCTGTGTGTCCTTGGACAAGTTCCTTGACCTCTCTGAACCTCAATTTTCCCAGCTGTAATGTGAGAGAAATAATAGTACTTCTCCCAGTATAGTTATGGGAATTAGATGAAAAATGTAACCGACACGTCAGACCCATTAGTCCTCCATATACAGTAATTTTGGTTATTAGATTTTTCAGGTCAATTCAGTTCAATACTTACTGACCACTTGGTTGAATTCATTCAAGTATATAGTCAAAATAAGCCAGTTCTTTTCTCGTGATTGACGACAATGTTGAACTTTTCCCTCTTGGACCACTTGCTCTGCTGTTATGTGGATGCAGCCACTGGACCACAGGAAACCCTGGGAAGGCAGGGCCACCCCAAAGTCACTGACCCTTCCACCTGCTCCCGCGATCCATCCTTGGAGAATGGATTGAGAGCCATTGACACACTCTGGCTGTGCTGGACTACAGGGCACCTGTGGGAGGTCCAGATGGGGGAGGTCCCAGCTAAGCTCAGGAGGTGAGAGGCTGGCGGTCGGCACCTGAAGACCAGAAGTTGCGTGGAGAAGTTGGGGTGAGCAGGGGCAGGTCAGACCTGGGAAGTGAACCTCAGAAGGCAAGAGATTAGATGTGGGTTTGTGGGACACAGGGCAGGTGTGGACGGGGCCACACAGGTAATCACTCCCACACCTGGCCTAGGCTGCTTCCGGCTCTGCTCACCCACCGACTCCTGGCACCAGGGACAGCCAGTCTCCTCAAGAATCTGCCGCTGTTCCAGGAGTGCTCAGCCAGCTGGGGTGCAGGGGGTTGGTCCTGTGGATGCAGGGGCAGCACACACCTACCTTCTGCTGCATTCACTGCCACAAACCGGTGGTATCTTCAAGACACTCTGAACAGTAGGATGTACGGTCTGTGCACCTGGGAACTCTTCTGTCTCTTGTTCTGCCTAGCGTCTCCAGTGTGCAGAAAAGGCTTCACCTGCAGTAGGTGATGGAGGGAGCTGCCCACGTGGTCCAGGTATTTGGCTTTCTTGGACAGTTCTTGAGCTGAACTGCAATAAACTCTCTTCTTTCCCTGAGTCTCCATTTCTCAGTCTCTCTCCCTTCTCTTCTCCTTTCCTCCCCTCCCTCCTTTTTTCCTTCCCTTCTTCCTTCTTTCCTTCTTCCCTCCTTCTTTCCTTCTTCCCTCCCTCCCTCCCTTCCTTCCTTCCTTACCTAGTTTCTCCTACCACATTCAAGTCAAGAATCCAAGGCACCTTAAAACCATGGATACATTAAACAAACATCAAGGGAAGGGGAAATGAAAACAAGCATATTCAGAGCATGGGGTCGGGATAGAAAATACAAACCAAAAGTTACTAGAAGGAATTTGGTTCCAGGCCAAAGCAGGAGGAACTGGGATCTGTCGCTGGATCTGGGGTGTCCACAGGATAAAAGCAAACAGGCTGCAAACATGGTCTAGAGACCACAGAGCCATACGAATGCCCCTATTGACAGGTGACTTAAAAATCCCACCGTAAAAGCCTGCCCAGGGCCTGTGAGTTGGCGGTGCTCTCTGGGGCTACAGCCTGACCCCCTGGGTGGACAGATGGCAGGGATCCAGGCTCTGCATCCCAGCCCGAGGGACCTGAGCCCACAGGGACCGCCCCCCTCTGTGGCCCTTCCAGCTGGTGCCCAGCGACTGGGTGGGTGCCTCTCCTCCAGGAGAGTTGCAGTCCTTCTCCCTCAGACCCACGGAGAACCAGAGGGGGGAGGAGGGAAAGGAAGGCACATTTATTGAGCTCCTACTGTATGCCAGGCACTTTCTCACCCCTTTTCACCTCCCAAGGACTCTTTCCCACCTGGGTCTTGGTTGCTCACTGTGCCTAGAATGTTCTTTCTCCCCTTTGCCTTTGGACAAACTCCTCCCATCCCACACAGCATTTCCTCATTAGAGGACGCATCACAATTTATGACGCTTCCTAAATGCTTGTTAAACATGCGTGCCTGCCTTCTTTTGGGCTCTGTTCTCTGGAGTGTCTGCAGCATTTATGACAGTGCCTGGCACCTAGTAGGTGCTCAATAAATATTTGTTGAAGGAGGAAGAGATTATTTCTACTTATCTGATGTGTCTGGGGGGCAGATTTAAATGAGCTGCTCAAGGTCACACAGCAGGGAGGAGCTGGGGTCAGGATCTGAGCCCAGATGGTCCGGCTCCAAAGTCCACTCTCTCTCCACGGCATTAGCTACCCTGGGGGGAGCAGACCCCAGCCAAGGATGTGAGTGAGGGGACAGCGGAGGGGATGGGTGGCGTCCCGGCAGCTCTGAGCGGTAGGAGGCAAGGGCTCTTTGGCTTTGACTCAGTCCTGCCACAGGAAAAAGCATTGCAAGGGACATTTCCTGCCACCTGTTATTCATAAATTCTAGAAACATTTACTGAGTGCCGAATGCTGAGCTCGGTGGCAAGGGTCCAGCAGTGAACGAGGCAGCAGTGGCCCTGCCTCGTAGACCTTGCAACCTAGCAGGACTGCCCAGACCTGTTCCCAGTGGGGTGCTGGCACAGGCTCAAACCTTCTCGTGAGAGCAGATCGTTAATTTTTAAGAATTTTCAAGCTGGCTGATAAACATAGGCACTGTGAAAAATTAAATGATGTGAATGTACAACTAAATAAACTTTATTATAAACTAGTGTAATAAGTGCTCAAAACCCACCGCATCTTGATTATTTTATATTATCTATGATCCAGAGAGTATTTACATCTATTGAATCTGGAAATACCATATTTCCAATGACGTCACCTTGGTAATTGGAAAGTGGGAGTATTTACATCGTGTTACCCGGCAAACGCTGCATATCACAGTTTGTTTTGTTGGGTTGTATTGTGGTTTTTTGAGAGCCAGTGGCTAAACACTTAGAGGTCCCCACTGCCAGGTCCCCATTATATAGTCCAGACCATCTTAGACCGTCTTGGCTCCTGGATAGAAGTCGGTGGGCTGAGATTCGGATTGGGAGTTGGGGACCTTGGCGGGGTAATATTCTGAACCCCTCGTTCCCTCCTCATTGGCCTCTGGGTGAGCTTACACATGCAGGGCCCCAGCTCTCCACCTCTTCACCTCCTCAGAATAAAATCTAAGCCTGGCCGTTCCATGGGAAAACAGCTGTTCCCCTTTCAGGGCTGATTTCCGATCACAGACACAGCTGGACCACAGTTCCCACGCTGACATGTAACTAACTTTTCACTTTACTCACTTTTGCAGGAACATTGATTCTTTTCTACCGTTTTATTACACTTGACAATAACTTAAAAGGCAGGTTTAGGGCATCCATAAAACCAGCTTTGCAACGAGCTTGTGATGGTAGAAAAATATACTTGGCCAGGCCCTATTGTTTGGAGTTCTAAAACGGAAGCCAAGGAAGGCCCTCTGGAGGGGCTGTGTCAACTTACATCCTCTGCTTCCAGAACCACAGCTCACCACTGTCCCACTTCCGGAGGGGCCGGGCCAGCCTGGGTCGTTTTCCTGCGTGTCCCCATCTCAGCCTGAGCAGAACACCAGCACCCCCTCATCCCCAACCATCTGCTCACGGACCACCACCCCTGGGAAACTTGACCCAGGTTCTGGGGCACACACGCACCGAATGCTCTGCTGAGGCCTTCAAGGGCAACGTTGGCTTCCAGAAGGGAATTTATATATAGCTAGCTAATCCAAGCTTAATTACAGCAGCTCAGCGGGCTCCAGCAGGAGCTCAGGCCAGAACAGTTTTGCTAGGAAACTTTTTACGAGCTTAAGCAGAAGCAGCAAATTAGCAGGAATGAGAGGAAAGTCGTCGTGCCTTTACCATGTCCCCGAGCTGGGAATCTGCGGTCACCCTGCAGAACGCGGCCCTGGGTGGACTGGGGAGGTGGAGTGCAGGGGCAGGGGAAGCTGCCTGGGTGTGGTCCCCTAGGATCAGTGGGCTGGACCCATGAGACACGTGCTCCTGCCACCCTTGCGGTGATGAACAAGAGGTGGCTGCACACCTCTCCTCCCCACCATCCACCCCCCTCCCCGTTCCAACTCCCCGCAACCGTGTGACCTGGAGTCTCTCCTCATTCCCAGACATCACCTTCACCTCAGTTCTCAATTCCTTCTAAGTGCTTCTGATCAATAAACCCTCCCACCTTCCCCCTCCCTCCACATTTCAAAATTCCTCTGCTCTCCAAAACTCTCCAATCCACCGCTTAACTAACTCCTTCTCTCTCGCTCAGCCAAAGACCTGCCTCCAAGTTCCCAGAAAAACCAAAGCCATTAGTCAGGACTGTCTCCAAACCCTGACCCCTCTGCACCCCGCACCCATACCTTCCAGCATGCTCACCCTCCTTTCTTCCTCCCTCGCAGATCTGAGGAATAGCTACTTTATAGCAAAGAAGAGCCACACGTGGGGCTGGATCTTGTCCCTGCCACCAACTAAAATGTACTTTCTTAGGCAGGTAATCCAGCCTCTCGGAGCCACAGTGTCCTTGTCTATAGAATGGGAATAATAAAATCTTCAACACGAGGTAAGGCATTACATTGAAACATTCACGTGCCATAGAACACCACACCTGCACATTGTAACATTCATAAACGATGGTTGTTATATTTCATTATAAAATGGACAGCAGAAATCCATAGAGATTACAGTTGCCCCCTAAAGAGAGGGTCTGGGGTGCTAGAGCTTCCAGTTCCCTGTGTCTGTTATCAGTGGTCAGACCCAAAAGAGACCGGCTCTGTAGCCAAACTGGGGAGAGGGTACCCCGAGAGAGAGGGTGAGCGCAGAACTAAAGACAAGTAAAGCAGAAGGATGGAGACCTCAGGACAGGGAAAGGCAGGGGCCCCGGTGCTGGCTGTGGATAAACAGGGCGAGTGTTTCCAGCCAAGATGAAGTGACAGCAAGTAACTCCCAGGGCTGCAGAGAGGGAGGGAGGGGGTATACAGGGCTTATCGCAATTCCTCAGAGAAAGCAGGCTTTGGGAAATAATCATTCTATTTACAAATTAAGAAAGGACTGAAATATGCCTGGTGCTACTCTATCCCACGTCAATGCTTGCTTTCAATTTTATGAACTTCTTTAACAATGAATAAAACCACTCTGGCATGACAGGTGCCTGTATTATTCGGTGCAGATTCCTTATTCCTAATGTCATCAATTACAATAATCAGAAAACTGTAACAGCAGGTTGGAGCAGGGATGTGGCCGGGGAGCGGAGCGGACGTGCAAGACCACGGCTCTTCAGGACCGCTCGCTCGTGCTTTTAAGCACCGTAAGGTGGCTGGGAAATGTGATTGCCCTTAAGTTTTAAATTACCTGCAATCATTAAAATAATCTAGTTCTTATTCATAAGGCTGTGATTACATTTTACATACCCAGTAAACACTTTATGAGAAAAATCCACAATTCTGCAACGAAATAAAGAGACTCAATCTGGTGGTGTCAAAATGCTAAGACATGTTGGTGTGGAATTCGCCCAAAACACTGAGAATGGAGGTTGAACACTACTCGTGGAGCATATCCTGTGTCTCTCTGGTGGGTGGTGGGGAGGGTTTTTGAAAGAATGTTAGGCAGATGAGGAAGAGAAAGGACAGGGGAGGAGGAGGCAGCCCATTTCCGGAGCTTCCAGAACTGCCCTCGGCCCATGTCTCTGGGTTACCTCCATCCATCTGACCCCTCTGGTACCAGTGGTGAAGGTCACCACCCATCATGCAGCATGCGCAGCACCACGAGATGCATGCTGGGATCCCTTGAAGGAGAAATTCTTGTTACTGTCATTTGATAGATGAGGAACCTGAGGCTCAGAGAGGTCAAGTGATTTTCTTAAGATCACACAGTAAGTGGGAAAGCCACACTCCAGCGGCAGGTCTGTGCGACTCCAAAGCCCACACTCCACACTTTTGTGGGGGTGACTTGTCCCAGGTCATTTGGCAGTGAATGCAGACTGGCATCCTGCTGGCTGGGTGACAGGTCTGGCCTGACCACATTCAGCCATCTTTTATTATGCCCAGGCATACTGTAAGGTGGTCCAGGCATCCTTGGCATTCAGTGGGGTGTCCTAAGTGAAATGTCAAGGGCAATGCCCAGTAGGCGCTCGATCTGAGGCCAAATGTTTTGAAAAAATCCCTGACTTACAAAAAAATTATCCATTTCCTTTTAAATTTTTTTTAACAAGATGCGTTTTGTGACACTGATAATGCTTAAGGAAACCCAATAAATGGCATCTTTCTCTTCCCGCCAGAATTAGACAAGTGGAGATCAGAGTACCAGCCTTGGTACGGATACACAGGAGAACATGGTTTAGGTGTGAGAGCCACGTGGCCCCGTCAAGATGAGCTCCCTGCACTGCACTTCCTCCCCTCAACTGTAGACCTGCCTCTGTGGGCAGAGCCCACCCACCATAAGCAGGAGAAACCTCCCTGCAGGCAAGGGGAACCCAGGGAGCAGGGGCCTGAGCTGAGCACGCTCAGTGCCTTCCCCCAAACCACCAATCGAAGGGGTTCCTCCTCTTCGCAAAGGGATCAGAGGCTGAGCAAGCGCAGAGCTAGGTCCTGAGGGTTGTTCCAACAGAAACGCCTCTACCTGGAATCCCAAGTGGTGGTAAATGATCGCTCCTCCCACCCCTCACCCCCAAACAATAAAGGCAAAGAGAGTGAAAATCGTTTCTAATCCCCTCTCTCCAGACCTTCTGTTTTGCAAGTTCCCTTGACCACTCTGCACATGTCACATGACTGCGGTCACTGGGCACATCCGTGCCACTTCAGTGCCAGCTATCACGGGGGTTACCAGGGCTGCTCAGAATCATCACAGCCACGTCCATTGGCCGGGAGAATTTCCATGGGGTAGAAGCCCACCATTGAAGCACCCTCCCCTCCTCACTGATGGGCCAGGGGCTGCTTCCAGAAGGGGCATTACAAATAGCTCATGGTAAATACTGAGCTTTTAGCCTGGCCTCAGATGTTCTTCCCCGGGTGTGCTAGCCACCCAGACTCCCACAAGTCCCAGCATGCCTTTGGTTGGGAAATAGCTGAAGGACTCAAGGAAATCCCATCCCCTTAAAGTTCCAGGGACAGATGTGGCTTTTCCAGGTGTGCACTCATCTGGGGTCTTAGCAAATAGCGGTCATTAGTGAGAAGGGGCTAGAGCCCCACTAGGCAGGAAGTGGTTGAGCTTTAGCACCTATGCAGTCCCCAGTGTAGTTCAAGAGCGACTCTGGAGTCTTCTCATTCGTTAGATATCACTTCATACATCTACAACCTGCTGTGAGGTCCTGGGACCCTGGGGTTGGCATCTCAGAAGCCCAGAGGCGGACAGAGCAAAGGCACACCCGGTATATATGGAAAACAGATGCCTGACACCCACCCTATACGCTAGGCTCAGACACAAGCCTGACACAGCTCAAGAGCTAACAATCCATTGTGTTGGCTGCTCGGAAGCTGCGTTAAGAACGATTCTGAGGCTACCCAGGGAACAAAGCAGGGCCCAGGTTTTCAGAGGTGCGCCCAGTTTCAGAGAAACGCCAAGATGCCAAGGGCCCTGAGCCTCCTGGACCCCTCTCTGTCCCTTACCTCCACCCAGTCCACCACCAGGTCCTGCTAATTCCACCTCCTAACATCGCTCAGCTTTGCTGCTTCTCTACATCACTGCGGATTCCCCATGCCCACCCCTCCACCCTCATCCCCATCACCCACCCCCAACACTGGGCCGGCTGAGGCTTGAGGGAAGGATAAATAGCGCCCTCTTTCCTTCTGTGTTCAGTCTCAGACTCCCGTGTGAGTCTGGTGAAAGGAAAGGCCAGAACTGAGCAAAGTCACTCTCCTAAACTCACCAGAGACACGAGTCTCTCCTCTTCCCTCAGGGAGGGTCAGGGAGGAGCAAGGGGACAGAAAAACAAGGTTACCTTCCCTGCAGTAGACACTTCCTCCTGGAAACATGAAGACAGGGGACTAGGGTTCTCTCTGACATGTTTCCCACCTCAAGGACCTCACACATGTTGTTCCCACAGCCTCCAATGTGCTTCCGCCCTGACCCTTTACCTACCTAACCCCCCTCATCCTGAATGCCCAGCTCAGGCATCTCTTGCTCAGAGGAGCCTTCCCTGCTTCCTTGTAAGGTGCTCTCACAGCTCACTCTTCTTCAGATCACTCATCACAATTCCAGTTAGGCACATAATTGAGAAACTGTTGCTAATATCTGGGTCCCCATTACAGGGGAAGTGCCCTGAGGGGAAGGTCCTTATCTGGCTACTTCTCCATGGTACCCCCAGGCTCTTGGCTGTAGGAAGCACTCACTCAATATTACTGAACGATGGAGAATGAAGTCCCACCATCCACCTACGCCAGCGAGAACTGGCCACATGGCACTGCAGCAACAAACAACTCCAGGATTTCAGGGGCTTAAAATAACAAAGATCTAACTCTTGCTTATGCCATGGGTTCATCACCGACCATCTGGGTCGTGGACCTCTCACTCTAAGACTCAGGTTGGCAGAGCAGCCACTGTTGGAGCATTGCTGGTCTCTGTGGCAGAGGAAAAGAGAGCGTGGTGACTATCTCGTTGACTTGTAAAGCTTCTCCCTGGAATCACACAGTCCACATCCACTCACCTTCACTGGTCAAAGTGAGTCAAGCGTTCACCTCTACCCTCTGGGGCTGGGCAAATACAATCCTATCCTGTGCCCAAGAGAACTGGAAACATTTGATGGGCAACACCTAATGACTGCCACGCCATCCGCTCAGTCCCTGATGCCGCCCTGGTCTTGGCCTTATGCTGGTACTGGGCGGAGACATGAATCCCAGACACTGAGCTGTCGAATATGATGCGCGCATGTGACTGTCAAGCACTTGAATTGTGATTAGTCCAGATTTAGATGTGCACCAAGTGTAAAGTACACTCCCGGTTTCAAAGACCTGCGTGATGGAAAGAATTTAAAATGTCTCATGAATAATTTTTAATTTTGATTATGTATTGAAATGATGCCATTTGGGTTAAATAAAAGATTATCAAACTTAATTTCACCTCTTTCTTGTTACCTTTTTTAATGTGGCTACTAGAAAATTTTTAATTACATATGTGGCTGGCATTTGTGTCTCGCATTATATTTCTCTTGGCCAGCACTGCTCTAGAACCTCTGATTCTAGATATGGCCCAAAGCAGGACTGAGCCTGCAAATGAAGTCAAGTGGCCCAGCCATGGGAGGGAAGGGAGCTGAGGAGGAAGGAGGGAGCCAGCAGGTGCAGTGGTCCAGCCACAACTTTCGCTTCTTTATGAAACCTCACCAGCACTCCCTGATGATGAAGCCACTGCTCCACCCCTGCACGGGGACCTCATTTCCTGGTCTGCCTGGGGCCCCCTTGCTGTTTAACACAGGCAAGCCATGGGGTGTGGGACGGAGCATCGCTGCCACAGTCTGATGCCCAAGGAGCTGCGGCCAAGAAGGCGCTCTCGTCTGCAGAGAAGTGTTAATAAATATTTACCGTGCCCTTTGACAGTGCTGAGGGAGAATACAGATCAGCCCCAGCAGGTGCTGGAATGGGCCTCCCAGGGCTGGCAGCCAGAGGTGCTGGCCACACAGGGTGAAGAAGCCCACTGACCTTCACCTGCCTGCACCTACCCTGGAGTGGCCCGGCCAGCCCTGTTTACAGAAGCTGTGAAATAGGACAATCTCTCACTATTGATTTTGTGCCTCTCCCTCTGACCGCCTCCCTGGATAACTCACAAAGTATGGATTTTTCTATAAACCCCCAAATTAATATATGCAGCAGGAGGGAATATACTACTGTTGAATGTGGCAAAACCTCCTGGCCACACTGGGCTGGGGATTGGAGGACACGTGGCCTGTGGCTGCTCCTCCTAGGTCTGAGTCCATTGCCTGACCTCTGCTTTGCAGGAGTCAGCAGGCTAGGGGCATGGAGGCTGACCTGCTGGCTTACCCACCTACCCACCAGGGACTCTTAGTGTTCTCTGTGTTTGAATGAGGTTGTGCATGCAAGTGTGTCATCTCAAGACCCTACAATTATTAAACAGAGGAATAGCAATGAAAGAGCAGGGTCTTTGCATTCATTGAACTTTGGTTTACTCTCAGCTCCACCACCAACCCACTGTGTGACTTTGGAAAGTTACTTAACTTCTCTGTGTCTCTACTTCCTAATCATTAAAATGGGAATAATATGATATTAACATTACAGAGTTGTGAGGATTAGTTACTCATCCAATAAATGCTTAACAATAGAATTTCCACTTGGATAAAAGCTATAAAAGAAATAAGCAGGGTGCTTATCTAAAGAGTAACTTGGGAAGGTCACTTGAGGTATGGTTGTCAGGGAGGGTCTCTCTGAACAGGTGACATTTGAGATTATACCTGAAGGGTGAGAAGGAGCCATGCAAAAAACTGGGGAAGATCATTTCAGGCAGAGGGAACACAAGCGCGGAGGTCCAGAGGAGGGAAATAATAAAGGAGATGTGGTCAGTGCACAGCACATTTCTCCGAAGGTAGCAGGAGCACAGGAATGTGAAGTTCCCTCCTTGCTTCAAGGGAAGGGACCTTTGTTAGGGTGCTGGGGGACAGTGGAGAGAGTGCAGCCCTGTTGCCGTCCAGCTCCCCTCTTCTGAGTTCAACCCTTTCTCCTGGTTAGGGGAACGGAGAGCCAAGGCTCTGTCCTGGGTGCTGAAGAGGAAGCGGGTGGCTGGTGGAATGAGGTGTAGAAGAGAGGCAGCCAGGGTGTGTGTCCAGCCAGATGAGAGCTCCAAGGGCCAACGATTGAGAGGTGATCAGACACATTAATGAAAAATGAATAAACTCCCCCAGCTAAAGTCAAGTAAACCTTTGCTGCAGAGGCGTCTAATCCAATTGTCTTTAATAAAACTGTTAATTGGGTTTGGGAGTCTCCTCAGGGCCTGGCCAAGCCAGTAGGCTGCATAGCTGCTCCCCAGTTTCTCCCCATCCAAGGTCTCTCCTCTGCTTCCATGAGTTAATTTGACTTGACACTTCAGGGGATACAGAGACGGAAGGTGAATTAGGGCCAAAAGAACTCTCATGGCTGGGGCGGGCATGGGTGTGTGCTTGGGTTTAGGTGTGCATGTGTATGTGCCTCTGGGTACATGTGTGTGCCACTGAGCAGGAAGTGGTTAAGGATTCCAGCTCTGGAGTCAGGCTGTCTGGGTTCCAAGCTCAGCTCTCTACAACTTGCTCAACCTCTTAGCTCCCAGTTTTGGCATCTCCAAAATGGAGAGGATAACAATAGCGCAAGCCTCAAACTACTGTTGTGAGGACCTGATGAGATGATCCATGTAAAGTGCTCAGTGAGCACCTATTCTCTGGCCTGCGCTGCTGACCCTGCCCCAGGCTTGTCCTTGGGTCTCAGTTTTCCCATCAAGTACTTTTGTGCCTTCTCTGCTGGGTCTGAGCCATCCTGATTGATCACACCCTTTAAACCTGCAGAGTCCATGTCTGTATCCTTGCTGGGGGCCAGATCCTGCCCCCAGTTCCTCACTGCTATCATGAGACAAGCCATGTCTTCATCTTCCCCCTTCCCAGACCAGGGGCCATGACTACATCAGGTCCTGTCACTGATACAACCTCCTCCATCAGACTGGTCCCCGTAGCCCCAGCACCTGGCTTTGTGCTTCCTGGTTCCTGGGCCAGTATAGGCTTCTTTCTCTTATAGGGTGGCAGGATCCCAAGGCCCTGAAATGCCAGCCTTTGACTCTACCTTCTCCATCCTGTGGGAGGGGTGTCCCAAGTGTCCCATGCCCAAAATTTCCCATTAATATCTCATACACTTATGAGTGTGTGTGTGTGTGTGTGTGTGAGAGAGAGAGAGAGAGACAGAGACAGAGACAGAGACACAGACAGAGAGTATATGGAAGGCGGTCCATGTGTGCATGTGTGAGAATGTTAAGGGGGGAGTGGAAGTATGTTTTGGAGGTGAATCTAGTGGCAGATACAGAGGAGGAAGGAGGCAAGGACTACACAGTTTAGGCTGGATGGGGTGGCCCAGGACAGGGAGCTGGGACACAGAGAAGGGCCCAGCCCTGCTGCAGAGGAGGTGATGCCTGAGCCAATGCATGAGGCACATATAGAAGCAGGTGAAGGGCTGCAGGGGTGGGAACACGGTGAGCAAACATGTGGAGGGAGGGATCACTGTGCAAAGCCACCACCAACAATGTGGTTTTGCTGGAGCTGAAGACAGGTGAGTGGGGGTCAACAGCACTTGAGGGGGGGCCGCTAAAGTCACAGGGAGAGATGAGAGGAAGAGCTGGGCAGAGCCCTGAAGACAAGAGGAGTGCTAAGAGGGAGGGGCCTCCCCTCACCCATGGGGGCGGGACGGGGAGGGTGAGTTTGGGGAGGGGGTTCCGGGCTGGGACAGACACAGGAAGATGAACTAATGCTCACCCAACAGTTAACTAGTCCAGCAGACAGAGAGCTGGACTGAATGGAGTGAGGGGCAGGTGCAGGGCAAGGTCCACGGAACATAGTGAGGAGACTGGGAATCGGAATTGACCCCTGCAGCCCCAAGGAGATCTGGGACCACGAATCAGCAGGGTGCCATGGGCCGTGGCATGTGGTCTAATCCAGGAGGCAGAGCTTCTGGGTGAAAGGGGTGGAAAAGAAGAGGGGAGGAATCCACGCAAGCCTGGACCCTACCAAGCAGGTGGGACACTGGAAAGGGGTAAAGGCACAGGTAGGCGGGGCAGGTGGCTCTCTACCTGGTCTCAGGCTGAGCAGAAAAAAAGAGGGGCCAGAGAGGGATGGGGGAAAGGGGAAACGAGGAGGAAGCAGAATTGAGAGCCAACATGTAGGAGACCTACTAAGTACGGGGCACAGGGCTAAGCACTTGACGTGCATCCACACACAGTGCTCGCAGCAGCCCTGCCAGGTAGGGTCGGTAAACCCACGTTAGAGGAGAGGAACGGAGGCGCAGAGGGATTCCGTGGCTTTCCTGGAATCACACAACTAATTACTTCCACCAGTAACTTAAAAGGACACTGAAAGGATGAGAGGTTGTAGAGAGACAGAGGGAGAGAGCAGTTAAGATTGCAAAGCTGCATATGACTTAAGCGACAAGAAGGTGTAAGGTATGACAGAGAGGCCATGGTACTGGACAGCCTGACCACATGGCCGCTGAGCCCCCCAGGATGGTGGCAGTTGAAAACAGTCAAGTATTTTACCAGCAAAATGGGTTTATTTGGATATAGCAGAGAACTGCAATTAGGGACAAGCATGCTATAGCGAAAACTACAGGCAAGTTCAGCAAACAAAGGAGAGGAACATTACATTAGAGACAGAACAAGAATGTTGGGATGGGCGTTTGAAGGAAAGTCCATTGGAGGAAGTGAGAATTCAGGATGGTGATGGCTTCCCATTGGCTGACTTGCGATGGTTCCCATTGGCTGGGCTTGTTGCTGGGTGAGGAGAAGTCTTTCTTCCTCCTGCTGGGGTGGTAAAGAAGAGACACTTCCTGCTGGGAATGCAAGGTAGATCTCTTCCTGTTGGGGTCTCTGACTGGAGTGCTAGTGCGTGGGAGCTCCCCCTTCTGGCCTCCTGGCTCCCTCTCGAATGAGGTTTCTTTTATTCAGTTTCACATGACAGGACTTGGGGTGGGTCATATGCCAAAGTCATCATGAGATCTTCCTCCCATCCTTCTTCCCTTCTCTTCTTCCCTCCCTCCTTTCCTTTTTCTTCCTTCCTTCCTTCCTTCTTTCCTTTCATTCATTCTTTCTTTCAATAACCCAATATTTCTTGAGCACTGGGGTTCTAGCTATGAACTAGATAAATTGGCCACTCCCCTTGAAGGAATTACATTTTGGTGGGGGAGAGACTATTTTAAAAGGCAAATAAGTAAAACAATTCCAGTTAGTGATAACTCCATAAAGAAAATAAGAAAGTGATTGAACTGAGTGCCCAGGAAAAGTCATCCTACACAGAAACCCAGGGATGGGAAAGAGCCAGCCATGCAGGGATCTAGGGGGAGAGCATTCCAGGCAGAAGACACAGGCAGGAGAGCATCCCTGAGTGGGGGACAGCCAGTGGATTAGAGGGGCAGAGGAAGGCTTGGTGCGGTGGGAGGGCTGTGTGAGGCGGAACAGGAAGGAGAGGACTTGAAATGTTGCCGGGGCTTGAGCTTGAAGGGCCTAGAAGGGGTTGGAATCTATTCTAGTTACAGTGAGAATCTACTGGAGGCTTTTAATCAGGGGGAAAATACACCTTGATTCACATTTTAAGAAATCTACAACTGCTCTGTAGACAAGGGACTGTAGGGGCAAGAAGAGGAAGCAAAGTGGGAAGTAGGAAGATTCTGGAGGAGCCCAGATGAGAGAGATGCTGGCGGCCTGGACAGGGGACAGGGAGGAGGGAGGAGATGACATCAAATTTGGGCAATATGAGAACAAAGAGGGGTCACCAAGAAGCTGGCAGTTCCAATAGCTCCCTGTGTGCTGTGTGTTTATATCCATCATTTATTCCTTCATATTAATATTTATATTTAGTGAACACCTACCATGAACCAGATGCTGTCCTGGATGCTGTGAAACAGCAGCAAACCAAAGAGACAAAATTCCCTGTTCTCAGGGAGCATGCATTCTAGAGGGAATGAGTGAGACCATCGGCACCTACCAATATAGACTGTCAGGTGGCAGCAGGTGCTGGGAGGAAAGCAAACAGGGAGGCAGGATGGGGAGTTTATCATGTTAGATCAGGGGGCTGGGAAAGGCCTCACAGAGATGGTGACGCGGGGTGAAGATCTGCATCAGCTGAAGCAGAGCTGGGGAAGGGCATTCCAGGCAGAGGGAACGGCCAGTGCAAATGCCCTGAGACGGGTGTGAACTTGACATGCTTGAGGAACAGTGAGGAGGCCAGTAGGGCTGGAGCAGAGTAGGAGGAGAGACAGGCAGTGAAGTAGGAGAGGTGATGGTGCCTCGTGGAATCCCCTCTGTGGCACTCAAGGCACTTACCATGAGGCTTACTTCACAGATAGGGCATGGGAGGCGTGGAGGGACAAAGCGCCTGGCCCGTGGTCAGTGTGCAGCGTGCCTCAGTGTCAGGATTTAAACCTGGGCTGGTTCCACAGCCAGCGCACTTAATGAGTATATGCTCTCGCCATCGCTGGCTGGCATAAACAGAGAGGACAAGATGGGGGATTGTGGTGTGGTCACTCAGCGTCACAGAACAGCAGCCAACTGTTATGATTCTAGTATTAGCCCCATTTTACAGATGAGGAGATAGAGGCAGAGCATTTAAATCAGTTGTCTGAGGCCATGCTGTTAGGAAAGTGTGGAGCTGGCCTTCAAACCAGATCTGTCTGACCCTAGTGCCCACACTCACACCAGCTGCTATAGCTGTGGATCCCTAAGCTTGGACGAGGATGGCACTCAGCCCAGGAAGAGGGGCCCATCAGAACCAAATGAGGCACAGACTCCACCCATCAGGCCATCCGGCTCTCCGTCCTTCTATCTGCCACCATGTTTGCTGACTCTGTACTTGCAACCTGCTCCCAGGCCACAAGTGAAGGGCCTCCCTCCAGCTCAGGGGCTGGCAACAGGGCTGATCCCTGTGGCCACCTCCCTGCCACACTCCACCCACCAGCTGCCCATCAGCATGACACATCCTGGAACTTCTTGTCATTTCCCATCCAAGATTCCATTCTGAGGTGTGATTGCTGAAGTCATAGACAGATAACGGATCTGTCCAAGCCCCGCCTGGTGCGGATCCGCCATTAGCCACAGGGCTTGATGGACAGTAATGGATTTCACACTGACGCCACAGCCTGCGGCAGACAGCTCCATGATAACGGTTTATCAGGCGCTGACGGGAGGTAATGGGTAATCTCCAGGCAGAAAGCAAACCCAGCAGGGAGGCCTGGCTTCTGCCCAGCCCGGCCCTGCTTTTGTTGTACCAACTGCCACGTTTCCGGCTCATGGGCCACCTCCCCTCTGTGTCCTGAAGGACAGCAGGGCCCCGATCAACTGGGTGTGTGTGCATCCAGGCCCAGTGGGCATCCCAGGAGATCAGCTCGGTGGTTTGTGACCACCTGGAGGGGTGGGATAGGGAGGGTGGGAGGGAGGGAGACGCAAGAGGGAAGAGACATGGGAACATATGTATATGTATAGCTGATTCACTTTGTTATACAGCAGAAACTAACACACCATTGTAAAGCCATTATACTCCAATAAAGATGTTAAAAAAAAAAAAAAAAAGAAGGAGCTCATTAGGGCCAGCTTGGGGCTCCCCTCCTCTCTCCTCACTCACCACCGCTGCTGCTGGGACTGTTTTCAGACGTGATTCTCATGGACGACATCCTTCCAACAAGCCCCAACCACCTTCCTGCCCTCTGGGACTTGAAGCAAACTCAGGAGGAGAAAAATTAGGGGCTTCAAGGACAAAGCAACCCAGTGTGTCCCCGAGGTTCCAGTCCTCCTGTCACACAGAGCCCGGGTCCTAGTTCAGGACATCAGTAGGGGGACCAAGCCCGATCCAGACTCTGGCTACTGTTTGCATCCCCTGCGGAGTTAACCAACCTCTCTGCAACCTGGAAACTACCCCCCGCTGGCCTCTGGGGGCCCAGGAGTGGCAACAGCTCCCTGCCACCACCTCGATGGCCCCCAGGCCCCATCCACCCTTTGCAAACACCTGAGAGTGCCGCCTGGTTCTCGCCAGAACTGCCCTGACAGTGTCTGTCTTTTCCAAATTTGTAGAAGAAAAAACTGAAACGAATGGGTACAATTTCCCCTACTTTAGCGTTTTCTGCCTTTTAATTATTTTTTAAACATCAAGGTCCTCCTTATCTCCCTGAGACTCCTGAAGGAGAAAGAAACAAATGAATGAGGAGTAAATGATCATTAATGAGAAAACTCACGGCAGGCTCTTCATGCCCTGGTCCACCTGGGTTTCCTTGTTTCCTTGGCATGGCTAGGATTTTCCAGTGTCTTTTGGAGAATTGCAGCTTATTGTATTTAACATTTCTAAGCTACTATAATGAAAAGTGCCTGAATTATGACTCGGGGAAAAATCCCAGTTCCCCTGACAGAATTTCAGTCATTGGAATCTGAGCCGTGTCTGTGGATTCCCTAGACTCTCCCCGCAAAGGACCACCAGGTCTGGGATCTCTGATCTAGGCACAGGGAGGCAGGAGAGCTCCAGCCTGTGTAAATACAGGCCACAGAGAAGAGGGTGCCCGAGAGTTAAAGAGGGTCCCTTCTAAAGACCAAGGGAGGAGGCTGGGGAGGGCCAAGGCTTCATTCATTCATTCATTTGTTCATTCGTTCATTCATTTAACACATTTATACAGCCCAACGGGTGGCCCTGAGAAGACGGACCAAGTGTAAGGCGAGCCTTAGATGTAGGAACAGGCAGCAGTGGCGGTGAGTGAGGAGAGAGGGGGGGAGCCCCAAGCTGGCCCTGAATGAGGTCCTTCTTTTTTTTTTTTTTAACATCTTTATTGGAGTATAATTGCTTTACAATGGTGGGTTAGTTTCTGCTTTATAACAAAGTGAATCAGTTATACATATACACATGTTCCCATATCTCTTCCCTCTTGCGTCTCCCTCCCTCCCACCCTCCCTATCCCACCCCTCCAGGCGGTCACAAAGCACCAAGCTGATCTCCCTGTGCTACGCGGCTGCTTCCCACCAACTATCTATTTTACGTTTGATAGTGTATATATGTGCATGCCACTCTCTCACTTTGTCACAGCTTACCCTTCCCCCTCCCCATGTCCTCAAGTCCATTCTCTAGTAGGTCTGTGTCTTTATTCCCATCTTACCCCTAGGTTCTTCATGACCTTTTTTTTTGTTTTCTTAGATTCCATATATATGTGTTAGCATACGGTATTTGTTTTTCTCTTTCTGACTTACTTCACTCTGTATGACAGACTCTAGATCCATCCACCTCACTACAAATATCTCAATTTCGTTTCTTTTTATGGCTGAGTAATATTCCATTGTATATATGTGCCACATCTTCTTTATCCATTCATCTGTTGATGGACACTTATGTTGCTTCCATGTCCTGGCTATTGTAAATAGAGCTGCAATGAACATTTTGGTACATGACTCTTTTTGAATTATGGTTTTCTCAGGATATATGCCCAGTAGTGGGATTGCTGGGTCATATGGTAGTTCTATTTTTAGTTTTTTAAGGAACCTCCATACTGTTCTCCATAGTGGCTGTATCAATTTACATTCCCACCAACAGTGCAAGAGTGTTCCCTTTTCTCCACACCCCCTCCAGCATCTATTGTTTCTAGATTTTTTGTTGATGGCCATTCTGACCGGTGTGAGATGATATCTCATTGTAGTTTTGATTTGCATTTCTCTAATGATTAATGATGTTGAGCATCCTTTCATGTGTTTGTTGGCAGTCTGTATATCTTCTTGGGAGAAATGTCTAGTTAGGTCTTCTGCCCATTTTTGGATTGGGTTGTTTGTTTTTTTTGTTATTGAGCTGCATGAGCTGCTTATAAATTTTGGAAATTAATCCTTTGTCAGTTGCTTCATTTGCAAATATTTTCTCCCATTCTGAGGGTTGTCTTTTGGTCTTGTTTATGGTTTCCTTTGCTGTGCAAAAGCTTTGAAGTTTCATTAGGTCCCATTTGTTTGTTTTTGTTTTTATTTCCATTTCCCTAGGAGGTGGGTCAGAAAGGATCTTGCTGTGATTTATGTCATAGAGTGTTCTGCCTTCTTAACATGCGAACTGATCACACAGCCTGCCTGAAGCCCGAGGGCTTCCTGCTGTTCTGTGATCCAAGACTGAAATGGCTGCCCTGCCTCCTGCCCCAGCCTCCTGTTGGCCTGACGCCCCTCCCCATCCCTAGACACAGGGGCCTTCTTTCAGATGCACTGTCCTCCTCGGTGCTCAGTGTTCCCTCTGCTTGGAAATCACACACACACACACACACACTCAAACTCATTGCCCCTCACCTGGTGGACGCCCCCTCACCCTTCAAATGTCAGCTCAGATGCCATTTCCTCAGGAGCCTCCGGACCACTCTGGGCCCTTCAGCCCGCCAACCACATCAGGGCCTCACCCTCCTCTCTGGGCACATCCCATAGCCTAGGATGAAATATTCTTCTGTGTGATTTTTTTTTTTTTTTTTGCAATACACGGGCCTCTCACTGTTGTGGCCTCTTCCGTTGTGGAGCACAGGCTCTGGACACGCAGGTCCAGCGGCCATGGCTCACGGGCCCAGCCACTCCGCGGCATGTGGGATCTTCCCGGACCAGGGCACGAACCCGTGTCCCCTGCATCGGCAGGCAGACTCTCAACCACTGCGCCACCGGGGAAGCCCTGTGTGATTATTTGGCCAATATCTGCTGCCCACCTCCAGACTAAAACTCCAGGTGGTAGAGCCTTCACCTCTTCTGTGCCCAGAACAGCGGCCGACAAACAGTAGGTGCTCGGTCATGGCTCGATGGGAGCGTGAATAAGTGAATAAATGGACGGAGCGGTGCACACAGGCACGGGCACAGGTGAAGCCAGGAGGCATGTGAAGGGGCCTCAGGTGGTTCCCTGCAGCTGGAGCCCCAGAAGAAGTGGGGAGAAGCAGGAGGTTCCGGTCTGTCCTTTTTGCGGGGAGCGACAGAGTGAATTCTCTCCACCCCATAGCTGCCCTTTAGTTTTCGAGGGTTCAGCATGTTGGGGAGAAGGGCTGGGGTGGACAGACAGATGGGGACTAGCTCAGCTGCCTCAGAGTGGCCAGCAGCTGAGCCAGGAGACGCTACCACCCCACCCCATATTTCCCCGCCCCCCGCAGGCTGAGCACCGGGGCTAATTAAACTGAGTTTGCTCGGCCAGACCCTCGAGGGGCCCGGCTCCAAGCGCTCCAGATGGGCTTTATTTGTCAATTTGAAAACTAATCTCTGACTATTTAAACAGCAGCTTATCCAGGCCCAGACCAGGATTAGCATTTAGCACCTTGGCCGAAGAGGGTGGGCGGCACTCCCTAGGTGCAAGGGAAGGATTTGAGGGTGAATTTCCATCCAGAAAGAGGAAGAGGCCAGAGCACCCATAACCCCCCAGCCCCCAGCCCCAAGCTGGCCAGTAACTGGCTCTGCAGAGCCCTCCAAGCTCCCCGCAGCCACTCCTTGTGCCTCAGGGGTGCACCCCTGCCCTGGGTCCCAGTGAGCCTGTGAGTTTCTCTACCCTCACCTGGAGAGGCAAGGTGAGCAGGTAGATGCCATCTCTGCTCATACCTTAGCAGCCCCAGCCTCACCCCAGGGGAGTTTGGAAAGCCATTGTCTGCGTCTCTGGGAAGCCCCAGATACCCCTTGACTATTCCTTAGAATCTGCCACCCTTGACTCTCAGCTCCCTGGGAGCAGGTCTCACTGGTCAGATGGTGAGTTGGAAATAGGCAGATATTGTACAAAATGGTGGCCTGGCTTCTTGGGTTCAGCTCTCCCTTGGGGTGTCAGCCCCGCTGTCCCTCCCAGAAGGGCTCTGGCCTCCACCTTGGGAATCTATTAAAAATGAGAACAGAAACTCTCTCACTGGGCCCTGAGAATCAAGACAGATTCCTGCCCTTTGGGGGTCTCAGTCTGGGAAGGCAGGTACTTACAAATAACTCTATAGCTCCAGGCCTGGAAAGAAGGAAGAGTGAGGGCTGATTTGCGAGCACGTATCAGGGCCCTGGCTGACCTCCATGGGGCCAAGTCTAATGGTCAGTTCTTGGGCCTCGTCCTGACCTCTCTGCAGCATTGAACCCGGTCAACCACTGCCCCCTTCCCCCAAATCATCTTCTCTGCTTGCTTCTGGGACATCACTCTCACCTGGCCTCCACCCATCTGACAACCCCCATCTCTGTGCCTGTACCCCTGTAATGGGTTGAATGGTGGCCCCCAAAACAATGTACCCACATTCTAGAACCTGTGACTGGGATCTTATTTGGAAAAAGTATCTTTGTAGATGTAATTAAGTTAACAATCTCAAAATGAAATAATCCCGAATTATCCAGTGGGCCCTAAATCCAATGGCATGTGTCCTTAGATGGGACAGAAGAGAAGAGACAGCCACATGAAGATGAAAGCAGAGATTGGAGCGACGCAGCCACAAGCCGAGGAATGCCTGGGGCCCCAGAAGCTGGAAGAGGCAAGGAAGGATTCACCCCAAAACCCACTGATAGGCACACGGCCCTGCAGACACCTTGATTTCAGATTTGTGCCCTCTAGAACTGTGAGGGCGTGTTGTGTGGTTTTAGGCAGCTTGTGGTACTTTCGTTATGACAGCTCTAGAAACAGTATAATAACGCAAGCCCCTACTAGTCCTGACCTCCAAATGCTGGTGGGCCCCAGGGCTCCAGCCTTGGACCTCTCTTCTTCTCTCTCCACCCTCTATCCCTCGATGATCTCACCCAAGGTCGTGTCCCTACATGCCGTCTATAAACTGAGGGCGCCCAAACGTGTGTGTCCAGCCCTAAACCCATTGCTGATCTTTTGGGCTTGCCCCCAAACCCATCTCCACAAGTCTTCCATGTCCCAATACGCATTACCCAGTTGCTCAGGCCAGAACTGCTACCTGCTTTCTTTCACACCCTGCATCCACCTCATGGGCAAATCCTGTGGACTCTACCTTGAAACCATGTCCTGCAGAATCCAACCCCTGACTCCACCGTGACAGCTGCTGTCCCCAAAACCACCACGTCTGCCAGACCATTGGCCTGGCCCCTGCCTGCCTCCCTGCTTCCATGCTCTGCCACCACACAGCAGCCAGAGGGGGCCTGCAAAATGGGGATCAGATTATCAGATCACCCCCATTAAAAGGCGCTCAGTGGTTTCTCACTGCAAAACCGAATAAAAGCCCAAGTCCCTACTGGGACCTAAAAGGCCCTCCCTGCCCTGCATCCCTGGAAGCTCTCCCCCTGCCACTCCGCCCCTCACTGCTCTCCACCCCCTGAGTTCCTCACGTTCCAGCCAACTCCCCCCCACCCAGGCCTGCTGCTTCTTTCACCTGGAACTCTCCACCTTTAGATCCCAGTGGCTCATCCCTTCATTTGGTTCAAGTCTGTGCTCAGATGTAACCTCCAGAGAGTCACCTTCTGACCAGATAACCTGAAATTCCTCATCCCCTTCCCCAGGCATCCACCACCTGTACTGTTTCATTTCCTTCCATAGTTGTGTATGTGTGTGTGTGTGTGTGTGTGTGTGTGTGTATGTGTCTGTGTGTCTATGTGCGTATTCTGTGTGTGAGTCCGTATTTGTCTGTATGTGTCTGTGTGTGTCTGTATGTGTGTATATGTGTGTATGTCTGTGTACCTGTGTATGTATGTCTGTGTATCTGTGTGTGTATGTCTGTGTATCTGTGTGTGTATGTCTGTGTATCTCTCTGTGTGTGTGTGTGTGTGTGTGTGTGTGTGTGTGTGTGTGTGTGTGTGTTCCACCCACCTCCACTTCAGGGGTAATATAAACTCAATTGGTCTCCTTCACCACTGGCCTCTAAAAAAGTAGCTGACATCTATTAGGGACTCAATAAATATTTGTTGAACTACTGAAGGCAGATAAGAATAGATTTCCCTGAGAAAAGTGATATTTAAGCTGAGGCCTGAAAAATAAGAAAGGGATAGCAAAGCAAAGAGAAAGAGGGTAGGAAAAGCTTACCACGCAGATGGAACAGAATATGCAAAGGCCCTCATGCGCAAATACTGGCACATTCTAGAATCAGAGCAGGCCAGTCCGGATGGAACACAGTGAGCTAACCAGGAGAGTGTGGTGTCCACCCTGCTTAGTCAGGCCTCAGCCTGTGACCCTCCAGCCTCCTGTGCTGACCAGTGGGGGCCTCAGGAGGCAGGTCCAAGTCTGGAATTTCCTCCCTGTTGAGGCATCTCCAGTGGTAGAAGGACCACTGGACTAAAGTCCAGAGACCTCACTCCTTGCACGTGTGACCTCGCCTCTGGACCTCAGTTTCCCCGTTTATGCAGTGAAGAGTTCGGGCCTTCCAGCCAGGAGCTCTATGCTCTTACCATTGCCCAGGGCTGAATATCCAGGCTGTCTCAGCAAACCCACCATCACTGGGGTTCTTTTGTTTCAAATGACAGAAATGCCAACCAAAACTGGCTTCCACATATAGAGAGTACATTGGTTCACATGTCTGAAGGGTTGGGTAAGTCTGATAAGCTTCAGGTATGGTTTGATCCAAGTCTCAAACAATTCTCCAGGGTATATCTTCTCTCTCTCTCTCTCTCTCTCTCTCTCTCTCTCTCTCTCTCACTCTCTCCCCATCTTTCTGTACATATATCTCTCTCTAGTTCCACTTTCTCACTGGTAGCTCCCTTCCCACGCCTCTAGCAATTTCAAGATGGCTACAGTAGCTCCAACTCCTATATCCTCCCAGATAAAGGGAAGTATGGCCAGAGAGGAAAGCACAGGTGGAGAGTGCTGAGGGACAAGGCTGCAATGTAGGCAGGGTCAGATCAAGCAGGACTTTAGCCTGAGGGCAACAAGAGCCCTGGAAAATTTACCACAGGGAGATGGCAATGACCTGACAGAGCTGAGTTTCACAAGACCAGCATCAGCATTGACCTCTCCACTCCCACCATACCCACAGGGCTGCAGTCCTTATTTGCACGTTTCTCCTCTGACCCACAGTGCTGCCCCGTGGGTCTGTCCAGACCTCTGCCAAGGCTCACAGGACAGAACTGCCATGCAGACTGGAGGCCTACGGTGCCAGCCTGGAAGGCAGGCAAAAAAGGGGAGAAAAATGGCGGAGGCTGTTAGGGAGATGGGCTCAGACGGCCAAGAAACTCTATGCTGGTGGCCACTCTTGGAGGGCGGAGGCCAAGGAGCGGTTTGCTGGTTGCAGTTTGTTCTGAAGTGAGGTAATCACAGGGAAAAGAGAAGCACGTAAAGGAAGGCGGAGAGGCACGTGGGAGCCAGTTAAACACCAGGGCTTTGGAGATGGACCGCTCGCTCCCTGCGATAGATTTAGATGGCAGTCAGTTCTCTGACGTGCCTCCACTGGGGTGTTTGTAAGTTCCTCCCCTTGTATCTGGGTGAGCCCTGTGATGGATCTGATCAATAGAACATATCGGAAGTTTCCAGGCCAGGGCTTTGGCAGGTTTCACGTCCTCCCTCCTGGAACAATTGCTCTTGGAGTCCTGAGCTGCCTCGTAAGAAGTCTAACTGCCCATCTTGGAAAGAACACACAAGGAGGCCCTGAGACTATAGGGGCAGAGGCAAGGGGTCCGGCTGGGCCCACTAAGGCACCAGGCACGTGAGAAAAGCCAACATGGACCCTCCGGACCAGTCCAGCAATCAGCTCAGTACCACTGAGGGGCCCCAGTCAGTGCCACGTGGAGCAGAAGAACCACCCAGCCAAGCCCTGCCTGAATGCCTCACCCACAAAATGGTGAGATGTAAGAAAACAGTGATTGTTTCAAGCCACTAACTGCGAGAGGCTTTCACCCAGAAGTAAGTAACCTGAACTGTCCTGTAAGTTTTGGGACCTAGGGTAAATAAGAAACATCTATAAAGTGAGGGTAATAAAATGACTGCTTCATAGGTGTGTGAAAATAGTTGAAGTCATGATAAGGGTAAAGCAGTTAACATGGTGTCTGACCCAGCATTAGTATCTGGCAAATTGCACCGATTATTATTTTTAGTATCGTTATTCTTATTCAAGTATGCAGGGACAGAGCTGCCAGCAGGAACACACAGTAAGTTTGGATTCACTTGGCCATCTCGATCTAGTGGCGCTTTTGCACAGCAGGTGAGAGCACAGGTTCCAGAAGCAAATTGCCTGGGTTTGTATCTCAGCCTTACTAGCTCTCAGCTGTGTGACCATTATCAAGTTCTTAACCTCTCGGGGCTTCAGCTTCTTCATTGGTAAGTAGGGATAATTTTCCTGCTGAAGAATCTGATGGTTGTACTGCCCCAAGCTGACATTCCAAGAGACTGTCCAGGTAATACGGACCTCCTGGGGCCTTAGGGTGCAGAATCTGAAAGGTACAGATTTTACCTTTTGAACCAGCCGAGATGAGGGTTTAGAGACCTCTCTGAGCTCCTAAAAGATGGCAGCAGCTAACCCCCAGTTGTGATACCTTAGGAAATCTTTTTATAATTACCCTGATCTGTATCATGGGCAGTGAGCAGAGAATGCACATTTATCAAGAAACTGTAGTGGACACTGTGGTGTGCTGCCCAGATTCCACCGTCAAAAACAAGACACTCATTCCCCCACTGCCTGGAGTGCTGGCAACTGACGGCTCACAGCTGAGTCCCTCTCCAGGAACTGGCCTCAAATCCCTCTCCTTGGAGGCAGCCCACATCCAATGAGATACAAAAGTCCAGCCTCTGTGCCATAGATAGGACTACTCTGCAGGATAGGATGACCAATATGTCCCATTTTGCCTGGGATTTTCCAGTTTTAACATTGAGAATCCTGCATCCTGGGAACCCTCTAGATCCCAAGCAAACTGGGTCAGTTGGTCACAGTACTGTAGGTCCATTCCAGCTCCAGGGCTCCCCCATGAGCTAAGGCCCTGTTGCAACTGCATCACCATTCAACCCCTTCCTCTGCCTAAACCAGCATCCTTCCCTCCCCCACTCCTCCCAAAAAACTTCCTGCACACAACACCCCATCTCAGAGTGTGCCTCCCGGGGAGCCCGAGCTCAGCAAGCACCTCCCCTGTGCCAGGCTCCAGGCTGATACATGCCTTGCCCTGTTCAGTCCTCATCAACAGCACTGGAGGTGGGCACTGCTGTCCCCTGAGAAAACCAAGGTTCATGGATGCTAAGTAACTTGTCCAAGTTCCCACAGCAAGTCCAAACTCTTTGCCACTGCCACCCAGTAGCCCCCTTGCCTTTGCTATCTAATTGCATTTCTCTCTACATTTCTCTAATGTGCCTTATCTGTTTTGAAAATAAACTCAACCACTTAATTCCTCTCTTTTGACCACTTTGGCCAAGACGCAATAAAAACCAGAATTCGTACCTGGCATGCAGAAGAAAGCGATGTGTCTGCCTGGTGTCACCTGCGGGGGGCAGAGCTGCTGGGGAAGAGCGGCTGCAGACTGGTAGCCGACTCCACCTACTTGCAAGGCTCTGTAAACTCAGACCCTCCCCATTGCCTCCTGAATTGTGTTCCTTTCTTCCTTTCTTTGAAGAGACAACGATGCTCTCAGCTTTCAGCTGTAAATAAAGCTCCCTGCTTTTCAATTTCTCTAAGAGGCAGCTGCCCCCATAACTAGAAACAGTTCGCACTTGTTCATGGGCTGTCCCTGCTGCTGCCCTCACATCACTGTCTAACTCTCCCCTCCCCTCCAGATCTAGGGCTAGCTTGCTCTCAGGAGGAGAGAGAAGTACCCTCTGCCTCTGTTTCTCTCCTTTTGCCCCTTCTCCCTTCTCCTCCCCTTCCCCTCTACTCTTCCCGCCTTCCTTTGCTCTCCTCCCCTCCTCCCTGTGCCTTCTTCCAATGTCCCCGTCCCATCCTCCCCTTGCTGACCTCCCCTCTCCTCCCCTTCCCTCTCTCCTCCTCCCTTCCTCACTCCCCTCTCTCAGCTCATGTCTCTCCTTCCTTCCTGGACCTGTATTATCCAAGGCCATGGCACCCTGGAAATACCTGAGTCTTACAAGTCAAACACACCCAGGGTCAAACATCAGCTTCAGTTTTCTCACCTATAAAATGGGATAAATGAGACCTACTTCTCGTGGTTGTTGTGGAAATCCAATGTGATCACGTAGGATGTAGCACACAGGAGGGGCACCATCTATTTTTATTCCAATCTCCCCAAGGGACATAATACAGCTTGGAGTTTCCTCCGAGAGGGAGAAGAAGATGGATGAGGGAGGTGACCCAGAAAGCCCTCCTCTTCTCATTAGCACTCTGCAATTTGCTGAGAAAGAGGCTGCCCCCAAGACTCAACGCTACCCCTCCCAGCACCCCCCAACCCTCCTCCTGGGGTTGAGAGTGATGTCTGGCATGGGATCCTCCAGCACAAGCCATCACGTGCCACTGGCACCATCTGGTCTGCCAACAACCTCACGCGGGATTTCTTACCTATTCCCTCCCATTAGCATTAATAATATGGAGCTTGAGTTTCATGATGGTTTACATAATAAACAAAACAGGTCAATTGCCCACAAAACTAGTCTCTGTGAACAGTAACAGATTTAATTAGACTTATTTTATCCTGGGTTTTCTGGAGTGAGGCAGATGTCTCTCGTGCCAGGGATAAACTTCCCCATAAACTTCTGTTTCTGGGAAGGCAGCTCCCCATCCTCCAAAGAGACAAAAGAGAGGAGAGAAGAAAAGGGTGGGGGGAAGGAGGGAGAGGAAGACAGAAGGTGGTCTGTATTACCCTTCACCCTCCACAGGTCATCTGGTCCCTCCCCCTGCCTCCGTGCCTACCCAAACCACCTGTTATGGACTGAATGTTTGTGTCCCCCTAAAATTTGTATGTTGAAGCCCTACTTCCCAGTGTGATGGTGTTTGAAGATGGGGCCTTTGGGAGGGAATAGGGTTAGACAAGGTCATGAGGGTGGGGCCTTCATGATGGGATTAGTGGCTTTATAAGAAGATGACCTTGCACAGGCAGCAGGGAAAGGCTATGTAAGGACACAGTGAGAGGGTGGCTGCCTACCAACGAGGAAGAGGGCTATCATCAGAAACTGGATCAGCTGGCACCTTGATCTTGAGCTCCTTAGTTTCCAGAACTGTGAGAAATGAAAGTCTGTTGTTGAGCCACCCATTCTACGTGTTTGTTATGGCAGCCCCAGCAGACTGAGACACTGCCCCAGGTACCTTGGACCACACAAGCCTGAGGGAACCACTTTCCTGCTCAGAACTCTCTACCGGCTTTGTGTTGCCCGAGATCAAGTCCAAGCCCCTTGGCAGGGCCTCGCTCCCCATCGTTTTCCTTTATCTTGGCCTTGTCTCTCACCATCCCTCTTCACAGCCTGTCCCCACATCAACCCACCAGCCACACACATCCACCTGAAGTTACTAAGTGCTCTTTCCCCTCCCGGGTCTCCACACCTTTGCTTGGGCTGCTTCTTTTATCTGGAACACCCCGCTCCAGGCCCCTCATGTCTTTACCAGTCATCCTTCAAGTCTCAAAGCCCAGCCTTCTCTGCCAAGGCTCATCCCCCTCTGTCCCCACCCCATCCTCTGGCTTTCAGGGCACCCTGTGACCTGCTGACTCTGACCGTCTGATATTTCTGCACGTGTGGTCCCCACACAGGATGGAAGCTCTCTGAAGGCAGTAATCATGGGGTTTGCTCTTAATCTCCTGGGCCTAGAACGGTGCCCAGCCCAGAGACTCGCTCTTCACCCAGAACTCCTAGCCACTCATGACCTGCAGTGGCTTTCAATCCATGTGCAGCAGACAGATGATTCTCAAGGACTTCTGACATCCCTTGACCCTCTGCTCTAACAGTTTCTCCACAGCCTGTGAGTGGGTGCTTAAGATAAAATCTGATGAAATATCGAGAGGGTTGGCAAGGTGCCTGCTAGTAATGGACATCTATGGGGGTTTCTGTATTTTTTTTAATTTATTTATTTTATTTGTTTTTAATTTTGGCTGTGTTGGGTCTTCATTGCTGCGTGCGGGCTTTCTCTAGTTGAGGCGGGTAGGGGGCTACTCTTCGTCGCAGTGCGCAGGCTTCTCATTGTGGTGGCTTCTCTTGTTGAGGAGCATGGGCTCTAGGCGCATGGGCTTCAGTAGTTGTGGCACGTGGGCCCAGTAGTTGTGGCGCATGGGCTTAGTTGCTCCATGGCATGTGGGATCCTCCCGGACCAGGGCTCAAACCCATGTCCCCTGCATTGGCAGGCAGATTCTTAACCACTGCACCACCAGGGAAGCCCTCTATGGGGGTTTCTGTGCAGCATCATTTGGTAAGAGGATCCCCATTTTCCCTTGGGAAGCCCCCTTCTCTCACTTTCCACCCACTGGTTTGGGTGGGTAACAACTCCAGTTTCCAGGAGTAGGTGTGTGACCCAGGACTGACCAATTGAGGCACTGCATCTCCCAGCCTTGGTACCTGATTCAGGGACACCAGTTGGTCCCATGAGACTCAGCTGAGGCTTTGTGTGGACCAAAGAGGAGAGAGATATTCTTTAATGCAGGTGGTTGAGCGGGCAGGATATAAGCTTGGATCATCCACGGGCTGTTCAGAGATACAGTCGAGCTAGAGATGAAGGGCATGAGAACGAGCCCCGATGACACTGATTGAGTCCTCGATCCCACCAGGATGGAAGCTGTGTCTACCCTACCCTACCCCCTGGGCTTTTCCATCACAGGTGAGTCAAGAAAACCCCCACCCACACTTGCTTAGTCTTGATAAGCCAGCTTGAGGGGGTTTTGGCTACTACAGCCAAAAGAATTTTGACTGATGCCCTTACACTTTGGCACAGAAATTTCACTTCTAGGAATTTGTCCTAAAGAAATAGACTAAGGCACAAAGGTTTCTGAACGAAGATGTTCACTGATGGTGTGCCTTCTGAGATCCACTCAGACCACAACCTCCGCAGGCCTCCCCCAACCCCTAGACTGAAGGAGATGCTCCAGCCACCCCATGTTCAACCTCCACCCTGGAACTCCACACAGCAAACAGCGGCCTCTGCAGCCGGAATGTCCCCACATTCTCAGCCGGACCCTGCAAAAGGAGGTCACATTCCCAGGCATTCTTAAATGACTATAACTTGGACAATCCAGCACCTCCTGCCCTCACAAGAGCCTGGCCCACCTCCAAAATGCCCCCAGCGTGCTGCCCAATATTTCTTCAGGAACACACCCCATCATCTTCCCCTGATCCCCTTCCACAAATGGCAACACCACCTCCTGTCACCCCTGCTGAGGGTGCCAACCTCCTTTCCAGCCACACTCACACAGAGGCCTCAGCAAAAGCAGGTCCCCATCCTCCCCTTCACCACTCGGTCCCAAACAGGGAGGAGGCTCTTTTGTCATTTCCCCAGCACGTCTGAGACGAGACCATGATGGGTTTTTTTGTTGTTTGTTTGCTTGTTATTTTATTGAAGTATAGCTGATTTACAATGCCGTGTTAGTCTCAGGTGTACAGCACAGTGATTCAGTTTATTATATATATATTCATACTCTTTTTCAGATCCTTTTCCCTTACAGGTT
Source organism: Pseudorca crassidens (assembly GCF_039906515.1). Lineage (NCBI taxonomy): Eukaryota > Metazoa > Chordata > Mammalia > Artiodactyla > Delphinidae > Pseudorca > Pseudorca crassidens. Next base: position 29,339,793 of record NC_090297.1, on the reverse strand, counting down.
ATTATGAAATACTGAGTATAGTTCCCTGCGCTATACGGTAGATCCTTGTTGCTTATCTGTTTTATATATAGTAGTGTGTATGTGTTGGGATTAACAGACCATGATGTTTAATGAGGCTCCACTGAAGGTTCAAGGATATGGAAGGGAAGCGCCACACAGAGTAACCTACAGGCTGAATCTACAGGCTCGACACACACACATAAGGCCCCTCAGTGGATGTTTTCTGCCCGGCTTCCTCCTGTCTCCACAAGGCAAAGGCCAGCTCAGCTCAATCCAGACCCAACTGACACAAGGCCCAAAGGAAAAAGGTGACTTTCCCTCCCTCGGTTCAAGACCCACCACCCCAGTCCTCATTTCCCCTCCCAGGACCAGTCACTTCCTGGACAGTTGACAGAGGATCGCTGAGCCTAGGAGAAGATCCCACATCAGCCAGGCCAAGCTGGAAGCTTGATCCAGGAAAGTGAGTGGCGTGCAGGGTAACGGAGTCACAGCTGCAGCTGGATGGAGGCTCTATATCTGGGAGAGGATGGGTGGCAGCAGGCGCTGCTCTTGCCCTGGCTGGGCCCTGATGCTGCCACTACCCCGTGGCAGCCTCCAGGCCAGAGGTCAGCCCAAGGAGACCAGCAGGCTGCCTGCACACCCAGAGCATACCATGGGTTGGAAGGAAGTCACTGATTGTCCAGAGATAATTTCAAGAACCAGTGGAGGAGGCCAGAAGCAGCAGCCCAGCCCATCAGCTGCCTTTGGTGAGCTCATCTATGCAGAGTTATGCAGCCTTCTCAGGCAAACGTCTGCTAATGATGAACGCATTCTCTGCCTGCTGGGGACCCATGCTGGGGCTGATGGGGAAGGGCAAGGAGGGTTTCAATTAAAGAGGAAATTGGGCAGAGTGGGGACCCAAGAACTAGCAAGCCTGGATAACGCCCCCCTTGGCCCCACCTTTGCCACACTCCTGGCTACTTTCTGGGGCAAGGCCAGGGCATGGGGTGTCCCTATCTGAACTCCTTCAGCCCTGTCCCCTCAGGCACTACAATTTCTTCAGGCTAGGTTGTCACCTAGCCTAGTCATCTGGAGGCCTGAGTTCCCTGTGTCCTGGGCCCCTCTCCCCAGTGGAGTTCTCTTTCCAGCCTCACTAAGTGTACCACCCATCATCTCTTAAACCTGGGATCTGCTCCCCTGGCACCTCAGGTGATATCCCTTAGACATTGTTCCTGGTGTCAGCAGAGCCTGCATAGGTGCTAGCTGGGCCAGGCCCAGCCATGACTGACAAGAAAATCAGTGTTGAAGACTGACCTTGTTTGAAATCAGATAGAAAAATTACAACCAGGTAAATTAGAAGAACCAGTGAGGAGGCACTCTCTCTAATAATGGTTAAACACTAGATTTAGATAGAAATGTTTTTCATTCAAAATCAGACAGGAGAAAAATTGAACAATATAGGCTATGAAATACGTTATAATGTAGAAAAGTGGTCATATCATGCTATACTAATGAAGGAGGCCTCTTGTGAAAACAATCTACTAAAGGAAACAGAAGGTGGTTTTAGAAAGTCCTCAGTTTTCGTTTTCAATCATTTTCTTAAATTGACCCTCTGCTTTCTGTCCCTATAGTCTTAACTTTTCCAGTGTGTCTTATAAATGGAATGAAATAGTATGTCGCCTTTTGAATCTGTATTCTTTAACTTAGTGTAAGTTTTCATTTCTCTTGGGTAAATATCTAGGGGTAGAATTGCTGGGTCATAGGGTGGGTGTATGTTTAACTTTATCAGAACCTGCTGAGCAGTCTCCAAAGTGCTGTATCATTTTGCATTCCTAACAGGAATGTAGGAGAGTCCCAGTTTCTCTGCATCCTCATAGGCACTTGTACTGTCAGGTTTTTTTACTTTAGCCATTCTAATAGGAGTATAGTAGTATATTGTTGTAGTCTTATAAGTTGGCTCTTTAAAGCAAGCGAAAAAGAGTGAAGTGATAACACTCCACTCAGCTGATTCTGACCTTGGCCATATGACAAGCTCTGGCCAACGGGATGTGGATAGAAGAGACAGCGTGTGAGTTTTGAGTCTCGGCCTTAAGAGTCATACAGTGTTTCTTCTTGCCTCTCAGGGAGCTTTGACTTCAATCATGAAAATAACATGTCCCAGGTTGCCACTGGCCCAGAATGAGATGTGGAGTACAGCCACCTTAGTCAGTATGTGCGCCCACAGCCTAAGCAAAACACCCGTCAACCTTCAGATTTGTGAGCAGGAAAATAAATACTTATTGTGATTTATCATGGTGTTTGGGGTGGTTTGTTACATAGCATTATTGTGGCAGTAGCTGACTAATACAGTAGACAATTTACAGATCATATTTAAATGTTTTCAACAGGGGGTTAAGTGAATAAGCTCATTTATACATTCAATAAATTGAATTTTTAAATGGGGGGAAGTAAGTAAAACAAAAGTGTTAGATGAAAAAGGAGCTAATTGGTTAAGAGGCAGGCAGATGTAAAGAGGGCTAGTTAAGGAAAGATTGTAAGTCATAACTTAAGTCTTCATTAGAAGCCTATGAAGACAAAAAAATGGCAGAAAAATGGAATCACTGATGTGAAGGACAAACTTTAAGAAAAGGAGAAAGGGATTTAAAAAGTAAAAAAATGACACATAAGGAAGGGAAATAACTGAGATCTAATATACAGAAAATTAGTGTTTCTAAAACACATACAAAAATAGAACCAAAGAAATGATCAAAGGTATAATAGATGAAATGTGTTCTCTTAGAAAACTGAGTGTACAGTTTGAATCACTAAATGGCAGATAAAAATATTGAAAAACAAATTAAGGCCTACACGTATCCTCATTAAATTTAGGTTTTTAGTATAAAAAAATTATCCTCAAAGTAGGCTTACAGAAAAGAAAGTTGGTTCCTGCAAACAAAAAACAAAATCAGGCTTAGATTTGCACTCTAGGACTATGCTGTCCACTGCAGTGGTCACTATCCACACAACAGCTGAGCACTTGAAATGTGACTGAACTGAAATACGTTAAAAGTGTAAAACACACACCAGTGTTTGAATACATAGTACAAAATGAAATAGTATCTCAATAATTTTTATGTTTATTATATGTTGAAATGACAATGTTTGGAATATGTTGAATCCAATAAAATATATTAATTTTATCTATTTCTTTTTACTTTTTAAATATGGATACCAGAAAATTTTAAATTACATATATGGCTGCTCTAAAATAGGGGTTGGCAAGCTATGGCCTGTGGGCCGAATCTGGTCCTCCGCCTGCTTTTGTAAGTAAAGTTTTATTGCAACACTGTCACACTCATTTGTTTCCATATTTCTATGCTCTTCCAGGCTACAATGATAAGATTGAGTAGTTGCAAGAGAGATCAGATAGCCTGAAAAGCATAAAATATTTGTAACTGAGTCATTTTCAGAAAGTTTGACAACCTCTGCACCAAAATATCGTGTGAAAATTTCAAACGAATTTTGAGATTAAAAGGTAGTATAATGTCTAGATAGAGCCAAACTCTCACTTACATGTGTTTTTCCCCTTTCAACTTGGCAGAGATTTATTTTCTTCCTTTTTTCTTCCTTATTTTCCTTTCCTTTTCTTTCTTTTCTTTTTTTTTTTTCATGATAAAACCTGGTGTGGGTGACAACTTGAGGGAAACGGATACCCTTAATAGGCTATTGAAAAGGGCGTAAATTTAATCTCTACCTTTCTGGATGGCAATTTGTAATAGATATCAATACTGTAGATCTAGGGTTCATGGGAGGAATTCAGGAAGATCTTTTATGAACTTGAGTGAGAAATTGTTGCATCTTTATTTTTACTAAACTCTAACTGAAATTTAGCATTTCCTTTAGTTATAAATGTAGGCATGGTAAGCAGGAAAAATGGTCCCCAAAGATGCCCAGGTCTTAATTCCAGGAATCTGTGAATGTGTCACCTTACAAGGCAAAAGGAACTTTGCAGAAGTGATTGAATCAAGGGTCTTGAGATGGAGAGATTACCCTGGATTATTCCAGTGGGCCCAATGTAATCACAAGGATCCTTATAAGAGGGAAGCTGGAGAGGTAGAGTAAGAGAAGGAGACGTGCCGAGGGAAGAAGACGTTAGCGATGCAGGGCCACAAGCCAAGGAATGTGGGCAGCTTCTAGAAGATGAAAAAGACGAGGAAATGGATTGTCTGTCCCCCAGGGCCTCCAAAAGGAAAGCAGTCCCCAAACACCTAGATTTTAGCCCACGGACATTAAGTTTGGACTTCTGACCTCCATAAAGTAAGAAAATAAAACTAAGTTTGTGGTCATTTGTTACAGCAGCAATAGGAGGCAAATACGGTAGGCCAAACAATGGTAGAATTAGCACCTTGTCACCCATAAGAATCAGGTATTTTCATATCAGATTACAGTTCTTGTAAGTATCTCAAAATATTGTTTACACTTATCAACTCCAAATTGTCAATAGTTAACAGACCTGCTTCTAGATCCTGATATTAAATGTATTTCCCCCAGTGTATTTCTCCCGGTCTACTGCTTTACTTGGTTTGGCATAAGGTATTTTTGTCTTATAGGAACTTTAAATGCTGATATAACTAGAATAATCAACCTTTTCTTTTGTAGCTCTTGCAGTTTGTATCTTTCTTAAGAGAATCTCACCTATCTCACTGTTATAAACATAGCTTCCTACATTTTTTCCTAATATTTGTTTCGTTTATTTTAAAGGTTGTTTTTAATTTATCTGAAGTTTGGTTTTGTGCATGATATGAGGTAAGAGTCTACACTTATTTATTTTCTAGATGGTGATCCAGTTGACTCAACATTGCTTATCTTTTCTTTGCTTATTTAAATGGCCACATTTATCTGATACTAAATATACTTAATATCCCTTAATTTAATAAGCATTTACTGAATTCCTACTTTTTGCCAGGCACTACTGTAAGCAGAAGAATTGCAGTGGACAAGACAGACAAAAGAAAGCAGGAAAAAGAAAAAACAAAGCAAAAAACAAGACGAAAATGCAGAATTACATGATCAATTTTGACAACAAATAGAACTGGATTAAATTTCCCTATTGTAAAACAAGGACTCTTGTTTTAGGCCAAAAAAACAAATTCAATTGCACTCTAGTCCAGGAATAGTCAAATAAACAAGAGGAATCTGACAGAAAGCCTAGAAACAGATCCTAGCAGTGGGTCATAAGGTGGGTGCCCTTTCAAATGTGGGGTAAAAGAGTGGATTAGTTAACACATGACATTGGGGGAACTGGTTGACTATTTGGAGGGGAAAAAAGTTAGATCCTTAGCTCCCCCTCATCAAAATAAATTCTCAATTGCCAAATAACTTTAAACTACTAAATTTTAGAAGAACCAGAAGACTATATGGGTGAATATTTATCTGATTTTATAGTGAGGAAGGTATTTCTAAGCACAGTTTTTTAGAAGAAAACACAGAGGGAGAGAATGACAAATCTGAAAGCATAAAAATGAAACCATTATGTAAATCAAAATATCATAAACAAAATTAAAAATCAAACAAAAAGTAGGAAACTAAGAAACAGGTAAAGTGAAGAACTCTTACAAATCCATAAGGAAATCTGAAAACCCATTAGAAAAATGAGCAAACGACATAAATATGAAATGATAGAAAACTACAAACAGCAAATAAATATTTGAAAATTTTCAGCATCGCTAGTAATAAAAGAAATTCAAATTAAAACAATGAAACATATATTTTGCTTGTCATCTTAGCCAAGCTTTTAAAAAAATCACAGTACTTAGAGCTGGCAAAGGTTGAGAGGAAAGGAAACTATTTTGCTCTATGGGGGGCGTGAGAATTGTCACAACCATTCTGTAAGGCAATTTATTTATATGGATCAAAGGCTGTAAAATGTCCATACCCTTTGATAAAGCAATTCCATTTATAACAATTTCTCCTAAGGAAATAATTAGAGATGTGCACAAAGATTTATTTGCAAGGAGGTTCCTAGCAGTGTCGTACACAATAACAAAAGAATAAAAACCAACCAAAAAAATGAAGATAATTTACTTACAGTCCTCTACACTAGGGGATTTGTTAAATAAATCATGTTAGAGTCATATGATGGAATGTTATGAGGTCATTAAAAATCACATTTCCAATCATATTTCATTTTAAGGGATGATGCTCAAGGTGTGAAGTCAAGTAAAAATAAAAAGAACACTAGACTCTATTGATTGTGTGATAAATGTCGCAAGTCTGTTCAGTTATATAACACGTTCCAACTTCCACCCACCCCCAACTTTCTGCTGCTTCTGCCAGTTGTGGCTTGTTTCCCTAGCACCATCTTCTCTCTTGGTGTCTCTGCCACTCCCCAAGGACCCCCACCTTTGATGGACACTGCCCCTCTCAGCAGGCACCTTTATCTCCCATGGGCTTCCAACATCTCCATCCAGATCCACTGTCAATGCATTGAAGTCATCTGTACCAAAACCTACTTGGGACTTGCAAGTTGAAATAGCTAGATGAAAAGAAGAATTTATGGCTTCACATGACCAAACCATGGGAAGCAGAGAGGTGTACTTGAATGGCAGAAATGACCAGAGCCAGGACTGTGACTGCCCTCCAAACTTTTGCCACCTCTGCTTCTCCTGATGTGTGGACTCTGTTCTCTCCTACTCAGGCTGAGCTCTCCCACAGGGTAGAAGTTGTCTCCAATAATTTCAAGGACCATATCTCATGCCTTTGCCTTCAGAGAAAGATTGACTCTTTCCCCTTAATTCCAATTTAAAACTCTCAGGGAAGTTTCCTAATTGGCTGGGCCCATGTGGCTATCAGGTTGAATCCTGTAACTGGAAGCTCCCACTTGAACCACAGGGTTGGAGCGGGGGATGAAGCAGTTTCCCAGAAGAAGGGAGGGGTAGCAAGTGGGCCAAACTCCTCTCTCTCAGTGGAGTGCTAATGGAATGCTGTTATGTCTCCAAGGTCTTATGGGGGTTTTAGTCAAATGGTCCTTTCTATTTTTGCTGAAGTCCCCTCCCTCCTTCCCAGGTACATACACAGAAGTCCATGGGGCTGGGCCATGGGAAAAATCGGGGTTAGAACCACGAGATGCTCAGCCTCACCTCTCCCATATGGCCCCAAGGCTCTGTAACTAGCTATCATCCATTGCATGCCTTCTATGTGCCAAGAACTCTAAGTACTTAAGTTGTCTATAACCAGCCTGGCCATCTCAGCAGGTGGGGGGTACAAAGGCAGACACATCTGTGAGTATGTTTCCAATTATTTAAGTGTCCATCAATCTTAATAATAGGATCTGGTGAGTCCATCTTAAGGCCTCTGTCCCCATCCCTTCTGAATTATTCAAAAGTCCTAGGTGCTCATGGAGTCCAAAGAGGTCAAACTTACTTCCAGACACCACTAGAGAAAGAAACAGGATGCCCCTCCCAGCTGAAGGCTGGTCCTGCCTGCCCAGTGGACACCTGTCCACCAGCAGGTCTGAATACTGCCAGCACCACCTGGGCAAGGGTCCCAGCTCTTTTATTATCCATATGTACCCCTCCACATACACCCCAAAAAGGTCTTGTTACCTCTCAGTAAGTCTGCCCACTGGCCTCATATTTGCATCACTCAGAGGAAGACTCTGAGTAGCTTCCCCAAACAAGGAAGCTCTGCTCCATCTCTGTCTACCCAGAGAAATAGCTGGTGACTTCCGGATATGAAAACATATCCGGAAGTTTGTACCTTGTTACATGTATGGTTATCTTGTTTCATTCTCTCCACAACTGATGACTTGGACACCACAATTATCCCCCACCTTATAGATTAGGAAGCAGGGAAATGGGCCCAAGTTCACCCACCTACCACCGGTGGAGCTGGTATTCAGACCCAGCTCTTTCTGGCTTGGCATTCACAGATGCTGAGCTGGCCCTGCCTAGCTGCGTCTTCTCTCAGGGTAAGTTTTCTTCCAGGAGACACTTCAGTCCCGGGAGAAATGGTGATGGCCCTGTGCCACCAGCTCATCAGAAATGCTGGAGCATGGCTGGATTCCAGAGCTGGACACAGCTCAGGCATAAGATGGGAAGCCCTCTGAACACTCCATATTCGCCTAAAGAGTAAAAGCTAAGAAGAAACACGGTATATTGTTAATAGTATTTATTGTTAGATGTTGGGACCATGCATCATTTTAATTTTCTTCTTTATAATTTTCTGTATTTTCCTGGTTTCCAACAATAAACATGGATTACTTTTATCGTTCAAATAACATTAAAGAATATATAAATGTATTTTTAATTTTGGCTAAAATGTCTGCACCCTAATGCTAATGCTTTTCCATATCTCCACATCATAACAGTGTCCTTCAAAAGATCCTATGTGGGGCTTCCCTGGTGGCGCAGTGGTTGGGAGTCCGCCTGCCGATGCAGGGGACACGGGTTCGTGCCCCGGTCCGGGAAGATCCCACATGCCGTGGAGCGGCTGGGCCCGTGAGCCATGGCCGCTGAGCCTGTGCGTCCAGAGCCTGTGCTCTGCAACGGGCGAGGCCACAACAGTGAGAGGCCCACGTACCACAAAAAAAAAAAAAAAAAAGATCCTATGTGTCTGTCTGACTGTCTGTCTGTCTGCCTAGGAGGCAATGTATCAAAAGCTCTAACTTAGCTCTGCCTCCGTTGTGTTGGAATGACGGTCTGGACCCTCAGCTAATGAGTCATCCCCCTCAGCCACGCAGCACTTCCCACACATGGACTGTTTTCATGGACCCGATGGAGCAGGTGTCATCATTTCCCTTTGACAGATGAAAAAAACTGAGGTTTGGGGACATTAAGTCACTTGCTCAAGATCAGCTTGTGAACTCTGGCTTTCTAGCACTCCTTACATCCAAGGCAGAGTCAGCCGTCAGCGAAGGTGGGGACATGCTGTAGCCCTGTGATTTTGCAGCCCTGTGTAGTTTTGCAGTCAGCACACTTGAGTTGAAATCCTGACTTGGTCATTACAAGCTGTGTGACCTGAACACGTTGACTTACCTTCTCCAAGTCTCCAGTTCCTCAGCTGTGCGATGGGGTTACTGTAAGGAAGAAAAGAGACAACAGCGTTCACACCTCTGGGATGGCTATAATTTTTTAAAATTTTTACTGAGGTATAATTGACCTATAACATTATGTTAGTTTCCCATGTACAACATAATGATTCGCTATTGTAAATATTGTGAAATGATCACCACAATAAGATCAGTTAGTATGTGTCACCACACAGAGTTATGACATTTTTTTTTCTTGTGATGAAGACTTTTAGGATGTCTCTGAGCAACTTTCAAATGTGCAACACCGTTTTGTTAACTATAGTTACCATGCTGTACATTACATCCCCTGGATTATTTATTTTGTAACTGAAAGTTTGTCCCTTTTGACCCCCTGCGCAAGACATTTTTTTTTTTTAAAAAAAAGGAAAATAACAAGTGAAAAGGATATAGAGAACTCTGAATCCTCACACACCACTGGTAGGAATGTAAAATGATGTAGCTGCTGTGGAAAACATTTTGGTAGTTCCTCAAAAATTTAAACATAGAATTACCATATGACCCACAATTCCATCCTAAGTTATGGACCCAGAAAGAATTGAAAATGGGAGTTCAAACAAAACCATGCACACCCAGCACTATTCACAATAGCCAAAAGGTAGAAATACCCCCAAATGTTCATCAGCTGATAAATGGATAAATAAAATGTGGTATATCCATACAGTGGAATATTATTCAGCCATAAAAAGGAATGAAGTATGATGTATGCTACGATATGAATGAACCTTGAACACATTATGCTGAGTTGAAAAAGTCAGACGCAGAAGCTCATATATTGTATGACTCATTTCTATGAAATAGCTAGAGTAGATAAAACCACAGAGACAGAGCAGATGAGTGGCTGCCAAGGGCTGGGGTGGGGGTAGAGGTGAGGGATTGGGGAGTGACTGCTTAATGGATATGGGGTTTCCTTTTGGAGTGATGAAATATCTTGGAATAAAGGTGATGCCACTGTACTGTACATTTTAAAACAATTTAATGTTGTGTGAATTTTATCTCAATAGAAAAAGAGAGAGAAGATTGAAGCTCGTAGTACTGAACCCGGCATATAGTAAGTGTTCATGTAATAAGTGCTAATGTTTCAGACAGATTGCAGGGACACAAACTCTGAGCCCCGAGCAGCCTGCTGCCGCCATAGGCTGGACAAGAGGGGGTGCAGAGGGGCTTCCCCAAGCACTGAGGCCCCAGCCCCAAACCCCAGCTAGACCACGAGGACCTCAGGGGCTCACTCTGCATCCCAGGCCGGCCTGAGGCTGACAACGGTGAACGGGCCCGGCAGTACCTTTGCCACCCTCTGCCACATTTGCATCCCAAATCCCCTCCCTCTAAATCTCACCACCGGCAGGAAAGGAGACAAGGAAAGACGCAAGACGTTGCCCCATTGGCCCCACTGCCTGATTCAGAGCCAGGCTGACCCATCACCTCGCATCTCCCAGGAGAGGCAACATCTGAGCAAGAGACAGCCCCAGGCTCCTCTCACCATATCAGATGCTCTAGCGTTGCTCACCCAAGATGAGTCTAAGCTCTGTGCTCCAAGAGCCTAAAACCAGGAGACGGAGGCTAGGAGAGTGGGAGAGGGACAGGGGAGGAACATAGTGGAGAACTGGAAGCTTTGTTCCCAGCATGGCCAAGTTCCATATCTCAGCATGGTAATGATAAATGTCTTTGTCCTCCAACCCATCCCACCCCAGGATAGGGGAAGTTGATTGGTAGAGGAAGAAATGGAGTGAACCACACAACCAGGTCTTCTTTCACTGCCCATCAGCAGCACACTTGACAGAGCTGAGCATAAGGGAGGACCCACTGGAGACTGGTTCAGCCCAGGAGATCCTTATCCAGGAGGGTCTGCCCCTCCCCTCCCAGGACCTCCTCAAGGCCCTGGGAGCCTACAGGTGGAGGCTGAGCTTGCCTCCTTCCTTCCTTCCAAGCCCACTATCCCTCTTTGCAAAGAGAGGCTTAAATGCTAAAATGGAAGTATCCCCACCTCCCTCCCACCCTGCAGATCCCCTAAGCCCCGCCTGAATGCATGTGAAGAGGAATCTTGTCCTCAGGGAGCTGCGCCAACACTTGGCCACCTTGGAAAGGATGGGGCTTCCTGTTCAATTAACATGCATGTGACAGGCAGGGGTGGTGAAGGTGTCAGCATGTAAGGAATTAGAAAAACACTTCGTGATTTTCTCCCTGGCTCCAAGAAGAGGGAAAGCCTACAGTTCTGCACCAGGAGCCAGAAGCCCTTTTCCTACCTTTGATAATAGTGAGGGTGTGTTTTCTTTCATTTAAACTCTGCCAAACTTTAATTTAAAGTTTCTCTCGTTTAAATATGTCCTGGCCACAGAGTGTACAGCGATGAGCTGCCAGAGGGAAGCGGAGCGGGAAAGAGTATTGGCCGTGAGGACATTGCTGCTGCTCTAATGAAAAACTGTGTCCCTGGGAGAAGAGGGAGGGTGAGAGGGCAGGCGGAGAGAAGCCCTGAGACCTGGAGAGGGAGCACGGCATAGAGGGGGGTTCCCAGGGAACCAGGCAGGCCCAAGGACCCAGTCAGTGCCCCCCACTTCCCTCCCAGCTCTCCCCTCTGCTCATTCCAGGCAACATAGGGGCAGACACCTCAACAGGGCCATGGTTTCCACAGTGGGGTGTCCCTGCCACCACCACCCCCAGCCCACCCAAGACATCACACTGGAAGGTGCAGATTCCGCCATGGCTGCCAGGTCTCTATGAAGAAAGGACTTCTTCCAGGTAAACCAGGAGAGGAGGGGAGGAGAGGACCAGAGCCAGTGCCAAGGTGTCTGCAGGGCCACGCAACCCCCTGTGCTCCCTCAGAAGCCTCCGACTTGAGATACATACACCCTTGGAAGGGAGACATGTAATTAGGCCATTAGCAGGGCTGAGGCACTAGGTCACCACGTGACGGTGGGCAGGTGCCGCCCCCCTCTGGGCCTCGGTGTCTTCTGAATAAGAGGCACAGTGAGTACTTGTTGGGTTTTGATTTCCCAAGACCCATTTCCTAATATCACCCAGATTTTTGGGGGGTGGAAAGCAGAGTGAGGGCACCTCTCCCACGTTGAATACTGACTTGGCAAAAAGAAAATTCCAGGTGACTGCCTTGTGGTCTGGAAGATGAGTTTTCTTCCTCCTCCTGAAGCCAGCACAGCCAGGGAACGGGCGTGCGACCCCTGCTCACCCTCCCGTGTGACCCTCGGAGGGATGCCACAGCAGAGGGGCCAATGGCGGTCAGTCCTGACCCCAGCTGCACACCCCAAACTGTGCCAGACGGAACCCCACATTCCTTTCAGCCTGACCACCCATCACCCTTAGTCCCCTCCTGTTTCTGAGGCCAGTTCTCATGTCCCCTCTTGTGTCAGAGAACCTCAAAGACTTCCGGCCAACGCCCTTCTGCTTAACTTGCCCGAAGCCCATTTCTGTCACTTTTAAACGAGAACCAGATTGGCCCCGACTGACCCCAGATGGACTGGGTGTTCCTCCTCCGTGTGACAGCCTTTAGCTCTCACGGGCCGTGCGTTTATAAGGTGAGCGGAGGTCAACAGGTGGAGGGCAAGGCCCTTGTGTCGGGTTTGTTTTCAGAGAGGCATGGCTGCGCCTCCCCCCCGCCCCCCACCCCCGTAAACGCTCTTACCACCACTAATTGCGGCTCACCCCTCCTATCATGGAACTGGGGCTCTCTGTGTCCTTTACTGCTCAGTTGTGCCTTCCCTTTGCAGTCCTTCAAAGGCCTCCCCCAGCTTTGTCGTGTCCTGCAGAGATCTCATTAGTTTCTGCTGTCTCCCTCGGAGTGGCATCTGAAGGGAACGCTCACCTTCGCGTCCTCATCTCTTCTCAGCTCCCGTTTCTGCTGACTCTGCTGCACAGGTGTTACTCTCCTGGTCTGGGGAAGGCGCGGAGGGGGAGAGCCTCGGCAGGGCTGCAGGACCCGGCACTGGTCCCTGCTTGTTCACGGGCAAGGCTCTGTCTCCCGGGCCTCCATTTTTCCATTTGTAATAAGATGGGCCATGTCTCACCCAGATCTCATCCTTGACGGTAGAGGACGGGGTGTGAGGCTGCTATACGCCATCCAGCAGAGAGACTGAGAAGCAAGCTGGGGTCCAGCCATGGGATTTTCCCAGGACTATTGACTACAGCCGCCTCGAGACCTGCCTGCCTCCAGTCTCACTGGGTTCTGCTCCATCTTCCAGTTTCCACACCTAATTTTTTTCTCCTTTGCTTCAGATCTCCCAGAAGCTTCACGTTGCTCCAGACTCTTTCTGCTGTGGCTCCATTCATCCAGAAGAGGGGTTCAGTCCCAAACAGTGAACGACCATTCATTGGGAGTGGCACAGACCAATCAGAAAGATGCCCTGGAGGGAGCCCTGAGGCTCCCTGCTGTGCCCAGAATTAACCCTTTAGTGTGGGGTGATAGGGGGCACATAATAAAGGGCCTGGGGGAGCTCTTGGGCGTCTGGGACAGCAACTCTTTACCGGAACGAATGTCTTTCACTATATCCTGCACTGGTGCTGTTAGGTTTCTCTACCCATCCCTCATCTGTGTAACCAACGCCCTGCATAAGTCCCTTCTGTCCTAAAGGTTTACTGAGGTGTCTCTTTGCCTGGCTGGATCCTAACTGATATAACATCTGACATCAGAATTCCTCTGAGGGAAGCAAATGTCTCTGTATGAGAAAATACCTTGATAAGGCACTTGGGGGAAGGTAGCATCCTGAGGGTATGATGTGACTGGAGACAAGGAAGCAAAAGAGATAGTTAAACTGCTCTGCATGGGAAATAGTGGGAATTCTCAGGTAGGGGAGAGGAAGAGAGCAAAGGGGAAAATAATAAAACAATGTAGCAGGCTGCCACTCAGGTAGTGGAAATGGCTCAGGGTCTTTTAGGAATGGAAATATCAAAGATGAGCTTTTATGTTGCTGGCATTCTTGCAATCTATAAATCCCTTCTTCTCCCCATCCTCTGGAAATGTCTACTACCCACAGAGACTTTGTGTCCCCGGCCATGCTTTGTTTTAGGGGTGAGGCTGATTTTGTTTAATGGAACATAAAAAGAAAAGATTGAGGTCTGTGTCTGGGCGGACTCAGGGTGAAACTGACAGCACCAGCAGTGGGGGGTGAGAAGATGCCCAAACAATTAATTCCGTGCAAGCAGGAGCTCAAAGCTAGAAATGACAATGAGAATAAAGAGCTGACCTTCCGTAGCGCTTAGGATGTGCCAGGCTCTGCTCTAAGCATTGCACTGAACTAACTCATTTAATTCTCACAACAAGCCTAGGAAGTAGGTACTATTGCTATGTGACTTCTAAGGATGTGGAAACCGAGGTACAAAGCAACTGAGTAACGTGGATCCCTCTAGCAGGGGCTAGAGCTGGGATTTGAACTCGAGACAGTCTGAGCTCCTAACTGGTCCGTATGAGAAGCCCTCCAGGCGTGTGCAAGAATCTTGGGAGGCTTTCAGCCTGCAGTCTGTTGAACGGGAGGTTGAATCCATCTGACCTGGATTTTAAGGAACAGGATGAGCCTAACTGGTGTCTGGGTTTATCTACGTTTGCATCATCTCTTTGACTAGCTCCGAGTTCCCCCCAGGGCAGGGACAGTAGTTTATTCCTCTGTGTCCTCAGATCTACCAAGGGGCCTGGGATAAAGCAGGACAAGGCTCAAGTTCACGTTTATTACCCGAAGCGAAGCAGTGGATGGGAGGGAGGAAAGGAAAGACCTAAAGGGAAGCCAGCACGTTCGTCTAGGCCAGGCTGGAGCTGAATCCAGGACCGAGGGAGACATTTGTCGCCTCTGTTACCTCTCCTCCCAACCCCTCCCCGGTGCTAATTCCAGCACTGCCACCTCCCATGTGGGGCGCGAAGCTGTGGATTTTTCCTAATTGAGAAGGAAAACATCTTCTGTCTAGTCAAGGCAGCTACATCGAGGCGGGACTGTGGAGGCGAGCAGCACGAGCTGGCAGCAAACACCCAACTAGATTCGGAGCCGCTTTTTCTGCCACTGTGGCGCATTTAAGTCTCCCTGTGTTTTAAAATGTAAGAGCCACGACACCCTCTTTGAAAGCCCCAAAGAGAGAGTGTGATGACATCTCAACAGGGACAGCTCTCCAGGGAGGTGCAGAGGGGACGAGGGGACTCTACAGCAAAAGAGGAGTCTCTCTCTGCAGTACTGTCTCTTCGGGATTTATCCCAGCATTCTTTATTTCATTTTCATGTGATAAAAATTGAGATGTACAACTCTTGTCTCAGCAAACACGGGCGTCAGTCAGCTGGAAAGAGCTTTGTTCTCCCACGTGGGCGGGTGACGGGCAGGAGACAGGCTCTTGGGAAACATTTCTGGGGACCATGGGGATAGAAGTCCCTCCTTTATCATCCCTCATCCAGCATGTGTGCACACATGCATGCAGTGCACACACGCAAGCACACACAATACACACATGCGCGCACACACACACATGTGCACATAGCTCTTCTCCCCAAAGTCAGGCCCCAATTCACAAGGAGCCAGAACTCCAGATCTGTCCCAAGTTCAAAAGACCTCTATCAGTGACACCTGCGGACACCTCATCTCCTCCCGGGGACAGAGCGCGGCTGGCGTTGCTGGGATCAGGGAACTAGAAGCTGGGGCGCCACAGGGCTCTGCGTCAGTAATCTAGGCACGAGATACTGCTGGCCGGGACTAGAATGATGGTATATACAAACAGGAAGGGAGGGGCAGATTCCGGAGATATTTGGGAGGGAGACCTGGCAGGACCTAGCGATTGGATGGAAGCAGAACAGTAAGAGAGATGGAGTCCACGTAAGGGGAGGGGTCGCAGCTTTCTGGCTCAGGTGCCTGGGTTGATAGAGTTGACTTTCCCTGACACAGAGAGCCCTGGAGAGGAAGATGGTGAACTCTGTGTTGGCCATGGTGAGCCTGAAGGGCATCCCAACAGAGATGGCCGGCGGGCAGTGGGATATGCAGGTCTGGTGTACAAGATAGACGCCAGACTGGAGATAGAGATTCAAGAGTCCTCGGCACATGGATGGCAATTGTAGTCTCCCAAGGAGTGGAGAGGGAAGAAGGCCAAGTGCAGAGCCGTGAGGATCAACAATACTGAAGAGCCTAACGAGAAAGATGAGATTGAGAACTTAGGGTCCGGTGATGGGCAGAAAACCAGGAGAGTGTGGTACCTTTGGAGACCAAAGCGTGTCCCAAGAAAGTGGGTGTGACCCTCAGTCCCAAAGGCTGCAGGCTGTCGGGCAATATAAGGACAGAGGGGTGACCGTAGGATCTAGCATCAGGGGTGCCACTGTTGACCTTGGAAAGGTCTTTGCGGAAGCAGAAGACTACCCACATAGGTAGCCTGGCTTCAGGCAAGAAGGAGAGACAGGGTCAGAGCCACAGGGGCCACCAGGACTCTCAACAGGGGTGTTGTTGTTGATGTGTGTGTGTTTGTCTCTTTGGCGGCTTAATCTTTACAATGGAAGAGCCTTCCGTAGGTTTATAGGTTAAAGTGGGAAAAGCAGTACGGAGGCAGAGGTTGTGAATCCAGGAGAGAGGAGTTACTCGTGGAGAAATGTCCCAGGAGAGAAGGTGGAAGGCATGGAGTCAAGGGCGCAGATGGAAGTTGACAGAACGGCAAGAGGAACAGCTCCTCATCTGGGGTGGCAGGGGGAGTGAGTGGCAGGCTGTGTCCCAAGAATGCTTCCAGGAGGGGGAAGGAAGGGCCTCAGCCTCGAGAGCCTGGGGCAGCACTGAGGGTTTGGAGCAGTCGGGAGAAGTGGAAAGACTGCTGAGCAGGAACAGAAGGGCCACTCAGGGACCCGGCAGTGACCCTTCCTTCATTCCAGCTGTTTGCTGCTCTGTTACGTGATCGCCTCTTCCTGCAGCCCCAAGGGTAGCAGCTTCTCAAGCCTTCCCAAGCCTGTCTGCGGCCAGGGAAGCTGATGGGACCTTGGAGAAAGAAGACCGTAGTCTAGCTGAGGAACAGCCCCCAGCTGAGCCGCTGGCAACGCCCTGGGCCACTGCGGGGGGCAGTGAGTCCCCCGTTGTCAAGAAGTCTAAGCCAGGGATCTCAGCTGGGCTCTGCCGTGGGGATTCCCAGGCTGGGAGGGAAGCTAGGCTCCGGCACTCCTGTCCTATCCTGCCCTGGGTTCTAAAGGCATGGGACAGGGTCTGTTTCTCCCTCTGCTGCACTCAGGTTGGGAGGGGTGATGCTGAGTCCGGCCAGGCCAATGCCCTGTCGACACTCTCCTCAGCCCCCCGGCCCTGCGTGGCTCTTGGGAGCCCCCACCCCACCCTCCCAATCCTGATATTCTGAGAAGCCCCACCCATTCAGGTTCATTTCCTGTTCAACTCTGTCGACCAAGGCCTCTCTCATCTTTAGAACATCCCAAGAGGCTCTGGGTATTTGTCTTCTGTAATTTTCAGATGAAGAGACTAAGAGTCAGAGAAGTTAGGACTTTTCCAGGATCGCAAAGCCAGTGGGTAGTAAAACTACATGCTGTGACTCTGGGTTGTGTCCCATCTGTTACACTCTACACAGCTGGGCCCAATGCCGCCACCTGGAAGACCTCCTGCCCAGCCCTGGGCAGATGCATCAGTGCTCCAGCCACACGGCTGAGTAGTGAAGCTGCCCCCTCCCCAAGCCTTCTCCATAACAATCACTGAAACTGGCCACAGCTGGAGCTTCCAAGGATGGGCCCCAGATGCTCAAATGCCCTCAGGTCGCAGCTCTCCCCTCCCTCTGCCTCAAGAGTTGATCCAGAGAACCCGCCACTCAGCTGAGGGTCCTAGTCCATCCAGCCAGGGAAACTGTTTTTCCCAGCTCATTAATCCTCAGGGAATCCTAGTAAAAGAGGTGTCCCTCCCTTGCAGATGAAGGAACTAAAACTCAGAGAAGTAAAGCGACTTCCTCCAGGTCACACAGCCAAAAGTATCCAGGCTGGATCAGGAACCTGGTTCTCCTGATTCTGAAACTAGTGTTGCTTCGCCTCACCCTACTCCCTCTCTGGTTCCCCCGAAAGCCAGACTCGATCTTCTCTCCAGCTAGATGGCAGATTCCAGATATAAGGACCGAGTCTCCTGGACTGTACAGGTGCAAATCATCAGATGCAAGCTCTCCCTGCCTCTCTCTTGAGGTCTCTGCGGCAGCACCTCAAGAAAGTTCTGGCCAAATGCCTAGGGAGCTGAGGACTGCCTAGCATGGAGCTAGGAAGACACCGTCACTTGCTGAAGATCCCTGAGGGCTGCCAGGGGACACTGGAGTGGCCACATCCTGAGTGATCCCAGGGGCCAGAGCTAAGACCACTGGGGAGGTGGGAGGGGTGGTACAAATGGAAGTAGTGATGGAGACTTTATCTCACTCTAAGGAAAAATTCCCTGTAGCCAGGATCGTTGCCCAGAGACGGAAAACCTTGCTTTAGGCTAGTATAATCTTCCTGTCTGTGGTGAGGAGGGTAACCTCCTCCCAAATCAGGATGCCATAAAGAAATTCCTGCAACAGTTAAAGGTCAAACTAAACGATCCCAAATGCCCTTTCTCACTCTGAGCTCTTGTGGTGCAGCCTGTGAATCCCAATCTCTCTCTCTCCCTCCCTCCCCCACGGGCCCACCAGTCTCACACTCACATCTGCACCCATTTTTATGAATATTTAAATGTCATCTGATTGCATTATGCGTCACAATCAGAAAAAAACTAGTCCTGAAAGTCCCCTCCTCTGCCTTTCCCCCCTTCCTCACTGCCTTGTAGGAGCCAGAAAAATAAATTCATCCCTAAGTTATAGCTTCTATAGTTCCCTTCTCCCCCACCCCCACCCCACCTCAGCTTTCCTGGCAGGTCCACCTGGTCCTGAGCTGCTGGGGGTGGGGAGGCCAAGGGGAGTGGGAAGACCAGGGGTTGGGGGGGTAGTTCCAGTCACCATCAGCATCCATCCACGCCAGCCCTTCCTCTCTGCCTTCATCAGCTCAGGCTGCTACAATAAAGTACCACAGCCTGGGTGGCTTATAAACCACAGACACTTATTTCTCAAAGTTTTGGAGGCTGGAAGTCCAAGATTAGGGTGCCAGTGTGGTTGGGTTCTGGTGAAGGCCCTCTTCCAGTTTGCAAACTGAGAACTCCTCACCCTCACATGACAGAAGGGGCGAGGATTCCTGTGTGTGTGGGGGGGTGGTTCTCCTTATAAGGGCACTAATCCCATTCACAAGCGCTCCACCCTCATGACCTAGTCACTTCCCAAAGGCCCTACCTCTTGAGACCATCTCACTGGGGGTTAGGACTTCAACATATGAATGGGGTGGGGGGCACAACATTCCATCTCTACACTCTCTTTGCGGCAATCGCAAGCTAGAAGCAGACAGTAGCATCCTGTCCCCAAGTCTCACCCCGGCTGTAGTGAAGTCCTCCCAGCATCCCAGTAAACAGGTCTGGCTGAGCTGGGAAGAAAGAAGCAGGACTGTATGCATAGCCATAGTGGACGGGGCCTCCCAACAGCACCTGTGACCTCAGGCCGAGGCAGGCAGGGAGCCAGGGAGTAAATACTCCAGCCTCTCTCCTCTCCCCCCCATCTCCTGTCAGGGCTTCCCATTGGCCAAACCCAACCGGAAGCCAGAGGCAGAGGAGGCTGGTGGGGGTAAGGCTAGCGCACAGGGCAGGGTAGAGGAGGGACGGGACAGGATGTGGAGGGCGGAAGCAGCAGATCCAGCATGGCCGGCCTCCCACTCTCCCCTGCCTCTCCCTGCCCCTCCACATGGCTGTCTCTCTCCTTTCCTCTCCGGACAAAAACTAATTCCTCTCACTTTCTCTGCAGAACAGTTTAGCCAATTTGTTGTTCTTATTGCCTTGGCTCCTGCCAACACCTGCCCTCAGGAGCTCACCTTCTTGCCCAAGCAGCTTATCAAGGTATTTCCCTAAACAAAGACCTTAAGGGGAATTGTGCTGTCAAGCTGTTAAGTAATCTTTTTTTTTCCATTTTTTTCACCTTAACTATTTAAAAAAGAAAGGAGGGAGGAAGGGGAATATTCCCTAAGGAATGAGTTACTATTCTGTCCCAGAAACCTCTCTGCCTAAGTCTGGAAGCAGACCGATGGGCTTTTGGGCTCCTGACAGGCCCCCATCGTCCTGGGGTAGTGACTGACGTCCTGCTTTCTCCCATGTGCCCTTCAGAAAAAAGTGAAGACCTCCATTGGGCCCCCCATCCCTGGGATCTCCACTTAAAGGGCTGCTATTTCTGCCCACCCAGAGCTGACCGTGACCCCAAAAAGCCCACTCCTGCCCTTGGAGGTCTGTCCCCCAGCTCCGAGGCAGCCCTGCCTGGGAGGATGGAGTCTGCTGCTCCCCCACGCCTCCCACTCCAGGGCCAGCAACCAGGACCCAGGGCAGCAAATGGGGCTGTTAACAAAGGCTCCCCGCTGGGGTCTGAGGTTCCCCCTCCAGGAGACTCTTCCTCAGTAAATACCACCCTCCCAGATATTCGGTTGTGACCTTTTTAAGTCTCCAATTTCCTGCCTTGGTATTTAGAGAGCAGCTTGGTCTCTGGGGAGGGAAGGGAACTGAATACTTATTCGTGGCACTTCAGAAGGCGGGGCTCCAAAAGGAGAGAAGAGAAAAGGCTCACCTCTCCCCTCCGGAGGCTGACGATGCAGCCCCGGAGCCACGATCCTCCCTGGCCTGCCGCAGGGACTTAGCAGATGCCCAGCAAGGCCATGGACTGGTCTGACTTCTGTCACTCAGGCTTCCCACACTAACATGCCCAGCGTGAGCTCACACCAGCACGTGAGAATGTCGGGAGAGTCTCTGCCTGCGTGCTCTCTGCGTGTGCCAGCGGGAAGGTGGGCACGGCGGGTGGGGGTGGTGAGTGTGGACCCTAGGTGGTGGCTGTGCCTGCAGTTGTGACGCACCTGTCCATGTGTGTACGTAAGTGGGGAGCATGGACGCGCTCACAGCACGCCTGTGGGGGAATTGGAGGCATGATCCTGTGTCTGTGCACGAGGGGCACAGGTCTGTTTGTGGACACGTACATGTATGTGCACAGGATCTGCGTATGACTCTGACTTCACGGCGTCATTAGGGACTACAGGCCAATTCCCGCAGCAGGGGAGCTGGCCCAGCAGGTAACTGCCTGTGGGTTTTCCAGGAAGCCAAGCGGGGGTTAAACGGGGTAGGGGGTGCCCTGCTCCACTTTCCCCAAAGCCCACAAACATCTGGCCTGTCATCTGAGCCCGTCTGTCCCATCCCCCTGGGGTTACCTTTTCCCTTCACATCCCACTGCTTGGCTACAAGGAGCTTCCAGAGTAGGTGAGCGTGGCTCTGCCTGGGTGGGCTTCGTGCTACCCAGCCTTCCATCAGCCAGGGCGGCCCAATGAGCCTTCCTGGACCTGGCAGGTTGAGTCCAGGCCCAAGAGCGAACTTCCAGCAAGCCCCTGGCCAGTGCCCAGGTCCCAGCACAGCAGAGTGGGCGCTCAAGAAACGTATGTGGAATTAATGAACATAGACACGGACAGCACATGCTACGCAGAGAGAGGCAATGGTGGATACAGCACATGGCATTTGGGGAACTGTACCATATGAGTGTGTACGCTCGGCAGTGGTTGGCTAGGTAAGCGTGGTACTTGCACAGAAAAAGGTCAGGACTATAAATTCAGATTGGGATTGTACCGTGGATGCTGTGATGCTGCCCAGACCACCACCACCCCCCGCCTTCGGGACCAAGGCACTCACTTCCCCAAGTGACAGAGAACATTGCTGCTGTCTGCTCTCACTAGGCTATTCTTCAGGAATTGCCTTTTAGAAGGAGGCTACCTCACCCACTGCCATGCCCCCTCCCCGGGGCCAGCTCACTGCAGGGGCACAAAGTCTGGGCTCCCTGGCTTCAACTCAGCAGTTCTCCATCTTAGAGCCTGTTTTTGATGACTTGACCTAAGACAGGCATCGTGGGCGAATAGTGATAGATAAGTGTAAGAGAGTGGAAGGAGTGAGAAGAAGAGAAGGAGAGAGGAGAGAGGATGGAGGGGGAGGCTGGGGACCAAAGATGGACCTCCGGGAAACAAGGATTGGTGAACAAAAACCAAAGAAGCGTTGGTCTGAGAGGTGGAGGGAAAACCAAAAGATCATATTGTCAGAAAGTCAAAAGAGTAGAATATTTTAAGGAAAAAGTGACTGATAGCATCAAACTCCAGAGAGAGGTTCAATCAAATGAAAGCTTTTTGTAAAAAAAAGTCTTTGAATTAGTAACAAGAGGCAGCTGATGACTTTAACCAGAATAATCCTCAGAGGGTGATGAGGGTGGAAGCAGGTCCCATTGGGATAAGCAGTAGGAGAAAGAGGCTGTAATAGGGGAAGGGGTTTAGAGCATTTATTGAAGAAGTGAAAGCGAGAAGAAAAATGGGGGCTTCCCTGGTGGCGCAGTGGTTGAGAGTCCGCCTGCCGATGCAGGAGACACGGGTTCGTGCCCCAGTCTGGGAAGATACCACATGCCGCGGAGCAGCTGGGCCCGTGAGCCATGGCCGCTGAGCCTGCGCGTCCGGAGCCTGTGCTCCGCAACGGGAGAGGCCACAAGAGTGAGAGGCCCGTGTACCGCAAAAAAAAAAAAAAAGAAGAAGAAAAATGGCTTAATGGCTCCAAGTGATGTTACCATCATCATTGTTTTTAAGATTGGACAGGCTTGCACCAAACCTTGAGAATTTTCCAGGCTGTATCCATTCATGGCCCCCAGAAAAGTCTCAATATCTGACCGTGTGGGGTTCTCTTTTCCAAAGGCAAAATAAATCCCAACCACCCAAACGAGAGGGATCCATTACTTTGAAGGGAAAAAACACTTGTCGCTGCAGGAATACCCTTCACATGAGTAAAAATCGGGTTCCAGCTGGTAACAGCCTTGGCAGAATTTTGGGGCGTCCCTGAGAGCCCCCTCCATTTGGCCATTGTTACAGGCACTGTTTCTCCGTCATTTGGCCTTGGAGAGCAGCCCAGAGAGGACACTCAGAGGCTACTGTTCTTATAGTGTGGTGACACATGGAACTGCAGTCCCCAACTAAGGAACTCCCAGGTTGTCCTTGCTTGGGTCAGCTTTGTAGTTTCTGTGGAACTGGAAGGTGGCCACTTGCTTAATTAGCCAGTCCAAGCATGTGCTACTATTGATTGTCCAATGCCCGAAGACCAAGAGGGAGTGTGGAAGCCAGTTTCAGGCGATATGGAAAGCTGTTACGGCAGCACAGACTGGAAGCTTGAGTGGGGGAATACACCCTGGCCTCACCTCTGTATCAACTACAGAATCAGAGAACTATCATAAAGGAAGTCTAATGGAATGTGAGTTGGGGCTGGCGGGGTGGATCTATACATTCATCACAAAATCCACTTCCTATCTTTCTGTTTCGACATACATGGCTTTCATCCTCAATGTCTCTGCAAGGCCCAATATGACTGAAAGAGCTCCAGCCATTACATCTACATTCCAGGCATCAGGAATGAGGACAAGTGAGAGAAAAAGGACTTGCCCCTGCATTTTAAGGATTTTTTTTTAATGGTCCTTATAACACTCTGCCTATATGTCATTGGCCAGAACTCAATCACACAGCCCTATCTAACTACAAAGGAAGCTGGGAAACATACTCTTTTGCCTGGGCACATTGCCAGCCCAAATAAAATAGGGTTCTGTTAGCAATGAGGAAGAGGAGAATGGATGGTAGGAGAATCATCTAGCAGGCCCTCCCACAGCCTGTGACTTAAAGGCAATTTGCTTGAGCCCTATGGGTCTCAGTTTTCTTACCCGTGAAATAGTAATAATGGCCCTTTATTATTGTTGTTGATTGATATCACCAACAGGGGTCAAAAACTTAAATGTCTACAGAGCTCAAGAAAGTAATTTAAACAATACACAATAAGGAACGGTAGGGACTAGTGCTAGCGGGAGTGGCCAGCTAAGGTCTAGAAGGAGAAGCCCCTATTCAACCCCAGCCTTCCATAACAATGGAAATACTAGCTCAGCACTTCCAAATCTCCTCATTTTTCAAAAGAAACTGAAAATCAGGATTATATATTAAATGTCTCTAGTTCTAAACTTGGCAATAATTCACATTTTTACCCTTACAGATGCACACACATATCTGTTGACTGAAATCAGCTCTGGATTGCTGGTTGCCCTGGCCAGGGCATAATACCATCCCTCTGCTTCACCTTTTCTCAAGACATTTTGATTTCTTTCTGGTACAATATACACCCTTTTTCTGGTGGCAAAGACCTGTTTGGGCAACGGACAGTGTGGGTGTGCCACACAAAAGTCTACAACGACAGAATCCAGGTGTTGTGTGTCCGAGTGTGTGTATGTTCTCACTAAGTGACTGAAACAAGCCTTGCAGGTCACAACACTCCACGCCTGGCTTATTACAAACCCTGAGCACCACCAAATAAACGTCCTAAAGAATAGCACGGGGCTTCCCTGGTGGCGCAGTGGTTGAGAGTCCGCCTGCCGATGCAGGGGATGCGGGTTCGTGCCGCGGTCTGGGAGGATCCCACATGCTGCGGAGCGGCTGGGCCTGTGAGCCATGGCTGCTGAGCCTGCACATCTGGAGCCTGTGCTCCGCAACGGGAGAGGCCACAACAGCGAGAGGCCCGCGTACCGCAAAAAAAAGAAAAGAAAAGAAAAGAAAAGAAAAAGAATAGCACAGTTCTGCATGCATTCCCATCCTTTAAGCAAACCATTGGAACAAGCCAACAAAAATTTGGATTGGAGACCTGATTGCTGGCCACAATGTAAGTGTGAACCTCTGGCCATATGACCTGACCCATACCCCTCTGTGAACCATATTTAAAACTGTGCCTATTCCCCTGGCACCCTTCCTATTAATTTCCATTTTTTGGTAACCTCATGTACTTAAACTCTTATACGGGCTTAGTCTGTGTCACTTGCCCATAATTACCAATTGTTATGCTCAGACTGTCCCTGCTTGGGTAGCCTAACAGGGGGTAAAGGAGTCTCTCTCTGAGCTGGCCTCTGTGCACGTTCCGATTTTCCTGCAGGCATCTTTGAAAGCATCATTGCATTCCAACACCAAGACATCTCCACCTCGAGATCCAGCACAGTTATCCTTCAGGGAATCCCTGCTTCCTTTTGGTACAAAGTGATTTGAAGGACTAATCCCCGGTCACTAGGGCTGCACAGTTATATCGCAACACCTGGGGCAGGTGCATGAGCCCAGAGGCAGCCTGGGTTATCTCAGTGTTTGAGCAGAATGTAAAAATCGCAAGTTCACGTTCTTCTTTGCAATTCAATTCCAGGGTTTCTAAATTCTTCCCTATCATGCTCTAATACACTTTTCTCAATTTCTATTCTCCCTTCCCTTTCTGAGCATCTAGCTCTCCTCCTCTCTTTTATATGTGACGTGCTCATCTCAGATTCAACATATCACACTAAATGTTGTCACACCAAACCATGTGTTAAATTACGACGCTGCTCAAAGCTTGAGAAATATCAACACTTAAATGCCAATCTGTTAATATCCCTTTGGGCCGACGGGCCCACGCTTTTAAGGCTCCTACATTTAACTTCCCTGCTTTACTTAATTTATTAAGAGCAGGCTTTGTAACTGATGGACTCGGGACGGTTTGTAATGGTGCCAATTCTACTCAAGGCTCCGTATCTTCCTTGGGTAAGATTGGACCTCGCCCACATGTCTCAAAAAGAAATACACACGAGGTATGTGTCCGGGTATAATGACGCTACTACAAAACTTCACGCGTTTAAAATCACCTTAGACACAATGCATTTGATATCGTCAGAATGGCACCAGGATAAACAGCACCGGATATTCCGGGCAGGCTGTGTGTGTTGGCAGCTGGAGAAATGTGGCATCTGCTCTCACAAAACCAGAGTCATCACTTCAAAACATAGATCAGAGCATGCCTCTCCCCTGCCTTAAACCCCAATAGCTTCCCATCTCACTTAGGACCAAAGCCAAATTCCTCGTGCTGACTTAAAGAAGCATCAGCCCTTCACCTGCCTTGCCAGCCTCCATTGTCTGCCATGTCCCCACCACTCGCTCTGCTCCACTCCAGCCAGGGCAGCCTGTCTCTGTTCCTAGAGGGCTCTGAGCTCACACCCACCTTAGGCGCTTTGCACCGGCTGTTCCTTTGCCTAGGCCTCTTCCCATAGATGGGACCTGGCCAGCACTGTCTTATCACGCAGGCTCACCTCCTAAGAGACACTTTCCTGATCACCTACACTTAAGTGGCCCCTTGGTCACTCTCTCACCATCTGAAATCCTTTCATAGCCCTCGTCACTCCCTGGGGTTTTTCTTGTTTATTGAGTTTGTTGGCTTCTGCCCCCCCACTCGTGGCTCCATAAGGGTGGGCACCTTGGGGGTCTTCTTCACCGCTCTTTCCCCAGCACCTGGCAGTATGCCTGAAAATAATGGGTACTCCATAAGTGTTCGTTGGATGGATGAATCGGTTGAAAGAAAGCAAGGAGGCCAGAGAGAAGGTATGATGAGTTGTGCCCTGACATCGTGCCCTGTGCAGAGAGGGGGCACAGGCTGTCAGGAGGGTGGAGAAGCAATGGACATCAAGCTCCCAACCACCGCGTCCCTTCTTCCAATCTGGCCAGGGTCACCCCACCCATGCCCAGCCCTGCCCACCGATCAAGTTACCCCAAAGGCATACAGCAGGTGCGTACTGCCATCCACTGCGCTTTCCTCAAGCCAGACTCACGTCCTCTGACAGCAGGTAGTGGGAAGAGGCTCAAGGAGCCAGCCACTGTCATCCATCACTCACAGGGAAGAGCCACAAATTCTGAGGTCTCTGTCTGCACCTGTCATGCTCAAGGGTAAACTTGCCAGGGCCGTGGCCCTGAGCCGCTCCTCCCCACTGACAGCTGTGCTGGCTCAGGACTCACCCATGACGAATCTGTTGTCAGCTCAGCAGCGTCCACTGACCAAGGCCGGGGCCAGGGCTGGGTGGCCACGGAGTTGGGAAAATTTACAGCCAAGTAAATTTTGGATAAACGAGGAGGACGAGGACGAGGCAGGGAAGTCCCACTGTAAATGGTAGCCAAGGGCAGGGGCTGCCCCCTCAGGGATATTCAGAACAACTCCCCAGCAGTGCCACCCTTTCTCCCCCAGACAGACTGGGGACTTCCCCTGGGCAGAGTCTGGATCATGACTCAGATCTCCTATCCCCCACCCAACGGGGTCCAGGACCCCCCGGGGCTCCTCCTGCCATGTTCCCCTGTTGACCTGAATTAAGGGCCATTTTATTTGACCTTGAGCAGTAGTCAAGAGCATCCACTTAGAGTGAGACAGACCCGCATGTGAATTCCCCATCCCTTCCAGACTCACCGCATGACCCTGAACAAGCCGCACTTCCATCTCCTCATCTATAAAATGGGGTACTCATGGGGTCTTTGTGATGATCACATGCAGTGGTGTGAAGCGCTAGCCAGTGCCTGGTGGGAAGTAAGCACACAAAAATGGCATTTGTTGGGCTTCCCTGGTGGCGCAGTTGTGGAAAGTCCGCCTGCCGATGCAGGGGATGCGGGTTCGTGCCCCGGTCCGGGAAGATCCCACGTGCCGTGGAACGGCTGGGCCCGTGAGCCATGGCCGCTGCGCCTGCGCGTCCGGAGCCTGTGCTCCGCACCGGGAGAGGCCGCACAAGCGAGAGGCCCGCGTACCACAGAAAAAAAAAAAAAAAAAAAGGCATTTGTTGCTGTCACTGTCAAGATGTTGTCCTCGTTGTTTGTGTCACAATCTATCTTCTCAGCCCAAAATGCAGTAACTGGGAGGAGGGGGGGCACAGTCACCTTGGATGTTGCCTGTGGGAAAAAGAGGCCAAGAGGCAAGGCTCACCTTCCAAAACAAGCTCCTGTCTCAGGTACAGTCTGCTCTGAGGGAAGGTAAAGGGGGTACAGCCGGGGTCCTGGAGGACTCTGCTGGAAGCCCCGAAGGGCAGCCCCAGAGCAGCATCTGAAGGTCTCGGGAGCACAGAGGCTTCATAAGGTGCGTGTGTGAGTCTGAAAACAGCAGACAAAAAGGATGCCCTCAGGCCCATTCCTGCCTCGTCCTCCTCCAGAGCCCATGCCACTGCCCTGGAGGTCCCACAGGCAGTCTGCTTCCCCACCTGGATCACCCGACCCCTCACACACACACACACACACACCCTCCTGACATAGCTGGACCACGCCTTTTGCTCAGACCAATCCATCTTCTACTCTTCCCTCCTCCACTCATCAGCCCTCACCTCTCTTATACTTAGGTACTCTGTAAGTGGAAGCAGGTAATTTAATGAAACCACACAAAATGACCTGCCCTCCCCAGGTGACATGTGCAGTTTCACAGGGCTCCTCTAGAGTCAAAGTATTAATCAAACGAGTGGTCCTAATGGTGGCATTCCAGGCGCGCGGCAGAGCGGGAGTGAGAGGTGGGGTGAGTATATGGCATTGTGGCTACAGTCATCGATGCCAGGGGCCCACCTCCTCGACAAAGGTGTACGACCCTGAGTTTCTTGAACAGGGGTTTTCTCTGCCCTCCCCTCCTCCCCTCCTGCGAGTGCTTTAGATGCACGTCAGAAAGCGCTCCCACAACTGTAGGAGCGGAGGTGGGGGGCAAGACACTCTGGCCTGGAACACAAGGTAATCATTGGTCTTTCCCTGCTTGCCCCCAGAACCTGGGGCAGTGGTCCATCCACTCAGCCCTGATTCTCTATAGTTTTCTCTGAAGCTCAGGAACAGGGGGGCTGGGTGGAGTCATCTGTGCAGCTGTAGTTCTGGGGGAGCAACAGCCTGGATTCCCTGGCCTAGTGGCTTTCATGAGGATTCAGAGTCCCCAAGGACTCCAGGGCTGTCAGCCACGGTCACACAGAGGCAGGAAAATGGCCCCCATTTCATGCAACAAGTTCAATGAATATCTGCAGAGTGGACAGTTGCCACCCATCCCAACCCCACACCCTGCCCTCCTTCTTAGAGAGTGAGCACGGGGTCCCCCTTGGGCCAGGCAATGCCACAAAGAACTGGTTCTGAGTCGTGCCGTCTCCAAGAACCAAGTTCAAAGGACCCAAGAGAGATCAGTCTGTACACCTTTAATCGTTAGCCCAAGCACAGCTATCTATCCCAGCCCCACTGGAATCTGGAAGAAAAATGTTCCTTTTGTCGTTCACCCATTTATTGAGACTCTACTACGTGTCCTGTGACTGGGCTAGTCCCTCCCCTTGCAACCAGACCTCGGTCTCCTCACTGGTACAGTGGAGGATAACAGGGTGATGGTTGAGGGCCTTTACAGCCCCGACAGCTGTTCTGCTCTCCCAGGTCCATCACCAACCTGTCTTAAGCCAGTTCCTTCAAACACTCACAGGAATCCCCCATCCCCACCCCAACTGTTCTAGTGTCTGGGATGCAATGATCAGACTCCTGATCATCTCAGCAAGCCTTTTCCTGACTTCCAAAACTACCGTTTATTAAAATTTTCAGTTAAGACTCCATACTTGGGTTGCACATCTGTTAGAATGGCAGGAGTAGAGACTACTGGCAATTGCCAAGTGATGGGAAGGACGTGGGGGAACTGGGAACCTCCTACATCCCTGGTAGGAATGCAAAGTGGTACAGCGACTCCAGAGAACAGTCTTGCGGTTCCTTTTAAAGTTCGTCATATGACTCAGCAGCCTTACTTCTAGGTGTTTATTTACAAAGAAATGAAAACTTCACAGAAAATCTTGTGCACAGATGTTTATAGCAGCACTATTCATAATTACCAAAAACTAGAAACAACACAGATGCCCTTTAATGGGTAAATAGATAAACAAAATGTGGTATAACCATACAATGGAATATTACTCAGTAATAAACAGGAACAAACTATTGATACACACAACACCACGGATGCATCTCAAATGCATTATGTTCAGTGAAAGAAGCCAGTCTCAGAAGATTCCAGGCCGATAATTCCATCTGTAGGACATTCTAAGAAAGGTGAGACTATAAGGACAGAGAAGAGATTCGTGGTTACCCATGGGCTGGGGTGGGAGAGGGACTGATTACAACAGGCCAGCATGAAAGAATTCTTGGTGGTATTGGAATTGTTCTGTATCCTGTTTGTGGCATGGTCCCAAGACCCAATGCATGTGTTGAAATGCATAGAATTGAACAGAAATTTTTTTAAGTTAATTTTTCTGTATATAAGTTAAATTTTTTAAATAAATAGAAAATTCCCCTTTAAAAAAAAAAAAAAGAATCCTTGCTTGCATGCTTGGGAGAACTGCCTTGGTTCATGTCCCAGGTCAGCTACATCCGTGGTCACCTATCGGTTTGTGCCTGTTCAGCATCCACTCCCCCTCTGGTGACAGGCTCTGATTTTCCTCTAGCAGGTCAACCCTCCGCCACCCTTGGTCCATGGTATTGGGAAGATGGGCCTTCTCTGTGCTCGGGGGTGGGCTTGTGACCAGGCCTAATTAGCATATCGTCCCCCAGCCACAGGGATTGGTTTAGGAGACCGCACAGAACCCAAGTCAGCCCAATATTAGTCAAATATGGGGCTTTTTCAGGTTGGAGGGTAGGGAGGGCTCTCACCCCACTGGGGATTTCTAAAGGTAGAAACAGCAATGCATGCATACTGACTGTCAAGTCCTATTCCCGGCACTTGACACTCATCTAAGCTGCACAACAAACCCACAAGGTAAGTACGACTCCTATCCCCATTTCACAGGCAAGGAAACTGAGGCCAAAGAGGCTGATTCATTTGTCCAGGACCACAGAGCAAGGCCAGAGTTTGATCCAGATACACAGACTTCAAAAATGGGGACTTTAGGGGCTTCCCTGGTGGCGCAGTGGTTGAGAGTCCGCCTGCCGATGCAGGGGACACGGGTTCGTGCCCCGGCCCGGGAGGATCCCACATGCCGCGGAGCAGCTGGGCCCGTGAGCCATGGCCGCTGAGCCTGCGCGTCTGGAGCCTGTGCTCCGCAACAGGAGAGGCCACAACAGTGAGAGGCCCGCGTACCGCAAAAAAAAAATGGGGACTTTAACGTCTACACCATATTTCTTCTTGGATTAGGTATCCCCACTGACACTAGCCACGTCGAAGTGAGCAGGGGAGAGGGAATTCCTGAAGTTGTGATTTGGGCTCTTGGGTCGGGTCATCCTGGACTTTACATATATGGGAGCAGTATACTCTCTTTTATCCTTAAGCCTGTAAGAGTTACATTTCTGCCCCAAGCAGCTGAAAGGGTCCTGAGTCATATCACCATTCTGGCCAGGTGAGGTTGGGCTGGGTAACTTTCTGTGCCTCAGTTTTCTTATCTGTGGAATGGAAACAATAATGGTGCCTATATCATTGGAGGGCCATAAAGATTTTTTTACCTATTAAGCATTTATTGTTAAGTGTATCTTATGCAGAATGGGAAAATTTTTTTAATTTTTATTTTATATTGGAGTATAGTTGATTAACAGTGTTGTGTTAGTTTCAGGTGGCTTAGCACGGTACCAGGAGCAGAGTTAGCAGCCAATAAATGTTCACTACTTTTTGTTAGCTCTGCAGGTTAAAACAGCCTCATTTGTCTTTCAAAAGTCATCTCCTGGGACTTCCCTGGTGGCGCAGTGGCTAAGAATCTGTCTGCCAGTGCAGGGGACACGGGTTCGATCCCTGGTCTGGGAAGATCCCACATGCCGCAGAGCAGCTAAGCCCATGCGCCACAAGTACTGAGGCTGCGCTCCAGAGCCCTTGAGCCACAGCTACTGAGCCCACGTGCTACAACTACTGAAGCCCTCGTGCCTAGAGCCCGTGCTCCGCAACAAAAGAAGCCACCACAATGAGAAGCCCGCACAGTGCAGTGAAGAGTAGCCCCCACTCGCCACAACTAGAGAAAGCCCGCGCGCAGCAACGAAGACACAACGCAGCCAAAAAAAAAAAAAACTCATCTCCTGCCTATTCCTATCGCCAACCTGGAACCACACTGACTCGTTCATCTATTCAACAAATATTGATTAGGCGTCCACTGGATACAGTCACTGTCAGAACAAGGAGGGGTCTCAGAGGTCATCAAATGCAATCCCCCCACTTTACAGATGGGAAGACTGAGGCCCAGGGAGAGGAAGGGGACCATCCAAGGTCACACAGCCGATTGGCGATAGAGCGCCCAGGCCAGGTTCCCCTCCCTGCACCAGGCTGTCTCTTTAGCTGGCAGTGCACGTATTCACACTCAGAGGTGCCAGTGGAGATCACCCGGGTTCTTTCCTGGAGAGAAAAGGCCGTCTTCAAGGGCACACACTGCCCTGCCTGAAGGGCAGGTCTCTGGGCATAGAAGACAGTGTGGGCGCTCTACCCACACAAGTCATTGTCAGCAGGAGGCACTGCAAGCCCCTGGCTGCGGCAGCGACCTCTGAGAGAGAGAACCCCTGAGGCCACCCCTCTGTAGGAAGTGCCCACTGTCCTTTCTATCCAGCCCAGTAGTGGGTCAGCAGGCTTTGCTCACCATCCCCGCCCTCCCAGATTCCCAGGCTTCTATGCAGGACCTCTGGGCCACCTGCCAGCCACCTCCCATCCCCCTCTGCCACCACACGTCATGAAAGGCACACGAGAGCCACTCTGGGTCAGGAATATCCCCTTCCTCCCAGAGACCTGTGTCTGCATCTTCTCACCTCTGCCTTCTCCCCATCCTACTGGCTGCCTCCACACCCCTAAGGGAGGGTGCTCACCCATCCTCTCTCTCTGCCAGGCTAGCTCCCTGCCCTGACGCTGCCCTTTGAGCCTGTATAGGGAGCTGCCACGCTGGGCCCCTGGGTAGGGTTGCACACTGCCAAGGCCGTTTCCACAGGCAAGGGCAAGGAGTGGTCACAAAAGTAGGTGTTTCAGGGTGGGCTGGAGCTGGCCAGCCAGCTGGGAAAACCTGGATCACCCTCCTGGTTGACGGCAAAGAGCGAGAGACTTGGAGTCGAGCCCAGTTTCTTCACTGGCCACCCATGTGCCTGAGGCAGGTCCCTTCTCTGGGAGTCTCATGTTCCTTCTCTAAAGTGGCAATCACAATCCTAATACCATAGGATTGTTTAGAGGCTTAACATCACATTCATTGGGCACCTGCTGTGTGACAGGCTGTGATGGGCACTTGGAATTCAAAGATGAACAAACCATGGTCCCTTCCCTCTGGAACACCCAGTCTCTCGTGGGGGCTTTGGAGGAGGAGATTTGGAGCCCAGAAAGCTCGGCACTGCTTCCATGAGGCCTCGAGCTTTGTAGTAATTGTAACTAACACTTAGAAGCACTTAATACCTTTCTTAGCCTCACAGCAATCTTCCGAGTAAGGTACTATGATTATCCCCATATTACAGATGAGGAAGCTGAGGTTCAGAGAGCTTAGGAACCAGCCAAGAGGTAGCCCAGTTCCAGAGTCTATGCTTGGGTCCCTCTGCCATTCTGCCTCCACGATGGGGTTTGTGTTCTCGATAGGAGGTTCTTCGTGACCGTTTCCCTTTGCACTGAGCTGAGTTCCTTTGGAGAATAGCCTGCCTCTCTTCTGCTGAAAAGGACGAGGAGTGGGGCAACGCCTGCACCATGGCAGGACCATGGCAGGACCATGGCAGGACTGGTGTGGCGCCCCATCCCAGAAGGGCAAGCCTCAGGGAGCAGGACCGGAGCGGGCCCCCGAGGGGGCCCTTCTCTGCCATCAATATCTGCAGCGTCTCCCTCTGGAGCCTCGAGCCCTCAGAGCTTGGAGGGCGGGTCCTCAGTGCATGGAAAGGAGGCTACCGTCTCCTTGTGATGTTTGGAAAGTTTGCTCCCTGACGCTACTAACAGGGCAAAACTCAGTGACAGTAATAGCTGCTACCATTTGTGGGGTATCTCTGGGAGCTAGGCACTGGCTCTGCATTTTGCTAATCTCCAATTCCCTCGGCGTGGAACAGGAATGGAGACCCAGGTCTCCCTGACTGCAAAGCTCCCATCTTCCTCGTTACACAGCCCCTTCCTCTGCCAGCACTCTCCTCCATCACCCCAGAGACTGTTCATATCCCCAGCAGCAGTGGGAACCCTGAAGCAAGTTCAGAGACCCAGGCCTGGGGCCTGACCTCATAATGGTCCAGGTGCAACTGCCACTCAGGGGGGTGGACATTGGAAGAAACATGTGAACTAAGCACGGGGGTCCATTGATTAAATGTTTGCCGTCAGGTTGTGCCACAGACCAAAAAAAAACATTTCAGCCCCACGTCGTAAATCATCAGCGATATAGAGCATATTTTAAATATCAATGCCTGACTTTTCTTCAATTGTTCATGAGATTATATATATTAGATGATATGGTACATGAGGGACAGATCCAGAAATACGATGCTTGGCCCTCAGACACATGTGCACACAGATATACACATCCAGCTACAGCCCACACGTCTGGCCGTAATAACATTTCTTGAGAGTTTATTCTGTGTCAGGCACTGTGCTAATTCTTTACATGTATTACCTCATTAAGTCTCCCCAAAGCCGTCTGAGGTAGGTTCTATTATTTTTCCCATTTTATAGAAGAAGAAACTGAGGAGATAATTTCCTTAGGGCCCAGAGCAAGTCGATAGCAAAGGGGAAACTGAGGCCAAAACATTTTGCTCCCTGCTTCCCGTGCCAAAGCCATACCCTTACTTTAAATGACGTGAGTATCCCTCTCATTTTAAGCTCAGAGGACAGTCAAACAGAGCATTTTCCAGGAAGATCAGAAACGTCTCTTCAGAGGCAGTGCCAAGGGATAGCTTTGGCCCCATTGACGTTTTCACCAACTTCTCACCTGCAGAGCTACTGCAGAAAAATAATAACAATGTTCTTAGATATGAGCAAGTGATGTTATCAGCCTTGTGTACATTATAAATAAAGTCATCTTAATAAAATGTTTGCCAGTTGTTTTGATCTGTAATATACAACCTAAATTAAAGTTGCGTGCTTTCTAGGCAAAAGTAGCTTCAATACAAAATCCCTACACCTACCGCAAACCGCTTTCAACCCCTTTGTTATCTCAATCCCTCCCACTTGGAACCCAGGACACTTGGAGCCACCCCTGAGGGGTTTCTGCATGAGATGGAAGCCTGCCAGGGCAGAACCAGACTAGAGTTGCAAGTGTGTATTAACCTGGACATTGAACATCTGAAGCCACCCACAGGGGTTTTCTGTCCTACCCAAGCAGGCCTGATGCAAAAAGAAAATTGGAAAAGTCCCCAGCCATGGGCAAAAGTGAGGCAAGTTCAAGGAGCTAGGTGGAGGCTGGGGGAGACATCACAGCCGTATGCTGAGGAATCTCCAGCAATGAAAACTCAGAAGGGAGGTGTACTATCCCCAGGAATGGTGTCTTAGGTCTCTAGGTTCTCCGGGGATTCACCCAGGACTGGACACCTCACAGGTGCCCAGGATCTGTGCAGGTGGAGTTGAGTTGAGCAGGCAGGGAAATGAGACTGTAGCAACCATTCTCAACCTGGCTACACATGGGGACTGCGGAATGGTTTTTAAATCTCCCTGCCCAGATCCCACCCCCAGAAATTCTGATTCAATTGTTTGTCTAGAGCCTGGACATGGTTCTTTAAAAAACAGCTTCCCTGAGTAATACAAGTGGGCAGCCAGGATTGAGAACCCCTGGGCTAGAGGAATGAGACGCAAGATCAGAGGCTGGTAAAGTAAGCCCTGGAATCCACAGGAGAAGGAATCAACCGAGGCTTAACACAGAAGCTGTGTGCTGGGCAGGACCAGGGGTCAACTAGGGAACAAGGTTCGGAGGCTGGTGGGGAAGGGGGACATTAGTCAAATACACTGTGTGTGTGTGTGTGCGCGCGCGCGTGCGCGCGTGTACACAAACTCACAAATAGGGGCAAATCTCAGAAGGAAAAGAACAAGGACTATGTGAGTCTTGATATGGTTTGGAAGGTCTTAGAAGGCTCCATGTAACATGCAGAGGGTGAAACAAGAAATTTTTAAGCAGAAGGAACAGTCTGTGCAAAAGCCCCGAGGGAGGTGGGAAACCTGGCATGTGCCCTTAAGGGACTGAGGGAAAGACAGCTGGGATCCAAAGGCGAAAGGGCCAGGTGCCCTGAAATGAGGCCGAGGAGATGGCAGAGAGCAGCTCGGGTGGGCCTCAGGAACGATAGGAAGCCAGTGAAGAGATTTTAGGTTGGGGACTAACAGTCAGGTTTGCATTTTTCTTTTGCAGTTTTGTTCTATTGAGGTAAAACTTACATGAGGCTCACCATTTTAAAATGTGTAATTCAGTGGTGCTTGATGTAGTCACAGTGTTATTCAAACATTATCACTGTCTGATTCCAGAGTCCATCCATCATCCCAAAAAGAAACCCTGTACCTATTAGCAGTCACTCCCAGTTTCCCCCTCCCCCTAGCCTCTGACAACCACTAATTTACTTTCTGTCTCTATGAATTTACCTATTCTGAGCATTTCATATAAGTGGAAGCAGTTAATATGTATCTTTCACTTAGCATATTTTCAAAGTTCATCCATGTCGCAGCATGTATCAACATCAATGTTTTGTTCCTATTTATGGTCAAAGATTATCCCATAGTGTGGATAGACCATATTTTGTTTATCCACTCATCAGGTGATGGACATTTGGGCGGTCCCCACTCTGGGGCTGTTATGAGCATTGCTGCTATGAACACTCCTGTACAAGTGTTTGTGGAAAAATATGTTTTCAATTCTCTTGGGTCTATACCTAGTAATGGAATTACTGGGTCATACGGCAACTCTGTTTAACCTTCTGAGGAAATGCCAAACTGTTTTCCACAGTGGCTACACCACTTTCATATTCCCATCAGTGATGCATGAGGCTTCCAATTTCTCCACGTGCTTGCCAACACTTGTTATTTTCCATTTTGTTGTTTATATAGCCATCCTAGTGGGTGGAAGAAGTATCTATCACACTGTGGTTTTGATTTTCATTTCCCTAATGACTAATATTGTTAAGCATCTATTCATGTAATTATTGGTCACTAGCACATCTTTTTTAGAGAAATGTCTATGCAAATCCTTTGCCTATTTTCAAATTGGATTGTTTGTCCTTTTTGTTATTGAGTTGTAAGAGTTCTCCATATGTTCTGGATACTAGGCCTTTATCAGATATGTGATTTACAGATATCTTCCCGCATTCTGTAGGTTGTCTATTCACTCTCTTGATAGTGTCCTTTGATGTTCGAATGTTTTTAATTTGTTGAAGTCTAGTTTATCTATTTTTTCTTTTGTTGTTACTTTTGGTGTCATGTTTAATAAACCATTAATCCAAGGTTGCTAGGAGTTACACTTTTGTTTCCTTCTAAGAGTTTTATAGTTTTAATTCTTACAATTAGGTCTTTGGTTCAGTGTGAATTCATGTTTTATATTGTGTGGCACTGGGGTCCAAATTTGTCCTTTTACATGTGGATAACCAGTTGTCCCAGCATCATTTATTGAAAATATTGTTCTTTCCCCTTGAATGATCTGGGCACCCTTGTCAAAAATAATAGATATAGTGGGATTATTTCTGGACTTTCAATTCTATTCCACTGATGTGTATGTCTATCCTTATGCCAGTACCACAGTGTTTTGACTGCTCCAACTTTGTTCTTCTTTTTCAAGACTGTTTTTGGTTATTTGGGGTGCCTTCCATTTCTATTGGAATTTTAGGATGTGTATATATTTCTGAGAAAGGAAGGAAGGAAGGAAGGAAGGAAGGGAGAGAGGGAGAGAGGGAGGGAGGGAGGGAGGGAGGGAGGGAAAGGCAGTTGAAATTTTAATAGGAACTGCATTGAATCTGTAGATTGCTTTGGTTTGTTACATCATCTTAACAATATTATGTCTTCCGACGCATGAATTTCATTTCATTTATTTAGGTTTTAGTGCACAACTCTTGCACTTCCTAGGTTAAATTTACTACTGAGTATCTTTTTCTTTTTTTAATTAATAAACTTTATTTTTGAACAGTCTTAGGTTCACAGAAAAATTGAGCAGAAGATTCGGAGAGTTGCCATTACTAAGTATTTTTTGATGCTGTTGTAAACCAAATCGTTTTCTTAATCTCATTTTCAGATTGCTCATTGCTACTACATAGAAATACAACTGATTTTTTTATACTGATTTTGTATCATGCCACTCTGCTGAACTCATTTACTTGCTCTAATAGTTTTTCTTTGGATTCTTCAGGGTTTTCTACATATAAGATCATGTCATCTGCAAATAGAGATGCTTTTACTTTTTTCTTTCTAATCTGAATGCCTTTTGTTTCATTTTTTCATTTTCTTGCCTAATTGCCCTGGCTAGAACTTCCACACAATGTTGAATAGAAGTGGTAAGAGCAGACATCCTTGTCTTGCTTCTGATCTTCGAGGGAAAATATACAGTCTCTCAACATTAAGTATGAAGTTAGCTGTGGGTTTTTAATAGATACTCTTTATCAAGTTAAGAATGTTCTCTTCTATTCCTAGTTGATCATTTTTTATTATGAAAGGGTGTTAGATTTTGTCAAATGCTTGTTCTGTGTCTATTGAGGTGGTCTTTTAGCTTTTGTTCTTTATTCTGTTAGTATGGCGTATTACATTGATTGATCAGGTCTGCATTTGGAAACGACCATTAAATTGTACTATTTTTGGTCAAACTAAACAATATGTTGTTTAGGGATATATCATTTAGGGATCGTATTTAAAGCAAGAAAGCAAGGAAATGATAAAGAGAAATTTTCTAGGAGTAGGGTCTTTATGGGAGTAGGGGCCAGAAAATGAGCCTTGAGAAAAACTCAGAGGTAATTAAAGTGATCTTGATCATGTCTAATTTTTAAAAGCTCTCTGGGTAATCCAACTGGGCAGACATATCCCTGCTCAGATAGACTAGATGTTCTTAGACCAATCATATCCAGAGCCAGGTACCATGTTCCTCTGTGAAATGCTTCCTCTTCTTGTATTTTCCATTGTGATGGAGCATCTTCTTGTATGCCCCATCATTGAGCATGTGTTAGGAAAAAAATTACTGTTTTACAGAACTCAAATTCTAGGTTTAAGGAAATCTCAGGGTAGAGGATTCCATGTATAGGATGATGACACCTACTGGCAGAGTACAACATTACACCCCAGCTCATTTAGACACTCTAAATACTCTGGCAAAAGGAAGTGAGACAAAGGTTTGGAATGTCATGCTAAGAGTGTCAGTAGGGGAAGTTCATATGGCCTGGGCAAAGCAAAGGAAGTGCACTTGAGGGAGAGTGCAGTGACACTCTAGAAGTGAGGGAGAGTGCAATGACACTCTAGAAGTCTTCCTGCACACCCGTCACAGGGATCTAAATTAGTCTAAATGCTGACTATCAATTGCTTGACCAAAACTGACGCAATCCTTTGTAGAAAGACTTCCTTGAGTTCATTTACTCTAGAAGACAATCTAAATGGCCTTCAGAGAAAGACCTAGTGTCCTCTGCTCCCATTTTTGAGCTCCGGGATGATTTCTAGAGAAACCGTTGTGGTTGTGCTCTTTGATGTGCTTCCGGACTTGAAGCACCAAGTCCCAACTAGTACCATGCTAAATGGTTGAGGTTACAGATGTTGGAGCCAGACTGTTTGAGTCTGAACCCTAGTTCTGTCACTTACTCTCTGTATGATCTTGTGCAAAATACTTAACCCCTCTGTGTTTCAGTTCCCTTGTGCATAAAATAAGGGTAAATATTGTACCGACCATCTAAGATTCTGTGAGGATGAAATGAGACAATGCATGTGAAGTGCTTAGACCTGTTCCTGATCTTCATCTCACTCTGGCATCAGATCCCAGTGGGTCTGGATCCACTGAGCACCAATGATTCAGTGGGAGACTCTGGGGCAGCCTCTTCTCAATCTGGAGTATCTGAGCCTGCTGACTCGTTTCTCTCACAGTTTTTTCCACCCTAGGCTTTCATGACACCACATCGCAAATGGTCAATAAATGTTAGCTATTGCTTTCTTCCAGTGTCCTTTTCAATGGTAAGAGCAAAGCACTTATATAGTGTTTATTCTGTGGCAGGCTCAGTTCTAAGAACTTGACGCTTATTTACTCAATCTTTATTACAACCCTTTTAGGAGCCACTATTATTATCTCATTTTACAGATGAGCAAACTGAGGCACAGCAAATCACATAGCTAAGACACAGCAGAGCCAGGATTCAAACCCAGGCTGTCTGGCCCCAGAGCCTGTGCACCTCAGAGCTGCACAATGGAGAGCTCTAATCCAAGTTGGGGACATATGACAGGAGCCACCAGACTCCCCTGTCAGTCTCAAATCAAGCATGAGCTTCCTCCCCACTATTTCTCCAACTCTCTGTCCACGGGCTGGACGTTGTGCAGCTATCCATGCCCTCTCTGGGACGGCACAGTGTTCTTCCCAGGACTTCTTCCTCTCTGGCGGCCCTCAGCAAGCAAGAGCCACTCCAGAAAGCATGGGGCCCCCTTGCCTATAGCTGGGCTGAGCCCTAAAACTGTGTCCCCCAGAATTACAGAAAGGAGGAAGGGGAGAAAGACAAGGAGAAAGAGGAGGAAGAGGCGGAGTGGGAGGGCAGTGATGTCAAAGTGCTCACAAACACCCAGGATGGACAACCAAATTGTGGGAAGTCCCTTGAAATAAAACCCTAGAGGACTTCATTCCCTGGCTCGTGGTTGATTGGAGATTACTAAGGAGAATCTGGGGCCCCTCTAACATTTAGCTCAAAACTCAAGGCAAAATTGTAGAAATTATGCCGGACTAGAGAATACATGATTTGAAACAGTCCCCAACCTTTGAAAGCAAATGTTTCATCATAAGCGAAGCGAAAACTCAAGAGCTCCAAGCACCTCTTCTTGATTCACCCACTTCCGTGCCTAACTCCCCACCCCCAGACACTGCAGTGACACTTCTGCTGGTCAACCCAGTCAGGGCAGACAGCTGGAACTGTGTGTCAGTGACAGTTCCTCAACCCTGAAGGATATGATGACAGAGACCCCTGCTCCACTGGACTCCAGGGAGTGGGGAGGATGCTTTAGACCCTGTCACTGTCATTTCCACTCTGGGACTCTGATTCAATTTCTCTTCTGTCTTCCTTCACCAAAAACTTCAAGTCCCTCCTTTTCTCTCCTTTTCCTTTAAAAAACAAAACAAAACAAAACAAACAAACAAAAACACGTCTATCATTTCAGTAGGCAACGTGGGGGGATTCGCCAAATTGATGGTAATTCTTGGTGCTAATAAAGTGTCCATTAAGATTGATGGTGCTGCCGAGAGCTCTGGGGAGGCTGGTGGTCTACGCTAATGTTTTAAAACTCCACTTCATATGCCTTTATGTTGAGTCGTTTCATTAGGTTTATTAAGAGCCCAGTTGATACAACTCTTGTTGACTCCAAATATTCCTGAGGTGATTAATTCTGAACAATGGGGTTAATTAGTCTGCACACTTTGGAACACTTCTTCAGGCGGCAGCTTAAGAAACCAGTTTCCAGGGAATGTAATCTCCAAAAGAATTACATTCCTTTCTTCTAAAGGAAAGGGGGGGGAATTCTCCCTAGGTAAGAAAAGATGGCTGTGATCTCACGGAGAGTTAAATGAGTGTTCAACCCTAATGGGCTGCTGGGTTTTTTGTTAATGCCCCCTACTTTTACTTTCTGACTAGTAGGTAAATTGCTTG
Organism: Pseudorca crassidens; assembly: GCF_039906515.1. NCBI lineage: Eukaryota > Metazoa > Chordata > Mammalia > Artiodactyla > Delphinidae > Pseudorca > Pseudorca crassidens. The sequence goes on along the minus strand of NC_090297.1, from coordinate 29,298,184 downwards.
TACTGGGGAGGTGGGTGGATCCGGGGACAGGATACATGGACCCATAGGAAGAGACCAGTCTGGGGAGCAGAACATGGGTTTCCTCCTTCCTGCTCCCTGAATAGATGTGTAACCACCCCCCAGCAGAGACTTCAACCTCTCGGGGCATTCCTCCATCCATAAAATAGGGACAGTGACACACCTGCCCTCCCCCAACACCCCAAGCTGCTGTGAGGGTGAAGTGAGATCATACCAGTAAAAACCCTTTGAGAATAAAACCCTTTTCTTTTCTTTTTTTAACCTTTGAGAGGTTAAATAAAAGGGACCCATTTTAGAAGTGGACTTTTTTAAACTCTTTTTCTATATTATTATTCCCTCATAAAAGGGTTTCTTCTTGTAGCTGGGATTTTTCATCTCGTGTTAAGAGAGAGAGAGGGAGAGAGAGTTTTAAAAATAGCTATTTTAATGAAAAGAACAGCTCCCCTGAAGAACTGGGCAGCCCTTTCTGCAGCCTTTGCTGCCGAAACTCATGGTCCAAATTGATTTTTTCCCCCACTTCTTTAAAGGTAAGTGATGAAATACTGTGGGTTTGAAAGGGCTGACATTTTGGGTAGCAATTAAACTCAGTCCCATCTAGCCACGCGGCAGCTGGTGGAGGGCAGGCTCATTATGGCGGAAAGGCAGGCAGAGGATTACGCGGTGGGCCGAGCTCAGGCCCACTGCCAGCAGCCAGGTAATTAGATCTAACAAGCTGGCCTGTCCCCCTCCTTTCCCCACCCACTTGGGGTAGGGCAGCCAGGCCCCGGGGACCCACCTCACTCACACCCCCTGGCCCGTGAGACGGCGGGCAAGTCCAGGGTCATCATCACCGTAGTGATGGACGTGGGAGATATTAATGGAGAGTGGCTAACGACCATACCGCGCAGGCAGAGATAGTTAGGAATTCAAGGCAAATGGAGATGGCGGGGCCGCGATGTCATTAGAATCAGCCACAGGGTGAGGCTCCTCCGACAGGTCAGTAAGGTGTGATTGGAGCCCTGCTCCAGGGAGGGACCGGCCGGGGCGTGTGACACGTGTTTCCCATCCCTGCCCCGGTCGTGTTCCCATGGCAATACAGCTGTAACAAGTCACACTTCCAGCCTGCTCTGCTCAGGAAAACCCATCCCCCAAGCCCCTTCTTTGACTGGGACTTTGTGGTCTCCCCATGGAGACCTGAAAACCAGCGTGGCTCTGAAGGAACCACCTGTAGAGACGGCTTCCAAGAACCCAGTGGGCCGGGCACCTTTTCTTTGTTCAGCTCACCGGGGACTCCAACATGTGGCCAGGGCTGGGAACCTGCTATCTTGGATGCAGGCCGGTGGCTCAGCCCAGCATCCAGACGGAGGTGGCACGATGCCTGGCAGACCCTGGCATGACCATGTCATTGGCTGAAAGCTCCCAACATCACCCAAGTGGCAAAAAGCCTCAACAGCTAGAAATCCAACCGGGCAGCTACACTCCCCCACTCAAAAGGCAACAGAGACTTCCAGGGCAGCAAGACCAGTACAGGGCTTCAGCTGGACATTCAAGCCCTCCAGAATTCGAGGAACCTGGAGACACGGTCTCAGCGCTGAGCTGCTCTAATTCCCTTTGCAGCACTGATGCCCCTGCCTGTCCTTCTCCAAGCCTCAGCTTGCCCAACTGTAAAAAGGGTGAATTGGCCCATTTGAGCTCTCTATCCTCCCCAGCCTGAAATGCCCATGGTTCTGCAAATCTACTCACGCTGCTGACCTCTCCTGAGTTGCACACACACACACACACACACACACACACACACACACACACACACACATCTACCAGTAGGTGGTACCCCCTCAACCCTCCATGTGTGCCTTTGCTCTCCCAGGAAATGCCCTCCAGGCCACCCTCATCTCTGCTTGTTGAAATCCTGACCCTTCTCCAGGGCCCAATCAGCGGGAGGAGTTTCTCACCAAAACCGTCCAGGATGTCCCCAGCCAGAAGCCCTGTCCTTGTCCTGGGCACCTGGTTCAGGTGTCTTCCAGAATGTCAGAGATGATGGCTGGTGCAAATGGCCAGTTGGTGATGACACTGGCAATCGCAGAGAACCAAGCTGGCCCTCCAGGTCTGCTGCTCAGCCCTGATCTCATTGGTTGCCCCCAGCAAGAATCACATCTTCACAGGCACCCCCCCCCACCCCGTGCAGTGGGGCCTCGGTGAGGTCACAAGGTGAATAGACTTGCCCAAGGCCACGCAGATACTGATGGTCGGAGCCAAATCTCGAACATTGCCCAGATGCTTCTAGATGTTATTAACTGGTCCATTTAGGGGCCTTCACAGATCACGCCCCACCCCACCCCCAAGCCAAGGCATGTATGTGTGTGTGCGCACACGCGTGCCCAGGCGCACGCATGGAAGAGAGCGATCGCCAATCCCCACCAGCAGTTTCTCAGAGAACCGAGTCATTATGAACATGCCCAGATTCCAGCCAGCACAGGCAAGGGGTGAGAACCACCCCCCACCAAGCCCCGTTGGGGGCATGTGAGAATGAGGGAGGGAGTTGAGGCAAGGAGGGAAAGGGAGCCCGGGGAGGAGCGGGGGCGGCGTGGACTCAGCCCTACCAGGCGCTGGGCCCCTTACAGATATACCCCCCAGTGCTCTTCACTGCAGGGAAGAGAGGATGGGGGCATTGTCTTCCCCCACGCTCCCTGCCTTAGGAGGGACAACAGATCCAGTCCGTTTCAGAGGACTCCAGGAGACAGGGCAAGAGTAAGAGGAAGAGGACGTGCAGAGCAGCCTCTCAGTCATTAGAGGAATTAAAGCCCGCCAGGTTCCATCCTTCCCAGCCCACCAGCACGTGTTCAGTGAATTGAGTGCTCACGTCAGGCACCCCAAAAGGAGGTTATTTCTCCTTTTCTTATTTCTTCCTAAGATCTTGTCAGCGATGTGGGAGTCTGATCACTGTTCTCTCAACTCCTCTATATCATCTGGGCTGGGGCGTAGGGGAGAGTAGACTGACAATTAAAAGTCATTTACATTTTTCCTTTCACAGCCAGGTCTTGCGCAACCACGAGTGGCCAAGAAGTGCAATCCTACTTTGTACCCGGGGCTGCTGAACTTGCACAGCCTGTTGACTCCTGGGGGAATGATTCCTCTGGTGGGAGTTGGGAAGAAGGAACAGGGAACATATATATCAGCCCCCGGGTGTGGGCATGGAGAAGGGGCCTTGGGGCCCCAATGGTGGCCACGCTTCTAAGCCACATTCTCCATGACTCTATCTGCCCAACTCCTGAGTTATTGATTATTGGTTCCAAACCAGCCCAGGGGGCAGAGCGTGAGGAATGCCGCAGCCCTCCACCATAAACAAATAAAACCACTCCTCTTATTTCCTCAACCACTCAAGGTGAGATAAAAACAAACAAAACTTGAAGAAAAGTCCTGTGCTGATGAGTCTGGGATAGGATAAGACGGTGGAGGGTTTGGAGCTAGGAAAGGGGGTGAGGTGGAGTAGGGAGGAGACGGGATGGGATATAAACGTGTAGGATGGTGTTAGGATCGGCTGGTTCGGGTTAGGATGGGATGCGGTGGGATGAGATGGGATGAAATGGAGTGGGATGGGAGCACCAAGGCCCAAAGCAGAGTGGCCCTCTGTGCAAAGCTGGGCTCCCATCTCAGGTCACACACTGCAGCCTGTGTTCCTGGCCAACCTGGCTGCAACCAGACAGCCCCTTCCCCAATTGCTCAGCAGGTGCCAGAACCAGGAGAGAGGGAGCAGACAGCTCCTCAGGAGGTTGGCACCGGTCCCAAGCAATCTGTTCCCAACTTCCTCCCGCGTGGGTGGTGGCAGCACGTCCCCAGCCGGCCCCCACGCCTCTCACCAGCCGTCAGCGCACCCTCACTCTCTCCTTGTGTGTGTTGTCAAATCTTCCCAATATAGCAGCCCGGAGTCTGTCAACAGTTCTGTTCCATGCCTTCTTCTCCTCCCCGAAGGATGCCAAGTCTGCTGTCCCCTCCCTCAATGGGTGCATCTCCTGTCATGCCTCACCCTCAGTGCTGGCAAGCGGAGACTCACCACCTCCCTGGAGGAAGCGTGCTTGGAGGAGCCATCCCAGCTTCCATGACCTGGGTTACCTGGCACAGGATGGCAGCTGTGCCAGGACATATTTGAGTGACATTAAGGGAGAGGAGTCCAGGGGACTTGAAGATTGATCAGATGCGGGGAGGAGGGAGACTGGAGTTGATGATGATGGTGTTGCTTCGATTTCTGACTTGAATGGTTCAGGAAAGATGGTCCTACTCACTGTGTTGGGGGACTCTGGAGAAGGAGCAGTTTGGAGATGGAGATCTAGGGAGTCGGGATGGCTGTGGGCTCCGAATGGGGATGTCCTGTATGCCCATGCAGACTGGAAGCTAAGTAGGAGGTCTGGGCCTACAGAAGGTGCCAGAAAGTGGAATCCCATCTTCCACGGGAAAAGTCAACACACACCCATTTGCTCCAACAGCATTCAGCAACAGGGCCTGATCAGTACAGCAGCCCCCATGACTCACTTTACAGAATTCCCCTTGTGCACCCTGTGGGCCTAGACCCAGTGCCACCTGCTGCCCCATGGATGGGCTTCCATGCCTCGAGGGCTGTGACTGTGTCCCATCAGCTGCCTTCTCTTTCCCTGTTCCAGCTGCCTCTGTTCCACCCTCTGGACTGGGCGTCAGGATCCCTGGGTCCCAGTCCTCGCTCTGCCGGCTAACTTCAGGAATCTAAACAAGTCACTTTCTCTCAGCCTCAGTCTCCTCAACTGTAAAATGGGACCAAAGACCATCAGGATCAAACAACGCAGTGCAGGCAGATACTTTACACATGTAAGGAACCTGGGTGAAAACTGCCCAAGGTCTGGCCAATCCCCTCAGTCCTGTCTCGCGACCCCCACCCCACCACAGGATCCACGGCAGCACCTGCGCCAGGTGCGTGTGGTGCGCTGCCCCCGTCCCTGTTGCCACCTCCTCCAGGGGGTCTCCAGGATGCTGTTACGGTGTTCTCAAGCCTCCACGGAGCCCCCTGTCTCCTATGTTTCACCATATGGCCCCGCAGGTCAGAAGACACCATTAATAATGCTCTAATGGTGACATTTATTACAGCACCAGACAGCCCTTGCTTAGCTTTCGGGGCTAGCAGGAAACGCCAGGCACAGGGAGAATCACTCTTTACCGTGCATCTTGGGCAGAATATTTGAAATGATCCTTTATTTGCTGACCTTAATTGAGACCTCACTGAGGTGGTCAGACCCCTCCTGTCCTCTTCTGCCCTGCAGTTCAGACACTAGCTCATGACGACCCCTTTGTCACGCCCACCTGAGTCCATCTTCACCAAGGAGCCAGAGGAGAGGAGAATTTAAGGTGGAGAAACAAGCTGCAGTCCTCCTGGGACGCTATCCTTTCATTTAGGAAGGAGGGAAGGGGGTGAGAGCTGCTAACCTGGACCCTGAAGGTCAGATCATGAATCTGAGAAATTGGTTGGTGCCTTTGTGCCAAGGGGAAAGTGTCTCACACACAGCACTGCAGGTGGTGGTAGATACATCTTGTGTCCTGTCTGCTCAGCTCCAGTCTATCCCTCCCTAAGAGAAAGTCCTTCATCTGGAGAAAGCTCCTTCCCCCACACGGTGTAGTCCTGGCCGCCAGTCAGAGGACTCCACCCCCCAACCCTCCCCCACCCCTTCCCCTCCACATGGGAGGGCATAAGCCAGGCCAGGACAATGAAAAACCTTCCCCCGAGGTTTGTCCAATAAGAACCAAAGGAAGATGGTGAATCAGGGAAGATGTAAGGCAGGAGCTGCTGGTGCCATGGTTCCAGTCCCTAGAAGGACCAGGCTGCAGGAGAATTGAAAAATAAAAGAGAATAAAGTCGACACACACAAGAAAGAGAATCGAGAGAGGAAGGGGATGGTCCTGATGGCTTCTGGGTTCCTAGTTGCAATCGTCCCTGAGAGCCAGGTTCTGGAAGTCGATAAAGTCCCCTTTTTGTCTTAACTGGTTCCAACTGAGTGTCACTTGCCACCAGCATCCTATCATACTGTAGCAGACACCAGGCTCTCTCCACCGGCCTTCTGAAGCCAGTTCCCACATCTTTACTGTCTACTCCAGACCACTCCAGAGGATACATCCTAGAGACTCGGAGCAGGGCAGACCCAGTGACCAGAGCGTTCCACCCACAGCCCCTCCCCCAGCAGCTGCCCACCCACCTGCCCTCTCTGCCCACCCCGTCTAGTTCGTGCTCTGCTGTCCTCTGCTGCCCCCTGCTGGCCACAGGCCATCAGGTGCTCAACTCGTCAGGCCCAGGATGGGTTGGGGGCTGCATGACAGGGACCCAAATTAGGAAGTAGAAGAATGCACAGGTATGAACAGAGACAGTCTCTCATAGCCCCATCCCCCAAAGAAACTTATGTCTTTTAAGTGGGGGCTCAAGAAAGCCCTTACTATTACATGTGGGCTAAAAACACGCCCTCCTTCCCTGGGGTGAGAATAACATAGTAATACAAATTGAGAGTTAGATATGCAGATGTTTTCTTCTGAGTGAGAACCTTTAGGCAGGAAGCTAGAAGAGTGGAACGTAAAGACAGAGCCAAGGACGAAGTCTGAGGAGCCTGAGGGAGAAACTGGGCCAAGAAAGCACTAGGAGCTGAGGCTGAGGCAGTGGGGCACTGCAGTGATTCCCGGCACCCTGGAGCACCCCAAAAAGTAGAATTGAGCCCCCCAGAGCACAGCAGCCTCACTGGATCCATCCTGACCACAAATACTGAGGGAGGAAAAAATAATTCATGTGTTTGCAGTTTACAGATCACTTTAGCACACAATATTGCGTTTGATTTCACACCCCCGGATGTGGTAACTGCTATTGTCTTGAGGGGTTTTTTCTCACAAGGTAATAGAGACTCTGAGAGATTTTGTGGCTTAACTGAGGCAACCTCTCTGAACAGCAGACCCTAGACTCAAACCCAAGGCCAACTCCCAGGCAGGGAGCTCTCTGCTGAACGAGACCACTTCCATGTGGGTGAGGCTATATCTATGCTGATATAGTCACACAAAGGGGAAGCATAGGCTTCTTTGGGGTCAAGGGATGGAACCACGGTTCAAAATGTGGCCCTGCTATTTACAAGCTATGTGCCTTTGGACAAGTTACTTAACTACCCTGAGTCTCCTGCATGGGTGTGTCTTGGGTTGTTTTAAGTGTCACACATGGGTGTATGTAAACCACCGAAAGCAGGGATTGCTGCATAGTAGATACAATTATAACTGTCACAAAACTTAGCACATGCGTATTTCCAAATGCAATTCTTCCGTGATGTTTAGTCTGATTTTGTTTTCCTGGTAAAATCAAATCCAAGGGGTCTACCCCATAGCCCCATGTCATCCTTTTAACCATGGGAAAGAAGACCCTGGGGATACCTCATCTCCAAAGCAAGTTGATTGCTTTAATCCTATTTCACAGACAAGAAGTTGAGGCTCAGAGAAGTTAAGTCATTCCTCCAAGGTCACACAGATAATATGTAGTAGGATATAAAGCCACATCTGTCTGACTCCAAAGCCCTTACCCTTTTAATAACCCTCACAAGTTTGGTTGGTGGCAATGGGAAGGCGTGTAGGCAGCAAGCGAGAAAGGGGAGACACCGGTTCAGATGTTGTTGCAATGGTCCAGGTGAGAGATCACAGCGGCATGGCCAGAAAGGGGTATATGGAGGCATTTTTAGGAATTGGGTAAACAGGACTTACTGGCGTGTTGACTTGCAGAAGGGTTTTAGCTTAAGCAACCGAGGGAATAAAGGCGCCATTTTCTGAAACGGGAGATTAGAGAAGCAACACACTGGAGGGCGGGGAGAATCAGGGATCCTGCTGTGGCCTCGTTAGTATTGGAAGCCTATTATCCATCCAGGTGGAGCTTCTGGGTAAACATGTGTAGATCTCAGTGGCGAGGGTGGGATGGGAGATACAGTGTAAAGACGAAACTTAAAGCCAGTGGCTGAGATGAGCTCTCCTGGGGGGAAAACAGCTGTAGAGAAAAGGCCCAGGGCTGAGATCCAATGAGGAAAGGGGAAGGACCGGTGAGCTGGAACGTGGTGTCCTGGAGGCCAAGAAGAGACGGTGTTTCAAGAAGGAGAGAGTGGACACCTCTGTTCAGCATCCATGAGAGGCCACGTGAGATGAGGACCCACAAGTGACCATGACCTTGATAAGGGCAAATGTTATGTGCAGTACCCACCCCTGAGCCTCACCCATTCCCCATGTTCACCCCATCCCTCATCCTCTCACGCACTCTTTATTGGCGAGATAAAGAAAGCCAAGGAGGTAGTCGATTTTTGAGAATAAAAACCCTCCAGAATGTCATATATCACTTCCAGCCGCTCAGGATGGGGTTAACCACGAAAGCAGAAGACAAGGTTGGAGGGCTGAAGATTTTCACTGCAGATCTCGGCAAGGGAGGCTGGACTATCTCTCTCACTATGATTTTTAAGACTAGAAACATTTCCACTTCAACCCTCATTCATGCCCTTATTCAGCAAATAAATATTTATGCTCTCCTACTCTGTGATAGGTCCTGTGTCAGTCACTGGGGACATGGCCATGAATAAGAAGTGATTTTGACCTTGACCCTGGGGAGTTTAAAGGGAGAAGAGACACACCAATAGCTCCTGACAGCAGTTCACGGTCAAGTCCTGGTCAAAAGATGTATCAGGAGCTCTGGGAACACAGGTGAAAGGTCAAGAAGAGCTTCACAGAGGAAGTGATACTTGGTCTTGGCCTTGAAAGATGAGTAAGAGCTCAGTCAGCAGACAATAGGTTTACCTATTGATACATCCCGACAGAGGGAATGGAGGCAAGAGAGTGTACGTGGTGATTGGAAGACTGCTCTTCACTGGGTGGCTGGAGCAAAGAGGAGGTATGGGGGCATTGAGAGGGGCAGGGCCCATGTCTTTAAGGACCTTAAACATGAAGCTGAGAAACTTGGACTTTTCTCTGTAAGTCAGCACTTCCTCAAGAATTTCCTGTGAAACACAAATCCCAAGTTTGCTCCGCACAATCAGTGAATCAATAAGTTCTGGGATCAAATGCATTTGGGACCTGCTGCAGAGTGGAACTTTCCTCCTGGAGATGCGCCATGTTCGTTAGCATTTGAAAGCTTGGAGAAAACCTACAGGAGAAAGGAAAGAAGAGATAGAGGGAGAGAGAGAGGGAAGGAGGGAAGAAGGAAGAAAGAGTGGAAAGGAGGGAGGAAGAGAGAAAGAAAAAAAAAACAAAGAAAACTTACCTTTCAACTTTCTAGATTTGTGTTCCACATTCCCGTTTGTCCATGTAAAGTATTCTGGCGTCCTCACATAATTACTACTCCTCGGTCACAATGGGAAAAGCTGAGCCAGGGAATGGGACTGTTTGCATTTTAAGCAGGCAAATAATTCACGTGGAGGCAGAAGGCAGAGAGATGGCTCTTAAGGGACCGTCTCATAGATGGGGTCCACGTTTATCCCTTTACTCTGGGGCAAAAAAAATCTTCACTTATTTCTTCAGCAAATATCTAGTGAGCACCTTCTCTGGGCCAGCTGTACTGATGCTGGCAGTACAATGGGGGGTGTAGTGGGTGGGAATCAAATAGGACACCCACCTCAAGGTGCTTACTGGCCTACAAGGCACTATTCACCTAATAACATAGGTTGAGATTTGAAGGAAAGAACACAGACTGTAAGAAAGGAACCTGGAATTGAGGAGGATTTTCCTTAGTAAAGCCATACTTGGGCTGAGATTCAAAGGATATGTAGGAATTAACTAGGCAAAGAGGGGCAGCGTTGGGCGAATGGCATTCTGAGCAGAGGGCACAGCATGTGCAAAGGTCCTGTGACAGGAAGGAAAATACCGCAGGTGGGGACTTCACACACATAACCTCGTGTTGCCAGGCACCTGGACGTCCCCACCCTGTCCAATCTTGTGGCTTCACCCATCTTTTAACGTATAAGTAAAATGGCCCCAGCTCACACCCCACATGTGGTAGGAAACACTGCAACCCCAACAATGCCTGCAGGGACTTGTATTTTTCCTGAATGTCACTCGCTGAATGCGCCATCTCAGCCGGGTCTTGCCTCCCGCCACTAGAGTCTTCTCTCCTCCCCGAGCTATAACCCCAAGAACCCTGCAGCCTTTCCTTTGATTCCCCAAAGCAACCAGGAGCAGAATGTGGTTCCACATGAGTGAGTTTTACTGAAAGTCTGAGGGCAATGACAATGGTTAGACAGCACAGTACATGACTTAGAACTGAGCTAACTGTCTTGAAACTCAGCCATCCCCAGTAACGTTTCATTGCCACTGTTTCTCTTCAAACCCATGGGTTCTTGCCATGTTATTCAGACTCGCTGTCTCTCAAAACCCTCCTTACATCTCTTCCCTTATATCCTGGGGAAGCACCCATCATCTTGGATGTCTGGAGCTGGGCTCACCAAGAAGCAGAGCTGAGATGAGGATTTGGGTGCAAGCAGTTCATTTGGGAGGAAGTGGAGGGAGGGGAATGGGGAAGATGGGAACGGGGCGGGGTGTGGAGGAGGCCAATACAGAGCGTGATAATGAGTAGGTTACCACCTTGAGCACCTGCGGCTCAGTCCCGCTGGGGACCTCTGAGAGGTGGTGTGGGACACGTCTCACAGGTGGCCCACCCAAAGGTCAAAGAAGCCTCCAACTTCCACCCATCACTGGTCGAGGGCAAGGCAAGAGAAAGCCCTCAATTGGAGGGTCGAGGGACCACAGGACTGCCGGGCACGTGAGCAGGGCACCTGCAGCATCCGCTACAATGGAATGGGCAACATGGCACGCAGCCCATCAAGTCCATGCCCGGGGGGGGGGGGCGGGCAGGCAATTTTCACTCTGAAAACAGCCATCAGGCTCTGTTGTTAAACATCAAGGTGTGTTGCTCCACCTACCCTGGCCAAACTCTTCCCAACTGTCGGGACCACACACATTCTTAACAGCTATGTCGTGTGGTCTCCAAAAGCCTGGTGTAGCGCGTGGGTTGACAACCTGTAATAATGACAAGCACATCAACAAAACTTTGCACATTTACAATTAGGTCCCTCTCACTACCACCTGTGTGTGCAGGGCGGGATGCTACACTTGTGGCCATTTCACTGGTGAGGAGCCAGCAGCATGAATAGATCTAAGCCACATGTCCAAATTCCCACAGACTTGAAGCAAGCTGTCAGACAAAAATTTCCAGGCCCTATAACTGCCCCCTTGAACTCCTTTGAGACACCAAGAGCTGGAGGCAAATCCACTGCCATTAAATGTTGCAGCTACTCTAGAAGGGGAATCAGAGGCATGACTTCCAGAGACACACGGCAGCCTGTCATCCTAACCGTCCCCATTACCAGTGGGAGCACAAGCAGCAGGGGCTGCCCAGCCTCGCGGTGCTGAGGAATCAGAACACCCACAGAAGGAAATAGCGTCTAAAGAAAAGATGGCCCTGGGCTAAGAGGAGAGGCTTCTGGTGGTGATGAGGCTCAGAGGGGTTAAGAGCACAGACTGCCTGCGTTTGAATCCCACTTCTGACACTTGTGAGCTTGGGCAAGGCATTTCAACTCTCAGTGCCTCAGTTTCCCCATCTGTAAAATGGGGATAATAATATCTATCTTAAACATTGCAAGGAGAATTAAGCGAACTAATGTACAGAGAGCCTGGAATGTAGGAAGTGCCTCGGAAATGTTAGCAGTTATGAGGTTGGTTGTCAGGGTAGACCCCTATCCCTTTGGGAATTCGATAGCTAAGCAGGGAAACTGAGGCAGAAGACAGGGTCATAGGGGGTCACCAGGAGGCTGCAGGAGCCTGCAGGTGACTAGCCTCATGAGGAAGAGAGCAGCATGCCGAGAAGATGGCTTCTGGAATCTATCGGACCCAGCTCTGAATCTCATGCTACCCTGGACGAGGCATTTTACTGCCATCACCTGTCAACTGGGAAGACCAAGTGCTTCCTCTGAGGGTTGATGAGGCGGTGGCCCTGGTGCCCACTGCCCCTTTGAAGCCCCCTCTCTGAGGACCCCTTGTCAGACTCCCGCACGGCCTCCCACTCGTGCCTGCCTTTTGAGGCCTGCAGCCCTGATGGGGCCGTCCTGGGCCCTCTGCCTGCTCAGTCTACACACTGCCCTTTGGAAACCGCATCCACACGCAAGGTTTCGGTTCCCAGCATGAGCTGCAGGTACCTGCCCGCCACGTCTCCTCTCCCCACACGGACTTCCCCCTGGAGCTCCAAACCCCCTTTCCAGCTGCCCCCCTGGACCTCTCCACCTCCCAGATGCCTCAGACTCAGCACGTTCAAGACCAACGCATCATGTATCCCCACCTGCCCCCTCCCGGTAAATAGCATCACCTCCCACTTAGTTTCCAAGGCCAAGTCTGCAGCTCCTGCCTCACTCCTCGCTCTCCCTTGGCCCAGTAAACTCTCAAATCCAGCCACTGCCCTGGACCAGCTGCCATCATCTCTTGCCTCCACCTGCATCCACCCTTCATGCCGCAGCCAGAGCGATCTTCCTGAGACACAAACATGACCAGCTTCTCCCTAAACTCTTCAGTAACTCACCACGTTCCTCAGGACCAAGCACGGAGTGTGAGATTCTCACCACCTAGCTTCCCCTTCCCTTGCCTGCCTCATCTCTTGCCACCCCTGCAGATACACCCTGGAGCCAAGGTTTCAGGATACCAGTGCCCGGATATGCCCTCCCAGGGGCCCTGGCAGGTAGGGCTGGGATCTGAGTTATCCTTGTCTTCAGTGACCAGTAGGGAGCGTGAACAAGTGAATGAGGCAGGTCCTGAGCTGTGCCTTTCTAGAGGGTTTACTTGGACTGAAAGGCTGGGGGAAAGCCACTTGGAGGTGGTGTCTGGTGGGGGAGGGGCTCTCCAAGGGACAGGAGCACTTTGTCTTGAAGCAGAGAGTACTGGTGCGGGAAGGACAGGTGCTGTCAGCGAGAATGCCACCTCCCTCTTGTGACCTTTACCGAAGACATTTTCCCTGAATGTCAGGTTCATTAGACACAGCACTGGGGGTGGAGGAATAGCTTTAAAACTGAATGAAAGACAGGACAGACAGACAGACGTCATCCAGACAGACAGACTGCAGCAATAAGTCAGTCTGGAGGGTGGGGAGACATACCCTCTCTGTGAGCCAGGTTCGTCCTCCCCAGAGCAGGGGTCTCTCGGTCATGTCTCTCTTTCAGAGTGGGGTTCCCACCTCCACGTGGTTCCCCTCCCCAGGGCCCCAACGCAAGCTGTACACAGAAGGCACCCTCAGTCCACAGTGCCCACCAACTGACTGACCAAGATCCAATCCCTGGAGCCCATGGGCTTGGAGCATGTTACCCGCCCAGCCCCACCCCTCAGGCCCCGTCAAGTACCTGTGTGACTCAGAACCCACTCTGGCTCCACCCCAAGCTGGACACTGGGGACACAGAGGTAAATCAGGCATCTGCCCCAACCTCAAGGAGCTCCAAAGTTCATGAAGAAGACACACAAACCCACAACTATTACCAAATTGTGGGCTCACTGCTGGGACAGCTTCAAGGTAGAGACATGGCCCAGAGAAGAGTCATGAAGGGTTTCCCATGAGAAAGTAACTTCTGAGCTGGGCTTTGAGGGATGAATAGGAGTTTATCACCTTGTTTGTTCTTTCTAGGAGACACCTGTTTCCAGAAACAGAATAGCCTGCTTCTTTGAACTGCAAGCTCCCTGGCATGGAAGAGTACAAGGTGACTCTGAGTCCCTGACCTTCAGGTCACCCCAGTGACACGTAAGCATGGTCAGGACACAGGACAGAAAGGGAGCCCTGCATCTCACTCCTGCTTACTGCCTCCCAGCTTTCCTCCCAGCCCCTTGCCATCACTGATGGTGCGGTAACATAGGCTAGGCACCTCCTGCTCCCAGAATGGCAGGCCTCTCCCGGTCTCTGCCGCCATAGCTCACAGCAGTCGGGCTCCTATGCCATCAGCTATGACTCTGTGTGTTAGTGGCCCGGCCCCTGTTGGACTAAAGTGGACAGGGACAAGACCCAGAAAACAGATTTTTCCTCTCCGAGAGCTTCCAGGCTTCATTCCCTGCCCTCCAGACACAAGCGCACACACGCACACTTGCACACGCACATGCCGTCCTCAGAGCCTCACCCCCATCCGCCCGCTCTCCAACTCCCTGCAGACCTCAGTCCCCTCCTGGCACTGACATGACGCAACCCCACAGCTCTTCCTGGTTCTCCCCCAGCTCCTCCTCCCCCGCAGACACTGCCGTTCCCCCATCCTGAGTGCAGAGCAGCCTCACCGGGCCTCCTGGCTCTGCACCCTCCACAGTTCCTCAGCTGCCAACTCTGTCTTCGCGCCTCCCCGGGGGAGCAGCTGTCAGTGCGTTCCGGTGCCCAGGGATGGGAGAGACAGAGACAGAGAGACACGGTGCAAGTGAGGGAGAGACAGTGAGGGGAGACCTGGAGGGGAAGCAGGGCAGAGACTGGGAGAGAGACTCAGAGCCACCATGAAGGGGTGAGACGGGGAGGGGAAGACCGAGAAGGGAAAGGCTGGGCCAAGAGGCAGCAGGCAAACCTGAAGAGGAAGAGGAAGCTCCCACACGCCCGCCGAAGCCCGTTCCTGCCACTGCAGGAAGGAAGGAAGAAACCTAAGAGCAGAAATTCGGGGTTTTTCACACTATGCTGGGGAGTCCAGGAAAAGGGGGCCTGGAGTGAGTGCCGGAGGAGGGTCTGGGCCCACACGGGGTCTCAGTGCCAGGGAAGTGAGGGGAGCAGCAGGAAGCATTCAGCTTAGCACACAAGCAGCACAGATACACACAGAAGGATGCACATAGACACAGATATACACACACACGTACAAACGCAGACAAACACATGCATACACACGGAGACGTGCAAACATAGACACACACAGACACAAATGCATGCACACACCCTTCAGGGGCCGAGGGGGTGGGTGGTCCATGGTGTGGCGGGGGAGGTGGATTTCTTCTTCCCCAGACCCCACAAAAGTCACAAAGGCAGGTCAACCCAGATCCCCCCATCCGTTAGGGCATGAGTGTGTCTACACAGGGCACGTGGGGTCCCTTCAAGTCAACAGTTTCACATCGATCAGAGTCGAAGCAACCGTAGCAGTGTAGTTGCCCCCAAGCCCTCCTCGTGCAGAGGATAAGGAGGCCCATATCAGGAGGAGACCTGCCCAGGGTCCCCCAGCCACGCTGCTTGGAGCTGGGACTGGAGCCCAAGACTCCTGGCTCTGGTCCGCATCTAGCTCTGCAGCTCCACTCGGGGAAGCAGCCTTGGGGATAACAGTGGGAGCCGGGCGAATTGTGGGCACGGGAGCCTTTCCTTGCCTCTCACACCACAAGGAGAAGCCTGTTTGCCCAGCCAGGCTGCTCGGTGTCACAGCCCAGGCCCAGCACAGCTCCCAGAGGAGGAGCCCGGGTCCCCTGCATCCTGAGAAGAGCGGAGCCTGGCCCTCTCCTCTCGGCCTGGGGCAGGCCGGGCCAGGCACTCTCCAGGCTGGGCGAGGTTGCCACCACCGGCAGGGGTGGCTGAGCAGGAAGCACACCCATCCACCCAGGGATTGTCCCCCACAAACCTGGGTTAGTTCTGTCCTAGAGCTGACTTTATGGGGATCGGGAAGCACGGGAAAGAGTAGCCCCTCTGCCCCTGGAGATGCCAAAGACAGGACGAGAGGGCTCAGGTGGGTGAAGACCCAGCCAAAGGCAGAGGCATGAACGGGATGGAAAGAAGAAAGACCGCACCTTAGGCCAGCCATACAGACAGACGTCACCGCTGATGACAGAGAGATGCAACCCAGCAAACCCTCTCTGAGGTTACCAGCAGTGCCGCATGCTGGGGGCTGTGGACAGAGATGTTGACAATAGTGGCCATCCGACATTGATCTTCACTGACCCTCCCAACAGCTTGTGTACTGTTATTAAGCCATTTCACAGGAGAGAAGACTGAGCCTCAGAGAACTGAAGTGTCTGGCCCAAGGACCAGGCCCGGAATTCCAGTCTGAGCAGCACCCGGGCCCAGGCTCTTTCTTCCGCAACCCCCTGCCTCCCTGTGTGTACACAGAGACGAATAAAGAGGGACACGTTAGCGCAGGGATTCTTTGTAAGGAGAGATCCATGTTTGCCGGGAAAAGATTTGTTTATAAACTCGGGTAGATATCAATTTAGCCCCAGAGCCTGGAGCTATGGTTTCAGAAAAGCCAAGCAGTGCAGTGGATGGTGGAACCCTGAGTCAGGACCAGACCGCCTGGATCCAATGTGTCACCCATATCCTCGTCCCCACAGTGGGCATAGTAAAAACACATACTCACATCTCATGAGATTTAAATGAGGTGACTCTGCAAAGTGCTTAGAACAGATCCTGGCCCCTAACAAGTGCTCCGTAAATGGCAGTTCCTGGCGTGATTCAGGGAGAAATCCCTCTGCTGAACAGAGGGAGAAACAGTTGGGAGAATCTAGAAAGGCAAGAGGATGAGCAACAGGGATAGGAGCCGGCATCACGTGGCAAACCGCGCCTCGTGACACCCCATCCCCCATCACCATCGCTCCTGAAACGCCTGGTGAGACCGGATTTGTTGTGAAAACCAGCAAAGTAACATTTGAATTCTTCCGCCAAGTGGACTCGAAGTGAGGTGGTGAGGACCAGAGACCTCAAGCCCTCCAAGATGTCATAGCAATCCTGGGGAAGGCACTGGACTTCCCCAAGTCACAGGAATTGGGAAGTCCTCCCCTTCCACTTTTAACTCAAATGCAAGAACAGCGAGGCTTCCAGCTGATACCTGGGTTGAACAAACTTGAGGTTTGTACAGTGCGAAGGGGTTGGTGGTAATACTAAGGGCAGCCGATACCCATCAAGCACTCGCTATGTGCCAGGGACTGGGAAAAGCATTTTATTAATTAATATTAATTAATTAATAAGCAATTAATTAATTAATTTAATCCTCAAAACAGTTCTCTGGCGTTGGCACTATCGTTAGTCTCATTTAACAGATAAGAAAACCTGAGAACAGAGAGGTTAAATAACCTACTGAAGTTACACAGCTAATCAGTGGTGAGGCTGGGAGGCAAGCCCAGAACTTCAGGCTCCAGAGTCCACATTTTCAGTTGCTACTCGTATTGTCTCATGCAGCATGAGGGGTGGGTGATGAGGGTCACAAACGAGAGCCTGGCCTCAGGTCTGCAGACAGGGTAACAGCTTGAAGGTAAAGATCCAGCCTGGAGCCCTCATAGCCCTGACTCCAGGTTCAGCATCTCTTAGAAGCTCCAGTAAGCTCAGGGTCCACACCACTCCCTGCCAGGCACTCATCCCTGATCCACGTGAAATATCAAGCGCCAGGATCACAGCTATGGTGCCAACTTCAGCCGAACCTGTCACCAGCCAGAAGCTCTGAAGCTACACGGCACCGTCCATCTGGCCTGGGCCCTGTTCTCCATTGAACACTTGGTCGACTAAGCCTGGTCTCCACCCTCTCCCAGCACCCCTCCCCTGGCTCCATCCCACTGCTCAGATGATGCCACCATCTGGGGCCCATCTGCAGGGAGCCTGCCTGCTTGTGAGAGATGGGACATCTTCCATCTGCGTCCCACAGGCGCCTCCTGAGACTCCATAAATCCCAGGACGAACAGGGCAGCACCTGCCAGCAAGAGATCAAGACATAAAACACAGTCCAGGGAGGACACAGGCTACACACTCAGGACTGCTCCAAAAAGGTCAGTGCAAAGAAACAGCTCCACGAGGTTGGAAGGATTATGGACTTTGGAATGGTGGGGGGTCAAATTCTGAATTCACATTCATTGGGTAGGGCCTTTGGGCAGGTTGATTCTCTGAGCCAGTTTGCTTATCCATAAGATGGAGATAATATAGGAGAGTCACCAGAACTCCATCTTAATCATTTCTGTATCCCTTACACTTAGAACAGGGCACGGGAAGATGTTTGTGGAATGAATAAATACAGCCAACATTATGGCAGTTCTGCCTTCCTTCTTGCTAACAGAGCCCCAGCTGAAGTCAGACACTTGAGCCTGATCCCCCTAAACAAGTCATGGCAACCCTGTTCCCCTTTATGGTGATTGGTGAAGGGGTGGGCATGTGACCCAGTTCTAGCCAATGAGACGTAAGTGGAAGTCGGTGGGGATTCTGGGAAAGGTTTCCATCCCTGATGAAAGGTGGGAGGTGTGTGAGGAGAGCATACTGCTCCTGTACCTTTCTCCCTCCTCATGATTTCCAGGCCCCTGTGGGGGAGTAAGGTATTTGGAGGTGACAACTAACCACCACCCGTGGCAATGTCACCATTATCTGAGGATGGCAGAACAAAAAGAGAAGGGCATGGATCCTTGACAATACCTCTCAGCTGACAAATCAACCCTGGGATCTCCCACCATGGAATTGTTTGTTAATGTCCACTAAATTCAAGCCACTTCTAGTTTGGTGTGTAGAATCTTGCAACTATAAACATTCCTATCTGATACAGTAACCAGTGAGTGAATAAATGAATGAATGAATGTGTCTCCTTGCCTGAAAACAATTGTGCAAATGTTTGTCATGATCAACGATATTAGCACAGTAACACCTCATTTATTTATCATTATCAGCAATGAGCTTTTCCTCGGAAGGAAATTTTCAAGATAATTGAAGTTTACCCTTTTTAGACACCAAAATATTATTTTGATTTTAACTGGGTTTGATTTTAAAAAGTCGTCTAAAATGTATCACACCCCCATCTATCCTTTTTCTCTCTACACCCTCCCAACACACAGACACACACACACTCACACGCAAACATTCAGAGGATGCTGAGAATTAATTAACTCTGGCTGGGATATTGTGCTCACTCATGAACACACATTGCTGAAATGAGGGGCCACCCAACATTGCCGTGGGGCTGGAAGAGGTGCTCTGATTTCTGGAGTCATCACCCCTCCCAGCCACTGCCCATCAAGCTGCCGGCTGTCACAAAGTGACACCTTTTGCAGCCCTCCCCAGCTTGGACAGATTTCTTAGTTCTGGGCTGTGAAGCCAGATCGCCCATTCACTAGATTTTGTGTGCAAAATGGATTTTTGCAAAGAGTCCTGATTGAGACGCTGCTACAAGTATGCTAAACCCCAGAGGAGGAAAGTCAGGCTCCCAACCTAAAGAAAGAATCATTCGCTTATTTATTTGACAAATATTTACTGGCTTACTAATTGAGACAGTAGAGGCTAAGAATGCAAGCTCTGGAGCCAAAGACCTGAGTTCATATCCTGACTCTTTTTACCAGTGCTGTGAACCTGTGCAGGTTACATCACCTATCTGAGCCTCAGTTACCCTCATCTATATGATGCAACTAATAATATTACCTTCCACATAGGGGTGATGCAAGGAATAAATAAGATACTGTACTTAATGCTCCTAGAACTGTGCCTTTTACTTTTCAACTTCTCAAAAAATATGAACTATTGTCATCGTGTATTGGGCTTTTTTTCTGGGCAGCAGAGAACAATGGTTAATAAGAAGGATTAGCCTCTGCCCCCAGGAAAGTGACAGCTAATCAGATGGACAAGATGTATTCTAATACATAGGAATAAGTGCTAACAAGAGAAAGCTGGCAGGGGGAGGGGTCAGAAGCCCAAAGGACCCAGAAGCCAGAGGAGGCTTCCCAGATGTCTAAGCTGGGACTGAAAAGTTAGAGGGTGTCTTAGTTTCCTGGGGCTGCTGTAACAAGTTACCACAAACTGGGTGGCATACAACAGCAGAAATTTATCCTCGTTCGGTTCTGGGGACCAGAAGTCCAACATCAAGGTGTCAGCAGAGCTGCTCTCCCTCCGAAGGCTCTGGGAGACGATCCATTCCTCGCCTTTCTCAGATGCTGCTGGCTGTCGACTCTCCTTGTGGCTGCATTGTTCCAGTCTCTGCCTCCATCTTCACGTGGCCTTCTCCTCTCCTCTGGGTGTATGTGCCTCCTCCTCTTCTGACTCTTATAAGGATACCTGTCATTGGATGTAGGGTCTACCTGGGCAAAGCAGTATGATGTCAACTCAAAATCCTTAACTTAATTACATCTGCAAAGACCTTTTTTCCAAATAAGGTCACATTCACAAGTTATTGGGGTTAGGATGTAGACATATCTTTTTAGGGGCTCCCACTCAGCCCACTGTAGTCAGGCAAAGGGGAGCAAGACATAACCCCAAACAATAGAGCCCTCCATGGACAATGTTCAACATGGATAGAACCCTCCATGCAATTTCCATGTGAGATGGGATTCAGGATGAGAGAGGAGAGTGGCCTGGGCAGAGTCAACATTGAGACACTATTTACAGTAGCCAGGACATGGAAGCAACCTAAGTGTCCATCGACAGATGAATGGATAAAGAAGATGTGGCACATATATACAATGGAATATTACTCAGCCATAAAAAGAAATGAAATTGAGTTATTTGTGGTGAGGTGGAGGGACCTAGAGTCTGTCATACAGAGTGAAGTAAGTCAGAAAGAGAAAAACAAATACCGTATGCTAACACATATATATGGAATCTAAAAAGAAAAAAAAATGGTTCTGAAGAACCTAGGGGCAGGACAGGAATAAAGACGCAGACGTAGAGAATGGACTTGAGGACATGGGGAAGGGGAAGGGGAAGCAGGGACAAAGTGAGAGAGTGGCATGGACTTATATATACCACCAAATGTAAAATAGATAGCTAGTGGGAAGCAGCCGCATAGCACAGGGAGATCAACTCGGTGCTTTGTGACCACCTAGAGGGGCGCGATAGGGAAGATGGGAGGGAGACGCAAGAGGGAGGGGATATGGGGATATATGTATATGTATAGCCGATTCACTTTGTTATAAAGCAGAAACTAACACACCATTGTAAAGCAATTATACTCTAATAAAGATGTTAAGAAAAAAAACACTGAGGCAAGCAGCCTGAGATTCCCCAGAGAAGGTACTGGGTGCTGTTGCCAAAATCAGTAGGGACTCCCCCCAAACCAGACTGGTTATGAGAGGTAGGGTGGGGGGAACTGCAACTTGGTAGGCACATGAGTGCCTGAGGGATTTCTTTGAACACTGGTTTAGGGCAGCAGGCTAATTCTAGACTCTTCTCCGTTTTCTGAACCTGGAATGGAATTGGGCCTCCACTCTCATGCCAGTTCTGGCTACCTCCTTTGTACAGAGTCTGATGTCTGGCTCATGCCATAGGAGCCTGGTGGCTCTGACCTCTTCTGTCTTAGGCAGCCCTCCAAGCTGCCACAGAGCTGCCCCCTCCTCAAGGTCCACCAGGCGCCATCCATGGGTGTCACCATCCCAGACTGTTTCATCCAGGCACCCTTACCAATTCTTTTTAAATGAGCACATGCCTACACTCAGCACTGCACTAATATTTTACATGCATTGTAAAATGTAATTTAAATTATTAAGGTTAAAAATGATAAGACAAAGATAAAATATTTTAAATCATTTAATTGCATCATATTTATAGTGGTTCAAAGCATTTTTGCTGTCACCCAAAATTTTAATGAGAGCCATGTGATTGAAAATGTTTCATTTTTAAAAAGCAAATCTTTTTGATACAGAGGCTCAAAGGTTTGGTTCTTAATTCAGATTATTTTGATACTTGATTTTAATTGCTGTTATGGCTGGGGAAAGGAAAAGATATCATGGAAAGATGCACTGATCCAAGTGGGAAAACAGTGATGCTGGCTGTGCTTACTAAATCCTCATCATTATTTTTCATTACTATCCACAAAGTCTGCAAAGTTTTTTCTTGAAATTCAGCAAGCAACTTTCCATCTTCTCTGATGTCAATCAGTGGTTCTTGCAAACTAATCAAAAGCTGTTACACTTTTATATTTTTAGCAAACAAACAGGTTCTGAAACACTTTGTTTGAAAGATTTCTTCTAACAGGTTAAAAAATTCTGTTTCCAAGTTTTTAAAGTTTGCATACACAGGAGTCGTTTAGGTGATGTAGGTACGTCATTTTCTATCACAAAAATCACAAAACAATGCAAACACTTCCAAATGTTTGCTTTAAAAATCCTCTCTTCAGGGCTTCCCTGGTGGTGCAGTGGTTGAGAGTCCGCCTGCTGATGCAGGGGACACGGGTTCGTGCCCCTGTCCGGGAAGATCTCACATGCCGCGGAGCAGCTGGGCCCGTGAGCCATGGCCGCTGAGCCTGCGCGTCCAGAGCCTGTGCTCCGCAACAGGAGAGGCCACAACAGTGAGAGGCCCGCGTACCGCAAAAAAAAAAAAAATCCTCTCTTCATAACACTTGCTCCTTTCAGGCAGTAATTTATCTTTCAGTCATTGCTTACATATCAAACATACCCTGGGGGTTCAGAGAAAATGTGTGTGTGTGTGTGTGTGCGTGTGTGTTTCTTTCAAAATATCTGTTGCCTAAATGCAATCTGGTATCCTGAATTGGAGTCTAGAACAGAAAAAAAGGGACATTAGTGGAAAAAGTGGTAAAATCTGAATATACTCTGGAGTTTTGTTAATAGTAATGCCCCAGTGTTAATTCCTTAGTTGGGACAAATGCACCTTGGTTATGTAAGAAGTTACATTATGGGAAACTGAGAAAATAGTACACAGGAACTCTCTGTACTATCTTTGAAACTCTACTTTAGGCATAAAATTCTTTCAAAACTAAACATATATTTTTTTAAAAATTGGTTGTAGCATACTACTGACAACCAGTTGTCATTATAAAAATAGCAAGTTTGAAATATTTCTCTTTTGTAAAAAAAAATGTGTAACTCATCTTTAAGTTCCCTACATCATTAAAATAGTTTGCCACAAGACAGCCATCAAACCTGTATATCTCATTACAAAATAATCAAACCTCTATATGCTTGCTGCAAAATCCTGTGAGGATTTTATTATATATTAAAGGTCTTATTTTTATAATATAAACCACATCAGGACATCCTGCATCATTTTGTACACTTCTGGCCTCAAATTCTTGGCTTCAACAGCTCTTCTTTGAGTGAATTTCATGTTTGGAGTAATCTCTATAACCTTAACCTGGAATCCTTAGTGTACTGCAGTTAAAGCACCCACTCTATTGGTGGTTATATTTATCCAGTTTTTTCCATAAAACTGTTTTTATTAAATAAGTCATTGGTTATTGAAACTCTCTCTTCTCCAGTACGCCTCATAAAAAAGTAATTCTTTGTGTATTTCATTACTGAGACCTGAATCTGGCACATGCCATAAGCTGAGACATGTTAGAAACATCTGTGCTTTCATCCAATTGTAGAGTAAAGCTCCGGAGCTGCAAAATTTGTTCTAGTACTTGTTACCTCATGTCTTCAGCGGTACTCTCTTTGCATCTTCCAACCATATTCGCTGACCAACGAATGCATTTTAGTTTGCCCATGAATTGTTTTCTGTTGGATTCGTTCATCCATTTTGCCTGAGGAAAGAAGTACAAGCATTTTCTTGATGGTATGTGGCTTTTTTTTTTAATTTTTTTTGAAGCAGTAATTTTATTTTATTTTATATTATTTTATATATATTTTTTGATATGTGGCTTTTTAACGTTCACTATTAAGTGAGAAAGTCTTGAAAGAGGCATCTAAATATTTGTCAAAAAGTATCAGAACTAATATAAAGAACCGGAGGGAGCATCACATAACTTTAGACATCATTGAAAAAAAGATTACAGGTTTGTCTTTGTGTTCTGAGTCTTTGTTTTTTAAGGCTATTACTGTATCAGCAAGGAGAGGCTAGGTTATGCTATGATAACAGTATCTGTGGATTAAAGCAATACAGGTTTATTGCATGTGGAAGGTACATCACAGATCAGCTGTGGCTCTGAGTCACAGTGTCTTCACTGTGGGACTCAGACTGACCAAGCAGCTTCTTTCCAGAACATTCCCAGCTCTTGTGGCAAAATGGAGAGATACTGTGATGAATCACACTCTAGCTCTTAAAGCTTCTGCCTGAAAGTGACATCTGTCACTTCTGCTCACATTTCAATGGCCAAAATAAGTCACGTGGTGATATTTAACCGGAACCAGACCAGGAAGTCAATTCTATCATATGCTTGGGAAGAGAATCAGAAATATCTGGTGCATGGCACCAATGACGTCCACCCATGCTAACTGCAGACACTTCACACTCACTAGCAAATATCTCAACGTTTATCATTAATGGTTAAGTGTATAAATCCACACAGCAGAGTCTTCTTAAAATTTTCCTCCTTTTTTGTCTAATTTCTTGTTGGATCTGATGAAATCATCATTATTAACTCCAAACATTCTATTTAGAGTAAAAGTATCCGCTTTCCATTTTCTAGCTGTTTGCTTGTGCTTGCATTCATTCGTATTATCTTCAATTCATGGTATCCTTGCAAGAAGTTTTAAAGCCACGTGACCATTTTGCGAGGGCTACTTTAGTTAAAATTGAATTCTCTCATGAAAGGACGCATAGAAAAACGTTCTTAGCGCACTGCGTATTATATCCGACACTAGACGCACCAAAAACGTCCATAACAGGAGAATGGACATATGCAAGCAATGAAATGTTCTATAGCAGTGAGGATGAATGAACTGCAATAGCAGTGTGACATGAAGGAGCCTCACAAATGGAACACTGAAGGGAAGAAGTCATTCGTATATATGATTTCAATTATACAAAGTTCAAAAACATGCAAAACTCATATGTGGTGTTAAAAATCAGGACGGGGTTACCAACAGGCTGGTAGTGACTAGAAAGAGGCGTAAAAATGGCCTCTGGAGTGCTGACAATTTTATGTTTCTTAATCAGGGCGCTGGTTATATGAATGTGCTCCCTTTGTAAAAATCCACCGACCTGTACCCTTATAATTTGTGCGCTTTTTCTGTATATAAATTATACTTCGATTAAAAGTTTACTTAAAATCGAACTGGATGACATAATCCATGGATCCCTTAGCCAGCCACATATAAACTGGAAATATATAACCAGAAGTGACAAATGCAGCCAGGCACCACGATTAACCCTGTTGCCTTATGGAGCGCCACTCCTCCCTCAGCCCCTCCATATGCCCCATGACTGCCTGACATATGACAGGACACTAGTGTCAATCCATATATTAATTATTAGTAAAGATGAACTTGGCTCTTATATTTAAATAGATAAATCAATATAAATTGCAGTTCTAATCTTTTATTCCCACTTCCAAAATATCATCTTGAAAACCCCACTTTGGAGACAGCTGTTTGTTGCTTTGAAGCCCATATCAGGACCATGGACAGGTCCTACAGAGCCAGGTGATGCACTCTATAAAGATCAGATCCTCGCTGCCCCTGCCCAGTCAGCATGTAATCACCACCCGACAAGTATTTCAGAGGCCTATGCACAGATGCTCTGATAATTTTAATATGGGGGAAACATGAGCTTTAATAATGCAAAACTAGGGGTTCTCATTAAACAAAACACACACCCTGGTAAATCCCTGCATCCCATTGATCATTAAATAAATGCTCTGGTGAAGCAAATATCCTTCACACTAGAGTATATATAAGTGGATTATCAATTTTAAAGAAATCAGAGTAACATGAAATGCACTTTGCTCCAATAACGCACTAACCAGGGTGTGGGGAGGGGATTGTATTTTGTATGGTTCAGAGGACGCTTTGGCGACTTGTAATATTTTAAAACACACACTTCATACGAAATTGAGTTAGCATCTGAACCTATACCTTTCTAGCTCCAAAGCTCATGTTCTTTTTCTACATTATGCTGGCTTTTTAAAAAGATAATACAACAGTTAAAAATAAGAAGTTCAGAAGAAGTCAAAGAAGAAGGGTGAGGCAATTATACCAATACATCTAGGAGAATATGCTTCCTATTTCAGTTTGGGTTTCCTCCAAAACAGACACTGAGACAAAAGTTTAGGTGCAAGGAGTTATTTGAGAGGTGATCCCAGGGATCATGTAAGGAAGTGGGAACACGGACAAGAGAACTAATCCATGAGTGGGTTACTGCTGTGAGCAACTGGGTTCAATGATCCGGGGGGAACCTCTGTGAGGTTACAGAACACAACTCAGAATTGTCCCATCAATGGGGCAAGGAAGCTGAGATATACATATAGTGGTAGGCTGAATATATATATTGTGGTAGGACCCACAATGAGGTCCACAACCTAATCCCCAGAACCTGTGCATATGTTACCTCATATGGCAAAAGGGACTTTGGAGATGTAATTAGTTAAGGATCTTGAGATGGGGAGTTTATTCTGGATTATCTTGGTGAGCCCAATATAATCACAGACGTTCTTAAGGGAGAGAGGCAAGAGGGTCAGAGTCAGAGAGATAAATCGGAAGATACTATATTGCTGACTTTGAAGGTGGAGGAAGGGGCCATGAGTCAAGGAAAGCAGATTACAGAAGCTAGAAAAAGTAAGAAAACAGAATCTCTCCCAGAGCCTCCAGAAGGAATACAGTTCTGCCAACACCTTAACTAGCCCTTAAGACCCAGTTCAGATTTTGTACCTCCAGAATGGTAAAATAATAAATTTATATGGTTTTAAACCATTAAGTCTGTGGTAATGTATTACAACAGCAATAGGAAATACATACACATGTAATTTCATATATATATAATCCATCAACTCTCATCCTTCATTGATTGAAGGTTGCAAAGCACATTCCCACAGCCAGAGAACATTTCAGACAGACATTGGAAACTATCGGGAACTGTCTGCAAGTGATCAAGTGGTAAATTTGGGTGTGTGAGCTTCCTGGCAACCATGGCAAAAAGAGAAAAGATTGGATGTCTCTCATAAAATGTTCCTCAAAACTTTTATCTGTCAGTGAATTCTTAAAGAAATTGATCACATAGGACTTTATATAGAGAATATTTAACTGACAATGCTTTCAATGAGAGTGTAAAAAGTGTAGAAATTATTTTCAGGCGTTAGCCCTATATAAAGGTAAAAGGAAGAACATTCAGACCTAGTTTAGAGAAATCATCTTTGTGGTTAGTGAGTTATATGGCTCTCTCCCTAAGGTAAAGATTGTAGTATGTTCAGAGATGAGTACAAATGATCCTCTTTTCAACTCTCTCTCAGATATCAATTGTTTCTCTGATTTGAGGCAGGAGCTAGATGTAGAGAGCTAGTTCTTCCAAGGCTGAGTTCTCAGTGAGGACCCAGGAGGGCAAATGCTATGGCATCTATGGAAGGATACCCATGAGCTGGGAGTTCCAGCTGGGTGGTCTCCAGGTGAGCACTCTGCCAGAGAAGCTGTCTGGCCTGCATTCCCTCCCAAAGGGGGTCCTATCGTCAGCAGTGTTGAGTTGCAAAAAAAATAAAACTCACATCAGACTTTCTCAAGTGAAAATGAGGAGTGTATTATAAGGAAATAGAGGTTTTTCTGGATTCAAAGACAGAAAACCAAGTTCACTCAAGTTTTATGGAAGCAGGAGAGCAAAAGAACAGGGCTGCTTCTCCCTCCATCTCCTTTCTGGTTCATGTGGCTCTCTCCCCTCTGAGAGAGAAGAGAGTCTGTTCTGTTCTCTCCCCCAGTTCTGGTTCTACATCATGAACTTCCACTCACCACTGACAGTTCCAAGACCTCTGAGTCCAGATTTCAAATTCCCAGTAGGGAAATGTGGCCCAGATCACTGTTTGGGGAAAAGCCTGTAAGGTGCAGGTCACTAGAAGCCAATGGAGACAGCCCTTTGTGTCAGAGTCAGGTAAGTCAGGTAACTAGGGCAAATAAGCCAAGGGAAGGAGGAGCTTTTGAGGGTTAGGGACCATATAATGTGCCCTGCTACCCACACGGAGTTGGGCATCAGGCATAAAGGGTTGGAAATCTCTCCCAAAACGCAGCTTTGGCTCTGCTCAGAGATCCAAAGGAGGGCTTGCAGTGGTCCCAGCAATCACCCCTGAAAAGCAAGTATTGTTGAGTCATTACAAAAATGTCTCCCACCCTCTGTTCCTCTCTGTGTCGATACCCTTACCATGTGATTTTGCAGCTCCCTCCTTCAAGAAGTGGAATCTATTTTCTCACTCCTTTAATATGGGCTGGCCTTGTGACATGCTGTGACCAACAGAATGCAGCAGAAGGGACAGCACACCTCTCCCTCTCCCCCTCCCTCTACTTCTTTCCCTTCCTCCTTCCCCCTCCCCTTCCCCTCTCCCCCTGTCTCTCATAATCCTACCATTGCCATGTGAACAACCCTGCTGGAAGGATGTGAGAGACACATTGAAAGAGCCCCCATTTGGACCAGTTTCCCCAGCCAAGGCCATCCTAGACCAGCCAGTTGAACAAAGACAGATGAGCATGTCCAGCCAAAATCAGCCAGGCCTGGCCCAGATCAGAAGAACCATCCTCTTGACCTGCAAACACATGAGCAATAATAAATGTGTATTCCTTTAAACAAAGCTTTGAGATATTTTGTTATGTGGCAATAGCTAACTGATACAGCAACTCAGGACTTGGATTGTCAAAATGGGCCAGGTAAGTATGACTAGGAAAAAGTCTATCAGTTTGGCTCCAGCAGACAACATTTGCCTCTAAGTAGTTACTCCTGTTCCAACGCTGCTCTATGCACCAGCCGGGCTGCAGGAGCTGCCAACATCCCCGTACAAAAGAATCAAGCAGCCTTTGCATGGACTGCTTGGAAATGTCCTTTGAGGCTTTGCTAGATACTGGTCAAAAGAGACTTTTGCTCAGACAAAGCTGATCTCAGCAGAGATAAGGTTATCAAACAAGAGTAGCTGGATTTCAAAACCATGATCAGAGAGAAAGAGAGATAGGTCTGTTTCCTCCAGTAGGTCAGAAGTCTGGGTCACCTAAATGCCAAATCAGATCAGAGTCCCGTAAGCAGGAAAAGGACTAAGAAACCAGCCTGGATTATGCCTGACTGTGGACTGAAGTCTGATCTCTTGAGATATTATTTCTCCTTGCTCTGATTCTCAAATATTTGAATCCAGGACACCTAAGCATTAAATACCAGACTAGAGCTAGGGCTACATGGGCACAGAATTTTGCCACTTATAAGTGCACTTGAGAAAATTTGGGTTTGTTTGGGTTTTCTTCCCTAAGAACAACAGATTCTCAGAAAAGCTCTGACCCAAAAAGGGTAAGAATCCCAATGGCAGAAAGAATGCTAGATGCAACATTGCCCATCTGTATCAGTGTTCCTACAGGTCTGTGACTGTGTATTACTCTGTCTACATGTTGTTATACTTATACATTGCAATTCCTAGAAGATATTGCAACCATATTATAGAATCCATGTATTACTGTAGCTTTCTATCCCTTCTAAGGAATGTCACTCTAGTTGTGACTTAAAGGTATCTATTTTTATTGTATCTAATTTAATATATCTGTACACTACTGTAACATATATATTGCTGCAGTTGTGTGATGTTGTATCTTGATATTGTAGCTCTGTTACTTAAATAAAGTATAAATAATCTACTTTAGTGTCGCTAAAAGTTTTTATGTGTATACATAATTGTGGCTGGGTTACTGCAATTATATTACTACACCTATATGTTACTACATCCACATAACTGCTTCTGTTATTGTGTGTAGGACTCTAATTGTATTACTGTATCTATGTGTTACTGTATTTATGTTTTTGCATCTAGATGTTACTGCATTTATTATTGAAGTCATGCTTTACTGCAACTAAATGTTACTGTGAATTTGCATTTACTCCAATAATAAAATAATAATAGCTACCATTTGTTAAGCACCTTCTGTGTGTGAGGCCGTCCTCGGCTGTGTGGTTTATGTATAATTACCTTACTAAATCATACAACAGCCCTCCAAGGTAGATTTTATCATACCCATTTTACAGATGAGGAAACTGAGGCACAGATAGATTAAGTTACTTGCCTGAGATCACACAACCAGTATGTGGCAGTGGAGGGCAGGGGAACAACCATACACCCAGGTCTGTCTGACTATTGTAGCTATTTGTGACAGCAGCCATATAACTGTATAGACTATGTCCTTTACTTTTATGTTTAGAGCCTTAGTGTAGAAAATGCTTAGATGTGAAAAGGTAGTTGCTGGGTGTAAAATAAAGTTTTTTAAGCTATCAACTTCATTTTCTTACACTTTCATTGAGTTAGGAGTTCCTGAGTTCAGAAACAATTAAGTTACTAAAAGAAACATGATTGAGTTAGCAGACAATAAATTTAAAGAACAATGAAATTCATACTTCCAACTTTCAATGAATTTATAAAGAGAGAGATGGTTACATGAGCTTAATTGTTGATGAGCACTGTGCTTATGAACTTTATGGATTCGAAAATTGCCTGCAGGCTGGGAAACATTTGAGAGCATGACAGATGTCCTCCAACAAAACCACCACTGCCAGGAACGGAACCCTTTACTCACACCCTTCGACTCTCCCCTCCTCCAAACCTTGCAACAGTAATGACCTCAGGCTTCCATGCAGGCTCCAGAAAATCCCCGTCTACCCTCAGAGCTTTCTATTTTAAGTCTGCAGCCCCAACCCCAGTCAATTCTTCTTGGCTTTTGCTTCCTGACCAATTCGTCTGTCCAGGAGTGAATTCTGTTAAGAGGAGGGAAATATGGCCACAGCCTGGAGCTGGAGTCTACAGGAAGAAGTTCCCCAAAAGGTCTCCTATGTCCCAGCCCTACACCAGTCCTGCTTTGAGCAGAATCAGTCCCAGGCACATTTGTAAGGTTGGCTCCTTTGGTCTCACTGCCTACTATCCCTCTGGCCCGAGACCTTAAAACTCACAGGTAACTCTCTCAGGCCTGCCTGCTCCCTGGAATTCCATTATGCTTGCCACCTGACCCCCTCCCAGGCTAGTCATTGCCCCCTCACATGCTTCCCCAGCCCCTGTATGGGTTCCACTCCCTAGAGCCATCATGGTGACCATCAGCTATATTTATGGGTAATTGGGACAGAACTTTAGAAGACCCCTTTTCCCCCTCAAACCTGAATAATATTGAAGCATAGTGACAAGGACTTCCTAGAACTAATGCCTAGATTATATCTAGATGTTAATGAGTCTCATTTTGAACATTCATAACACTGAAAGCTTTAGATCAAGAAGGTGGACCCCTTAGAAATCAAGCATCTAGCTTAGGGATGGTAAACACAAGGCACAGAGAACTCTGCTCCTCCATCCCCTGTCCATTACAGACATCACTAATCGATTGCAGATACTCTTTCCTCCATAACCTGGACACAGTTTCAGAACTCTTCTCAGTCCGAGTCTACAGGTCCAGCTGACCTGAAGTGGCATATGAAATCAAATGCATTTCCCTTTGAGGCTGACTTCTTCATTGTACAGATGGAGAAACTGAGGCCCAGAGGGAAAGCTGACTCATACAAGTCAGGTTCATACAAGCCAGAAGCAATACCAGTATGAGAACCCAGAGTTCCTGGCCTCTAATCCAAGCCATGAAGGCACAGGATGCGGCTGCACAGTGGGGCAGAGCTGGCGAGATTTGAGTCTCACTTCTAAGGAGACCGCAAAAGCACCAGCCAAAGAGAAATCAATGAGAGCCCTGCTCTCCACCCCACGGTTTCCATAGCAACCCTTTGGGCCCTAGTTTGGGGTGGAGAGAAGGAGTAGGGTTTCTCAGATAGAAGATGACCTAAACCAAGCCTTTACAGATATTAACTTTTCTGTTCTCACGATAACCCTGTAAGGAGGTACCGCTATTATCCCTACTTTACAAATGAGAAAACTGAGGCATGGAGACGGGTAAGTGACTTGTCCAAGCTCACACGGCTGCCAAGTGCCAATGTCATGATTTTAACTTAGTCTGGCTCCACAGCTGACGCACTTAATCATTCATACTACCAAATTGCACACCTCTGCACATGCACGCACATACACATATACACACCCCATGGCCAACAGTGCGTGTGAGTGCCCATTTCCCCAGCAACATCGCATATTATCCAACTTTTCAATTTTGCCCTTCTGATAGGTAAGCAGTGGCTGTCTGCGGAGGATTGGTCCTAGTCTCAGTCCAGGTATCACCTGGGTCAAGAGCCCCACCAGGGATACTATACCCACGGCTTAGTGGATCAACTGCAGGGGCATTCCTGCCTGTGGGGGTTTCTGCTTCTGCAGAGGAAGGCCAGTCCACCAGAGACCTGAGCTGGAAACAATAGATCATCCGTTCACTGGGATTAATGAGGCTTCCCCATGTTTGTAGAGAGCTGATTAAGGAGCTTGTAGCTGCTTCACCTCCTGTCAATAGAACAAAATGCTAGCAGCACTGTTTCCAGGGGCTTTGGAGGGGGACATGGGCAAAGGGGTTCAGGGGTCTGCACCGTGCTCTACTTTGTGCTTTTTTATGTAAGCACCCAACCCCAGGGCATTTGTCCCACCCCTCCCCAATCTAGAGTCCCTCCCCATCGCTGCCCATGCCCTCCACATGTATTTATTGAACTCCTAACATACACCAGGCACCAGGTACTGGGGATACAGAGACAACCAAGACAGAAACAGCACTTACCCTCCTAGTCTGCTAGGAAAATAGACACTAAACAGCTAAACATATGATGATTTATTTAATTGCAAGCATGACTAAGTGCTGTACAGGAGAAGAACAGAACTATAAATGCATGCAATAGGGGCTCTGCCTCTCTAGAGGGTCAGAGAAGTTTCCCAGGAGATATAGGAGGGGAGGTAGGGTCTCAACCAGGTTGGGACATCAACTTGACAAGACTTGGCCACTGATTACATATTGGAGGTAAAGATGATATTTCTGACCCAAGGATTATGTGGAATGTACCACTAACATATGTACAGAGCACAAATGGCAGAACAGGTTTGGAGAAGGCAGGACACCTATGAGGTACCCAGTAGGCAGTTGGCTGGATCAGCCTGGGGCACAGGAGTGAGGTCTGGATTGAAGGCATAGATTTAGAAGACAACGTAAAGGCCATAGAGTAGTTAATGTTGTGCAGTTAGATGCCACTCCTAAGGAGGGAAAAAAGGAGGGCCAAGGACTAATCCCTGAGAAGACCTGTAGGAATCAGAGGAAGGAGCTGACGAGAGGGGAGGGGAGACGCTGGAAAAAGTAGGTGTCTTGAAACAGGGAAATAGAGAATTTGCAGAAAGCAAAGGAGCTGACTGTGAGATGCTGCCGAGAGATCTAGTTAGATGAGGGCTGAGATGTGTCATTGGATTTGGTACGTAGGTCACTGGTGACTTTGGCAAGAGTTGCTTAGCTGGAGACAGAAGCCAGAATAGAGTAGATGAGGAGAGTGTGGATGGTGAGGAAGCAGGAAATGCGGACAATAGAGTGTTGCTGTGAAGAGAAGTGAGAAATGGGGCTTTTTAGTCAGGAAAAGCTTGAGCAAAAGTGCCAGCTGAGGGTTTAATCCAGACTTGGAGAAAGAGGAGGAGATGTTGAAAAAATGAACAAGTGGACAAAGAAATGAAGACTTAAGAAGCTAACTGATGGAGGAGGGTCTTGGAGCTGGTTGGTGGGCTCTAATCCAAGGCACTCATGGCGAGGGTCGGGGGACCCGACCAGAGTAGGACCCCTTCCTTCTGAGAGAGGGTGGGGTGAGAACACTGAGGGGGAATGGAGGGAAATAGAGGGAGCCCATCTCTGATGACCTTGACCTATGCAATAAAGGTCAAGTTGAGGTTGTCTGCAGAGTCTGACAGTGATAGGAGGATGGAGGTGGGAAGAGGGTGGAAAGGCTTGTGAGCAGCTGAGGACATATTATAGGAAGACAGACAGAGCTGGGCGTAATGAAGGCCATAGAGCAGTGAGGCCCAGATGACATTGGAAACCATTCTCATTACCCACAATAACTACAATAACTCCCATTTGTTGAGTGTCGCTATGTAAATTATTCCATTCTCATGAAAGCCCAATGAGGGAGGCCTCATCATCCCTTATGAACAGACAAAAGTAACTGAGGCTCAGAAAGATTGAGTAACTTGTCCAAGGTGACACAGCTGCTGAGCAGCAGAGCTGGGGTTTGAACTTGAGGCAGTTAGATGCCAAGGCGCATGTTCTTTTTACTGACCTGTGAACCAAACTCTGGCGTTATCCTCAGCACCACTTGGCAACCAGGAGTGGGAGAGGAGAGAGCAGGTGTGGAGTCTGCTCAGGGCTGAGGACTGTGCTGGCCAGTGGTGTCATAGGGCCAGGAGACCAGAGAGGTGGGGAGATAAAGAAAGAATGGCTATGCAGGGGTCTGGGCCAGTGGGGAGGTGGGGCAGAGCTGGTGATCTACAAGGGACTGTGACAGCAGAAAAGAGCAGAAGGCTGGCCTGTGGTCACATGGACAGTCATGAGAAGGGAGGGAAGGAAGGAGGGAAGGAGAAGCAGTCAGCACCAAAGAGCTTGGAGATGATCAGAGAATGTCACACTGTGAAACTTAGGTAGATAGAATTGACCCAAGGGGGAGGAATCAAAACAACCATTTAGTGGCTCAGACAGATCTGGAGTCTGATACCACCCTGTCACTTTACTATCTCTGTGATATTGGTCAACTTGCTTAAATTCTCTGGGCTTTATTTTCTCCCATCTACACAATGGCACCAATAAACCCTATACCTATAAAGAAAAGTCCTGCAAGGCTTCCCATCAAAAGTCCCTACCATGTCTTGACATATGCTGCATCAACTGACACTGCCCACCTCTCCAGCCTCATCCCAGCCCACTGTCCACGTCATTCACCCTGCTTCAGTGTATTAGTTAGTGCCACAATAATGCTGCGTAACAAACCAGTCCCAAAACTCAATGGCCTACAACAACAAGTAGGTCAATGGGTTCTGATCTAGCCTGGGTTTGGCTGAGCTTGGCTCCAGGACATGAATTGAGTTCAGGTCACCTATACACATTTCTCATTCTTCTGGGGTATTCTGGTACATGTCCTTTTCTTAGCCATGGCAGAGCACAAGCCCAACCACACAAGTACAATTCAAGCTTCCACTTGTATCATGTCTACTAATATCCCATTGGCCAAAGCAAGTCACATGATCGAGCCCTAAATTAAAACAGTGGAAAACATGCTCCTGCCGTGAGGCCATGGCAAGTGTGTGGATGTATAAAATAATACAGGGGAGTGAGGAGTTGGGACAGATAATTCTGTCTACCAAATCCAGTCACTGGGCCTCTGGCAGTCCTCAGGTCCAGCTATTGTCCCCTTAGTGCCTTTTTCTCAGCTGTTCCCTCTGCCTGGGCTGCTCTCTCCCACCCTCTCCCATTCATCACATAGCTGGCTTTTGTTCATCTTTTGAGTCTCAACTTAACTTTATCCCTTTTAAGCGTCTTCCAGTTTGCCCGGAGAGGGGATAATATAGGATTTGGTGAACACGTGACATTATCTCTGCTGTAGCCCTCTGATCACATAGAATAGAGGCCTCCATCAGCTAAATAAGAGAGTCACCAAAGGAGAACGAGGTAGAGACCCAAAGAACAAGATCTAGGAGTTAGGAACAAGGAAACACCAACAAGAAGCAGAGGGAAAGAGAAGGGGTGAGGGGACCCAGGGAAGATGTCTAAGATGCAGAGTGACACCTACAGTCCAAGGGAGGCCCAGAAAGA
Source organism: Pseudorca crassidens (assembly GCF_039906515.1). Lineage (NCBI taxonomy): Eukaryota > Metazoa > Chordata > Mammalia > Artiodactyla > Delphinidae > Pseudorca > Pseudorca crassidens. The sequence continues at coordinate 29,262,679 of NC_090297.1, read as the reverse complement.
GACAGTGGCAAAGAAAGTTCACTGAACCAGTGGCAGAGGCTGTTGCAGAGAAATAAGACCCAGAGGGGCTGCGGGAGAGAGGACAAGCCAGCGCATCCTTGCGCATTCGCGGCGTTTGCGGTTTCCTCCCCACTAATTCATTGCTCTCGGCCTGTCACCCACGCACAGAAGTGGAATCTGAAATCTAATTTGGCCTTTGTAAGCTCCATAAATGCTGTTCTTTAGGGGTGATTCCCTTGTAAATGGAAGGAAGTACTAAATTGGAAGTCCACACTGGCCGTCCGGGACCTGTTCTCCCGAACGCCGGGTAGATCACTGCGTGAGCGCTAATGCTGCTGACAAATGGGAAAGCGCTAGGCTGCTTAGGCAGCAACTTCATACAACCTGACCCCCCAGCCGCTGGCCCGGGAGATGTAATGAACCCAGGCCTGGCCGCTGATCGCTGCGGCAGCAGAGGAAATAACTAGGTCCCGGGAGGACCAGGGCCTGGAACTAATGATTACAGCAAGGGAGGGGAGGGGCATGGTCTTCGAGGGGCTTGAGGGTTCAAACAAGGTGGCTGCCGCCCCTCTTCCTGGGGTGATCTCTGGCCCAGTCCTCACCAACTGCCAGAGGGAAATCTCCAACGTGCAGAAGGACCCAGCCCTCCCCTGCTCAAAAGTCTGCAGCAGACGCCTCTCAGCCCAGTGTCACTTCCCCTCAGCCACCTCTGCCGGCATCCACACCTGCAAACCCAGACCCATCGGGCACATAAGAGCCCCACCTCAATGGGATACTGCCAGTATCTTCCTTCCTCTGCCCCAGGACTTCTTCAAACATCCCAGGAGCTTGGGGGCTCGCTTGGTTGTAGGAAAAGCTCAACTCAGACATGCAAGAAAGCTAGTGTCCCCAGGGGCACGCTTCAGCCAATGAGGTTGGGAGTCGGTGGAGACATGCCTCAGCTCCCTGTCTTCCAGGCAGAGGATTTGGGAGCACTCTCGGGGGGGGCTGCTGAGGTCGTGCTCCCACTGCCCCCCTAAGCAACCTTGCTAACTTACTCTTACTTTGGCTTCTCCTCCTCCCCTGCCTCTGTCTCCCTGCTCTCTCACTCCTGCTGCCTGGGATCGTCCCCCAAATAACCTCCTGCACCCAGGTCCTTACCTCAGGCTCCATTTTCAGTGTTTTTCCAGCTGTGTTCCTCGGGACCCCGAGGCAACTTACGATGCGTCTAGCCCCTCTCTCACCTGCATTTGCCTTAATGCTCTGTTGTCACCATTTTGAAATTTTTTTTTAATTTATCCTTTTTTTATTGAAGTATAGTGGACTTCCAATATTATATTAGTTTCAGGTGTACAGCATAGTGATTCAGTGTTTTTCTGATTGTACTCCATTAAAAGTTATTACAAGATAATTGCTATAATTCCCTGTGCTATACAATATATTCTTGTTGCTTATCTATTTTTTTCATGATCTAGCTTTTTTTTTTCATCTTTATTGGAGAATAATTGCTTTACAATGGTGTGTTAGTTTCTGCTTTATAACAAAGTGAATTAGTTATACATATACATATGTTCCCATATCTCTTCCCTCTTGCATCTCCCTCCCTCCCACCCTCCCTATCCCACCCCTCTAGGTGGTCACAAACCACCTAGCTGATCTCCCTGTGCTACGCGGCTGCTTCCCACTAGCTATCTATTTTACGTTTGGTAGTGTGTATATGTCCATGCCACTGTCTCACTTTGTCTCAGCTCACCCTTCCCCCTCCCCATATCCTCAAGTCCGTTCTCTAGTAGGTCTGTGTCTTTATTCCTATCTTACCCCTAGGTTCTTCATGACATTTTTTTTCTTAAATTCCATATATATGTGTTAGCATACGGTATTTGTCTTTCTCTTTCTGACTTACTTCACTCTGTATGACAGACTCTAGGTCTATCCACCTCATTACAAATAGCTCAATTTCATTTCTTTTTATGGCTGAGTAATATTTCATTGTACATATGTGCCACATCTTCTTTATCCATGCATCTGATGATGGGCACTTAGGTTGTTTCCATCTCCGGGCTATTGTAAATAGAGCTGCAATGAAATTTTTAATAATTTTTGAACAAGGAATTCCACCTTTTCATTTTGCATTGCACCCTGCAAATTATATGGGCGATCAACCCCTAAATGTCCAGCACTTTGCACAAAACCTGCCACTTAGTTGGTGCTTTAAACTAAATTGAATTGAACTGAGCTTTGGGGCCTCTGTCCCTCCCTCTCTCCTCTCTTGCTCCTAGCTCCTTCCCTTCTTCCCACCTGACCTGGGGCGTTAAAGTTGCCAGGATGTGGGGATCCGACAGCAATAAGAGCAGCACATGTGGGTTTTCCCTGGGGCAGAAAGGAGTGGGGTCTGCGACCTGGACCCTCAGTCCTCACAAGACCCCCTAGACTACAGTGCATCCTCTCTCAGATCAGGGATTCCCTATGGTCACAGCTCCCTATGAGCAAACCATACATTTTCATTTTTAAATGTCAGTACACGGTTTTCATCATGTTTCAATAAAAGCTAAGTCTGAAATAATTTGGAATTGCCCTAACTCTAAGCCGTGGTAACAGAGAGCCACGTTCCACACAGAGGAGGTTACACGAGCCGAAACACTTCAAAAACATGAGGTTAGTGGTTGACCTCAAGAATTAGAAGCAGGCTGGGATTTGAGACAAGACACATCTCCAAAGGTTGAGAAGTTTGACCAGGGGAAGGGATCAGAGTGAGGAAATGCTTTTCTTAATTGGAAAAAAGACAGCCAGGGAAAGTGCAGCACACGTGTAGCGTGATTCCCCCCTCTCTCTTTCCCTCTGTGAAAGGGAGAAGACGGAGGGGCTGTGAGCACAGACAAAGGAGACCAAGGCCTTTCCAGGGATTTGCAGAAAGCAATCACAGATAAGGCTCTTTCACCAGGGCAGTTAAAGCCACAGAAAGCAAAGGCTCAGGGGTTTAACACCTCGTCTGGCTGACCAGACGCCTCAGGGGCTCAGACAAGCCTCAGAGAGGCCAAAACTAAATTGCCCTGAGCATGAGAGAAATTAAAAATCAAAGTAAAATTAAGCTTAATTATTAACAGTTAAGGGCTAATGAGGATGCCTGATTCACCTAAATGGCTATTTCTACATCTTGCTCTCGACTAGCTGTCACTTCTGGTATATGAGCATTAGAGATTAGTTAGCTGTTATGCTGTGTTATTTAATAAATTTGACTGCACACACAGTTTCAGTTTTTGTTTTCTTTTGTCTTGATATTGCGATGTGTAGGTTTGGGAAAACATTAAATGTCTGCAATGATCCAAAACCAGGGAGAGGATTTCTGTTCAAGGTGACTCTAGCCCAGACCCCACAGTCCACCTAGCGGCAGCTATCCGAATTGCAGCACACTACCCAGAACGCCTGAAAAGCTTCAGATGGGGCATGTGTACTTAGCGACAGGAAAAGGGGAAGGCAGGGGATAAGTGTGCTATGGGGTGGTGACATAAGGTAATCAGCAGGGATGATTGCTTTGTGGTTGGTGTTTGGGCGGGGGAGCGGGCGGGTGTCTTGGAGGCCAGGGAGGTCCCAGTGATGGAAAGAGATCAGAGGCAAAGAAGTGACCCAGAAGCCAAGATCAGTCCCCCTTCCCAGGTAAAGGAAGGAAGAAGGCAGCCGTTAGACCCAAGGTCCAGCGTAAGGGAATTATATCTCCAGGAGGACTGCTGAGGAGCTCAGGGAAGGAGAGAGACAAGGAGCTCTCCCCAGGAAGGGCAGGAAAATGGTTTAAGCAAGGCAAGGGGGAGGTGGAAGGTGGACGAAAGCAACTTCCTACTGACCTCAATCATTCAAAACACAGGCCCAGGGGCTTCCCTGGTGGCGAAGTGGTTGAGAGTCCGCCTGCCGATGCAGGGGACACGGGTTCGTGCCGCGGTCCGGGAAGATCCCACATACCGCGGAGCGGCTGGGCCCGTGAGCCATGGCCACTGAGCCTGCGCGTCCGGAGCCTGTGCTCCGCAACGGGAGAGGCCACAACAGTGAGAGGCCTGCGTACCGCAAAAAAAAAAAAAAAAAAAAAAACACAGGCCCAGGCTTGGCACCCAGGCAAATGCGCAAGCCCCACGGCCATCAGAAGAGCACAGGTAACACAGCTGAGCAAGCTAGCTTTCTGTTCCAAGCACCCAGCCTCCCACCAGCCTCGCCCAGCAGGTGAACCCCGGCAAAGGGCAACATTTCGGGGGTACCTGGAAAGGTCTTCCTGGATGGATGTTACTAACCAGCCCAAGCCTCATTCTCACACGGTGACTCATTTGTTGAACTTCAGTGACGATGTCCTCTCTTGACCCCCAAACTGCATCCAAAGCAGAAAAGCAACACCGTTGGCAACTTTGGATGGGTCACAAGCAGCAGGGGAGCCTAATGGGAGGTGAGATGATAAGCGCCAACCATGTGAGGAACTTGGAACAGGGCGGGGGTAATAAACCCCAGAGCCTGGTCCCACCAGAAATCCCAGCACATAACCGCGCAGGGAGGTATCCCTGGTTACAGGAGAAAATGCCACCATGTGTTTGGGTTGAACTGAGTGAGCCAGGGAAAGGGCAGCTTCTGCCTCCCCTCAGAACGCTGGATTCCTCACAGGAAGCGAGGCCCCTCAGGTTCACACTTGGGTCGCTGAAGCACTGCTGCCACTTCCCAGGCCCGACCTCAGGCCCACCACAGCTGCGGCCGCCTCGGATCACAGCTCTTTTGACCTCTTCCAGGTCTACCCTGAGGCCCCATGAAGCGTCGCTGTTCTCTCCTTGAGCAACCTTTACCCCAGTGCTGGGGTTCCCACTCAGAACTGCCAGGGTGCAGGGGAGAGAGGCCTGCAGGCTCCCGGTGAGACATGTAGGCCCATCTGCTCCTCTGCAAGATGAGGTGGCTAAGCCAGAAGCCCCCTAAGAACCTCTGCTCTGGCCAGACCTGCAGTCAGCTCCGGGGGCCCTGGACCCAGGTGCCTGGGCGGAGGGTGGGCCACTCTGGGTTTAGGTAGGACAGCCCATAGCCAACATGGACGATCTCTGCACGGGTCTCCCCTCTATCCATTACCCTCTCAGAACAGCCTCAGGGCAGACTCTGAAGAGAATCCTCTCCATGGCTCCAAGGGCCGTTTCAAGACCCAAGAACAAGGCTCTGGGGTCAAATCCAGAGTCAGTTAAATTCTGACTCTTGTCACTTCGTAACTGCATTATTTCACCTACCTGAGCATCAGTTTCCACATCTGTATACTTAGCACAATGGTTGGTATAGAGGAAACAACCAAACAGTGGCTCAAAGAGAGAGAAAGAATAAATAATAAGAAATACGCAGGGAGAGATTCACAGATACCCAGAGACAAGCGTCCTGAGGATAGAAGCCTAGGACAGGGGTTTAAGCCCCCAAGACAGAGGCAGTGGTGGGCTTGCAGAAGAGGAAAGAGCAGGAAGCTTTCAGGAGAAGACTGCAGGTTGGGGGTTGAGTCAGTTCTCACAGCCGCTGAATAATTCACAGGGCAGCCGGGATGGCATATGCTTCCACTGAGCCCACACCAGTAGGAATACCAGCCTCCTCCCCCATTTTGTCGCCCAGGAAACCAGCTCCCTCCTCCTGTAGGAGGAGCCGCCCAGGGCCCAGAAACTGGGTGGTTGGGGTGGAGAGGACACGGGAGGGGAGTCATGGGGCTGGGGCAGGTGCAGACAGCCCAGAAGAAAGTCGGCTGTGCCCGTCATGCCAGGTGAGAGGGTAGGAAACCTAGGTGAAGAGAAGGCAAGGACCCTGAGGACCCACCCTCCTCAGAAGCCACTGGAGGTGCTATAAAATATATAATAAAGGAAGTGCAGACAATGGCGGGTCAGAAATGAGACTGATTTAGACAGTGTGTCCAGGGCCAAGGTGTGCTCAGGACTTTGGTCTGTTTTGCCTCCACTTCTTGTCTAATTTTTGTGTCTGGCTTCCTTGGGGTTCTCCCCATCTGCCTTCTCCTGTGCGCGGCTCTATCTCTAGCAAGAACCTGAGCATCTCCTAAGCTTGGAGTGGACTTTCAGGAATAACTCCTGTCCAGCTCGCCTCTGGGGCATGTTCCAGCATCATCTTTGGCCTTGTATAGACCAACACAGGCAGCCCCAGGCCCAGGGATGCCAGCCCTCCTGGGTCACTCTCTTCCAGCTGCCTTTCCCATGGGTACCTGCCCTCAGCACCCTGCCCATCACCTGAGCCTGGCTTCTCTTGTCTTCCGTCCTCAAACTGGCCTGCAGGGCCCAAGATCCTTGCCTTATCCCTGTCCTAGTTCCTGTGGGGTCCCAAGGTGCCCTCGTGTTCTCATATTACTTCCTAATGCAGAAGCCATCCATATGTGACTCACACAAGAGAGACATACCGATCCAAGAAACAGAAACTGCTGTGGCCTGGCCAGTGCAGATGACTTTATGGTGTCGACAGAGAGGGTCTTTACTGGTAAGTGAATTGAGGCTCAGCTCCTAATGCATCTGAAACCACAACAAGTTTCGGGTTGTAGAACCTTGTGCAAGTGGCTTAACCTCTCTGAACCCCAGTTTCCTCATCTATAAAATGGGGAGAGACCTGTCTCACTGGATTAAGTGAAATGAGAGCGTATAGCTTACACTTAGGAGGTCACAGTTGTTGTTATTGCTGTTGTTGTTTTCTTCATGTTTTTCAAAATTTTGATTGGCGTATAGTTGATTTACAATGCTGTGTTAGTTTCAGGTGTACGGCAAAGTGAATCAGTTATACACATGTATCAATTCTTTTTCAGATTCTTTTCCCATATAGGTTATTACAGAATACTGAACACAGCTTAATATTAGTATTATTGATATCATATTATATATCACATTTGTATTATATAGAACATATATATGTGTTGTGTTGTCATGTTTTAGTTCTTCTTTCTATCATACTGATTTTTTTTCTGCTCATCTCAGAAAAGCTCATGCTTGTAGCTCAGCTGCACAGAGTTCCATTTGTCACAAAGTCTGAAACACTGAAAACTTGATTCAATTAGCAAATTTGTCATTATTGCCTGAGCAAGCCTTTGATTGAATTTGTCAAACATGATAATTTTATTGAGCAAACCAAATTACATAAGGTTGCATTTGCACTCCTAAATTAAGAGAGTGACTTTAGATATGAAAAGGGTGCTACAAAAATAAGAATTGCATATGTTTCAAATTTTCCCAAAATTTCTATTTTTCCCCATAAAGAAAAATAAAAGGTTTTGGTTAATTTCTTTTAACTCAAGCTTTCCAAGTTTCCAAAAATGTTATTTCTCGGCCCCATAAGGTGAGGGAAATATGCCAGAAGCACAGCATTGCATTTCTAGGACACCCTCAAGCTTGACAGCCCCATCTCTGAGTCACTCCACCTACAGCCCAGCTACGTGGGGTTGAGCTGCAAGCCCTGTCACACACCCCTCCCCAGGCTCTGAGCCAGAAGCCTTAGTCCCCTCCCCAGATTCAAGGCCTCAGAAGAAGAAGCCAGATCGTGTCTGGCCCCAGTCCCAGGCGGGTCTAGTGTTCCCTCCCTGTTTTCAGGTCCAAGCATTTTCCTGTCTGTTTTCCCTTCTCCTCACACCAACTATAGTAGGTTGAATTGTATCCCCCAAGGCCTGTTTCTTTAAGTCACCCAGTTTGTGGTCATTCGTTACGGCAGCCCTAGAACACTAATACAGCCACTAACTCCAACCCCCAAGGGAAGCAAGCAAATGTGACTTCCCCTCCTTTACTAATGGACAACCAGAGGCTAGGGGAGGTGCCCCAAAGTCACATACCCCAGAGAAGTGGGCAATCAGGGTCGACTAACCACCTGGGGGGAGGGAAAATGAGCAATAGACTTGAATCAAAGAACTGAGTTCAAGTTCCACTTTTTCTGTTCATTTGCTGGGAACTAGAAAAAGTCACATAGCACTTGCCTCTCTTTACTATCATCTTTTTTGTTTGTTCATTATCTGTCTCCCTCTACCCCATGCTAGGATGTAAGCTCAGGAGGGAAGAGATTTTTTTTTTTTAACATCTTTATTGGAGTGTAATTGCTTTACAATGGTGTGTTAGTTTCTGCTTGATAACAAAGTGAACCAGTTATACATATACATATGTCCCCATATCAGGGCAGAGATTTTTGTCTGTTTTTGTTCACTGCCCCAGTGCCTTATCCTAGAACAATGATTTGCATATAGGGAACCCAAATAAATATTTTTTAATGAATGAATGACTCTCTCTGCCAGGGCTATTGCTGGGCCCTTGGACTACAAAGAACATTAGACATAGTCTCAGGCTCCCAGACAGTGGGAAAGGTTGATGTATAGAAACAGATCGTAATGGTATCTTGTCCTGTGTGCTCTGGCAGAGAAAAGAGTGAGGTAATGTGGGGCTCAGCGGAAAGAATGGGAACTCTACCGGGAAAGGGGGTCAAGACAGCTCTACCAAAGAGACCATTGAATGGGCCTTGACGTATAAATAGGAGTTCCCTGGGAACATATTTTTCCCTACTAAAAACGTTTGGCCTTGCACTGGTAGGTGATAGGGACCCACTAAGGATTTCAAACAGAGGGGTAATAACAGAATCAGATTTGCACTTTGGAACAATCTCTCTGGCTGCTGTAGGCAGAGGGTGAATTGGCAGGAGTGTTGGGAAGCAAGGGGAGGTGTAACAGGCCAGGTAAGAGCCAGAACCAAGGTGTGTTGTCTGGGATGGAGAGGAAGGGACTGATTCAATCAAGTGTATGTCCTGTTAAACTTTGGAGGAATACATGCTCTAACGGGAGGGAAGAGAAGTCTACACAACAGAGAGGAGCTGGTGGCATCATGTCCAGAAGCCTGGTGGGATGAAGGGTGGGCCCCAGGCGGAGATGTCTGCTGACTGGTCCAGTGATTTTGACTGACCCAGACAGGTATGTCCAGGCGACATCACATCTCAGCTCACCTTCCCAGCTTCCAAGGTCCAAAGGCCCTTATGCTGGGCAATTTGGGGAGACAACCTCCACGCTGGTCCAGGAAAGGAGAGAGGTGGTTTGCTTTTGGTGAACCCATCTGAGATGCATCATTTGGGGCTGTCATCATGGAGGTCATCGGTGGGCTGGCAAGAGCAGCCTCCTGTGCAGGGGTGGGGACAGAAAGGTTGAAGAATAAGAGAAAGTGAGTACAGAGGGCTCATCAAGAAATTAGCCTACAAAGGAGAAGAGGACGGAGGGGAGGAGGGAGAAATCTGTACCTGTCTTTGGGCTGAAGAGAAAGAGACAATAGAGGGGAAGTTACCACAGTGGGTCCCCTAGGGAAAGTGGATGGAAAAGGATACTGGGCAAATGGGAGGATATTGATCTTGGACAAAAGGATTCAGAAAATATGATTCTCCCCAAATAAGTTGGCTGGTGAGAAGGGGTATACTGTTAAGGAGCATTCCCAAATAATGGCCTCTTTTTCTAATGAAGCTGGAAGTGAGTGTGTCTGCTGAGAGTGAGAGTGCCAGTGGGGACCAGGAGCTCTGGGAGGGTCACAGTGGTTGGTGTAGCCAGTGAGGAGAAGGGGCTGCTGGGAGGAGGCAGAAGGGCTGTGACGGTGGAGGTCCTGAGGGGGCGAACCCTCCGCCAGTGCCGGGACCCAGGATGCAGGGCAGAGCAGTGACGCTGGGTTGATGTGCTCTGAGTCCTGCGTTCTACAGTCACGCTTCGACTTGTCAGCCTGTGTGTCCTGATTTTCGAGTGGGAAAATATGTTGCCTGCTGTATCAGTTAGGGTCTCAGCAGGAAACAGATGGCACACTCAAATTGGGTAATTTAAAGAGAGTTTATGAAGGAAAGGTCTATTTACACAGGTGTGGGCAGGGCATAAGGGAACCACAGGAGTAGGTAGTTCCATCAGGCTTGTCTGGGGGGAGACTGGTACCATTACCACCCTAGGGCTGCGGGGGCAAGGAGAGGGATGACAAAGAGGTAGCCTTGAAGCAGGCTGGCAGGCAGAGACCAAGATCAGGGAGGAGCCAGGCAAAGAAATATCCCAACCTCACTCTCCTCCCCCCTCCACCCCCTGCTGAGGGTCCCCATTGGCCGAATTCAACAGGAGGCCAGAGGGTAACGGAACCCACTTATGGGTCCATACAGATCAGCAGAGCAGAGAAGGGCAGAGAGTGGTTCTGGCGGGGCAAACAGAAGACAGCGAACCCAGCTGTAAGGATCCCCATCTTCAGAAATGCTAGGCTACCTATGGAAGAGCAGCAGACTCTCAGGGGACTCAGACAATGCAGGTGTATTTCTGTATGTGTCAGGAGGGGAGGGTGTAAAGTTGGGGGAGAGGAGACATTTCTCTTCGGTCTCACAATTTGCCCCACGCCTCTCCCTCCTGCAGCCCCTGATTTCTCCGGCAGCAGAGTGGTGACACTCCTGTTTAGAAGGAGTTAGTGATCAGATTCTGTGATTAGGAGAAAAAAGGTGGGAGAGAGAGAGAGAATGAGAAAAAAGAGAGAGAGGTTGAATTCTACAGGGGCTTGGAACCTCTGTACTCAGCATACATCCAGATGGACAGGCAGACAGACCAGGGACCACCCCCCGCCGATCCTTGTCCTGCTTCTTGTCCTGTCAAGTACAATTGAGTCAAAGGTGCTAATGAGAGAGATAGACGGAGTAATCAGGGTAAATGAAATTAACATGCACAGCGTAATCAACACTCATTAAGCCAATTTAGTCAAGTGACCTCAGTCAGCTTTTATTTAATCATATACTTAAATGTCAAATCAATATGCAAATCTCACCCAGGGCTTCTCCAATTATAGCCCATTAAAAACTTTCAAGTAAATCAATGCAGCCAGGCAGGCGGGGCAAGGCAGGGAGAGACATGCTGGGCCCCAGACGATTGGACGATGGGCCTTTTGTCTACAGCACCCACTCTGCCCCTACTCCCAGGGCCCTCACTGGTCCATCCTGCCCTGATCCACCATCTACCATCAAAACTTACCCCTCCTGGGCTTCCCTGGTGGCGCAGTGGTTGAGGGTCCACCTGCCGATGCAGGGGACGCGGGTTCGTGCCCCGGTCCGGGAAGATCCCACGTGCCGCGGAGCGGCTGGGCCCGTGAGCCATGGCCGCTGAGCCTGCGCGTCCGGAGCCTGTGCTCCGCAACGGGAGAGGCCACAGCAGTGAGAGGCCCGTGTACCGCAAAAAAAAAAATCTTACCCCTCCTGTGTCCCATCCCCGGCCTCTGAAACAGCTATAAGGAAAGGAAGGACACCGAACTGGCTCCTCCCTAAAAGTCACATAACAACCACGTTCACATCTCCGTGCTCTCAGCATTTTGTTTCTGCAATGAGTATTTGTGCCCGTTATCTTGTTGGAGCCCCCCAAAACCCTGATTAGGTAGACATTAATATCCCCAATTTACCAATGACCAAATGGAAGCTCAGGAAAACTAGGGGCTTCTCCCAAGACACCAGCCCACCAATAGAAAAGGGAGATTGTTGACAGCATCTTGAGGCCAAGCCTTGCCCCGAGGTCAGTCTGCTGCCCCAACAATCAGGCAAAGGAGGGAGGAGGGGGAGAGGGGGTGCAACAAGCCTCTCTTCCCTCCCAAGACGGAGTCAGCAAAGTCCTCGTGCCGCACTCAACACCCTAGTGAAGCTGGGTGTGAGTGATCCTTGTTTAAAAGGCTGTGTCAAATTTGGTTAACTTGTTCCAGGCCCGTGAAAAAGGAAGTCAGATCATGACTGTTTCTTGCTTATTATTATCCCATCTACCTCTGATACTGGCAGGGATGGTAACAGCAGTGAGGCAAGGAAAAGACAGACCGTGTTCCCAAGGAAAAGAAGGAAAGAAAGGGCCAGACCTCACCAGGTTCTTGCTGGGTACCACACATGCCCTGTGCTGAGTGCTCTTCCTTCAGTGGTCTGGTGTGCAAGGTATTACCATGCCCCCTCTATAGATAAAGAATGGAGAAAGATCAGAGAGGGTGGTTAATGGCTCTGAGGTTGCACAGTAGACTTGGGAATGAAAACCAGGCCTTTCTGAGTCAAAGGCCTCAGAGTCCCCAGGTCATCCATGCCCAGGGGAGCCCAGGGATCTGTTCACATGGGCCCTTTCCCAGGGGGATGTATCACCAGCTGGCACAGTCCAGGCTGCTGGGCCATGGGCCTGGCTTCCAGAGGCTGATATGAAGTGTCCAGGGGAGCGTCTGAATCCCCTGCCTGGCCCAAGAGGCCCACTTCCGGCCGGTGCAGCAGAAATGACAGCTGCTTCTCAGAGGCCTGCTTCTCAGGGTCAACCAAGAACTGACAGGTAAGCGCTGGAAGAGTCTTGATAACATCACAGCAGAGCCAGATTGAAGATGCTCTCCCGGGGAGGTGCGTGGTAATTGACTCGCATATGCACAGTGGTTTTGGGCAGCAACCCGGAAAGCTATTGGGAATGCCAGTGACTCCTGGCATGAAGGAATCAACCTTGATGCCTCTGATAGCTCCAGGGCTCCTTGCCCGCAGCTCAGAACCATTCCCAAGGGGAAGGAGACGGAAGGCCCCTGATGGAGTAGCGGGAGAGAGGGCAACTCAGGAACCCAGCGCTCAAAGTAAGAACCAGGGCCTCTAGCCAAGCCTGGAACAATGAGGTTTGGAAAGGTGTCAGCCCTACACACTTCATCCAAGACGGGGTCAGAATAGACAGTTCAGGTAGAGCCTGCTTCCAGGGTGAGCCCTGAAAGTCCCGTGCCTCAGAAACTCCTTGGTTCTGGGCAAACCCGGATGGTTGGTCCCCCTATAGATGAGCCAGCTGGGCTGTCCATGGGGAGAGAAGGTCCTCCACCTTCCACCTTCTACCCAGCAGCATGTGGGGTGGGGGTAGGGGCTTAGGTGACTCCTGAAAGTTTCATAACCAGAAGGCAGAGGAAGAGGAGAAAGGGAATAAGAGGCAGGAAAGGGAGGAGCCAGGTGATCCCTACTCGGTGCCTGTGGGTGTCAGGAACTGGGCTCGGAGCATCCAAATATATGGGCTCATTTAATCCTTGAAACAACCCTAGCAGGTAAGTGTTATTATTCCCACTGTATAAATGAAGAAGGCTCAGATCAAAGAACTGACAAAATGTATAAATATAAATCAACATGTTGTACACCTTAAACTTACAAAGTGTTATATGTCAAATCTATTTCAATATTTTTTAAAAGAATTTTTCTGGACAGAATTTAACCAATAAATCATGGCTGGGGAATTGAGAGGCACAAAGGGTCTTGGTTGTACCAGCCCCCGTGGGTCAAAGAGGAAAAAAAGCAGAATTTAGTCTGACAAGTGCCCCTCCTCTAGGAAAGGGAAGGTTTTAAAGCGTTTTCCTCTTAGAGAGATGCAAGCTCCCGTCTGAGTCTTCAAAGGGGAAGATGGTTCCAGAGGGGCAGATGGGAATGTGAGGGTGAACCGGGACCTGGAGTGACCCTGGTAAAGAAGGGTGAGGAGGTCTGAGGGTGTCTAGGGTACCCCCGGGGAAACCTGATTTAAAGGGACTGTGCAGGGACTTCCCTGGTGGCGCAGTGATTGAGAGTCCGCCTGCCGATGCAGGGGACACGGGCTCGTGCTCCGGTCCGGGAAGATCCCACATGCCGCGGAGCGGCTGGGCCCGTGAACCATGGCCGCTGAGCCTGTGCGTCCGGAGCCTGTGCTCCGCAACGGGAGAGGCCACAACAAGGAGAGGCCCCGCGTACCGCAAAAAAATAAATAAATAAAAAATGAAGGGACTGTGCAGAAGGCAGAGGAGCAGGGCTGAGCGCCCCACAGACCCACAGGAGCTGCCAAAGCACTGAATCGCCACAGCCGCCAAATGCTAAGGAACTGAAACAGGCCAGGAAAGAGCTTAAGAGGCATTTCCAAACCGCAGAAAAATTCCCATACAGGAGGATGAGAAAGCCCAAGAAATCCTGGAGAGCAGAAGGGGGTGAAAAAACTCCCAACGAGCAAAATGTCTTCATTTTGCAAAATGATGAAAAGGTAGATTTTTCTAACTTGACCTTCATCCTGGACAGGATCTAGGACACCCGGTTTGTGTGCACATGGAAGGCAAGTTGGGTATGTGATCACCAGGGCCCAGCACAGGTCACCCCAAAATGAAACATGCCAGACTCACCTCACTTCCCGTACTGTCGAGTGACCCGCCAACCTAGTGAAACTCTGGGGGCTTGAAGAAGGCTCTTGTCCCCCCTGTGGACAAGACAGTAGAAAGGAGCTTGGTGGCAGAATTGCTTAGGTGATTCCTAACGACTCAGAGGGAAGGGGGAGCAGGATTTGCCCATGTGGGTCTGGGGCCTTGCGGGGAGGGGGCATGCAGCAGGGAATTCCAGGTAGAGGAAACAGCAGGTACAAAGACACGGCAGTGGGGAAATTCAGAAAATGTTCAAGAGCATTTCTTCCTGGACAGTAACTAGGTAACTTCCCACGCACAGGCCGTCCCTCGCCACACTCTTACCTCTCCCTTCCTTGACCTAACCAACCCCTACGGCACTCATTTATCTCATTCCTCAAACGAGCATTTACGGACTGCCTACTGTATGTCAGGCACTGCCCTAGGCACCAGCCCCAAGCCATGCACGAGGCAGACAAGGGCCCTGCATTCATGGCATTTAGAGTCTAATAGAAACAACAACACTGAGCAAGTATCTCCAGCACCGTGCTCCTCCAAGGAACGCTCACCCAGTCACATGGAGGTAGAGGCTCCGAGTTCCCAAATGACTCCTGAGTGTGTACCTCCACCCCAAACCTCTCCCCCCGAACACCAGAGGCACATTCTCCACTGCTTCCTTGATAGCGACATTTGCATTCCTACCAAGCATTTTAAACTCAACATCTCTAAGACAAAATCATTCCACACCTTCCCCTCCACAAAACCTGTTCCTGCTTCTCCAGCCTTCCCACTGACTCAGACAGAAACCTGGGAATCATGCGGCATTCCCATCACTGTGCACGCATGCGTGCGCACACAAGATCCAATCCACAGTCAAGTCCTTCTGGTCCTGACGTCACCCAAAGAATTCCCAAATGTGACCACTTCTTCCTACTTACACAGCTACCACCCTGCTCAGTGCCATCATCTCTCTCCTAAACCATTAAACCAAGCCTCCTCACTGGAGGCTTCCCACTACTTCCCACTACTCACCACCCTGAGTGATCATTTTTACAAGATGATCATTTTTAGATTTTTCTAATCTAGCCAGATCACGCTCTTCCTTTGAACTCTTCATTGGTGTATCAACTAGCTAGTGCTGCATAACAAATCACCCCAAATTTCAGTGGCTTAGAATAACTGTCATTTGTTAAAACTCATGCATCTGTGGGCTGGCTGGGATCAGTTGACCTTGGCTGGGGTCGGTCATGGTCTGTGGGTAAGCTAGGGGCTCTGCTCTAGTCTGGCTTTTCCAGGGCACATCGTCTCCTGGGACCAGCAGAAATGTGCAAGGCTCAGAATTGACACATGGTCAATTTGTATTATTCTATTGTCCAAAGCAAGATATATAGCTGAACTTGTGTCAAGAGGTGGGAAAATACACTCTGTCCTTGATGAATGGATATACAAAGTCACTTAGCAAGGGGCATGGGTACAAGGAGGAGTGAGGAATTGGGGCTATTAATGCAACTCACTGAAGAGCTTCCCACTGCCCGCAGGGTCACAGCCCAACTCCTTGACATGGAGACCCTCCAGGAGCTGACCCAGCCACCTCACCAGCCCCATCTCCTATTGCTCTGAACTTCCACCCACTCCCCACTTTCCACAGTTCCGCAAATGGGCCTTGTTATTTCACACTCCAGGTTTGCCTGTGCATGTGCTATTTTTCATGTTGATTTTTTGAATCCCTACCCATTCTTCAAGATCTAGCTCAGTAAAGCCGTTCCTCCTTGGTGAAACCCTCCCAGGCTTACCTTCCCCACCCCAGGCCTGGGTCACAGCCGCTATTACACCCCTCCCCCTTCCATTATACCCTATAACAGCACTTAACCCTGTGCAAATCTGTCCATTTCTGCCCCTAGGTATTGAATACCTTAGGGTAGTATATTACTTTGCTATCACCACTGTAACAAGTTGCCACACACTTAGTGGTTTAAACAACATAAATGTATTCTCTTACTGTTCTGGAGGTCAGAAGTCCAAAATCATTTTCACTGGGCTAAAGTCAAGATGTTGACAGGGCTGGTCCCTTCTGGAGCCTCTGAGGGGAGAATCTATCTCCTTGCCTTCCTTAGCTGCTATTGGCCAACTGGATTTCTTGTCTTGTAGCCCACTCCTCCATCTTCAAAGAGCGAGAGCATCACTTCAATCTCTGCTCACATCATCCTCTGTGCCAAATCTCCCTCTGCCTGCATCTGTAAGGACACTTGTGATTACACTTAGGGTTCACCTGGACAATCCAGGATAAGCTCCCAGCTTAAGATCACATCGGCAAAGTTCATTTTGCCATATAAGGTGACATTCGCAGGTTCTGGGGATTAGGACCTATTATCTTTGGAGGCCAATACTTAGCCTACCATAAACAGTTTTCATGTTTCTTCTTCTGGCCTCTCCTCCACCTGGCTCAGGACCTGGCCCATGATGGGTGTTCCAATACACTGGATGAATGGAAGAATGAATGAGTGAGAGAAGGAATGCAGTACCAGAGGGGCCATTGGAGGTGCCAGGGTCCCTAACAGCCTGGCTGGCAAAGTCAGTGAAAACTCAGGCTCCTAAAATTCCCCATCCCCTGCACTCACCATAACAGAGAATATTCTCTGTAATGAATAAGAGATCAAACCAAGCCCTCTGTGCAATGCAGGAGCCAGGCTGCCTGAGCTAAAAGGAAAAAGATTTCTCCCCAGAACTGCAGAGGCAGAGCTGTGAGCTCACCCCACAGAAGCATTAACCCCCTGTTCCTCATCATAACTGCACAGACTTGGCTGTGCGTTGGTTCCATGGGAACATTCACCCCCATTCCTGTGTATTTAACAGAAAATTGTGGCTACTACTCTGTGCTAGTCACCTAAAACATGGTACTTATCCTCAAAGGCTGCCAGTCCAAATTGCTTTAGAACAGCGTGGATATGACCGATCCTCAGCCCTGCACAATTTCCAAACACGCTGGAGCTCATGAAAGTCCTGTCCCTTACACTTTCAGAGCCCCTCCTGGCAGGAACCTCTAGTCATTCAATAAACATTGAGCACCAAGGACATGAGAAGCCCCATAGCAGCCCTTCTGTTCATTGTGGGGCTGTCCCGTGAACGTCCCACTGGCCACAGGTTGACATTCCCTGCAGGACTTCTGGAGACTTCCACGTGGTCCTGATAATTCCAAAGACTGCAGAGAAGTTGGGAGGCTGCTTGGGAAGGGAGAAGGGGAATGGTCACTGCAAAATCACTGCTGATTCAACCCAGAGAGGTTTTCGTTCAGGTGTGGGAGGGAGTCAAGCTGTGGCTGACTGAGGCTGATATGAGAGATAGGGATACCAAAACAACAATAATAAGAGCCACTAATTGTTTTTTTTAGTAGATCTTTACTGGAGTATAATTATTTCACAGTACTGTGTTAGTTTCTGTTGTACACCAAGGTGAATCAGCCATATGCATACATATGTCCCCATATCCCCTCCTCTTGAGCCTCCCTCCCACCCTCCCTATCCCAACCCTCTAGGTCATTGCAAAGCACTGAACTGATCTCCCTGTGCTAAGCTGCTGCTTCCCACTAGCTATTTTACATTCTGTAGAGTATATATGTCGATAGTACTCTCACTTTGCCCCAGCTTCCTCCTCCCACCCCGCGTCCTCAAGTCCATTCTCTTTGTCTACATCTTTATTCCTGCCCTGTAACTAGGTTCATCAGTACCATTTTTTCTTTTTTAGATTCCATATATATGCGTTAGCATACAGTATTTGTTTTTCTCTTTCTGACTTACTTCACTCTGTATGACACACTCTAGGTCCATCCACCTCACTACCCATAGCTCAATTTCATTTCTTTTCATGGCTGAATAATATTCCATTGTATATATGTGCCACATCTTCTTTATCCATTCATCTGTCAATGGACATTTAGGTTGGTTCCATGTCCTGGCTATTGTAAATGGAGCTGCAATGAACAGTGGGGTGCATGTCTCTTTTTGAATTATGGGTTTCTCAGGGTATATTCCCAGTAGTGGGATTGCTGGGTCATATGGTAGTTCTACTTTTAGTTTTTTAAGGAACCTCCATACTGTTCTCCATAGTGGCTGTATCAATCTACATTCCCACCAACAGTGCAAGAGGGTTCCCTTTTCACCACACCCTTTCCAGCATTTGTTGTTTCTAGATTTTTTGATAATGGCCATTCTGACTGGCGTGAGGTGATACCTCATTGTAGTTTTGATTTGCATTTCTCCAATAATTAGTGATGTTGAGCATCTTTTCATGTGCCTCTTGGCCATCTGTATGTCTTCCTTGGTGAAATGTCTATTTAGGTCTTCTGCCCATTTTTTAATTGGATTGTTTCTTTTTTTGATATTGAGCTCCATGAGCTGTTTGTATAATTTGGAGATTAATCCTTTGTCTGTTGTTTCATTTGCAAATATTTTCTCCTATTCTGAAGGTTGTCTTTTTGTTCTGTTTATGGTTTTCTTTGCTGTGCAAAAGCTTTTAAGTTTAATTAAGTCCCATTTGTTTATTTTTCTTTTTATTTCCGTTACTCTAGGAGGTGGGTCAAAAAAGATCTTTCTGTGGTTTATGTCAAAGAGTGTTTTCCTATGTTTTCCTCTAAGAGTTTTATAGTGTCTCGTCTTACATTTAGGTCTTTAATCCATTTGGAGTTTATTTTTGTGTATGGTGTTAGGGAGTGTTCTAATTTCATTCTTTTACATGTAGTTGTCTAGTTTTCCCAGTGCCACTTATTGAAGAGGCTGTCTTTTCTCCATTGTATGTTCTTGCCTCCTTTATCAAAGATAAGGTGACCATATGTGTGTGGGTTTATCTCTGGGCATTCTATCCTGTACCATTGATCTATATCTCTGTTTTTGTGCCAGTACCATACTGTCTTGTTTACTATAGCTTTGTGGTATAGTTTGAAGTCAGGGAACCTGATTCCTCCAACTCCATTTTTCTTTCTTAAGATTGCTTTGGCTTTTCGGGGTCTTTTCTGTTTCCATATGAATTGTAAAATTTTTTGTTCTAATTCTGTGAAGAATGCCATTGATAATTTGATAGGGATTGCGTTGAATCTGTAGATTGCTTTGGGTAGTAGAGTCATTTTCACAATGTTGATTCTTCCAATCCAAGAACATGGTATATCTCTCCATCTGTTTGAGTCATCTTTGATTTACTTCATCAGTGTTTTATAGTTTTCTGAGTACAAGTCTTTCACCTCCTTAGGCAGGTTTATTCCTAGGTATTTTATTCTTTTAGTTGCAATGGTAAATGGGATTGTTTCCTTCATTTCTCTTTCTGATTTTTCATTGTTGGTGTATAGGAATGCCAGAGATTTCTGTGCGTTACTTTTGTATTCTGTAACCTTACCAAATTCATTGATTAGTTCTAGTAGTTTTCTGGTGGCATCTTTAGGATTTTCTATGTATAGTATCATGTCATCTGCAAACAGTGACAGTTTTACTTCTTCTTTCCCAATTTGTATTCCTTTTATTTCTTTTTCTCCTCTGATTGCCATGGCTAAGACTTCCAAAACTCTGTTGAAGAGTGGAGAGAGTAGACATCCTTGTCTTGTTCCTGATCTTAGTGGAAATGCTTTCAGTTTTTCACCATTGAATATGATGCTTGCTGTGTGTTTGTCATATATGGCCTTTATTATGTTGAGGTAGGTTCGCTCTAGCCCATTTTCTGGAGAGTTTTTATCACAAATGGGTGTTGAATTTTGTCAAAAGCTTTTTCTGCATCTATTGAGATGGTCATATGGTTTTTATTCCTTAATTTGTTAATGTGGTGTATCACATTGATTGATTTGCATATATTGAAGAATCCTTGCATCCCTGGGATAAATCCCACTTAATCATGGTGTATGATCCTTTTAATGTGTTGTTGGATTCTGTTTGCTAGTATTTTGTTGAGGATTTTTGCATCTGTGTTCATCAGTGATATTGGTCTATTTTCTTTTTTTGTGATATCTTTTTCTGGTTTTGGTATCAGGGTGATGTTGGCTTCATAGAATGAATTTGGGAGTGTTTCTCCCTCTGCAATTTTTTGGAAGAGTTTGAGAAGGATGGGTGTTAGCTCTTCTCTAAATGTTTGATAGAATTCGGCTGTGAAGCCATCTGGTCCTGGACTTTTGTTTGTTGGAAGATTTTTAATTATGGTTTCAATTTCAATACTTGTGAAAGGTCTGTTTATATTTTCTAATTCTTCCTGGTTCAGTCTTGGAAAATTGTACCTTTCCAAGAATTTGTCCATTTCTTCCTGGTTGTCCATTTTATTGGCATATAGCTGTTTGTAGTAGTCTCATATAATCCTTTGTATTTCTGTGGTGTCAGTTGTGATTTCTCCTTTTTCATTTCTAATTTTATTGATTTGCATCCTCTCACTTTTTTTCTTGATGAGCCTGGCCAATGGTTTATCAATTTTGTTTATCTCCTCAAAGAAGCAGCTTTTAGTTTCGTTGATCTTTGCTATGGTTTTCTTCGTTTCTATTTCATTTATTCCTGCTCTTATTTTTATGATTTCTTTTCTTCTACTGACATTGGGTTTTCTTTTTTTTTTTTTTTTTTTTTTGCGGTATGCGGGCATCTCACTGCTGTGGCCTCTCCCATTGCGGAGCACAGGCTCTGGACGCGCAGGCTCAGCAGCCATGGCTCATGGGCCCAGCCGCTCCGCGGCCTGTGGGATCTTCCCAGACTGGGGCACAAACCCATGTCCCCCGCATCGGCAGGCAGACTCCCAACCGCTGCACTACCAGGGAAGCCCCATGACATTGGGTTTTCTTTGTTCTTCTTTCTCTAGTTGTTTTAAATGTTTACGTGTAGGATTAGATTGTTTATTTGAGATTTTTCTTGTTTCTTGAGGTAAGATTCTTCCCTCTTAGAACTGCTTTTGCTGCATCCCATAGGTTTTGGGTCTTCGTGTTTTCATTGTCATTTGTTTCTATGTATTTTTTTATTTCTTCTTTGATTTCTTCAGTGACCTCTTGGTTATTTAGTAGTGCATTGTTTAGCTTCCATGTATTTATGTTTTTTACAGTTTTTTTCCTGTAATTGATTTCCAATCTCACAGTGTTGTGGTCAGAAAAGATGCTTGATATGATTTAAATTTTCTTGCATTTTCCAAGGCTTGATTTGTGACCCAAGATGTGATCTATCCTGGAGAATGTTCCATGTGCACTTGAGAAGAAAGTGTAATCTGCCACTTTTGGGTGGAATGTTCTATAAATATCAATTAAATCTATCTGGTCTATTGTGTCATTTAAAGCTTGTGTTTCCTTATTTATTTTCCGTTTGGATGATCTGTCCACTGGTGTAAGTGGTGTGTTAAAGTTTCCTACTATTATTGTGTTACTGTCGATTTCGCCTTTCATGGTTGTTAGCATTTGCATTATGTATTGAGATGCTCCTATGTTGGGTGCATAAACATTTATAATTCTTATAGCTTCTTCTTGGATTGATCCTTTGATCATTAAGTAGTGTCCCTCCTTATCTCTTATAACAGTCTTTATTTTAAAGTCTATTTTATCGGATATGAGTAGCTACTCCAGCTTTCTGTTGATTTCCATTAGCATGGAATATATTTTTCCATCCCTTCACTTTCAGTCTGTATGTGTCCCTAGGTCTGAAGTGGGTCTCTTGTAGACAGCATATATATGGGTCTTGTTTTTGTATCCATTCAACCAGTCTGTGTCTTTTGGTTGGGGCATTTAATCCATTTACATTCAAGGTTATTATCGATATATATGTTCCTATTACCATTTTCTTAATTGTTTGGGGTTTTTTTTTGTTTGGGTTTTTACCTTTTTCCTTCATCTGTGGCATCTTTTTCTTCTCTTGTATTTCCCACCTAGAGAAGTTTCTTTTTTTTTTTAATCTCAAAATTTATTTTTATTTATACTATTTAAGTTATAAGAGCAGTTTCTTTAGCATTTGCTGTAAAGCTGGTTTGGTGATGCTGAATTCTCTTAGCTTTTGCTTGTCTGAAAAGCTTTTGATTTCTCCATGGAATCTGAATGAGATCCTTAGTGGGTAGAATAATCTTGGTTGTAGGTTTTTCTCTTTCATCACTTTAAATATATCCTGTCACTCCCTTCTGGCCTGCAGAGTTTCTGCTGAAAAATCAACTGATAACCTTATGGGGATTCCTTTGTATGTTATTTTTTGTTTTTCCCTTGCTGCTTTTAATATTTTTTGTTAGAATTTAATTTTTGTTAGTTTTATTAATATGTGTCTTGGTGTGTTTTTCCTAGGGTTTATCCTGTATGGGACTCTCTGTGCTTCCTGGACTTGGGTGACTAGTTCCTTTCCTATGTTAGGGACGTTTTTGACTATAATCTCTTCAAATATTTTCTCAGATCCTTCCTATTTCCCTTCCTCTGGGACCCCTATAATTCGAATGTTAGAGCATTTAGTGTTACCCCAGCGGTCTCTGAGATTGTCTTCAATTTTTTTCATTCTTTTTTATTTATTCAACTCCTCAGCAGTTATTTCTAACATTTTGTCTTCCAGCTCACTTATTCATTCTTCTGCCTCAGTTATTCTGTTATTGATTCCTTCTAGTGTATTTTTCATTTCAGTTATTGTTTGTTCTTTAGTTCTTCTAGATCTTTGTTAAACATTTCTTATATTCATAGGAGTGAGGTCTCACAGAGGTGAGACCTCACTCTGATGAATATTCCCTGGCGTCTGAGGTTCTCTGTTAGTCCAGTGGTTCCGACACAGAGCTCCCACTGCAGGAGCTTCAGCCCAACCCCTGGCTCGTGAACCAAGATCCCGCAAGCTGTGTGGGGTGGCAAAAAAAAAAAGAGAGAGAGAGAGAGAGAACAATAACAAAGTAAAACATAAAATTAAACTAGGAAACTAACAGATATGTTAGAAAGAATATAAAAATAAAAATATAGATGAATCAACAACTAGAAGGTACAACAGTACCACAATAGTAAAACAGAGGAGGAAGGAAGAGAGGAAAAAAAAAAAAAAAAAGCTGGAAAAGGTTTTGGCTGTGGTGGGCAGGGCCTAAGCAAGGGTAAGTTTTGGACAGTGGGCAGGGCCTATGCTTAGGACCCACAGGGCTGGAAAAGGCCCTGGGGGCTGTGGAGGGGGGGGCGCTTAGCCTCAACAGAACCGAAGGGCCCCAGGCGTGCCTCCAACCCCTGGTCTCAGAGGGCGGGAGACCTCACCTGGGAGCCCAAGAGCCACTAATTATTTAATTAGCTCTTACTATGTGCCAGACTGTGCTTCGTGCTCAACGTGGATTATCTCACTTGATCCTCCTAACATCCCTGTAAGGTAAATATTATTATCCCCACTTCACAGATGAGGAAACTGAGGCACAGAGAAATAAAGGAACTTGGCCAAGGCATACAACTGCAAGTAGAGCCAGGATCTGAGTTAACTATGCTTAGACTATTCCTTCTAGAACTCTGACCATGAAAGGGAAGAGAAGCCATGTGTGTGAAGGAGGTGCTGTGTTCAAGGGACCTTATGGTTGGGGGAAGTTGTTTTGTAAGTAGAAGAACATAAACATGTTTGTGCATAAAATAACAGACTGGAACTACACTGATGGGCGGGGGCTCAACTGATGGAGGGGGCAGGATCCAGGACACAGATGGGGACTGGACCAGGTCCAAGAGAGAAGGAGGAGAAGGTGGATGGTGACCCAGAGGCCAGTAAGGTGTCAGAGTGCCTGGGGCAAGTGTCAGGTTGGAGGCAAATGGCTCCAATATTCACTGTCTCCAAATGTCCCTCATCCTTTCTCTGCTAGATGGATCCTCACAATAAGCTAAGTATGAGTTTAAGTGAAACAACAGTGGTTTGGAGAAGTGACACCACTTGCCCCAGATCAGAAAGCTGGTGGCAGAGCTGGAATGCAAAGCCACTTGTCCCACAAACACAATTCTGACCATGTCAGGCCGTGTGTGGGGATTCAACCCCACGAGGTGTGTGGATCAGGACACTAGAGCTCAAGCTCAGACAATCCGGAGGGACACTGATATCAGGGCTTTAACCGGCAAAACAGGTGAGGTTGCAGGGTCTCTGGAATCAACTTCTCCCCAAGCACAGCTAGCGGAGATGCCTGGACCATACACCATGCTCAAAATTCCAATTCAAGACTGATTGTGGACCAGGACCTCCAGAGAACTCCTCCCACCCCCAGACAGGCTAGGGAGACACTTCTAGGAAGACATAGCCCTACTAGAGAGTATCTGAAGTCAGAAAATTAAGCAGGAGAAGGTGGGCGAGGATGGTAGGAAGAGAGCCCAGGAACAAGAGGCAGGATGAGGTGCCGCCTCAGGCTGAGAATGTCTGCCGCCCACACGAGGCTGAAAACACCAACACTGGGGTCTTGCTGGAGGTGCTGCTTCCGGCCTCACAGTGTGACTCACAGTGTGTGCAGCTGTGAGTCCCGCTTGCTCCTCTGCCCCTCCCCACAACTGTGGCATCAGAGAATGGACTGAGAGCCCGGCTCTGATGCAGCCCCCTAGGTGAGGGAGGGAGCCCAACCCAGGGGCCGCGGAATACAAGGAGGAAGAAGGTGGCACGGGGCCTCCATGCATTCATTCATTTATTCACTCCTTCATTCAACAAATATTTATTGGGCGCCTACGAAGTATCAGCACTGACAGTATAAATATGAGCAAGGGACAGACAGATCAGTGATCTCAGGAAGTTTACGGTCAAGAAAGGAGACCGATTCGAATCAGACAATCACAGAAATAGAGGCAAAATGATGATTATAATCAGTGCAAGGTACAAGAGGCACGTGGTCTCACGAGTGCATGTAACAGGGACTGACTTATCAAGAGCTCAGAGGGGCTTCCCTAAGGCAGTAGCTTGTGACCTGAGACCGGAAGCATGTGGAGGATTGTCCAAGTGAAATTGAGCCGAGCACCCAGGCGGAGGGGACAGCGGCGATGTGGCGGAACACTGGCAGGACAGTTGTGGTACTAGGATCTCCAAAGGGGAGCAAAACATGTGTGAGCCGTGAGTGAGTAGAAGGATTCCACTGACGTGGCGTCACCTGGAAGAAGCCTGAGTGAGTAATAGTAGCTAACACTCATGTAACCATAACTAATAATATATCCAATGGTAATATAACTACTAATAATATGACCAATCAGAGCTAAAACTTGTATAGAATTTACTCCATGCCAGACACTGATCCAAGCCCTTTTCATGTTAAGCCATCTAATTCTCACAGTGATTCTGGGAGGTAAATACTATTGCTATGTCCATTTTACATATAACACCCAGAGTTGTTAAGTAACATTCCCAGGGTCACACAGCTAGTAAGTTGTGCTACCCAGATGCAAACCCAGGGAGTTGAGCTCCAGCATCTGACTCCAGACCCTGAACCGCTGCCCTGTTTACTGAACACCTACTCTACGCCGTGCCCTCAGTCAGCGCTTTACACGCATGTCCTGTTGGCTCCTTACAGCATCACTGTGGGGTGGGTACTGTTAGTACCAGCTCTGTTTTGTAGATGAGGAAACTGAGACTCAGAGACAGGGTGGGGCTTGCCCAAGGTCACACAATTTGTACGTGGAGCATCTGAGTTCAGAACCCAGGGCTCCAGAATTGCAGGGATGGGTAGCGGGAATAAGAAAAGGCTAAGGATGTCAGCACAAGAAAAGGGACCACTTGGGGATCTTTCAGCGGCAACAGACGGACTCATTCACTACTTCAGGGAAAAGGAGATTTGTTGAAATTACACATGTGCATGGGTATGATATAATAAAAAAGTAAATATTTGCTCTGTGTCCTGGTTGCCCAGCACACAGCTCCTAAAACCATTGGCATCTCCAGAGTATTAAGAGTGCCTTTTGTATGCTAATGAGATGATTGGTGGCTGGGAGCCCCTAGAGAGCTGCAGGATAGGGGCTGGCTGCTGAAAGAGGCATGATTGGAATTTTCAGCCCCACCTCCACACAAACTCCCACCCTGCCACCTCCAGGGAAGGGGGAGGGGCTAGAGATCGAGTTAGTCACCTGCGGCCCGCGATTTAATCAATGGTACCTACGTAATGAAACCATGGTAAAAATCTCTAAACGACTGGGCTTGGAGAGCTTCTGAGTTGGTGAATCGAGGTGCTGGGAGGGTGACGAGCCCAGAGAGGGCATGGAAGCTTCGAGCTCCTTCCCCATATCTTGCCCTATGCCTCTCTTCCATTTGGCTCCTCCTGAGTTGTATCCTTTATAATAAATCAGTAACTATAAAGAAAGTGATTTTCTGAGTTCTGTGAGCTGTTCTAGCAAACTATCAACACTGAGGAGGTGTTATGGGAACCCCCGATTTATAGCCAGTCAGTCAGAAGTACAGGAAGCCCAGAACTGGCAAGTGGTATCTGAAAGGGGGGGGGGCGGTGGGCGGCACGGGGCCCTTGAACTTGTGGGGTCTGATGCTAACTCTGGGTATTTCGTCTCAGAATTGAATTGAATGGTTAGACACGCAGCTGGTGTTGGAGAATCAGAGAATTTGTTGCTGGTGTTGGAAGACCCCGCATATGTGTTGTCAGAGGTGTTGTGAGTAAAAACAGATCAGTGGGTCATGGCCAACCAATGGAAAGGCCTCCCTTGTATCCAGGGGCGGCTCACATGGCCCTCAGCGCAGGGGATGGAGACCATTGCTTCCCCAGGAGGTGGTGTGAGCGGCCTGAAACGTGTCTAGTTGATCTGGGTTAAATAGAAGCAGTTAGCAAAGGGCGTCAGCAGGGAGGAAGTGGGGGTCAGGGGTCTGATCGGGGGGAGGCTGCGTGGGGCAAGGTCCATGCTGAGGGTTACAGGTGACGATGAGCAGAAAGGGGTGGAGAGCAGGCGGGAGGACCATGTTAGTGACACAGAGAAAGAGGTAAACGCACAGAACTCTCATTAGCTGGTGAACGGAGAAGGCTGACCGACCCTGACATTTTGACAGGAAGGAAGGTCAGCACATGGAGGGGTCAGTGTATCCGAGCACGTGAATGTCCACAGGGCGAGCTGTCAGTGTGGCAGAACGTGGCCGGGGAGTAGCGGGGCTGAGGCCAGTCTATGCCTCGAGTGTCAGTTTCATGGACTTTCGTGGGGGCGAAATGTAAGCGGGCCAGACGGCCAACAGATCAGAATGACAGGGTGGCGGGATGCCTGTGTGTCAGAAGGGCAGCGTGGCGGAATGGCTGCATATTGAAGTGTCAGTTGCGGGGATTGTTGCTTTGACGGGCTGTCAGTGAATGGGAACGTCAGCGAGGCCTGCAGCTGGGGAGAGCTAGCAACCTTGACCTCTATTCCCTGGGACCCAGGCCACGTAACACCAGGCGGTGTGGGCTCGGCGTGCTCTTAGTAGGCGAGAGGTAGCCTGTGAGGCTCTGCTTTCCCATCCTGATAGGAGATTTAAAAGGGGGGAAAGGAGGTGTATTCGTTTGCTAGGGCTGCTATAAGAAAGTACCACAGACTGACTTAAAAAACAGAAATTTATTGTGTCACAGTTCTGGAAGCTGGAAGTCCGAGATCAAGGTGTCAGCAGGGTTGGTTTCTTCTGAGGCCACTGTCCTTGGCTTGTAGGTGACTATCTTCTCCCTGTGTCTTCACATGGTCTTCCTTTTGTGTATGTCCCTGTCCTAATCTCTTCTTATAAGGACACCAGGCATATTGGATTAAGGCCCACCGACATGACCTCATTTTACCTTAACCACTTCTTAAAAGCCCTATCTCCAAATATAGTTACATTCTGCAGTACCAGGGACTTGGGACTTCAACATATGAACTGGGGGTGTGGGAGAGACACAGTCCAGCCTGTAACAGGAGGAAATTAGGGAAACAGAGTTAAGGAGTTATTCGGTGTCAGGACTGGGCAGAGAGAGAGGCAGCCACCAGATGTCAAGGGTTCGATCAGGGAAGACTTCTTGGAGGAAGCAGGATGGTTGACAGAACTTGGTGTAGACCCATGGAGACTACAAGCAGCCCACAGGCGCCTAAATCTGTGGAAAACTGAGAACTCTTAAATGTAGAGATAGGGAAAATTCAGGAAGAAGAAACCTCCCAGAAAGCTCTGACCTAGAGGCTACCTCCAGAGGAAACCCTGCGAGACTGAATCCCAATCTCCCCAAAGTAGGGCTGGGCTTAATAACTAATAGCTGTTTCCTTCCCATTTTTGAGAGACTTTGAAGTTTTAAGAGCATGGGCTTCGGTGTCTGACCAGTCTGGGTTCCAGTCAGGACTCTGTCATGGTCTGTGTCACCTCGGACAGTCACATGACTTCTGAGCCTCAGTTTCCTTATCTACGCAATGGGAATGACCCTAGTGCCAACTTCCCATGCTTATTGTTGAGATGGCATTGTGGAAGCTCTTAGAGCAGAACTTGGCCAGTAACAGGGCTCAGTAAACGGCAGTGAGATGATGAATCTGCAGGTCTTGGATTTTATAACTTCCTCCCCAGACCCAAGTCCCCGACAGAGGGGTCCCCCCTCACCATGTGTCCTTAAACTGGCGGTAGACCGCCAGCACCGACCTGGCCCTCTCCTCCCCGCACAAGTCACCCCTTCCCCTCCTTCAGTTCTTGGCTCATGTATCTCCTTGCTGGACCAAGCTAATTAAAATCACAACACGTAACGTTCCCTATCCTTCGCCCCAGCTTCGTTTTTCTCATGAAACTCACCACATTGAACATACTCTCTGTTTTACTCATTAACGTTTGTAGTCCATCTCCCCTGTCTCAAGAATGACGGTTCCAGGAGTGCAAGGATTTTTATGTTATGTTCCCCAGCTCCTAGAAGAACACCTGAATCAAAGGAAATGCTTAATAAATGCTTGTTGCCTGAGTGAGTCAAAGCGAGGTGTCAGTGCCATGGGGCAGGAGCTACAGGACACAGGCAGCCCCAGGAGGCCACTGAGTCCTCAGGTTCGTGGGAACTAGCGGGGTGGGGTGGTGTTCCCATCCTGTCTTTTCCTGGGGGTTAAGGATGATCAGGGGGCTGTGACCCCAGCCCTGCCCAGGCCTCCATGGATCGGGCCAGCCAGCTTTGCAGGGAGGACAGGAGAAGTGGCCACTCAGGTATAAAGCCTCTAGCCGGAGCAGCTATATCTGAAACGCAAATTGCTCTCCCTGTGGTTTGCCCATTTCTGGCTCAGGAGACTGAGACACCTCATTTCACGGCCTCTGATCACCAGGGAAAAGCTCAGGAAGCGGGGACACGGGGGGGGGGGCTGGGGCGGGAGGGGGCGCTGCAGTCGTCTCTGCCCAAGACACCACCCCCTTCCTGAACCCTGACCCTGTGCTAGGTAGAGCACTACTCTCTGTACCCAGAGCTAGTGACCCCTGGGCCTGCAGTTCACGGTTCTGAGCATCTCCCCTCAACCCCTTCCTCAAGTGTACAAGGGGAATCCCGAGGCTCCCCTCCTCTGGGCACACTCCAGGCTGTGCACGTCCTTCCTATGGCCAGGGCTCAGGAGTAGACATAACCCCGGGTGTGCTCTGAGCAGTAGAGGTGCAGAGACACACATGAAAACACTGGGTGGTTATATGTGTACGTGCACACATTTATGTTCATCTACATGTACACACACTCCAAGGCACACGTGCTACCCTGGTCCTCAGAGCAATATCAAAGGGCAGACTTCTGTAAAGGAAGGCTGGCCCTCACAACAGGAGGATGCTTGGACCAGCTCCAGGCCCTTGGTCCCCAGAGGAGGTCATGACTCTGAGAGCCCCTGGTAGAGCTGGCTGGACACCGTCTCAGTGTTCCCAGACCTGCCCTTCCAGGGATGACCCAGGAGGCCCCTGTTTGCAGGCATGGCTGTTGTGCTGGTGGAGCTGAGGGGTGGAGCCAGTACTCAGTTGAACCCAGAGAAAGCAAAATCGGAGCCCTTAGGATGCTTTCCTGGTGAATTAGGACCCTAGAGCCTGGAGAGGGATGGGGCTAGGGCTGGGCTAGGACAGGATGGAGCCAGGAAGGAGCTGACGTTGGCGCTGGGGAGGGAGCTGACCTGTTGACACTGGAGCTGGGACTGAGGTTGACAATGGTGCTGGGGCTGGTGGGTGGCTGGATCCCTGATCCTGTCCCGGGGAGCAGACATAAGCTCCTGAGGGTCTTCAGCAGAGCTGGAAAGTCATGAGACAAGGACTTGGTTGCAGTTGGTCCAGTTCTACATTAAGCAGTGGCTGATGGATGACTTGCTTTTTTGGCTGATGAGTGAAATAGGAGTGAAGCTATGACAGCCTGAGCCTGGGGTCTGCCCTGAAACATTGACAGCAAGAGTGCCAACCATACCTAAAGGGGTGGGATAGGGAGGGTGGAAGGGAGACACAAGAGGAGGAGATACGGGGATATATGTTTATGTATAGCTGATTCACTTTGTTATACAGCAGAAACTAACACACCATTGTAAAGCAATTATACTCCAATAAAGATATTAAAAAAACAAACAAACAGTATGGCCGACTTAAAAATTGCTTCAAAATTTAAAAGACTAGGTCTCATGTTAAGTGTTCTTACCATAATAAAATTTTTAAAATTTAAAGTCCAAAAAAAAAAAAACAAAAAAAAGAGTGCCAACCTTCCAAACAGCCCCTTGCCTATCCTGGCAGATGTGGTCTTCCCTGAAGCAGGGGGAGGGACAGGACGGTCCCTAGAGTGTCTGTGACCGAGATGTCAGCCTAGGATACCCAGACCCTCCCCACCTATGTCTGTGAGATGGGCCTCCATCTTTCCCCCCTCCCCCACCCTCCACCTGCCCAAGACTCAGCCCTCTCACCAGAAGGGCTCTGTAAGCTGGAATCCACAGTCCTGAGGCCGGAGGAGGGAACTGGATAGAACTGGAGTCAGAAAGACATGATCTAAACCCCACTTCCACCAAGCTGTGAAAATCACTTTAGAATATAAATAAACACAAGCAAACCAACTGTGTGGCCTCTGGCAAGTCACTTAGCCCACTGAACCTCAGTTTCCTCATCTGTAAAATGGGAACAGTACACTTTCCTTCACAGACCCTGAGGTTGAGGTGGAAGAGCCACATTCAGCTCAGGGAGTCTGGGTTCTGCTGCCCCAGCTGGTCCTCCCAGGGTGGGCCTGAGTCTCAGGAGTAGGCAGCCAGAGCGGGAGTGGGGATCAGGGTGGAAGAGAGGGGAGCCCAACTGCTCTTCATATCCTTTCTCCAAAGCATCCAGGTTCCAGTCAGGAAGGAGCCAGGACCAAGTTCAGCAGAAACTGCCCAGAGTCTTTCCTGGGGATAACAATTTGTGTCCACCCCATACAAGCAGCATTTACCGAGCAACTTCTGAGCCTGGTGTGGGATGTATGTAAGCAAGAAGGCAAAGGTCTGCCCTGTATGTGAGAGCATCCCCCAGAGAGAGGCGAGACACAGACTCAAATGACCATCACATGAGAAAAAACAAGAGATGAGGGCCACAACATTGCCAGGTAAAATACAGGAGGCCCAGTTAAATTCAAATTTCAGACAAATAACAAATAACTTTTTAGTGTAAGTATGTCCCACACAATATTTGGGACACATCCATACTCAAGTTATTCATTATTTATCCAAAATTCACAATAAATTAGGCATCCTTTACTTTTATTTGCTAAATCGGACAACCCTAGTCATAGGTAAGGCAGTTGTGTGGGGTCAGATGATCTCAAGCTCAAATTCCAATTCTCCCACCAAGGAATAATCATTTAACCTCTCTGGGCCCATGTTGCCTCATCAATGAAATAAATTCTATTTCTTGACCTGAGTGGTGTTTACATGGCTGGATGCTTTATAATTACTTGTTATATTGTACATTTATACTTTACGTACTTTTCTGTGTGTATGTTATATTGCTCAGCAACAATAACAAAATATTAAATTTTTAAAATATACATTAAATGAGATAAAGTATGTAGCTGGCCCCTGGCATAGCGCCTGGTAAGTGCTCAATTTTTTTCATAGGAACACAAATGTTACTAGAAGCTCCAAAGTTTATGACAGCACAGAGTAGACAAAGAGTCCTTCCAGCTGGGAAAATCCCTGAAGACTTCATGGAGGAGGTGATATCTGGACTCTGAAGGAGAAGCTAGATTTCACGAAGGCAGAAGTAGGCAATGTCAAATACTGTGCCATTTGAAAAGAGCAGTGACAGGGGAGTTTAGAAAGTTCACACTGGCAGCTGTGAAGGGAAAGAGACAGACTGGGGTGAGCTGAGACAGGAAAGAAGAAAACTGCTGGGGAGCTGGATCTAGGTGAGAGATGACGGCAACCTGGACCAGGGTGGGGCAGAAGGCCAGAGGGAAAAGAGCTATGGGGGTAGAACCAAGGATATGCGGGGTGAGGGAGAGAATGGGTGATGCACAGCTCAGGGTACCAGTGTGCTAAGAAGAAATGCAAAAGTCAGAAGGCACCTATGGTGCAATAGAGTCCCACCCATATTCCCCCAGCTTACTGCTAACACCGGCGACTCTCTTCCTGGTTGAGCGAGCATGCTCAGACCACACAGGGCAGGCTGGAAGTGCCCGAAGTTGGTGGCAGCCAACGACCAATGGGAGTTGGTGAATAAACACCCCTGTTTCTTCATCCTTGTTTGGGATAACTTCAAGACGTTCTATGCTATCTGCAGCAGAACTACACTCCAGCTGTCCATAATGGCAACTTGTTCACATCACATTCTGCACCGGCTTCCTTCCCTTCTGTCTCACTTCCCTCTCCCCTACCACTGTTTCCCCGGGTCACCTCCCCAGTAAGCTAGCTGTGCTTGAATCCTTGTCTCAGGGTCTGCTTCTAGAAAACCCAAACTAAGATCTGAAATTTGATTAGGTAGTGACCTCCCCCTCACAGGAAGTATGCAAGGAGCAGCCTAACAACTTTCCTTGGAAGATCACAAGTAAGGCTCACTTCAGTATTGGGTGGAAACCAGCTTTTATTCTTGCAAATTCATCAGACATTGTCCAAGCACCTAGTCAGGGGGTGCTTGGCTCTGCTGAGGAGAACATGGTCCCTGCACCCATGTCCGTGGCTCATAGCTGGGACAGGGGTCAGGATGCTGGCTCACGGTCATTCTCTGGGTCACGCTAAGACAGAGTCCAGCACAAGAAATGTTGGGTGGCGACAGTAGAGGAGGGGTCTGTCCACAGTCTCTGCTCCCTGTGGCCCGCAAGGCCTGGGGTCCCCACTGCTCCCCACACCAGGCAAGCAGACCTCGGCCCTCATTAGAGGTGGCATGAAGAGGCGACTCTGAGTCAGACTTATCCCTCAAGAGCTTCTGTTCAGTCCCATTTCTGGGAAGATCACTCATCAGAGTGGGTTGTGAAAGTTTCAGAGCAGTTTCTGAGTCAGGAGATTGTTGGGAACATCATGGCCTAGGGGGCTGGGGCCACACTGGTCTGATCAATGAACATAACCAGCTCAGATGCTCCCGGCCTCCTCCAGGCTCTGCTGGAGGCCCATGGTGCTCTGTACCACACTCGGCAGAGAGGGGCCAGGCCCTGTCCCCACGGGTCCTGTTCCCATCACCTGAGAGACCAAGGGCTCCCTTCTGGCTCTGCCACTGACACTGAGCAAGCTTCCTCTGCTCCAGGCTTCAGGTTCTTCGTGGGGACAGGCTTGGCTCTGCTAGGCTAGGAGGACTGGTGAAAAGGGACAACGCAAGGAAAATAAATTCCCTAGTGTATATTGAGAACCCCCCCCCCCCCGCCATAGGCCAAACCTGTGCTGGAGACTCGAACCCAGACATAAATAAGACAAAGCCTGGTCATCATGGGGTCTCCCCCACTGGCAGGAATCAAGCCCAAAATAAACGCAACAAACAGCCCTTTGCTCTAACAGAGGCCTGAATGAGGTGTTAGGGGAACACAGAGAAGTAGGTGATCTCTTCAGTCTGGACAGGCCAGGAGGGGTCAGGGAAAGTTAAGTGAGTAGGAAGTTGGCATGACTCGTGCATTCAACAGATGTTTTTTTCTTGTCTCCTGCATATAAACACTGTTTAATTTTATTTTATTTTAATTAATTTATTTTATTTTATTTTTGGCTGCGTTGGGTCTTCGTTGCTGCATGCGGGCTTTCTCTAGTTGCAGCCAGCAAGGGCTACTCTTCATTGCAGTGCATGGGCTTCTCATTGTCGTGACTTCTCTTGTTGCAGAGCACGGGCTCTAGGTGCACAGGCTTCAGTAGTTGTGGCTCGCAGGTTCTAGAGCGCAGGCTCAGTAGCTGTGGCACACAGAATTAGTTGCTCCGTGGCATGTGAGATCTTCCTGGACCGGGGCTCAAACCCGTGTCCCCTCCATTGGCAGGAGGACTCTTAACCACTGCGCCACCAGGGAAGCCCCAAACACTACTTTAGGCATACAGAAATAAACAAAAAAGAACCTCTCCAAAGTCCCTGCCCTCATGGAGTTTATAGTCTGGTGGAGGGAAACAAGCTAAAAAATTAAAACTAAAATAATAAAATAAAATATACAGTGTGTTTGTGACACATGCTATGGAGAAAGATAAAATGGAAAGAAGAAAGTAGGAAGTGCCAGAGGAAGAAGAAGTTGCCCAGTTTAAAGAAGAAGGTCATGAGGGCTTCCCTGGTGGCACAGTGGTTGAGAGTCCGCCTGCCGATGCAGGGGATGCGGGTTCGTGCCCCGGTCTGGGAAGATCCCACATGCCGCAGAGCGGCTGGGCCCGTGAGCCATGGCCGCTGAGCCTGCGCTTCCGGAGCCTGTGCTCCGCAACGGAGGCCCACGTACAGAAAAAAATATATATATATAATAAAAAGAAGGTCATGAAAGTTGTCCCTGAGAATGTGGCATTGCAGAGAACTGGGGGTGGTGCAGGACAGAGGCAAGAGCAAGTGCAAAGGTCCTGAGGCAGGGGTCTGCTTGGTGTGGTCAAGAAAAAGCAAGGAAGGGACTTTCCTGGTGGTCCAGTGGTAGAAAAGGTGCCTTACAATGCAGGGGACACAGGTTCAATCCCTCATCAGGGAACTAAGATCCCACATGCCGCGGGACAGCTAAGTCCACGTGCCACAACTACAGAGCCCACACACCCTGAAGCCTGCACGCCACAACTAGAAAAGAGAAAACCTGCACGCCACAACTAGAGAGAAGCCCGCACGCCACAACGAAGAGCCCACGCGCCACAGTGAAAGATCCCGTACGCCTCAACGAAGATCCTGCGTGCTGCAACTAAGACCCGACACAGCCAAAAATAAATAAATTAAATAAATAAATAATAAATAAATCTTAAAAAAAAAAAAACAGAAAAGAAAAGGCGAGGAAGCCAGTGCAGCTAAAACAGAGTAAGCATGGGGTAAACAGTAGGAGGTGAGGTCAGGGGGGCCGTGGGGGGCAGAGTATATAAGATCTTCAAGGCCGTGGTGAGGGCAGCAGCCTTCTCTGAGTGAAATGGGAAGCCAGTGAAGGGGCTTTCATCAAAGGAACAGGGTACTCAGACATGTGGATGACAGAATGGGAATGGGGAGAGGAAGGACAAAGGCTGGGAGCCCCGTGATGAGGCCCCCAGGGACGGGGGTGGTGGGAATGGTCAGATTGTTGCTATACTTTGAAATTAGAGGCAATAGGATTTGGTGACAGATGGATTCAGGGATACAGGGTATGAGAGAGAGAAAGAAAAAGATGACTTCAAAGTTTGGTGTTGCACAGCCTGAAGGGCGGGGCACCATTTCCTGTGCTGGGGAGGGCCGCAGGAGCAGCTTGTAGGAGGAAGTAGGGATTTCCAAGGAAGGAAGAATGGCAAGGGCTTTTCAGGCTGAGGAAACAGCACAGAAAAAACTTGAATACACACAGTATGGTCTGAAGACACCGAGTGATCCTGAGGGTTGCTAAAACCTGAAATGTATGGTGGGGTGAGGGTGAGGGTAGCTGGAGGTGGAGCTGGAAAGGTAGACTGAGGCCAGCTTGGCATTCCGGACTGATCCCTCAGGAACCTGCAGAGGTTCTAAGAAAGAGAGGAAAGACGGTCAGAGTCACCGCTTAGAACAATCACCCCGGCCACACTGTAAAGGCTTCATTGCGGAGGGAGAGGCTGGAGACAGGGATTCCAATGGGCAGCTGGCAATGGCATGGCTGGGTGGGCAGGAGATGGTGAGGCCTGAACTTGAGCAGTGGCAGTGGAGGGAGAGGAGGCCTCTCTGCGAGTAGTCAGCTGGCGAGTAACGGAAGTAGGGCATCAGGGACAACATCCAGGTTCCTAATTGGGGCACTAAGTGGTGAGTGATCTGAGACCATATAAAGGAAAGGGGTGGGGGATGGGCAGCCATCGGGGGGCCACAGACCATATGTGTGATGAGGGTCAGGGAAGGACCCTAAGGTGGGCATCGCATGGGGCTGAGTAATGCCAGCTGCAGGCTCAGGCACACGCAGACAGGCCTTTCCACTCTGTCCCCCAGCCCTCCACCAAGGGTGGATGCAGGACAGGCCTCAGTCAAACGGACCCTCAGCCCCAGAGGACCCCAGGCCTTCAGGAGACACCAGACTGGGCAACCAAGTGGGGACAGAGGCTCCATTTCCACGCTCAAGGCCCAAGCCCAGCAGGACCCCCTCCCCCACTTTCATTTCAGCTGATGTAAAACTAAGTGGCACTGGGCCTGCGTGCTCTTCACATCAGCACAAGATGCTTAGTCAATAAAATAGTTGAGCCAAGTGAACTCAGCGTGTGACTCCAGGAAGAGTCTTTTTTTCTAGGGGAAATGTTATCACTTTCCATTCCTGTTTAATGAATCATGGGAATTACAGCAACATTACAAATGGCTTCCTGCGTAGGCTATTACTCTGTTTCTGCAGGGTTCTAATGGCAGGCCCGCTTCACTGAGGGCTCAGACTGCCCCCGGCTAAGGAGAATAATGGTATTATTATAAGCAGTCCCCTTACAAGGCTCCAGCCCGGGAGGGGTGGTCACCCAGGACCTTACGAATTGGGTCAAAAGTGGGAAGCCCTGAGGGATTGATTTGGGAATTTCCTGGGGAGTCCGCCCAGGGCACTGTCTGCTGAGAGCCGGCACAGCTAAGCCACGTCTCCCAGGGCTAAGGCCGAAAAGTCGGCGGGGGTGTGGGTGAAAAGGTGGGGAAGTGGGGGGCCTGATGAGCTTTTCTTCTGAACTGAGTGTGGAATGGAGGGAGCGGCAATCAACAGGACAGACTCGGTCCTCAGGGGATGTGGAGTGCTCAAAGATGGGGCACCCCAAGACTGCCCTGAGCCCCGCAAGCTTGCTCTCTGTCCATGGAAGCTCCAGCCAGGACAGGGACAGAGGAGAGGAGAAGGTGGGGTGAGGAAGGCAGGTGTCCAATCCTCACCCACAGCCGCTGCTGCATCAGGTGTGGTGCACAGAGAAAGCTGCAGGTATGGATGGCCCTTCTCCAGCCCCCTGCCCCCTCCCACCTGGGAGTGGATGATGCAAAGAGCCTGGGCATGCACCATAGCCAGTATCCTCCTTGAGAACCCCCAGTCTGCCCAGAGCAAAATCTTGCTGCCTAGATGTAAGAATAAGCTCCACAAAGTCTTGCTTTTTTTAAGCCCACCACCTGCTTTCTACAATGTCAGTCGAGAGCTGAGGTATGCCTTGAAGAGCAATTTGACCATTGCAGTAGAACCCATTTGGGGTGGCCTCCGGGCTCACGAAATCCACTGGCCACAGCTGATTGGCTTCGGGTGGACACCCAACCCAAACTGAGCCATCAGATTCTGCCCCCCACAATGTAAGAGGCTAGACAAGTACTTTTGTTTTATTTGATCACTGCTGTCTCTTCAGTGCCTGCCTGAATTCTGCCTACCTCACAGGAGAGGCTCGATAAATATTTATGGAACGAATGAGCCAACCAACAAATGAATGAATGAATGAGCCTCCATGAGGAATTTGGAATTTTTAACTGGGAAACAGAGACTGGGGGCTATGGAACTGAGTCGCATTGGCTGCATGAGCTACTGAGCACATAAACTGCTCCCTGGAGAGAAGACTCACCTCTTCCGACTTCCAGGATCCTTGGGGCGGCCTTGGTCCTGACTTCCCAAAGCTGCTGGTTCTCCTCTTGTTACCTGTTAACTTTGAGGTAGCCCAACACCCTAACCATAAATTCCCTCTCTTGCGTGAGTGTATTTCTGCTGCTTGCAACCAAAAAGCCTTGACCAACCTGATGGGAAATTTTGCTCTCTGACGTGTCCTGTCCCCCGACCTGGCTGCTTCTCTCAGAGTCATACGCACTCCTGGCTGTGCCTGGGACTGGACCCAGCTCTGCCCGTGGCCACCATCACCAGCTCTTGATGGGCTCTGGCTCTGGGGCTGCAGGGACCCAAAGGCAGGGAGGGATGACTTGCTGGGATACCAGGTCCTTAAGACAGGGGGATGTGGAAGGTACTGACCTCCTCTCCCTCCAGGGGCCACACTACCCCCAGCCTCAGACGTTGGGACCCTCACTCAGGCCAGAGACCCCCGCTGTGCAAAGCCAGGGCCCATCCCAGCAGTGCCTGATTCCTCACCTGCCTCCCACCCTGCACACACAGAGGGGAGGGGGTGTGATGGAATTAGAGCCCTGAGAAAATCTGAGTTTCGAGCTAAAGCAGAAGGAAGGGCCGCCCCAGCCCCCAGAGGCTGCTCTTCGCCCGGCTGTATCAAGTCTTTCTTTCCTTCCTTCCGCCCTCGCCCCAGGTGTCGGGAATACTAATTATAATGACCCAGTGAGTTACAAGACGGTGAAATTGCTTCCACCTGAGGTCACGGGCTGGGGAGAAATACCAGGGATGGAAATTAAACTGTGCCAACAGGCCTGAAGAGGTGGAAGCAGGCAGGAGGAGGGGGCGGAGGTGGGAGAAGTCCCCGCAGCTTATAAAGCAGTGTTTATGAAGTGTTGGGAAGATGCGTCCTTGGCAGACACACAGAAACAACTGGAGCCTGCCCATCTGCTGCTGGTCGCTGGACACAAGGTGCTACAGCAGAGGGCGACCAGAGATCGGCAGAAGCACCACCTGGACACCCACAGACAGAACAGCAGAGAACTGCAATGGAGGACGGGGCGGGGCGGGGGGGTGGTTGGGGAGGCCCAGCTACCCAGACACACAGAGACACACACCCAGATGTGTGAACCTCCTCTCTGGCGGGCTCTGAGAGAGATGGAGGAGAGGGAAT
This sequence comes from Pseudorca crassidens, assembly GCF_039906515.1. Lineage (NCBI taxonomy): Eukaryota > Metazoa > Chordata > Mammalia > Artiodactyla > Delphinidae > Pseudorca > Pseudorca crassidens. The sequence goes on along the minus strand of NC_090297.1, from coordinate 29,223,514 downwards.
GGGTAGTCTGACCTCACAGCCACCATATCACTGAGCCCAGCCTGAAGAAATTCTCCCCTCCAAATCCAGCTGTTTTCACGCTGGGTCGTGTCTGTCCACCAGCTCTGCTGTGACCTTTCCATGTGGAATTCTTACAGGCTCGCCCAGCGAGACGATCCAGGATGGTGGGAAGGAGAGTCCCACCCCAAGGACCTGGGAGTCTGCGTCTCTGAGGCTTACCGTCAGCACCACCGAAATTGTCCTGCTGTCACCGCAGAGGTGACAGAATCATCTGAGTCACTGAGACCCTCCTCCCAGGCACCAGCAGCAGGTTGAGGTTGGCCCCTCGAATTCTACCAATCCTTTAAGGGACGGTTCTCTCCAGTGCTATTTAAACTGTGCCAGGACATAGAAAAAGAAGGAAAGTTTCTAGATGATTTTTATGAAGTGAGTATAGCACCAATAATAATACCAACACCCAACTGGAAGAACACAAAAATGACAGGTCAATCTCACATTAATTTCCCTGAAACAAATCTAAATAGAAGAGTAGCATACAGAATCCAGCAACACGGTAAAAGAACGATATATCATGATCAAGCAGGGTTTAATAAATGCTAGGTCATTAGTGTCAGGACATCTATTAATATAATTTACCACATTAGAGAATCTAAGCATAAATTATCTGCATAAATCAGCAGCCATTCTTAATTTTAAAAATTCTTAATGAAATAAGAACAGCTTCTTTTTTTTCTTTTATTTTTTAAAATTTATCTTGTTGAAGTATAGTTGATGTACAATGTTGTGTTAATTTCTGCTGTTGAGCAAAGTGATTCAGTTATACATATATATATTCTTTTTCATATTCTCTTTCATTATGGTTTATTACAGAATATTGAATGCAGTCCCCTGTACTATGCAGTAAGAACTTGTTGTTTATCCATTCTAGACATAATAGTTGGCATCTGCTAATCCCAGTCCATCCCTTCCCCACCTCCCCACCCCCTTGGCAACCACAAGTCAAACAGCTTCTTCTTATCCATCTTAACCCCAGATGAGGAAATTCTAAAAGCATTCTCATTAAATTCAGGAACGAGACTAGGACATCCAGGACATCATATTTTCACTATGACTGACTTTGTTCTGTAAATACCACCTAATGCAATTAACTAAGAAAAATCGGGCTTCCCTGGTGGCGCAGTGGTTGAGAGTCCGCCTGCCGATGCAGGGGACACAGGTTCGTGTCCCGGTCCGGGAAGACCCCACATGCCACGGAGCAGCTGGGTCCGTGAGCCATGGCGGCTGAGCCTGCGCGTCCGGAGCCTGTGCTCCGCAACGGGAGAGGCCACAACAGTGAGAGGCCCGCGTACCACAAAAAAAAAAAAAAAAAAAGAAAAAAAAGAAAAATCACTTAACTATATGAAAATTGAACAGCGTAGGTAAAATTATCATTATTTGCAGAAGATAGGCATGTATACCTGGTACAACAAAGAGAATCAACTGAAAAGCTATTACCAATAGTAAAGAAATTCAATAATGTGGCTAGCTACAAAATTAATGTGCAAATATCAATGGGTTCATAATTTAAAATGTCAGCCAGTTGGGGCATATAATGGGAGAATATATGATATTTACAATTACAATGAAAAAGATAAAGTGCCTAGGAGTATGAAGAAAACATTTATAAAGAAAACCCTAAAATGCTACTGAGGGACCCAAAAGATGACTTGAACAAATAAAAAGGCATACCATGTTCTTAGATAGGAAGAACTGACATCATAAAACCATATTGGTTTTCCCTTAGTTAATCTATAACATTTACATGTTTCAGTGAAAGTACCGCTGGGAATTTTTCATGAAATGAGATGACTTTGAGGTTCATATGGAAAAATAAGCATGCAAAATAGCCAGAAAAATTCTGAAAAGAAGAGTAATGAGGGGAGGCCAGCCCTGTCCATTATTTGAATATAGCCTAGAACTGCAGTAATTTGAATAGTATGGTGGGACTTATTAGTAGACAAACACATCAACAGAATATAAAGCACAAAAACAATTTCAAAAACATGGGAGCACTTAGTCTATGAGAAAGGTAGCATTTAAGTCAATGAGGAGAAGATGAGCTATTCAGTAATGTTATTGGGACAACTGGGAAGCCACTGAGAAAATATTAAATTAGTTCCATACCTCACACCTATACCAAAATAAACTCCAGAAAGATCAAAGATTGAAATATTTTTGAATGAAGTAATAAGTAGCCTAGAAGAAACAAGGAGGGAATTTTTTAAAATAATCTTAATGTGGGAAAGGCCTTTGACAAGACACCCAGAAGCCAAAGAGAAAATCACTGGTAAATTTGGCTATATAAAAATAGAATACCTCGGGCTTCCCTGGTGGTGCAGTGGTTGAGAGTCCGCCTACCGATGCAGGGGACACGGGTTCGTGCCCCAGTCCGGGAAGATCCCACATGCCGCGGAGCGGCTGGGCCCGTGAGCCATGGCCGCTGAGCCTGCGCGTCCGGAGCCTGTGCTCCGCAACGGGAGAGGCCACAACAGTGAGAGGCCCGCGTACCGCAAAAAAAAAAAAAAAAAAATAGAATACCTCTTCATGACAGAAAGCACCATTACGAAAGTCAAGACAACCAACAAATGAGGAGAAGTACCTGGTGCTTATCACAGATGAAGCATTAATTTCCCACTTGTATAAAAAGCTCTTATGAATCAATAAGAAAAAGACCCATACCATGATAGAAAAAAAGGGCAAAGGATATGAAGATAGTTCATGGCAAAGGAGATATAGTTCTTAAACATTAGAAAAGACACTCAACCTTACCCATACTAAGAAAATCACAAAATAAAACTACCTGATATGCTTAAATGTGGAATCTAAAAAAAAAGAAATGAACTTATTTACAAAACAGAAATAGACCCATAGACATAGAAAACAAACATGATTACCACAGATGAAAGCGGGCGGTGGGGGGGGAGGGATAAATTAGGAGGTTGGGGTTAACATATACACACTATTACCTATAAAATAGATAACCAACAAGGGGAAAGAATCTGAAAAAGAATATATATATATATATATATATATATATATATATAACTGAATCACTGTGCTATACACCTGAAACTAACACAACATTGTAAATCAACTATGCTTCAATTAAAAAAAATTTTTTTTAACTACCTGATATACATTTTACCAATCAGATTGGCAAAGATCGAAAATCTTGCTAACACAATGTGTCAGTGAGATTGAGAGGAAACTGGCATCTCATACATTGCTTCTGGTACAGTCTCTGTGGGGAACCAAAAAGTTTGACGACATTCATCAAAATTACAAATGCATACGCCCTTTGGCACAGCAATTACACTTCTGGGAATGTTACAAAAAGATATATATGGACATGTGTGAATTGGTGAATGTACAAAATTATTCCCCATATCATTGTTTGAAAGAGTAAAAATGAATAAATAGAAGGGGGAAGGGGGACTAAGGGTCCATCAACAGATGATTGCTTAAATCAACTGTGGTATATGCATACAATGAGATACTACTATGTGGACATTAAAAAGAATGAGGTGACACAGCAATTCCACTCCTAAGTACACACCCAGGAGAATCAAAGACCTATGTTCCTATAACAACTTGTACACAAATGTTCATAGCAGCGTCATTCATCATAGCCAAAATGTAGAAACAACCCAAACATCCATGAACTGATAAATGGATAAACAAAACATGGTATATCTTTAAGAATATCATTCAGCAGTAAAAAGAATGAAGTACTGATATACATGCCACAACATGGATGAACCTTGAAAACATTATGCTGAGTGAAAGGATCCAGACACAAAAGGCCACATATCATATGATTGCATTTATAGTAAGTGTCCAGAACAGGCGAGTCCATAGGGACAGAAGGTAGATTAGTGATGGCCAGAGGCTGGAAGGGAGAAGCAAAGTAGCGACTGCTTAATGGTATGAGGTTTCTCTGGGAGTTGATGGAAATGTTCCAGAATTATATAGTGATGGTTGCCCAACTTTGTGACTATATTAAAAATTACTGAATTTTATGGTATGTGAAGTATATCCACTCCCCCCAAAAAAAAGAACGGGGAAACTCTGTCTTGCTAGGGGGTGATCTCTGAGATATAGTGTAAAGTGATAAAACAAAGCACAGAACCCTGTGGGTCACATGGTACCATTATTATTATTATTATATTATGATATGTACCATTTGTGAACAAAAGAGGGGGAAAGTATAATTTATAAAAATATGTGTGAATATCCATATATGGCCTTTAGATGCGAAGACTGTCCCTGGAAGGACACAGGAGAAACTGGTAACATTGCCTCCGTGGAGGGAGCTGGGAGGCTGGGTCAGGATGGGAGGGGCACTTTTCACTGTAGATACCCTTGAAATATGATAATTTATTACCTACTCAAATATTAAATTGAATTTAATTTTTAAAATGAAAGTGACCCCTCTGTCTATCAGAGGTGGGACCAGAAGTAATTGTAATGACAGTGGGCCTGCCGTCACTGGCCTTTGGAAGACAAAGCCCTGGGCAGAGGTACCTGTGTCCAGGCATTTGGGGGCCTGAGTGGTGACTTGCTCCAGGGAAAGGTCAAGAGATGGGCAGGGGCGCTGGCAAGGCCCAACAGGATTCATGAAGAAGGGAGCCAGGGACAGAGGGAGGGATTGGGGACCGGGGAGGACCCCTGTGCTTTTTTCCTGGAGACAGGAGCCAGCTGCTGGGAGCTGTAGGAATAGCAATGGCCTGGATAAGGATGGAGGACAGGGAAGGGCAAAGAGAGAAATTGGTTGGGGGCCATGCGCTGAACCAGCTGAGTCTCTCTGTGTCGGTGGCAGTAAAACGCATGTGTCCTCCTCATGCTGGGCGTGGGATACGGGGATGGATCAGACACGGTCCCTGCCTTCCAGAAGCCTCTAGTCCAGTGGTTTCTGAGGGCCGTGATCTGCCTTGTCCCTAAATCCCCCATAGACAATGAGCCAGTGCTGCCAGCTGTGAAACAAAGTAGTGCTGGGTTCCTGCCTGCAACAGGCAGTGCTGAGAACCCGGGTGGAGGGGGGAAGGGAAATGACCTGCGGCCAACCTTGGTTTCACACCCAAGGACACTGGGGGCCTCAGTGATGTTGGGTGTGAAAACCTTTCTCTCTTTTCCAGTGGAGTTGGAGGGTGCGGGTGGCAGTGGGACATCCCCGGGCCATCTTGCTTTGGGCTCCATGCCCCCTGTGCCGTGTTCAGCTTTTTCTGGAGGCAGCCAGAAAGATGACCCCATTCATAGTCAGTTCAGGGACTTGGGGAGCCAGAGGAAATCTCCAGGGAAAGATGCTGAGAAGCCCAGGGGTGAGGGCCCCAGGGAGCCGGAAGAACATTGTCCATGTATTGGGTATAAGTAGAAACCCTCCTCTCACTGTTCCCACCTCCTCAGGCCTGAAAGCCCAGATGTGGCCTGGCACTGGTGAAGAAAGAGATGCCTCCGAGAGAGAGATCTCCAGGATCCCAGAAGTTAATGGCTTTTAAAAATAACCATTTATTATCTCTCATGAGTCTGGGCTTGTCTGATCTCACCTGGCTAACATACCTTTGGCAGATCCACTGGACACTGGCTGGTCTAAGAAGGCCTCACCTGGGATGGCTCAGCTCTGCTCCACCTGGTCCCTCATCTCCTAGGAGGCCAGCTCTGGACAGCTCTCATGGGAGTGGCAGGGGTCCAAGTGAACAGTTTTTCAAGCTACTGCTTGCACCAAGTTGGCTACTGTCCCACCATCCAAATCCAGTCACATGGCCAAGCCCAGAGTCGCAGTAGGAGGGGCTGCGTATTTGCAGGACACAGTGTGGATCCAGGCAGATGACTAGTTGAAGCCATGAAGGCGGTAGATCTCTCATAATGCAAAGCAAGGAAAAATAATACCACTACCCAGGTGAGAAACGGGGGGCCTGTGAGGTTCTGCCAAAGTTATTCATGCCTAGTTCTCTTTGGAGTGGCAGGGAAGGGAAGGGGAGGGGAGGGGAGGGAAAGGGAGAAAGTCAGCTCTACCACCCAGGCCTCTCCCCACACTGAACAGCTGTATCTTGAAAATTACCCTTTGTTGCTGATTCCAAGGCCCCAAGCTGACTACTGGGCCTGACTTTGTCTCAAATGCCCCAAGAAGGTAGGCAGAGAAGGCCCAGGGATTAAGAGCACAGAGACACCTGGGTGTGAATTCCAGGCTACCACGCTCAGACTGGGAACCTGAGCAAGGCTCTGTACCTCTCTGAGGCTCAGTTTGCTCATCAGTCAAACAGGGATGCTAGAGAAGCCGTCGCATAGGGCTTCTGGGAAACTAATGGTATTGTGCACATACAGCTCTTAGTACAGTGCCTGGCAGTTGGTCCCTACAGTTATCATTACCCCCATTTTACAGATGAGAAACCTGAGGCCTGAGAAGAGAGCAGGAAAGCGAGGGTCTGCCACCCATGCTCTCTGACCCCCACTAGTGAGGCTCTCTCTCTGCCCCAAGGTTGGCCCAACCTGCATAGGCAGAAAAGCAGCCTTCAGAAACCCAGACACAAACCCCTTTCCACTATCCCTGTGCTGACAGCCACTTTGGGTGATATCCACGGGAGCACCTTTGCAGGGGGTGGGCAAGTGCTGTAAAAGGCTTTACTGTTTCCATTGGGTCCAGGGCTTGGGAGAGGGCTCCAAAGTGGTTAAGAAGCTGCCTAGTGGCTGCAGGGAGAGGCTCAGACAGAAGCCCTGACACCGGGGGATAACAGAGGGGCCCCTCAAAGGCAGCTGGGCTGGAGGCTCCTAGCCCTTCTTGAGTTGAGGGTGGCCCTTCAAAGAGATACTTGCCCAGCCCAGCCTAATGCCAGCCAGCCTGTGGAGGTTAGTCAGGTGGTGGCCCATCTTCTTGATGAGTTTCATCTCCTCACCTATGAAGTGATTCTCCGGGACGTCACAGAGATGGGGGTCTGCACGGGCAGAACAAGGGTATGAAGATCCAAAAGGGCCTGGTTCAGGCTCTTTCCCGTGACAATGGCAGTTTCCATGGTATCCAGGGTTTTACCCCACTCATCTTGGGATGGCTTCTGCATACCCTGGAAGAGGGCATATAGGCCACACTGGTTTTGTTTGTTTGTTTTTAAATTTATTTATTTATTTATTTTTGGCTGCGTTGGGTCTTCGTTGTTGGGTCTTTGTTGCTGCATATGAGCTTTCTCTAGTTGTGGCGAGCAGGGGCTTCTCTTCATTGTGGTGCGTGAGCTTCTAATTGTGGTGGCTTCTCTTGTTTCAGAGCTCAGGCTCTAGGCTTGCTGGCTTCAGTAGTTGCGGCACATGGGCTCAGTAGTTGTGGCTCACAGGCTCTAGAGCGCAGGCTCAGTAGTTGTGGTGCACAGGCTTAGTTGCTCCACGGCATGTGGGATCTTCCCGAACCAGGGCTCGAACCTGTGTCTCCTGCATTGGCGGGCGGATTCTTAACCACTGTGCCACCAGGGAAGCCCTGCCATACTGTTTCTTACCTTCAAGAGGTGCTCGGCACGCTCAAGCCTCTCCTCTGGCAACCCCAGAACAAGTAGTCCACACCCTCCAGAGCCACAGCATCTCGGGTGAAATAGAAGCCCAGAGAGAGGTAGTGTAGGCCTGCAGATATGGGTTGACCAGGTCGTGGAATGAATCTGAAAAACCAGGGAGCTCATGGTTGGTCGGCGATAAGAAGTGAACCACAAAAAAATGGTGTTGGCAAGTCCAGGAAGCAAGGCATAGCCGAGAAGGTGGTAGCAGAAGTTGCAGCTGGAGAGTAGGTCGGAGGGTGTTCAGAGGCTGGAAGAAGAGACGTCTCTGGGTCAGTTCCTTCCAAACACTGTTGAAGCAAGAGACAGATCCACAGGACCACCAGGTGCACTTGGGAGCACCTCCTTGTGGTCAAGGCTGATGTATTCGCCAGGATCCCAAAAGGAAAGAGATGTCATATTCCAATAAAAACAGAAATTAACAAAGGGACTATTTCCAGAGGTGTGGGCAGGATGGAGAGAAATCAACAAGGGGTGATATAGGAACCCTAGGCTTGCAAGGGTAGGGAGCTGTTACTACCCCAGACCAGCAAGGGAGGGGAATCTGGAAGCCACAGTTATAGGGAGAGCGCCGCATGGCAGGAGCTGCGGCCTCTTAGAGGGTCATAACCAACACCCAACCGCACGGCAGGGAAGGAGGGGAGGGAAGGGTGGGAGTGGGGGATGGAGGCCATGACCCCATCCTCCCCCCTGCCAATGCTGCCCATTGACCCAACCAAGCAGCCAATGGATAAATGAGACTGGTACAAGGCAGAGAGAGTGGAAAGTGGATCTGGAGATGCACATGGAAGACGGCCGGCAATCCAGCACATTCAAGGCCCTTTGTCTGTGAGCTCCAAGCACTCATGCTTCTTCCCAGAACAGGAGCAAAGGCAAGCCCAGAAATTTAGAGTCACTGGGGTTGATTCCAAAACACACCAGCCTGGGAACCCGACCTTCCTGAGCAACCTGGTCAAGGTGACCCATGGCAGCCCCCCAACCCTCCACTGCCCCTCCGGCACTAGGACCCAGCCTCCTGACTCATGGACCCTTTTCAAAGTCAGAAGGCGGAAAGCAAACAGCCCTCTCTGATCCTCCTGTCAATCCTGTATCTAGGCCCAGAACTTATTTTCAAACCAACCAAGCATCCGAAAGTCACACATCAGGCTTATCTCTCCTGCCACTCATCTCCCAAAAGCCCTTCTCCCCTTCCCTGTCATTCCCAGACAAATAGACTCCCTCCCCCACCCCAAACCCTAATAAATGTCTGAGCTCAGGTAGCAGCACCCAGCCCTGCAGAGCCGCCGGCTGGGCCCAGCTGTGCTGGGTTTCCATAGCAGATGCATCCCTATCTGGCTCTTCTGGCCTGGAAGAGGTCAGCAGCCCAGTCCATGGATGTGAAGAGAGTTGCCACCCCTCCCCCCAGCCACCTGCCTCTGCCCCGGAGCCTTAAAACTCGTTTCCATTTCTATCCACGAACCGCAACAGGGGCTGGGGGCTGAATTTTAGCATCTCTGACTTCATGCTGTTCATCAAGCTGAGACAGGTCTGCTGGGACCCCAGACTGAGGGCGTCCACTACCTGTAATGACTGCTCCTCTGCACATTGCTCTCCCTTTGACAGTGACGGGTGGCATTGGTGCAGGTGCTGCCAGCAGGTAGTGTTTTCTGAACTTGGTTCCTGGTTGGAATACCTGCTCTGCTATTATTAGCCGTGGGGCATTCCTTCCTTCCTCCCTTCCTTCCTTCATTCATTCATTCATTCTTTCTTTCACTCACTCAACAAACATTCATCACTCAAAGCACAGTTCTAGGTGCTGTTCCGGGCTTGGAGGGGAACACGACAAATAAGGTTTCCGTTCCCGTGGAGCTCCCACTTTAGTTGGGAGGCAGGCAATAAACAAGGAGAAAATAAAGTGATAAGATGGAAAAGACAAGGGTGGGAGGGGGAGGAAAAGAACAAAATAGGTGATAGGGGAAGAATTCTCTGAGGAGGTGACATTTGAAAAAAGATCGTGAGCAATGATCTAGGCTCTTAGAACTCATTTCCCCAAAAAATTGGGATGGGGTAATTTTAATCATGCCTGTCTTTCCAGGTTGATAAAGAATTAGACAAGTTAATATGTACCAAGCACCTGGCCCAGGGCCTGGTGTATAATGTTGCCCAGTGAGTGGTAGCTCTGTGTCTAGCTAAGGAAACGGGAAACCGGGGAGGCACTGCAGACCCAGATAGGACCCTTGGCCCAAAGGAAGGGCTTGCTGGCCTGGTCGCATACAGGGAAGCTTCCTGAAAGTAGCCAGCTAAGCCTACGCCCAGCCCAGACCTCTAAATCAAGGAAGCTCCTGCCTGGGCTGAGAGGACTCCAGCAGCCTGGGTCCCTGAGCCCGGGGAGAGCCTGGACCTCAATACTGCCGGAGTCATAGCCTCCCCTCACCCCCTCCTGGGCCTCTGAGCCACTGCTTTCGTTTCCCATGGAGGCTGGAATCGGCCACAAACCCCCATATTTCTGTTCTGAGTCACCCAGAGCCCCGGAGTTGAATGAACCCAGAGTATCGATGACCTACTTCAGGGAAGCCCAGCCAGCAAAACCCAGCGTCCTTTTGACCGATGCCCCCACTGTACTGCCACCTCCCCAGGCTCAGCTCCTCCAATCAGCCCAGCCCTGGATCCTCCCTGTCTCCCAGGAACTAGAATCCCATTTCTCCTCCACCCTAGGGGTGGTAGAGCCCCAGCAAGAGGGAGGAGTGGACAAACCCAAGGGATAAAGGGCAGCCAGGGGAGGGCAGGACAGAGCACGAAGTCCCAGAGCACCACATGTTCCCTCTCCCCACCCCCAGGTCTCCTCACTGCCCTACAAATGCCACTATTCCTGAGTGACTGCAGGAAATTTGTCCCCACTAAGCGCTAAGCGCATCTCAGGAGGACTGATAAATACTCATGGGGGAGGGGGGAGCTAGATGGAGTGAGGGGAGGGCTGGGGGCAGGGGCTGATGGGGCGGTGGGGGAGGGGAGGGCAGCTGCTCTGCTGAGACAAGCCTCCATCACTCCTAGCCCTGGGCTCCCCCTCTGCCTCTAGGGGAATTGGGGGCAGGGGGACAGCGATGAGCAGACAGCGGGCTCCCTTGTCTCTCTTCATAAATGTGGGGCATTCTCTTGCCATTTCCACCAACTAGAGTCCATCTCAGCCTTCAAAGCCCAGCTAGTGTCCTCCCCTCCTCCCAGAAGCCTTCCCAGATCCTTCCAGTTGGATGCCAGCTACACTGCTGAGCACTTACTGTATGCCAAGACCGATGCTAAGCATTTTATATACAGTATCTCATCAATCCTCATAACTCCCTCAGAAGTAAGAACTGTTACAGCCACTCCACAGGTGAGGAAAATGAGGCTCAGAGAGGTTAAGTGACTCACCCAAGGACACACAGCTGGTAAATTGGTGGTGAGACTGGAGTTTGAACCAAGGCCCAACTTACTCCAGGGCCTGGGTGCTTCACCACAATGTACTCCCACCTTTTTCTCCTATCAGCATCTGATATAGACCCTGCTCTGCTCCTAGATGGGATACAGGCTGCCCTGTCTCTGTCTGCCTCCCCCATTAGACTGTGAGGTTTTCAAGGGAAGGGTCATGTCTCACAATCCCCCTTGGGTCTGCTCACTGTAGGCATCATACTCCTTTGTGGGACTCAGTCCAACAAGACCCAGAGCAGAGACTGCCCCCTACCCCCTCCTCCTGCATTTCTGCTGCCCTCACCTCACCAAGCAGGAACTTCCCCGCCCACTGATTCTGCTGTGCTCCATCTGAAGGCGTCTAAACGTTCCTCCTGGCACCACGGAGACTCTCCTTAGAGTATTTCCAAAATCTCAATGAGCCTTTGCATTTTAAGCAGCTGCGATTGTATCAGATTTCCCTGTCTTTCCAGCTGCTCAGCTCTACCCAAGTTTGATGAACTGATCTCAGTGAGATAAATCCCATCAGCTGTCGGCTTTGCTGAGACTCCTGGAATGACATTTCCCCGGTTTGCTCAGGTTTAACGCAAAGGAGACACTCGTTCCTGCCAAAAAGTTTCGAGGCCAGGTGAGACTGATGAAGAGTTTTATACAAATGGCCCCACTCCGCCAATCTGCGCCAGCCGGCTGGCTTCTGGCTCCCTGTGGTTTCTGGAAGGCTGGAAGCCGGCAGACCACAGACCACAGAGGGCGCCAGGGATGCAGCCTCTCTCTTGGTTTAATGGTAATTGGCAGCATTTCCATGTGGGATTATGCCATAAATTTACTTGCTTCCAAACAGGGATACTCACAGCAGGGAATGCAGTAGGAGGATTGGGAGGGGGTGAGATGGGGTGGGAAGTGCTCCCAGACTCTAGGCCTAAGCATCTCAGGGCACCTCCAGCCCCATCACCCCAAAACTGGGCCTCACTCCCACCCCTACAGGCAGCCCTGCTGCCGGCTGACTCTCCCTGGGAGGGAGGCCTGAGGATCTGCAACCGGGAGCAGCCCCCAGGAGCAGAGGAATCCAGGAGGGTCAAGCAGGAATGGAGGCTCCGGGCATCAGGGGACAGCACAAGTGTGAAGGGACGCCCAGCAGCCTCGCCTCATCCTCAGACTGGACCCAAGGGATGGCTGCTCAGCTGGCTGGGGCAGGCCTTAAAGAGGCCGTCTCTGCCTCTGGAACCCAGAGCTGGGGACGCTGCGGAAGCAAAACAAGCAGAACAGGTGTGAGTTGAAAATGTATGTTTCCCTGGTATTTGGGCTTGTTAGGAATTCGTAAGGAGGGGAGGAATCATCTGCTTGATCACAGCCCCTGGAGATGAGGTGGACGTGTGAACAGACACCACAACACAACACTCAGGAGCTTTCTCACACATGCACGTTGGCTGAAACCTGTGTGCATGAGCACGCCCCCCACACACACACTCACGCTCACCCACACACTCACAAACATGTCCTCACTCGCAGGCACACACATGCACACAGACACGCGCCTATATACCCACATCCACACACTTCACAGGGACCTGCATTTGTTGTGTGATGAGTTTGGGGTTTTTTTCATTTTCTATGAATATCGTTTGCAAAACTGATTAAGAGAGATTGATGCCTAGAGCAGAGCTAATGAGCTATTCAAACACCCTGGCATCAGCCCCACTGGTGAGGTTCTGGGATGTCCTGAGTTAGGCTCAGAGGAAAGAGATGCCCCCTCCAGGGTTCTCTCTCGGGCAGGGAGACTCAGCGGTGGTCTTGCAGGCTCCTCCACTCCCTAGGGCCTCCAGCTGGGATGGGAGGAGGGCGGGAGGGGGCACCCTGTGAAAGAGGTAGTGGCTATGAGCAGTGATTCCCAAACGTCAGCGTCAGGATCACCTGGAGGGCTGGACCCCACTCCCTGGGTTTGATTCACAAGGTCTGGAACGAAGCCTGAGAACTTGTATTTCTAACACGCTCCCAGGTGCTGCCGCTGGACCAGAGGCCACACTTGGAGAACTTCTGCCTCCAAGGCCTCTGCTCTAAGAGGCGTCTGCCTGGACTCGCGCAATCACAGGGTTTGAGTGCACAAAGGGCTGTCGGAGAGACACTGAAAACTCCAGATCCTGCCCTCGACAGAAAGGGCCCATCACACCAAAGGATTAAAACCCACCCAGGATTCCAGCGAGAACGAGACTTCCACCCTCATCTTAACGTCCTGTCCCCATACCATGGCCAAAGCTTATCCACAGGCATTAGCCCATCTGAACTCACCGGGCCCTGCAACCTGGCATCCCATTTCACAAATGAGGAAACCAAGGCACAGAGAGGTGAAGCAAGGCACCTAACCCTAACCCAAGGAGAGCTGGGATCCTACCTCGGGCCTCCAGCCCCCTTTCCAACGAGCGTCTTGCTTTGTCCCACAGGAAGCAGACAAAGTACCATGAAGTCCTATGGAGTAAGTTTAATGATGAAACATGACACACATGCACAAGCGGCATTAAGCCAGAGGAACAGAGCTTCCAGCTCTTCCCAGTTTGTCCCTCTAAGACCCAGAACTGGAAAAACCCAGAATGTGGCCTGCTTCCCACCACCCCCAGCGGTGCCTTGGAGTCCCATGAAGCCAGGGAGGGAAGACAATGCTGAGTCAGCACAGAACCTGCCCAGCAAAAGGCAATTCCCCCTCCAGCTCCCTACCTCTCTCCTGGCCTGCTCTCTCAGTCCAGCCTCCAGACTGAGCCTGGCTGGGACCCAGATTCTTCCGTTTGTAATTAATCATTATCGGCTGGTCAAGTCAATGAGTGCAGTGGACTGAACCAGGCAGGGGCAAAAGACAGAAAAGCACTTGAGCCCACAGAATTTCCCTTTATGCTCCAAACATGGCAGACCCCTCCGGGCCTCAGCTTTTCAGCATGGATGACCCCAAAGAAGAATTTTTGCTTGTTTATTGAATACCTATAGTCTGCCAAGCAGCTCCCAGGCACTATCGCCAATCTTTACGATAACCGCACAGCAGCATTTGTTTTATTTTCCCTAATTTATAGGTAAGGAAACAGACACAAAGAGGGGAAGTGACTTGCCTATGCTCACACAGCTGGCAACTGAGTCACAATTTTAACCCATTTCATTCTGGCTTCAAAGCCTGCTGCTTTCCTCATGAATTATCTTCCTCAAGAACTCCTATTCACCTGTCAAAACCCAGTTTTACAGTGTGATTTCCTATGTGAAACCCTCCCTCATTCTCTGAGTTCACCTCACCCAGGCAGAGTTAGTCATTCTTATTAGAATTCTGAATGAAGTTTTGATTTAGTACGTGGCATTTGACTAGAGGGCTTAGGAGCGCCTGCATTTTGCTCTGCTAATTATCCCCTCTCCTTAAGCTACTCACTCAAGGAATAACAGGGGGGAAATTGCACTTCTTATTAGCTAGGTCAATGCGCGATGTCCCCAGGGCATAACTCCTGCGCATAACCCTAAATCCAAGAGATGACTAAAACAGTGGCCAACCCCAAAGCAATAGAGACTCTACAATTGTTTGAAAAGAGAATGAGGCTTCATGTCTGGCTCAAGTCTTGGTTCCAGAACTTTTATGGGGTTGAAAACCAATCAGAAGAGATAGCTGGGGACTTGTCTTAAAGGCATGTTTGCATCACAAGTACGCTCTTTTTATTTCAATTTTTGTTTCATGTCATTTTGGAGGGGAAGTGCTAATGGAGATTGGGGGGTGGGGCTAAAGTCCCCAAAGCCACCCCTTTACACTGACGCTGCTTGACTCGGGTTTAGCCCCACCACAAGGACTGAGCGAGTGAGAGCACAGCCTCCCTGCCTGCAGGTAAACAGAACCCAACATCCTGAATCTGGCCCAATCAGCCCTCCTTTGAAGGAAGCAGTCATGGGGGTCAGACTGTTCCCTTCCCACAGTGCTCTGCTCTGCTCCCACAGCAGCACCTGTTCATCCTTGTCTCACTCTGTCCCTTTGCCTTGTCCCGGACCAGCTCTAACCTGCCTGCAGGTCCTCAGTGTGCAGCCCAGGGCCTGGCCCAGATGCAGAAGAGACAGGTGAGAGCAGTTACAAGATATAGGAACCAAGAGTTCTGGGTAAAAGGTGGGGGATCCTCCCAAGAGGTCAAAACCAGCATCTTCAAAAAGCACGTGGAGAGAAGGAGCAGGGAAAAGACTGGAGACCCAACATGGCTGGAGAGCAGAGAGCAAGGCCAAAATGCAAGCAGGTGAGCAAGTGGACAGGTAAGCTGGCAAGGAGGTCGACAGGGCCTTGTAAGAAATAATGAGAATGTGATATTCATCCTGGAGCAAAAGGGAGAGACACGATCAGAGCCATGCTTGGAGAGATCTCTGTGGTCCTTTGTAGGAAACAGATCAAGGGGCAGCCGACAATGCAGGGAGGACTGCTGAGGGTTCCTGCATGTCCCCAGTCAAGGCCATGAGGAAATCAGTTCCTGTGACGGTTCATTTTATGTGTCAACTTGACTGGGTCACAGGATGCCCAGCTAGTTGGTCAAACATTTTCCTGGATATTTCTGTGAAGGTGTTTTGGGATTAGATTAACATTGAAATCCATGGACTTGAGTAAAGCAGATTGCCCTCCATAATGTGGGTGGGCCTCGTCCCATCAGTTGAAGACCTGAATGGGGGAAACAAAAAACAAAAAAAAACGGCCTTGTAGAGCAAGAAGGAATTCTCCAGCAGATGGCCTTTGGATTCGAACTGCACCGTTAACTCTCCTGGGTCTCCAGCCTGCCAACCCACACCGCAGATGTAGACTTGCCAGTCTCCGTAATCACATGGGCCAATTCTTGATATTAAATATCTTCATATACGTGTGTGTATGTGTACACACACACACACAGCCTGCTGGTTCTGTTTCTCAGGAACATCCTGACTAATACAGTTCTCTTCACAGAGGCTCACCCAAAACCCTAGTCTGGCAGGAGGCTCTGCAAGCAGCCGCAGAGGGTGCCTGGACCAAACAATCCTGTCTTCCATGAGGTTCCCCTTCCCCATTTAACTTCTTCCTTGGGTTCCCTCTGCTCCACCACACAGGCCCAGAGAGCTCCACCCAATCACGGGCCTCTGGTTCTCCAATGTTGGCTGTCCAGTGATAGGGGCAAGACGCAAAAACAAAGGCAAGACTGCTCCATTCCATGCGCCCCAAGGCACTGGCCCAGCTTCCTCATCCCAAGGTTCTGGTCTGCTGCTGCTAAAGGTAATAATAGCCGCATAAGGCGTGTACTATGTTCTTCACACATCACACATATTAACTCATTTAATCCCCTCGACAACCCTCAAGATAGGTATTATTATGATTCCATTTTACAAATGAGATAACTGGGTCACAGAGAGGCTCGGTAACTAGCCCAAAGTCACACAGCTTGTAAGTGAGAGAGCTGGAACTCAAACCCAGCAGTCTAGTTGGCTCCAGAGTCTAAGATATTTCCTTTAATTGTGGTAAAATATACATAATCTACAATTCACTATTTTAACTTTTTTTTTTTTTTTTTGCGCGATACGCAGGCCTCTCACTGTTGTGGCCTCTCCCGTTGCGGAGCACAGGCTCCAGACGCGCAGGCTCAGCGGCCATGGCTCACGGGCCCAGCCGCTCCACGGCACATGGGATCTTCCCGGACTGGGGCACGAACCCGCGTCCCCTGCATCGGCAGGCGGACTCTCAACCACTGCGCCACCAGGGAAGCCCCATTTTAACCCTTTTTAGGTGGACAATTAAATAACATTAAGGACATTCACATTGTTGTGTAACCATCGTCACCGTCCATCTCCAGAGCTATTTCATCATCCCAAACATCCCAAAGTTATGAAACTCCATACCCACTAAACAATAGCCTCCCATTCCCTCCTCTCCCCAGCTACTGGTGATCCCTTTTTTCTGTCTCATCGAACTTGACTACTCCGGGTTCTTCCTATAAATGAAATCACACAGTTTTTGTCCTTTTGTTTCTGTCTTATTTCACTTAGTATAATGTCCTCAAAGTTCATTCATTTTGTACCAGGTGTCAGAATTTCATTCCTTTCTGAGGCTGAATAATACTTCAATTATCTGGGTATATTACACTTTGTTTATCCATTCATCCATTGATGAATGGGTAGTCTACCTTTTGGCTGTTGTGAATGATGCTTCTGTGAACACTGGTATACGAATATCTGTTCCAGTCCCTGCTTTCAAATCTTTTGGCTATATACCCAGAAGCAGAGTCTGGAATCTTAAGTACTACGCTCAACTGTCCCCAAACAGTAGACTTTGCAACCTAGGCAAAGAAAGCCACCCTCTCTCCCCAGCTCTTCCCACTCTAGCTGGTTTCCCTCCCAGTTCTGGTTTCCACTCTCTGAATATCCCTGTCTCCTGCATAAACCTTCCTTAACTCCAGGCTTTTATCTACATTTCCACCCCCGTGTCTCACAGGCATCTCAAACTCAACATGTCCAAATTAGAATTTTTAGTTCATCCTCCCCCAAGTGTCACCATCTCAGTCACTGGCGCTTCCAACAAGCCTGAAGTTGGAAGCGAAATCCTGGGCGTCGTCCCAAACACCCCCCTCTCCTGCCGTCACCATCCACAGCCAAGGCTTGTCAACCCTAACCTCAGGATAGTTCTGGAATCTCTTCACTTCTCTCCATCGTTGCCAGTCTCACCTCCCAGGCCAAGCCAACACCACCCTTTGCCTGGACCCCTGCATCAGCCTCCCCTCCAACTCCCTTGCATCTACTCTTTGCAGCCTAGCAATCGGTTCTCAACATGGCAGGCATGGTCACATCCAAACTTTCCCTGATCTTCCATTGCTTGTGGGATAAAGTCCAAAGCCTTTATGATGGCCCAGAAAGCCCCAAAGATCTGCTGCCTGCCACTTTTCCAGCCTCCTTTTACGCACTCCCATCCCAGGCCTTCTTGCCGTTTCTCCAAGGAACTTGCTCTGTTATATATCGGAGTCTTTGCACCTACTGTTCCCTCTGCCTGTAACACTCTTCCTCCCCACATCCATCCCCAACACACGTTAGCCTGCGCCAATTCCTACCATTCTTTTGGCCTCAGCCAAAATGGCACTTCCTCAAAGAAGCTCCCCCTCTTAACCTTGACCCCCAAGCTAAATCAGGACCTATGTTTGTTTCACACAGCCCTAGTTCTTTGCCTTCATAGCAACTATCTTAAAAATTATGATATAATTATTAGAATAATTATTTGTCCCCTCTCCATCTTCTCCACATGACTATGAGCTCCATGAGCGCAGGGTCTTTGCCTGTCTGGTTCCTCACTGTATCTGCAACACCGATGCTCAAAAAATTGTTTCAAATGACTGTTATTGAACACTGACGTACCTGACATCAGAAATGACCTTCAACGGTAGGTGAGGTCCACTGCCAGCACCCTGCCTTTACCAGAGCACAGCTTCTCACCAAAACACACACCAGCAGTCCCACACAGGTGCCTGATGACACGCACACACACACACACACACACACACACACACACACACTCTCACAGGCACCTGTGGCATGCTGACACTCACAGCCACCACACACAGCCTTATGGAGCAATACACACCCCCCAGCCCACACACTCACACACTCACAGACATGCTCATACGTAAACATGTGACGTCCCCCCCCCCGGGTATCACACGTGCACACTGCCATACGTTGTCCCACACGGGTGGTCACGCGCCCGCAGCCATGGTCACAGACTCACACGCAGACAATAGCACACACGTGGCCGTGCACATAACACACCGCGTCACTCACAGAGTCTCACACCCACAGACACGGTCCCACACTCCTACACTCTCAACCAACTTCCAGGTGACATCTGGAGGTGGCTTCTAAGAACCTCAGGACTGGGACAAACCTTTTCAGCTCCTGGATGTGAATCTCTTCCCAGGACTTCCCAGAAGCCTTCTAGCCCCTTCCAGCACATTCTACCTCCTCCCTTGGCCATCTCCCCACCAGCCCAGTCCATCCTGTCTCCCAGACTGTAGGTTCGAGGCTGGAGCAGACATGAGAGGCATGACCGAAGGCGGATAGGACCCACTCAGCAGAACTGTTTACTACTCCACAACTACTGGTAATGATTGGCTCTCACACTTTTCTATGCATTTCCATATGAAATCGCTCACTCTGATTCTTGGGAAGAATTCAAATGAGAAAATCCCGCAAACAATGAAACCGGCTGGGTAGTAAGGAACCATTGTCATTTCTCTGGCTCTGAGCATTTCTCACCCCAGAAAACAGGAGCTTAATTACACACAGAAGCCTGGCATCGCTATGGGAGGTGATGGAAGAACTGGAATCAGAAAGGGCTCTACACGATGTGAGTGTGTGTGTGTGTGTGTGTGTGCGTGTGTGTGCACGCCAGTGTGAAGGTGTGTGTGTCTATTCCACTTTCCTATATCTGCATAACAAACTACCCTCAAAAATTAGTGGCTTAAAGAGTGAGGGAGTGGGGGAGGGATGGAGTGGGAGTTTGGGGGTAGCAGATGCAAGCTATTACATATAGAATGGATAAACAACATGGTCCTACTGTTTAGCAGAGAGAACTATATTCAATGTCCTGGGATAAACCATAATGGAAAAGAATAGAAAAAAGATTGCATATATACATACAACTGAGTCACTTTGCTTTACAGCAGAAATTAACACAACATTGTAAATCAACTATACTTCAACTAAAAATAAATTTTAAAAAATTAGTGGCTTAAGACAACCATCATTTTTATCATAGCTCACGATTCTGTAGATCAGAAATTCAAGCTGGGCTCAGCTGGGTAATTCTCCTGTTCCATGGAGTGGGAACAGAAATAGTGATTTTCAGTTGGAGAACAGGGCGGTCTGGAGGGTCCAAGATGGCTTCACTCACATGTGCAGTAGCTCGGCAGGGCGAGGAAGGCTGGGCTCCACCAGAACTTTCGACCAGAACTCTCTACCTGGCCTCTCCGGCAGGACAGTCTCAGGATATCAGACTTTTCACATGGTGGCTCTGAGCCCCGAGAGTGTCCCCGAGGTGGAGGGAAGCTGCAAGGCTTCTTAAAGCCTAGCCTTGGAAGTCTCAGAGCCTCATGTCCACCACACTCTATTGGTCAAGTAAGTCTCCAGGCGCAGCCAGATTCTCAGGGAAGGGAATTAGGCTTCACACCTCTCAGTAGGAAAATTGGTGGAAATTGTGCAGCCACCTCTAACACACCACGGTGTCTATCACACTCCGGAAGCCATCCCAGGGTAGTGGGAAGACCCTGCATTTAAGAGTTCATTAGAGATGGGTTTGAATCCTAGTGCCTCTACTCACAGGCTGCATAGCCTTGAGCAACCTAAATAATTCCTCAGAGCCTCAGTTTCCCAATCTGTCAAAGGCTGTTGTTGCGAGGACTCGTATGTAAGCTTCGGGCAACCGCATTTAGTGAGCACCTACTACACGCTAGATGCCCAATGCATGTGCCTTTACTCCTGCTTTCCCCTGCCCTCCTGCCCTGGGTCACACACCTAAGGGGACTCTCGAAATGGGAGGAGGGGGAAGGAGAGACACTCCTCCGAGACCCCAACAGCCTCTGCAGTCACATTAGAAGCCAACCCGCAGCAGCCTGACTCCCGCCAGCCTCCCGTTGGTCCTGTCTACTCCAGTGCCAAGGCCCAAGGTGAGGCCAGGAGCCTTCACCAGCTGGTCCAGCTGGGCCAGCAAGAGGCAGCTTCGCCAGCTCAGGGGCAGCCCTGGCTAACAATGGCGTTAGTTTTTCATTTGTTTGTTTGATTTTCTGCGGTGAATGAGGAACATTGCGACATCTGGAGCCACCCCAGGCAGAGGCCCGCAGAGCGGCAGTGCCAGCGGTGACAGCTCAGAATCCAGCCTTGTCACTGCGTGCACTCCACACATCCCCGAGCATACACAGACTGTGTATAAACGGTCACGTCTGCACGTGCGCACACATGTGTACATACACGTACGTCCGCACACGATGCAAACATGCCACATACGTGTGTGCGCGTGCACGTGTTCATGCGTGTGCGTTCACACCTATGACCCATACACATGTGGGCATGCCTACATGCACAGACGTGCATGAGTCCACAAAGACACATGCTTAGATGCACAGGCTTGGACACATACGCAATCGTGGCCATAGCACTAGGACGGAGCTAAGGGCTCCCAGTTCCGGGCTAGAGCTTGGGAAGGCCACAGCCCCAAGGAGACCCCGGTAACCCCTGCTCTCTCTGCCCCATTCAAGCCAGTGAAAGCCAAGCCTGACCTCCAGCCTGGAGTGGGAATCCAGCTTCCCAGCCCCTCCCCGTGGGGACACAGATTCTACTGCCCCTGCCCTGCTCCCTCCCCAGGCCTGGCCCTGCCCAAGAGCCGGATCACAGCCCATCCTGTCCTGGATCCTGATGTGGACAGCTTCCTTCTCTGCTCCCAGGAGCCTGCTCACCACAGACCCCCAAGTGCCTGTGTGTGTCAGTGCATGGGGACAGTCACCTCCCCTCCTTGAACGATTCTTTCTCTGGTTGTAAAATTAGAAGGTTGACTAGACAACCTGAGGGCCCAGCTCTGCTACCACAGCCCAGCTCAGCTCAGGCCCAGGGACGCATCTGCACAGAGCTATAGGGCTGTGTGCCTACACGTGTGTGTGCCTACACATATGTGTGCCTGGGTGTGTCTGCACATATGCTTATGTTCATGTATCTGTGCTGCCAGGTCTGCCGTTGCATGTCAGTGAGTATCTACACATCTGTCTGCAAATATCTGTGAATGCCTGTGTGTCTGTGACTCTATATGTGACTCTCCATTCGTAAGTGTGTCTGTGTGTTTATATATCTGTGCTTGTGAGCTTCCGGGTCACTGTGTGCCCTTGTGTCTGTGGATGTTCTTATACATCTGTGTGAATCTGCAAAGCTGTGTATGTTGTTGTATATGTCTGCATACATGTGTCTCCGTGCTTTTATACATATGTGTGTCTGTGCCTCTGTGTGTCAGTGTGTCTTTATGTGTGTGTATGTGCAAGAGAGAGCATGGCTATATGTATGTCAGTGTGTACATGTGTATGCGTGGGGGGGGGGAGCCGGGGTGAAAGCAGGAGGCAGGTCAGTGTCAGGACCTGATCCCTGGTTTCTCTGCAGCTCCAGCTCCATCAGGGCCCAGCCACCCAACCAGGTGGGTAGGAAGTGGGCAGCCAGAGAGAAGAGAGCTTCCCAGACCAGAAGTGGATCTCTGCGCAACGGTGCAGTGTGATCACAGAGGCTGGAAGGCAGGGGGGCAAGTCTGTGTCTCTGAGGCCCCCCACTCCCAACTGGCAGCAGGCCGATGGCCTTGAGAACCAATGGACAATGGGGAAAGCCTCACACTTTGCTCCCTGTGTGCCCCCTGCATCTTCTGTGGGTCTCCTTGCTGGCTCCTCTCATGGAGGCTTCTCCTCTGGACCCTCTCCCTGCATGTAGGTGTGTGTCATTGATCAGCTTAATCCTCTCTCTCATTCATCCTTTCCCCGGCAGTGTGTCCACGTCTCTCTCACACACGTACACACACACACGATGCACAGACCTTGGTCTCCATCCTTCTCACGCTTCTCGTGAAACACTCTGGCACACATTTCCCTGGGTCTCCATGATTCTCTCTCTTTCCCTGTCCCCTCATCCCCCTTCCCCTCCCAGTGTTGGCAAGAGCAAGGTCCTTGTCCTAACAGCTGTAGTAAGGGTTCTTGGATTGCTAGTAACAGAGCCCAATGAACAGCACAGGATATTTTTAAGTGGGATGTTATAAGGATACAGGGGTGTCTTGTGAAACTCAAGGGCAGAACCAAAGCCCAACGTCAAACGAACTCGAAAGCGGATGGGAGCCCAAGACCTTCTCTCTTCATCTTCTCTCTCCTCTTCCTTCTTCTCTTTCAGCTTCTCCATGCACTTAAGTAACCAAGGATGGCTGCCCCACCACTCCTGAGCTCAAAGTACCAGATTTCCAAGACCAGCCCAGACTGAACAACATCAGTGATTCCAAGACTTTGAGAGAGAAAATATGAGTGGCCAACGTGGATCAGTTATCCACCTCTGGTCCAGTCAGCAGTGACTGGGGGCGGAGTCCCACAGAAACATGGCTGTCAAGCCCCACCCCTTGGGTGTGCCCAGCAGTTATCAGGCAAAAGATCTCAGGCAAGAAGTTCAGTGCCCGGCAGGGTGAATGAGGTTCCCAGGGTCAGCCAGGTAAGGAGTCCTGCTGACACCTGGACGTACAGGCCTGGATCTCAAGAGTGCAGATGGCAGTGGGTGCTGTGGACTGAATTGTGTTCCCCTCAAACTCATGTATTGAATTCAGAGGGTGAATCCTGACCCCCAGCGTGGCTAGGTTTGGAGATGGGGCCTCTAAGGAAGTAATTAATGTTAAATGAGGTTTTTAGGGTGAGACCCCGATCGACCAGAAATTTGATCTGGGACTTGTAGCCTCCTTAACTGTGAGAAAATTAATTTCTCTTGTTTAAGCCACGCAGTCTATGGTGTTTTGTTATGGCGGCCTGAGCTGACTAATATAATGGGTTTATCCGTTTAGGAGTCTTCAAAAGGTAAGTGATGTTGAAGCTACAGGAGCCCATGAGATCGCCTGCGCTGAGGATGGGACCTTGGAGTAGCCCACACTACGAGTCTGGTCCCCAAGAGCATCCTTCGTCTCTGATTGGATCCACACCGTCCACAGCCTGCCGAGCCCCAGCTTAGTGGCAGCCCCCAGCAGCACCTTCTCCTCTGGCCGCCTTCTAGGTATATACCTCCAGCCTCCTGCCACACTATACAGACCAGCCCCTGCAGGCCGTGTCACCTCCTCCTGGCTTCATTCCCACCTCCACCTATCCTGGCCCCACCCTCCTGCACATCACCATCTAAGAAATCCCCCAGGTTGGGGCCACAGACAGTGGTGCTCATATAAGGACCAGCAAACCGCCCCTTCCCCCCACCCCAGGCAGGTGATCCTGTTAATGGGATCTAGAGCTCCAAACCATGGTGAGAATGGGAAGAAGGGCTTCTTGCACTCCCAGATCCGGTCACTGTGTGTCCTTCCTTTAGATGAAGCAAAGACACTGAGAGACTCTGGGTCCTGCTCACAGGCAAGAGCACAGACTCATCAATCCAGGCTCTTCCTTCATTTTTGCTCCAAGCACAACAAAGGCCTCTCATCCTCAGAATCCCTAAAGCAAGCTGGCTCACAGTATACTTTAAACGTATCCCTGAGAGCACTCATTTCAAAGCATACGATCTCTCCAGCCTCAGGTTAAGAACTGGGTTCA
Source organism: Pseudorca crassidens (assembly GCF_039906515.1). Taxonomy (NCBI): domain Eukaryota; kingdom Metazoa; phylum Chordata; class Mammalia; order Artiodactyla; family Delphinidae; genus Pseudorca; species Pseudorca crassidens. Next base: position 29,199,234 of record NC_090297.1, on the reverse strand, counting down.
CTGTTTGCTGAGAATCATATTGGCAGCAGACAACAATAATCATTTTCACTGACATTTAATGAGCACTTACTATGCACAAAGTACTGTGCTAAGGACCCTACAGGCATCGTCTCAAATTCTTACAGCCTCTCTGTCAGACAGGTCTTATGATACCCATTTCTTTTAGACAAGAAGATTAAGGCTCAAAGGTTAGATAACTTGCCCAAGGACCATCAGCTAATTAGTGACAGAGCCAGGATTCAAATAGAAAGTCTGTCCAACAGCAAAGCCAGAACTCTGAAACTCTGTGCCCTGTCCTCACCAACAGGACACACGTGTGTGGTCGGGACAGTGGTCAAGGGATAACTGCGTGTGATTGAATGGCCTGCCCTCTGTTGCCTGCAGCTGACAACTATAAGAACTAAAAAAGACGAAAGCTAACCAACCCCTGCGAGAGCAAAAAAGTTCCAAGATTCTTCCATAGTCTGTCCTCACTTACCCAATAATTCTGCACTGTCTCGTTCCCTGCTTCAAGTCTGTTGTCTCCAACAAAACTGGAAGCCTCTGGAGGGCAGGACCTGGGTCCCCCTTTTCACCCACATTCCCCAGGGCTGCACAAAGTAAGGATTCAGTACCAACTTGCCACGTCGTTATCTACCGGTTGGTTAGGTGTTGGTTAGGTGGGTGGCTGAGTGGCTTTTTGTTTAGATTGTCAGTTGGTTGCTTGGATGGTGGGAGCATCAATTAGTTGAATGCTGATGAGCTGGTTGGATGATGTCAACATGTGGGGTGAGTCTAGGGGGCGTACCCTGAGTGGGAAACTTACCATCCGATCCCAATGGGAGTTTTCCTGGGGCTAGAAAAACTCTCCCCAGGAGGAAATATAGAATCCTGAAATGCTTCTTTCTCCCTTCCTTTCTCCCCTCCCCCTGCCCAAACCAGGGCTTGCAACAAGGATCAGGGTGGTCCTCCTGGCCCCTCATCAGCCCCAAATGGCCCATTGAGGAGGACCCAGTCTTTAGGAGGGGCACTGAGTAACCCAGCATGATCACCCCTGGGAAACACACGGGTAACTGGCCGTCCTGGGTTGAACGTGTGGGCTACAGGGTGGCTTCCCAAAGGCTGGGATGCCGCAGTGTAGAGAACAGGAAGCCCAGTTCTTGGGAGCGGCCTGGCTCATCCTGCCCAGGAAAAAGGTCATGCGCTCTGATATGAGTAATTAATTTTCTCTGAGCTGCGTTGAAAAGGTTAACCTGATTTATGGGATGCAATTGAGTGTAGAATGGGTTGTGTATCTTGTAAAAGGCCCGTTCTGGCGTCTGAGTCTATAGACTCACCCGCAGCTGGGCATCAGCTGGGAGCTGGCCCTACCTTTTATACCTTTATGTGGAATCCATGGGAAAATCCCAAAGAGAGCCCCACTTGGCCAGGAGGTTGCTTCCTGGACTCCAAACCCCAGTGAGGGGTCACTGACACATGCAAAGGAGACAGTCTTCTGCTCCTGTCACAACCCCCCACTCAGCTGCAGCCTCAGCTGGGTGAGGCTTCATGCATATCCCAGGTCCAGAAACAAAAGCACAGCACTGGGCTTGAGTTCTGAGTTCAAGACCAGGTTTCTCCACTGACCTGATTTTAGTGCTGGGATATGCGGTAAAAATAAAGATATGGGGTAAAGATTCCTTGCCTTTTCCCCTTCCTTCTTGCCATTGACTATCTGTGTGAGCTTAGACAAGTTACCTAACCTCTCTGTGCCTCAGTTTCCTCATCTGTAAATGGCAATAATGATAGTACCTATCTCATAAGGTTGTTATGAGGATTACGTGAGTTAATATTTGTTTAGGACAGTGCCAGGTCATAGTACATGGAGCACAGGGTTTATTAAATAAACAAATAAAGTCTTAAGATGAAAGATGACCAGGGGCTTAGATGTCTGGATATTCTCAGGGAGGTGTCAGAGAAGGCCACGGCCTGGCCAGCACCATCACCTGAGCCTTGGCTCCCAGCTGAGAAGAGCACAAATGGTCGTAGAGCTTCAAGGACATACTGGACTATGTTGGACAGAAAGGGAGCTGATGGAGATGGAATGCTGTGGCCAAGAGAAGTTTTCTCTTTCTGGTGTCTGTCTCTCCTCACCCGAGATGTAAGCTCTGCTCCCCAGAGCCAGCCAGGAATCTGCCCTTCAAACCCAAAGATGCTGGTCTAGCACCACCTAGTGGAAAGACTGAAGCCAGCATGGGGGTGGCAATGAAGGTGGGACTTCCCTGGGGGCACAGTGGTTAAGAATCCGCCTGCCAATGCAGGTGACACGGTTTAAGCCCTGGTCCAGGAAGATCCCACATGCCGCGGAGCAACTAAGCCCGTGCACCGCAACTACTGAGCCTGCGCTCTAGAGCCCGCAAGCCACAACTACTGAGCCCTCATGCCACAGCTACGGAAGCCTGCGTGCCTAGAGCCTGTGCTCCACAACAAGAGAAGCCACTGCAATGAGAAACCCGCACACCGCAGTGAAGCGTAACCCCCGCTCACCGCAACTAGAGAAAGCCCACGCACAGCAACAAAGACCCAACGCAGCCAAAAATAAATAAATAAATAAACTTAAAAAGAAAAAAAAGAAGAAACGAAGGTGCTTTTAACTTATCCACCTGCGAGGCACTAGAAGGGGAAAACAAGCACTCCGCCAGAACCCTCCCTGAGAAACTGTTCCAGCTGAGAGCTTTTCACTTTGTGCTCCTGTAGTATACAGTGATACAGTATTTTACAGAAGATGGTGGTCTGGTATGCAGGTCTGCATGGATATATCATGTGTGTGCTTCTGTATGTCTACGTAATTATTGACTAAGTGGGTTAATAGGTATGAAGAACTTAGGCCAGTGACTGCACATAGAAAGCAGTTAATAAATGTTTATTATCGTTATTACCATGTGTGTCCATGTGCACGTACTGAGTGTTCATGTAAACGTGGATGTATAGAAACGTGGATGTCTATATCATTGTTTATGGGTGCAAGCAGGTGTGTGTATGTGTACCTAGGAATGTGTATGTGCTTATGCATGTGCTTATGCATGTATATATGTTTATGGATATAAAGGTTGGTATGTCTGTGAGCATGGTGTACATGTGAATGGAGAGGTGGGAATGTTTATATGTGTGTCTATGTACATATGGATGTCTTTGGCTATATTTGTGTACCTTCATTGACTGGAGTGCCTGTGCACTAGTCTTCTATTGCTGCATAGCAATACCACAAATTACCACAAACTTCGCCACTTAAAAAAACACCGAATTATGATCTCATGATTTTTTGGGGTCAGGAATTGAGGCACAGCCTAGCTGGTCCTCTGCATAAGGTCTCACATAGCTGCAACTAGCTGTTGTCTGAGGCTGTAAACTCTTGTGAGGCTCAGGGTCCTCTTCCAAGCTCGTGCGGATATTAGCAGAATGTGTTTCCTTGTAGCTCATGGCAGCATGCTTGTTCAAAGCAGCAGGAAAATCTCTGTCTGTCTGACCTCTAGACCTTCTTTTAAAGGTTCACCTGATTAGCTCAATCCCACCCAGGATAATCTTCCTTTTGATTAACTCACAATCAACTGATTAGGGACCTTAATTACATCAGAAAAATCCCTTCACTTTTGTCATAAGACATAACCTAATCGTGGGGGTGATAGCCATCATATTCACAGGTCCCACCCATACTTAAGGGGAGGAGATTATGCAGGGTGTGTACACGAGAGGGTGGGACTCTTGGGGGTCATCTTCGAATTCTGCCTACCATAAAGTGTGTGTGTGTGTGTGTATACTACATACATATATATATAGGCTCTGTATTGTATACAGGGGTGCATATATGTGTGTATCCAAGAATGTGCTTCTTTTGTGGGCTATAATCTTCCCAATGGTGTTGCAGATTTCTGCAAGACTGGGAGATTTCTCAAGACCAGGACTGCCGACTCCATCAGTCCAAGGACTTTGTCAGTGTTAGGATTTCAGCTCTTCCACTTGATGAGGAGCTTCCCAAAGTGGGGTCTGTTCTATCTGCCCCACAACCCATACAGTGTCAGGTCCCCATCTTGGAGGTGCTGAATTACCATCATTATTTCACTGGCTCACATGCATGCATGCACGTGTGTGCACACGCACACCCAAACACACACACAGAGGCATGAATCACTCTTTGAGTCAGGGTCTATGAGTAGGTCTCACTCTTGCTCCCTGAGGGGAGCCACACCTCCCTTCTCCAACCTGCCACGTGATTACAAAGTCACTGCTCTTTCCAAAAGGAAGGCAGAAGACTAGGCCAACTCACCCCCCCCCAACCTGAGGTCCTACTTGGAACCCAACTGGCCCTGCAGTCAGGTAATGGGCCTCATGTGCTCATACAAGCATTATCTAGGGACCATCAGCTCCAGGGGATGCTGGAGCCCCAGTGAGCTGTGGCTAGAAAGTTGCCTATAGCCAAGTAAGTTTGTGAAACCCTGCCTGCTCCTACCTGCTCTTGGAATTTTGCGTTAAAGATTAGCATAGCAGAGGCTCTGAGAGGGCCTGCAAAAAGGAAACCTCTCTGCCTTGGTTTACCCAGCACTGCCCAAGCTTTTTTGTCCACACACCTGTTTTTCTCTAAACACATTCAACAAAACACACTTTAGGCTACATGGTTTTAAGCCATTCTTCAGCTTCCCGGGATGCTCATGCGGGCTCTTGGGGTGATGGTGAGGATTAGAGGGGTGCTGCTGTGCAGGGATCTCAACCAGACGTGGGCTGGCCTTCTGGGAGGGGAAGCAGGGAACCTATGGAGGTGATTTCGCTGCATTGGAGGTAGGTGGTCCGTACAGAGGCAAGGGGGCCGTGGACATGGGGACTCCTGGATCCCACGGAAACCCTGGATTCAGAAGACAAGTGGGTGCTGACAAGGGAGGCTTGTCCCTCCAAACCCAGGGTGCAAGCTGGAGGTCACAGTCTGAGATCATAGGACTGGGGAGCACCCCAAAACACATGGCTTAGTGGTCAGAACAAACTTTGTCAAAGCAACTGACTTTGAATCTCGGCTCAGCTGCTGATGAGCTGCGTGACCCCAGGCAAACTGTTTAACCTTGCTGAGGCTCAGCTCTTTCATCTTCAAGGCTATGGCTCTCTCGTGTGGAAAAAGGATTAGAAAGATAATAATAACTTAGGTAGTGTTTTCTATGTGGTAGGCACTGTCCTGAGCATTCTATCTGTGCTAACTCATTTAATCCTAGAAGCAATCCTGTAAAGTCGGTACTGTGATTATCGCCATTCTACAGAGGAATAACCTGGCTCAGAGAGGTTAGGTGACTTGCCCAAGGTCAAAAAGCCAGCAAATGGCAGAACTGGGATTCAAACTCAGGTGACCTGGTTCCAGTCGTGGCAGGAATGGCACCTAGCCCAGACCTGTTTAGTAAATCATAGCCAACTATTACTAGCTATTAGTAATAGCTAGTAATAGTAGGCTATTAGTCGGTCTGCAGTTGGTGGAGAAGTTGGCTTCTCCAGATTCTTTTCCCACCAACAGTCTACGCCCAAATGAACAGCTAAGGTGAAATGGCTCCTGCCACGAAGGCACAGGGCAGAACATCCCAGCTCCTCATGGGACAGAAAGGTGAAGGGAGGGATGTCGTGGCTGAGCTGAGCCATCAGAGACACTTAGGGTTAATTTGCTGTGTGCAGAGAATAAATCTGGGGATGGAGCTGTGAGCCAGAGCTGGGCGTGTGGGGGCGGGAACGCAGGAACACATCTGTGCATCTCCCTGTCATCTTGAATTTCATATGTACTTCTGTTGATGAGATTTCGTCATGCTCGATTACAATTCATAGACTCGTGTTTCCAGATTTTATGCATCAAAATGCTCTGACTTACGGAGTCACCCTAAGCCTGACGCTGGCCCCCAAGGTGCCGTTTCTGAGCGTGGGCACTGAGGCTTGTCCTGGGTCACACGGAGGCCTCATTTCTGGGTACGGTGGCTTCTGGAGAGCCTCAGGAGGAAGGTGGCAGGGTTGGGGAGAACACCAAACATCCATGTCTGGGCCACGCATGGGGAGAGAGGAACAATGGAGCTGTGGGGACAGCCACCTGGCAGCCATGGATAGGCCTGCAATGACCCTATATCTTATCCTGTCCTCCTGACCCTCCTTCAAACTCCTCTTATCTGGTTCTGAGACTCTTTCTTGCTAGCTTTGACAAAGCAAGTATTGCTTCTAACCAATACAATATGGCAAAGGTGACAGGATGTCACTTCTGTGACTGTATTGCGTAAGACAGTTCTATCAGTTAGAAGCAAGTCACAGGTCCTGCCCATACTCATGGGGAGGAGCTTATGCAAGGGCACGAATTCCAAGAGGGTGAGATTATGGGGGCCACACAGTGAGTGTCTGCCACACAGTCCTCAAAATAGTCTATGACATGGTAACACCACCCCCATTTTACAGGAAAGGAGACTGAGTTTTATCAACATTAAGGACATTGTCCAAGGTCACCCAAGTAGAAAGATACTGGTCTAGGACTTGAACCCTGGTCTTTTTGCTTCTACAACTTGACCTCTTCACCACAGGACAATACCATGAAAGGAAAATCAGATATAAGCCCAAGTTCACTTTCTTGGCAGGAGTCTGGGGCTTTCACATAAGGACAACTCTCTTCTAGGACACTGGGTTCTGAGTCTGTTTGGGGAGCAAAAGAGGCTCTCATGTCCTTGATCATTGATATGACCTTGACACCAAACTTCTTTGGAGGAGCCAATGTTGCAAAGGGCTGGAAAAGTCCAGAGTACCAGGGTTGGGGCTATAGAGATGCCAAGCCCTCTATGTGGCAAGTCCCCAAAACCAGGGAACATTTCATCCCATTCTCAGGCTGGTATCTTGACCATGGCCTCAAGGATGGGCCTCTGTTAACTGTGCTGACTTGGAGCTCTTCTTGCCAGCTCTTCCTAGTGAAACAGGAGGCAGGAGACAGGGCACAACCTTTGAAAGAATGACATAGCCTGAGGACATGACATAAACTGATTAGAACCAAATGGATCCAAGTCGAATTCCACTAGACCTTGAGCCTCAGAGTATATGCTCACTGTAACATGTCAGCACACTAAATGACACACCCACTGGCGCCATGACAGTTCCAAGGCCGACAATAAGGATCAAAAAGTGGGGGGTGGCCCAATTCCTGGAAATCCCCTCCCCTTCCTGAAATAGCTGGAATACTCCTCCCACTCATTAGCCTATGAAATGACCCACCCCTGTAAAAACGGACACCCCCATACCCTGAGGCCTTTCTCCCTTTCTGAGATGGCCCACACTCTGTGGAGTGTGCTTCTCTCTAAATAAATCCACTTCTTACCTATCACTTTGTCTCTCACTGAATTCTTTCTGCCATGAGACATCAAGAACCTGAGTTTCATTAAGTCCTGAAACCAGGTGTGTGATCTCAGTTGGAAGACCGTGGGTTTTGGCCAGGTTTGGGTCCCGGCCGTGTGGGTTTAAGTCCCAATCTGGGTTTAGGCTGGGTTTGAGTCCCAGCACATGGGTTCAAGTTCCAGTATGAGGTGCACAGTTTCACTTGGAACAAGATAATGAGTCTATCTCTTGGCTCCCACCTCCCTAACTGCATTTTGGGTACCATAGCAGACCCCCTTTCCTCTCCTATATAGGTTTGAGGACATCTGTGAAGGAGTGTTGCTTTGGAGGAATTGAGGATAAGTCACCTCTTCCGGGCACCTATTTTGTGCCTTGACACACATTAGCCTATTTAATCCTCTCAACATCCTTTCATGGTAGATATTATTATTTCCAGTCTATGTAGAAGAAAACTGAATCTCAGGGTAAGTATCTTGCCAAGGCTCTTGTAGCTGATGAGAATCGGGACTCATACCCAGGTCTGTCTGGTTATCAAAGCAGTCCTCTTTCTACTCTGCCAGTCACCTCTTTGAGGTTCCTCTCATCTCCCTTTTGTCCTCTCTATCCAGGTTCACGGCTTCTGTTCTTTCTGACTTAGGGCAGGGTTCAATGCTATTCTGACGTACGGGATCCCTCTCCCTTTACCCAACCTCCCATGCCCTCACCCACCATTTGGGGGGAACCTGAGCTTGTCTCCATGGGATAGAATTCCTTCATACACTCCACTTTAAGCCAACCAACACATAGTTTGTACCCAGCCATGGTCCCTATCCTTTATCATTGGTCTCTGTCCATGGTGCTAATCTGTATGTCGCCAATTCCCAAAGCCCAACTAGAATAACTTCTTTTTTTTTTTTTTTTTTTTTTTTTTTTTTTTGTGGTACGCGGGCCTCTCACTGCTGTGGCCTCTCCCGTTGCGGAGCACAGGCTCCGGACGCGCAGGCTCAGCGGCCATGGCTCACGGGCCCAGCCGCTCCGCGGCATGTGGGATCTTCCCGGACCGGGGCATGAACTCGTGTGCCCTGCATCGGCAGGCGGACTCTCAACCACTGCGCCACCAGGGAAGCCCTAGAATAACTTCTTGACCCTTGGATATGGTGCCGAAGTCTGGCTCCCAGCCTCCTACACAATTGGCCTTTGGAATCCCTGCTTATCCTCCTATCACCTGCCAGTCTCCCTGCTTGGGTTCCTGACTCCAGCTGAGCTGTCTGTTTCTTCTGGGACCCAAGCCTACAGTACCACTTGGCTGCTAAACTTGTGACCATCTGCCAAAATTTAGCCACTGGCCCCTTACCACATCTGCTCCCACTATGGGCAGCTTACTTTGTTCAAATTGCCTCCCCCTTGGCCATCACCCACAGGCCACATCTCCTTCAATTTCCCTCCTTTATCTCCTCAATGCCATTCTTATTGGTCTTGTCCAGTCCTGTCACCACACCCAGACTTCTGATTACTTCCTTAAAAGTTATCACCATCCTTTGTTACACTATCCATCACCACTATCACACCATAATTACTATCTCACCTCTCATATCACCACCATTGTCACCATCACCTTAACTATCACCACCAATAAAATTGTCGCTTTCATCACAATCCCCAAAACCATCAACACCATCGCCTCTGACTCCACCATAGCCATCACCACCTCCCTTTCCCCATATCACCTCTAAAGACAGCATAACCCCAAGACCATGCACCTCCTCATCATCACCACTCTTACTAAATCCATCACTACCACCACCATCACCATCATCATTGTCACTTACCAAAGCCTTTATTAAGCACTGAATCAGGGCCCAGATATCTTAATTGGGAAGTGAACTAGTTCCAGCTGAATTGAATCAAAGTTAGAAAGGCAGAGATCCCAATCTCAGACACGTCATGGGGGGATGCTAATTTGTCACTGAACCAAGATTAGTTTACCCACTCCTGTGCTGCCCTCACTGCCATCCCCAACACTTTCCTGCAGTCCCCTGAGGCTTTCTCTATGTCCTCAGGCTTTAAAATGCCTGTCCTTTCTGCTGCCACAACCACCTCTGTCCCTATGCCTTTTGGGGAGGCAGTTGCTCAAGCACCAACCCCCTCCCTCCCAACTTCTCCCCTATCTGAGTTGGAGGCTATTTCTAAGCCAGGTCCTCCTGATCCCAGCTGTTACTACCACTTCCAGTCTTCCCTGGAGCCCAGGGAAAGCTATGCCTCTGCGCCACCACCACCATCCCCGGGCAGCTGAGAGTCTGGCATTGATTACCAGCCCCATAATTACCCTGCAGGTACTGGCAGGGCCTTCAAGGCTGATTGACTTCTAATGAGAAATCCATGGGGATTCGGGGAGGTTGGGGGGACCCTTGGCTGGAGAGAGAGGCCCGGAGGAAACCTGCACAGGCCTTTGTGTCTAGAACCACAGCTTTGACAAGGGAGCATCTGTCTGCCGGGATGATACCTGAAGGTCTCACCCAGTGACTGTGAGATCCAGCCAAACCAGGTCCCCTGCCCAGAGGCACACCGGCCCTTAGAGAGGAGCTGTCTTGAGGGAACCTAGACAGGCTTGGGGAAGAGGAGGGATGCTGGAGACACCTCTCCAGAGTAGATAAATTGAGGGCCTCTCCTTCCTGGGTGCATGGGGGAAAGCTGGAGGGTTAGGATGAAGGTTTGGAGGGGTGAGTGGCAGTTCAATAAGGCCACTCAACGCATTGAAAGAAACTGTTCCTGGGCCCAGGAGAATTCAGAGGGGAGGCCCAATGGGAAATGCCTTCCAAAAGGAGACGCATAAATATTGCATCCTCTGATCCCACACATATTCACAAGCCCATGAGTTGACTCCAGGCACCTGCACACTCACAGTTATGCTCGTGAACGCACCCGTCTCCGACATCCATGCACTCACAAGCTCAGAGGCAAAAATAAACACAAAAAGAAGGCCATCACTCTTGTGTCCAGTCACACACACACACACACACACACACACACACACGCACATCTTCCCCCATCCTAACCCCCACACACTAACACACTCCACACCATGATGCACTCACATCCTCACACACACATATGCTCACACCTCTTCAAGCATATTTTCACACGCTCAGAAGCCAAATACCCAGAAAAAAAGAGAGATATCACCTCCACACTCATATGCTCCTTGAGAAATTGCAGAAAGAGGTGAGGCACTTGTTTTTCCCTCCCTCTCCCCGCTCGTGGAGGGGTTTTCATTTAAAAGTTGCCCGAGCCCAGGCTTTCAGATTACAGTCTAGACTATATAGGTTCCCTAAAGATAAGGCTGAGAAATTGATTTCAATTACCAAAGTGGAGAGGCTGCACTTCTCAGCCTCCTGAGCGGAGCATTAACCCTGGAGATCCGGGAGCTGGAGGAGAGGACTCTGGCACGGCAGGCTCATGGGGAGCCCACGCATGTGCACACATGCACACTCACATGCAAAATCTCACTGGCACCAGCTTGGGCAAAGAGTCCAGAACTTAGAGTTAGGAGGCCTGGGTTCCCGCTTTGGTTCTGCCGATTTTTCTGTGTGATCTTGAAGACCCGCCTTTCTCCTTTCTAGGCTTCTCTTCTTGGACCCCATTTCTGCTCCCAAGGGCTCATGAAGACTGTGCTCACTCCTGGTTGAGCACCTATCTGTTGAGACTGTCAGCTCCCCAGGAGACCTAAGCAGGCACTCAGATGCCCTAGAATCCAGGCTCTTCTCCACTCTGCCTCCCAGCTAGCATGGACATCCCCACACACTGGAAGCTATTGGGGCCTGCATTAGTTAGAGTAAGTATCGTTAGCTGCTACAACCAGCAGGCTCTGCAATCAGTGGCTTGCAGGATTTTTTCTTATGCACACAAATTCCTATGGGGATATATTAGTTTTCAGTTACTGCCATAGCAAATTACCAGAAAATTAGCAGCCTGTTAAAAATACCATTCATTATCTCATAACAGGTGAGGTGTCCAAGCTGGCATTTGTCTAGGTCCACTGCTTAGGGTATCACAAGGCCAAAATCAAGGTGTTGGCCAGCAGTGCTCTTATCAGAAGGCTCTAGGGAGAATTGCTTCCAAGCTCATTCAGGTTGTTGGCAGATTATAGGACTGAGGTCCCCATTTCCTTGCTAGCTGTTGGCCTGGAGTCATTTTCAGCTTTTAGAGGCTGCCCACATACTCTTGACATGACATCTTTCATCTTCAAAGCCAGCAATGGCACATCAAGTCCTTCTCACATGTCAGATCCCTCTGCCTTCCTCTTCTGCTTTTAAGAAGCCATGTGATTGCACTGGGTTTACCCAGATAATCCAGGACCATCTCCCTATCTAAGGTCATCTGACTGGTAATCTTAGTTGTGCCTGCAAACTCCCTTTTGCCATGTAATGTAATATATCCATGGGCATACCATCAAGGCAAAGGTCATGGGGCCAAAATTCTGTCTGCCCAGTGGGTCAAGTAGCTCTCCTAAGTGGCTTTCCTCCAGCGGTAACTCAGGGATCTAGGCTCCTCCGTCATGCAGTCCTGCCATCCTAAATTGTGGTCGCCATTGTTGCCACAGATAATTACTGGATAATTTTATGGGGTGTTTTCAATGCCATCCTGGAAGTAACTTACATCAGTTCTACCCACATCTCATTGGCTAGAACCAGTCACCCCAACTTAACTGCAAGGGAGACTGGGAAACATATAGGAGAATATGGCTATTTGGAGTGCACAGGTGGTCTCTTATCACAGGGCCCAAGCTCTAAAGACTCAAAAGGCAGAGGATTGGGAGGTAGAGAAGAGCCTACCATGTTGGTTCTTTACAAAGAGAAGCAGCAGGAAACTGTGTCTCAGAACCTCAGTCTGGGGTTCTCCTTTCCAGGGCCTCCCAGTGGGCTCTGCAAAAGTGTACCAGTCTGCCTGTGGGCTGAAGATCCCTGAGATGAAGGGAAGGGGCCACCCCATGCATTGTCATCCTCTCCTGAGTTCAGGGAATGGAATATGAGAGACTTGCAAACTCAGAGCCACATCCAGGGCACAAGAGTCATGAGGAACTCCTTGGACCACCTAATGTGGAGTACCTGGGTGGTTCCTCCTGACAGTGCCAACTCCCTGGGGAGCCCAGTGGGATCTTTTCAGAGAGCCAGGCTGGCCCTGCTATGGAAGACCTTTCTGTTGACCATGACCACTTCTCTTCTCTTCCCTGTGCCTTCCTCAGGGTCTTAATGACCATGACCTCTTCTCTCTTCATTCTTCCTACCACGCCCCCAATTGAGCACTGATGACAAGGGGCCCACATCTCACACAGCTGTGTGGACCAAATGGAATTGTCTTGGGGAAATGCTTCTCTATAGTCCCAGAGTTGACATTCTTTTGTAGAGGGACAGGGAGGGAAAGAATGCCCAATCCTCTTCCATTCTGACATGACCTGGTTTTCTTGCAACATGACTGTCTCAAGGAGACAAGCATGAAGATCACCATAGCCACTACGCAGGACCCAGTTCACCAGAAAGCTCTCCACCCGTGACCCAAAATGCTCGAAGCAGCTAAATGCAACCCACAGGACTCCGCCAAGAAAAAAAGAAAAAGAGGGCTTCCCTGGTGGCGCAGGGAAGAGTCCGCCTGCCCATGCAGGGCACACGGGCTTGAGCCCTGGTCTGGGAAGAGCCCACATGCCGCGGGGCAGCTAAGCCCGTGCATCACGACTACTGAGCCTGCGCTCTAGAGTTCGCGAGCCACAACTACTGAGCCCACGTGCCACAACTACTGAAGCCCGTGTGCCTAGACCCCGTGCTCCACAACAAGAGAAGCCACCACAATGAGAAGCCCGCGCACCGCAACGAAGAGTAGCCCCCGCTCACCGCACTTAGAGAAAGCCCGTGCGCAGCAACGAAGACCCAACGCAGCCAATAAATAAATAAATAAAATTGTGAAGTGTATAAAAAATAAAACTGAGTCAGGGATCAGAACATTCAATGATCAGCGGCATATCAGTGGGCTGATTCTGAGGCAGATCAGGGCAAACGATTTGGATTAGAAACTGGAGACAAGATTAAGACATATAAAACCCACTTGGGGAAGAGCTGGGTGAATCGTTTGAGGCTGGAACCCCCAGCTTTAAGGTTCCTGGGCAGCTGTGATGGGGGAATATGATGGAGAAATCTAATCATGAAGGGAAGACACAGGTGGTGGTTATCTTGCAAATGAAAATGGAAATCAGTCACAGAGAACAGTTAGAGTAACAGGCAAGAGTCTTGCAGACAGCTCTCAGGCCAAAAGATGTTCTTTTCGCTGCCTAAATCAACTGAACATTTTAAAATCCTTTCCACTGCTGCAGAAGATGTTCCAAGGCGAATCAGGAGTGTTTGCTTTGGGAAGACTCTGTACAATCACAGCTACACATGGGAATAAAAACCACAGGAATAAAAGTACAGAAATGGTACACTCCGGGCAGGGGAAGGAAAGAGAGTCTGTACCTAAAGCAATAGCCTTAACTTCTGTACCTCCCACCCCTGAGCCCACTCCCTGCCCCACAAAAGTAGAGTCTGAGATAAGCATTTGTATGCAAGTAGTTTATTACAGGAAGTATCCCAGGGAATAGGAGTGGCGGCTGGAGAAGAGGATGAAATCCAATACAAGGGTGCATTGTCAGACTAGGCACTGCTGTGGTCAACTGGGGCTCTACCCTGCTGGGACCTTCTGAGAAACACTTCAAAGAATTATCCATCTGCAGATGGAAGGAGAGAGTATTTAACCCCCAGCTCCTGAGCCTCACTGGTCAAGGGCTGGCCCACGAGTGGCTGTTAACTCCCTCCGGTAGTGTGCTAGTAAATCTGGATGGGTGGGGGGGAAATGCCCTGATTTGCAGCATTTGCCAATTCCCATGTATAAATACTCCCGCCAACGCCGATTTCAAGCTGCCAATGGCTAAACAGCCTGCTAGCAAATTCTCTGGTTACATAACTATTGGCTCTTGCGAGCCAGTTCAAGGCGGCCCCAGCACGTTGCTGATCCACTCTCCCAGGTTTGCACGTACATGGCTGCCGTGTCCCCACAGGAACCTCCAGCCTTGGCACAGGGAGGCTCTGGGGCAGAAAGTAAAAGATACGGGGTACACCTGCACGAGGTGCCAGGGTTGGGGTAAAAGTTGAGCAGGGAGATTATAAGCAAGGCACAGGAGAGGCCCAGTACAAGATTACACCTGACCAAGAGTAGACGGAGGGGCAGCAAGGGCCCTGGCAAGCTTCTCAGGAAGTGGTCAGGCCGTGTCAGGTGGGACTCGAGAGAAACCTGAGAAAAACAGGAACCCAGCCCCCAGAGACAAGAGGAGGAGAGGTAAGGTAGTCATCAGGGTAGAGGAGAGGCTGGTGGCTACAGCCAGAACCACGCTGTGGGTGACCAGCGGGGGACGCTAGGTCTGTGCACCCTCACATCAACTTAAAAACGGAACATGGCTCATGCCCTAGGTGGGATCCGTTCTCCACTCTCCCTTTTATTACCTCAATAACAGTCATTGACTTATTAAATTATCCCCAAAAACTTTGCTTTCAATGAGGTCAGAATTGGTCCCATTGAATATAGCACTGAGCCCACCCTTCACGGAGTGGTGAGGAAACAGGGCCACCCTGCAGATATAGTCAACTTTCCACAGGCCGTTGCTCATGGCTTCCTCAATTTCCATCCCTGACCCCCTGTAGCAGGTGGGAAAGGATTGTGGGCAACACCAGA
Organism: Pseudorca crassidens; assembly: GCF_039906515.1. NCBI lineage: Eukaryota > Metazoa > Chordata > Mammalia > Artiodactyla > Delphinidae > Pseudorca > Pseudorca crassidens. The sequence goes on along the minus strand of NC_090297.1, from coordinate 29,184,162 downwards.
CCTCCACAGGCCTCCCAGAGCAAAGCAGAACAGGATGGCTATTTAGTCCCTTCAGGCTGCTGTAACAGAGGATAAGAGACTGGTGGTTTATAAACAAAAGACATTTATTTCTCACAGTTCTGGAGGCTGGGAAGTCCAAGATGAAGGCACCAGCAGATTCAATGTCTGGTGAGGGCCAGCTTCCTAGTCCATAGATGGCTCTCTTCTCACTGTGTCCTCATATGTTGGAAGAGGCAAGGGAGCTCTCCAGGGTCTCTATTATAAGGGCACTAATCCAACTCACCAGGGCTCCATCCTCATGGCCTAACCACCTCCCAAAGGCCCCAGCTCCAAAGACCATCACCTTGGGGATTAGGTTTCAACATACAAATTTGGGGGCGGCACAACCATTCAGTCTATAGCAACTGCTCTTCCATCCAGGCCCAGGATCCTCTGAGAATGGCCTTTGCCTCATCTGTCCTCCCACTGTGGGTGGCAGGGACACCACCAGGGTCACAGAACTTCAAAGGTGCCACCTACTGTCTTGGAGCTGTGTGTGAAAGACTAGAGGTGTGACAGGAGTCACAATGGGAAAAACCAGAGGCAAAGGACCCCATCCAGGCCAGAAGGCCATAGGGGCTGTGAAGGAGGATGGTTTGACATCAGGCAGGACAGAAGGTACCAGGAGCCAAAGGAACAAGAACATCCACAGTGTCAACAGCCAAGTTCATAGAGGATAGAGGCCCACGAGTTATCAGAGAAGAACTTCAGGGGGAAACTTCTGAACAGCCCAGAGAATTCTGGCGGCTGGGTCTTCCAAGTGTATAGATGCTTTCACGTGTGGGCACTCACCTTCCCAGCTGTTTCCAAAGGCTGTTTTCTAGGCACTTCCCAGGGCCCAAGAGAAGGGAAAGTGTGGACTGTGGGGTCCAGCTCTTTCTCCTGAAGCCTGTGAGCAGAGCTCCCTCTGAGAGCATTTACTGTCATGGGGGTAGAGAGCCAAGATAGCTCTCCTGACCTCAAAGAACACACCTTAATGGTAGAAATTCAGGCCCAGGGAGGGCGTTTTTCAGGCAGAGTTCTTGCCGCTCACCGCACTACCCACTGCCCGACGGCCAAGGCCAGGCTGCTAGGGGTGGGGGTAGGTAAACCAGCTCAGGCCCAGCCAGCAGGGCCCCCTCTAGAGTCTTCCTCACCTTCAAAACCTCCTCCTCTGTCCGCTGAGCAGACCGGGTCTCAGTGGACTCTGCCCACCGCCCTGGGAGGGGAGACAGGGAATGCGAAGGGAGAGCGGGGAGCCAGGGAGGACAAAGTGTTCCCTTTCCGCTCCTCTGCGCCTTAATTAAGTGCTTTCATTTCCCTCCTTCCTCTGCACACAGACCTGGCTGAGATAAGGCATTGATTCCCTCCCAGAGGAGGAAGAAGCCAGTGGGAAGCCTGCAGTTCTCTCTTTGTGGAAAAAGATGGATGGCTTATTAGCGAGCCCTTAATTGTGCGGTTTGTAACTTGGGAAAGTTGAAAGAGAAAAGAGAAGAAGTCTGAACTGGGGCTGCCTGGGGGTCCATTTCTCCCTACAAGGAGCGTTCTACTCAACAACCCTGACCAAGAGCCCAGCACAGATGGGCTCTGACCAAGAGCCCAACCCAGCCCAGCCCAACCAAGGGCAGGCTCGGGAATGTTCTCCACGCAAAGGACCAAGGAGGTCACACACAGCCAGAATGATGCTCTGTGTTGCCCACTTCAGCCACGGACGGGGCCCTGAGTCTTTGAACAATGTGCAAAGACTGTGTGTCGGGGAGGGGTTAAAGGGGAAGCCAGAGCCTTAGCCTCTTCTTCAAGGCCCATTTAGATCTTCTTTGTGTATTGGAATTTCACGTAAGCTCTGTGACATTAGGCATGTTCTTTACCCTCCTTGCCTCAATGGCTTCAGCTGCAAAATGGGCAAAATAATAGAATCACAGGATCGTCAGCACTAACACAGTTCCCCAGCACCTAGTAAGAATTCCATCATTATTACTTCTTTTTTTCTTAAATGATTTGATTCAGTCTCACAACAGCCCCAGGTCAGGTTATTGTCCCTATTTTAGAGGTGAGGAGACTTAGCTTAGAGTAGTTGTCTTAACAACAGACACAGAGCTGTCCCCAACAGCCCAAGGCTGAGACCTCCTGGGTCCTCCCCTTTCAGAGCTCAGAACAAAGGGGGAGTGGTCTCTCATAGTCTGGCTCCCGCCACTCACCGAGGCAAAACACTGACCATACCCATCTAGAAGGAAGGCACTTCCCCAAAGTAGACTTCAACCCACTCGGACGCGAGGTCTCTTCTTGACCCTTTCTTGTGAAACAGGAGGGCAAGTGCCCTATCCATTCCTAGTCGATGCCCATACCAGGAGGAGAGGCAACAAAGCAGCATCTCAAATCTCTGTTCAGTTTCAAAAATCTAGAATCCAAAGCTGCAAATTTTCTTCCCCTGATGCAGATGTTGAGAATCGAGACAACAGAAGTTTACTGCAGGGGTTTGCAAACCGGGTGCCGTGGAACCCTAGGGTTCCTCAAAGGAGTTTTAAGAGTCAACCAGGGTGTGGGAGGTCACTAGACTAGGCTTCTACTCCCCTCCACCCCAGCCACCCCACTGCCCACACCTCAGCAAGGACAACCCCACTTGATCTGTTTTATGTTTGGGGTTGCCGTATGAGATTTCACTTTCTAAAAGATTCTGTAGTTGTGTTTGTTTGTTTGTTTTTTAAGTTTAAAAATCCCCATTTAGTGGAAAAAGCATGAGGTCGAGAGCCAGAAAGCCTAGTTCTAGCCCCAGCTTTGTCCTATGAACTTTAGTACATCCCTTCCTCTATGTGTACAGAGAATTGGGCAAGGGGGTTTGTCTCCAAGGGGCATTTCCAGCTGTGTGTCTCAAGTCCAACTTGACTCCGTGGGTTGCTCTGTGGTCTGGGAGTGAGGCCAGGGGGAAGGGGAGCCACATCCCCAGCAATCTTTGCTGCGCGTCTCCCCAAATCCACCAGAGGACTAGTAAAGCCTGGGGTGGTTTTCTTCCTCATATCACTCTGGAAGTATTGATACTGGCTTGCCAAGCAGGAAAAGCAATTCTTCCCTCCTTACGGTGGGAGGAGAACAAGGCAAATGAGCCTGCTCGTTAGCGAGGCCGCCCGAGATGTCTCCCTGCTCCCACCCCACCACCCCACCCTGCTCTCTTGATCTTCAGGACGACTTGGACACTTGGACTAACACACAGATGAGAGATACGCGTCTGTTTGCATTTAATTTGAGGCTGAGGTTCACAGCTCTTGACCACGGAGAGCTGCATTCCAATATCCAGGACCAGGATGGGGGTGGTGGAGGAGTGATTACTGCCTGTGAGGGGTAATAATTATAAATCAGCGACCTCTCAGTCATATCTGGGTCCCTTCAGTTTTTCCCTGGTGATTAAAGCAGCACAAGGAGGGCAGGGCAGGGGCTTGGCTGAAAGGGGCACTGGTGAGGACTGGTACTTCCTAGACCTCCCGGGAAATCTACCTCCATCAGTAATGAACACACAGCTGCCCTTTATCAGTTGCCTACCACACTCTCAACCCTGAGCTCAGAGCAGTAGAGACTTTATCTCAATAAATCCCCCCAACAGCCCTGAGGCAAATGAGGGTAGCAAAAGCTCCATTTTACAGCTGTGCAAACTGAGGCTCAGGTTAGCAATTTGCTCAAAGTCACAAAACCGGAAGCCAGATTCTAACCAGATCTGTCTCACTCCACATTCCACAGCTTATGCTTTAACCGTTCCCCTTTTGCCTCCCAAGTTTAATAAGGGTCCACAGATAATAATAATAATTTGTTGTTTACTGAGTGCTTACTGTGTGCCCGGCACACTACTCTAAGTGTTTTCAGTTATCTCATTTTATTCAACAATATATGAGGTAAGTACGACTGTCCCCACTCTACAGATGACAAAACGGAAACACGGGATAAGTCAGCTACACGAGATCACACACCTACTTAGGAATGGAGGTAGGATTCAGTATTCTATAATTTACCCAGATTGACTATTTCCCATGAGTCTGATGGCCGCTGGATGGGGAAGGGCTGACCTGAAGCCTTGGGCAGCTGGACCCGGCTGGCACCGCATGCACTCTCGCTGACTCTCTTAGTCGTAGGCCAGAGGCAGAACTGTCCTCTGACACGTGTAACAGGGAATTTTAAAAGTTTCCACAGAGGCACCAAGATACGACAGGCACTGCTCCCCAAAGTGAGGGGCCCGACCAATACTCAATCCATCCCAGGGTCTAACTTCCATCTGGGAATTCTAACTGGCAAAAGTCTACAGTAGAGAAGCAGCAGCTGCCCTGGGGGTGCCCTTCACGTCCAGAGCAGGTGAGGCCAAAGGCTGTGCAAGTAGACCAAGAGAAGGGAAGGGCTTGGGACTAAGGGCTTGGGACTTAAGGGCTGCCAGGCGGAGCAGGGACTCAACCGTAAGGGACCCTAGAGACCCAGGAGCTGAGAGAAAGCAGAGATGTACACCAGCCCTCCCCTGAGAGTGTGAAGCCTTATTCAGACCAGAGTGAGGGAGGTACTTCACTGTTCCCCCTCCTCTCCCTCCATCCTTTTCCCTGGGGAGGTCAGTTACAGCAGCTGCCTCTCTACAACCTGTCAGCTGCCCTGGCCTGGGGAGGGGAAAGGTTGGACTTTGAATCAAATTTGAAATGGAGATTGTTATCCGGAACTCTACATTCAAATTTTGGAACTGAAATCTGTTTTATGCCTGCAAGTGACTTTGTAAAATGGACTTATTACTTAAAAGTGAGGCTGTAGGTCATGGGGATAAAATTTATAAAAATAATGGGAGACACAAAGTTGCACTGTGTTTACATCCCATAAATTGAATTGGGCCTTTTTTCAATGTATCAGTTGTACCTGCCAAATGCAGCGTTCTGTAGGATGAGGCACAGCTGAAAGCACAGAGAAAGAAATTCTGAAGTCCAGCCCAGAGCAAAAGTCAAAATAGGACTCAGGCCTTAATGCAACCAGGCAGATTAGTCAGACTCTCTGGCCCAAGCCCTGAGCTGTTGTGTCAGGAAAAATAACAGTGTAACCTCTGAACCACGTCAGTGTCAATAGCAACGCCTTCAGGGGGCCCAGAGAGGCTGTACGTTCCCAGCCCCTGCCTGGCTCTTTCCTTGAGTCCTCTTATACCTCTCACTAGCCCTGGGAGATTGAGACAAAAGAACTTGGGAGTCTAGGGACTTCCCTGGCAGTCCAGTGGTTAAGACTCTGTGCTTCCACTGCAGGGGGCGCTGGTTTGATCCCTGTTTGGGGAACTAAGATCCTACATGCCGCGTGGCCAAAAAAAAGAACTTGGAAGTTTATAACAAAGCCTAAACTGAGCCTTATTCTGCAGGCCATTCTAAATCATTGAAGGTAGCCTGGACTTCAGAAGTCTGAGAGCCCAGGGGTCATGAGGAATGGAGGGGGCCTTGGTCTCTCAGGGAAATGATTTCTGGCTGCTTCGGGGCCACACCCACCCACCTTCTGGCTCCAGGTCAGGAGCCTTTGTAACTTCCCACAGCCCAACTTTAGATCCAATCTGGACCCCCCCCTGGACCCAGGAACAGCCGATAGAGCTAACCAGGACCTCCCGCGTGCTATTCCTGTCACAGCTGCCCTTGCTGTTTCTAGCCCCTGAGACCTCCCTGACCCAGAGCAGGAGAGCCTTGGCCCAGACGGAGCATCTCCCAAAATGCCTGAGACGCAGTCTCTGCCCAGGCCTCAGGGCAGGTAGTGGGGCCAGCCATCCAGGCGGAGGTGAACCAGAAAGGATGAAGGTGACACACCTCCCAGATCCCATATTCCTTGATACTGCAAGGAGGAAAAGGTGAGCCTGGCATCTGCCCCATAGGCCTCTCATTCACAAAGAACAGAGAGCGTCCTCTGCGGGCATGAGCTCCACCCGGCTCCCAGCCCCCCAGCTCCAGCCCAGGACTCAATGTCAGCACCGCTCCGGGTTGGATCCGCCTCCTGTTCTAGAGCCGTGCTCTGGAGTTAAGCTGCCTGGGTTCAGATTCCTGATCTCTCACTGAGTAGTCCCGTGACCTCATGCAAGGTACTTAACCTCTCTGCTGTCACTTTTCCTCACTGGTCAAGTAGGCGTGATAACAGGTCGTGGTGAGGCTGAGTGAGTGGGAACAATGGGGTAGGTAGCTGGTCGTTTGCTCTGTGTACCTGATTTCCCCCGTCCTAGTGCCAGCTCCAGCCCTCATCCGCTTTCCCGGCTTCCTGAGCTCAGAGGGCTGACTTAGTGCATTCACCTCCTCTCTCCCTCTCCAGGGCGGATCCGTTTGAATGCTATCTGTAATCTCCCGAAAGGCCCCAGAGGGACCCATCGGCTCCTTCTAAGGAGCATTAACTCAAACCATAACCAGCTCTCCGCGCCTGCCTGGAGGCCAGGTCCGCGGGGAGCCCTCCTGACTGCCTCTGAGGAGCGGGTGGCCTCGTTTTCCAGCTCAGGAGTGAGAATCCCATGGCTGTGCCCCGCAAGCCAGCCCCATGCATGCCCAGGAGCCGACCCCCTACCCCGGGTCTCCTGCTCTGCTGCCCACTGAGTCCACCTTACAGTGCTGGTTTCCCGGGTGAGGGGAAATGGCCACAGGGCCACCCGGACAGGGACCACAATGTGGCCTGAAGCCTCCTCCCTTCCAAGGGTTGAGAGCAGCCCTCAACCTCCCAGCAAACAATTCCCTGGGGGTTTGACTATAAATCCTCGACCCTTGCCTAGGGGGCCCTGCTTCCCCCATGCTCCTGCTGGGGTGGAGACGAGGAATCCCCTAGTCATGCCCTCAGAGGGCTCCTGGGAGCAGGAAGCAGAGAGAGGCTTACTGAGAAGTCTGGTCTGGGAAGTGCTGCTGGAGCCTGGAGAGCTCCCTCAAGGGGACCAATAGGAGCTGGGCACAGGGAGGGTCGGGGAGGGGTCTGACCACCAGGCCTGCCAGGGCTGGCTCGGAAGTTCTCACTCTCAGCTGAGGCCGTTTTGTCCATAGCAGCCCTGCCTTACATGCTGAAATTGGAACTGAGCTCCGAGAGAGGGAAGGGATGATCCAGCTCAGAGGCCAGAGAGAGAGAAGGAGGGGCCAGGAGAGGGAAAGAGAAGGAAAGTTTCTGCCATGCCTCTCCTCAGACTGGGGCCCCTGAGAACAGAGCTTAGGCCCACCCCCTTCCCCGCCCCCAGACTTTCCAGTTCCAGACTTTCTCCACACTCCTCACCAGCCTAGCCTGGCCCCTCTCTCAGCATCACCCCTCCCCCCGCTCGCAACTTGAACTGCCATTCAAGTTCACTGGGAAGAAAGCAAAGCTGGCAGGGGTGACCTGCCTCACCTCCCATCCGCATCCCCATCCGATTCCGCTCTCTGAAGGAAAGGGGGCCAGGGCTGCTCTGGCTCTGTGCTCAGCCCAGCTCCTTCCCCACAGGGGTCGGCTCTTTTAGAATCCCCTTCCCCTCTCTCTTCACTCCCCCCTCCACTGCTTCCTTCCATCTGCACTTCCCCGTGGGCCAGTGTCCTGCATAGAAGCAGCAAACGTCCCTCCACCCCACCTGCTCCTCTAGCTGTCACCCCTCCTCCTCTTTATAGACACCTGCAACTTGAAACACTGTTGATGGCGGAGCTCAAAGCGGTGGCTGGTATCTAGCTATACATCATTCATTCGAAACCACTTACTGAGCGTCCAGTGGGCTGGGGCCTAAGATTTGCCAGTGAGCAAAGCAGTCGTGGCCCCTGCCGTGGTGGACCACCCAGCCCCTCCTCTGTCCCCCTCCCGAGAATCGGGGCAGCAGTAATCCCCGGCTCGTGGGCTCCTCCCTCACTAAGACCAGACGTCATGGGGCTAAAATAGTAGCCAACAGCCAGCCGGGGGCCCTCACCATAGGCCAGCCCGGGTCCCATTCAATCCTCCCAGCAACCCCCTGAGATAATACCTCATTCCTGGTTCATGACTGAGGCACAGACAGCTCAGGCAGCTTCCCGAGGGCACAGAGCACCAGGATGGAGGGTGGTCCCCGTCTGTGAGTTCCTGACTGAGCCTTCTAGGATCTTTGATTCCTCCAAACTCCCCACGCAGTGCACCATTATGTTGCTATAAAATGATGAGAAAGTGGAGCTGAGGTTAAGAAACAAATTCCTATGTAAACTCCACGAAGGAAGATATTTCTCAGTTTAATTCATTCCTGTGTCCCCAGGCTCTAAAACCATACCTAGTGGGAAACACTCGAAAAAATGGCTCGTATGAATGAATGAATGAAAGAAAAAAGAAACAAATGAGTAATCACTTCTGAGGTCAGCAGTTACCCCACTGTAATCGCCCTGGTTGTAATCGATTCCCCATTAGCCCCAACCCGAACCCTGACCCTGGCCCCCAGGCCGGAACACAGAGGCCCAGCCTACGGCCCCAGAAGGTCTAGAAAATGAGGACACCTATCCGGAGCCGGGGCCTCGCTGGGATTTGACGCGTGTGGCTGAGATGGAAGAAAATTCAGTTGAATCAATGCCTGAAAGTCAGTCTAGCAGAGAAGCCCTGAAAGCTGGGCCCCTGAGCGTATCTCATTTGGAATGGGGGAAGGGGGAGGGGGCTTTGCCCACCAGCAGGTTAGCCTGCTGTACTGTCTGTCAGCCTGTCCGCCGACGTCCTGGCCAGGGCCTATCAGCCCCTCGCCTAGCTCCCCTGGAGACCCCCCCCTCCACTCAACCCCCGACTCTGTCCAGAGCCCCGTACCTCTTACTCCAGGCCTGCTGAGGTCCTGCTGGGCCTAGAAGGGACTAAGAGCCAGGGAGGAGGAGAGAGAAGAGAGAAAAGTAAATGATTCCCTGCCCTGCCCCCCGCCCGATACGCACAGATGCAGGTTGCCACTCAAAAAGCAATCTCGCCAAACATTTCAAAACTGCCTGCAATTTATATCTTGTGCTTGACGGAGCATCTCCAAGCCATTTCCCGGCGCACAGAAGTGCAGACTCCTGAGCCCAGGGCGCTGCTCTGGCCCCAGCTCGGGTCAACGGGTTGGGTACACCCCATGGGGGAGGGGAGGGGGCAAAGTAGGGAAATCCGCTTTGAGCCCCTTCCCACCTCAGTGGGGGCCAGAGGGACATCCCAGAGGCCAACAGCTGCCACCACAGGCAAGAGTCCCTGAAAGAGCCAGACAGAAAAGGGGCATGTTCTTCAACAGATATTTATGAATAAGGCCCTCCCCACCGTGGGAAACAGGTGAATCAAATGTGGGGTATAAGACAGGGAGCATGGGGACCGAAGGACTCAGAGGAGGGGAGGCAGACTTCTCTTGCCAAGCTGAACCAGACAGAGGAATTCCAAGTGGAGGGCACAGCATGGGCAAAGGCTCGGAGGTGTGGAGGAGCCTACAGTGCAGGGTGCAAAGCCAGAAGGGGCAGCTGGAGGGGGGCCGGGGGTATAAGCAGGGATGGGGGACCTGGCTCCAGAGCTAGCTGTGCTTTTCGACCTATGTCCACAGGGCCTTCAAAAACAAAGAGAGGCAGAGAGGCCAAGAAGGAGAGGAGAGAGGCCACTCAGAAAAGAGGTAGCTCACCGTGGACACCCGAGACTGGGAATGTTCCACCTCACAGCCACACTCACCTTCGGTCTGTTTTTATAACCTGCCAAGATCATTCCCTCCCCAGAACCTTTGCCCTCACTGTTTCCCCCGCCTGGAGCACCCTTCCCTCAGATCCTCGGACAGCTGGCTCCTTCTGCGAATGCATCGTGTCACCGTTCAATGTCACCTCCTCTAGGACGCCTTCTCTGACCTCAACATCTAACCACGCCTCCCTCTGCCCCATCAGCCTTTGTCATCGCCTTCAGAGCACTTACCATCTGAAACGAGCTTATTATGGCTTTACGTCATGATCCTTTGTCATCTGCTTAGAATGTTAAACTCCATGGGATCAGAGTCCTTGTCTGGCTTGTTCCCAGAGAGAGCCCCAAGCACCGAGAAGGGTTCCTGGCACATGGGAGGCGCTCAATACATATCGACCCCATGAATGAATAAGCCCTTCATCACAGCCTCTGAGATCCTGGCTCCCTGTTCAGAGCGGGGCTCTCCCATGTGCAAACTCCAGCCTGGCTGTTGTCAGTGTAGTCCTTCTGCAATTAATCATGTTCTGTTGGTGATAACCTTTGTGTTGTCATTGGAGGCTGCATCTCATTCATCTCTGTCTCACCCCGGGGCCAGGCGCACAGTAGGTGCTCAGTCAGAAGGTCCCTGTCATGAGCCCTCACCACCTCGCCCCATGTGAGTGATGGGCTCAACAGCCAACAGTCCTGAGGGCAGAAGCAGAGGGGGCTGAGCAGACACCCCCTTATCCCTCCCCTTCAGGTCCCTTTGGGCAGAGGGAAGAAGCGCAAAGGGGGCAAATCAGAGAGGGGAGCCTGCGGGGAATGGCTCAAAGAGGACCAGCATTGTCAAGGACTCACCATCCTGCCCTGAGGGAAAACTCCCTTCCTGGGCAGGAAAGCAGCTGGTGCAGCCAGAAAGACACAGGTCTTGGTCTTTAAAAGACCCGATTCCAGCTCAGGAAACAGCAGCACCACTCAGGAGCTGGGTGAACTCTGTCAGGCCAATTCCCCTCTCTGAGCCTCAGATCTCTCGTCAGAAAAAACAGTGCTGTTGGGAAGATCAAATGCTATCGTGAACGGGGAATGCCGCACAGACCTAGCATCTATTGGGGGCGTGATAAATACTAGCAATAAAAATAATAGTAATAACTGGTAGACGTCAGGAGCTCACTCAATGTTAATCGCTTTGCTTTCAGTGTTGTATTTAGTCTTCACAACAACCCTGCTATAGGTACTATGATTGATACCGTTTTGCAGGTGAGAACTGGGGGATCCAGAAAGGTTAAGTAACTTGCCCAAGGAAACAGAGCTGGCAAGTGAAAGAGCCAAGATTCGAACCCAGGAAGTCTGGCTTCAGAGTCCACTCCCTTAAGTTTACAATTATTGCTCAGACAATGCAAAACGAAAGCATAGCATTACCTCTCTAAGCCTCAGTTTCCCTGTCCATAAAATGGGTGTAATAACGCCACCTGCCCACGAGGATATTACAAGGATTCAGGAACAAGAAAGCGGCAAGATGCAAACTATTATATATAGGGTGGATAAACAGCAAGGTCCTACTGTATAGCACAAGGAGCTATATTCAATATCCTGTGATAAACCATAATGGAAAAGAATATGAAAAAGAATATATATGTATAACTGAATCACTTTGCTGTACAGAAGAAATTAACACAACATTGTAAATCAACTATACGTCAATAAAATTTAAAAAAATAAAAAGAAAGAACGCATCAGGCACACGGTGGGCGCCTAGGAAATGCCAGTGGTCTCTCCTTCCTGTGCACGGAGAACAGAGCCAGCTGATAAAACAAGCGTCGGCTGCTCATTTGGTAAATGGGATTTGGTTGGAAAGATGAACGCGGCCACTTCTGGCTAATGTGTCATGTAAATTCTAATGATAATACAGCTCCCTCGCTCGCGCCCGCCCCATGCCCACCGCCTTTGCCGCCGCTGCTCAATTATCTCCCGAGGCTCCTGGCGGAATCCATGCTTCACTGGGATCCTCGCCCCAGCCTGCCTTCCCCAGCCGCAAATAATGAAAACCCGCCTCGTCCGCGAGATTGCTCACTTACATTTTCTATTAATTTTTTCCTTTCAGAGGAAAAATGAGAGGAGCTGAGTAAGGAGGAGGCAAGGTGGGGGGGGGGGGGGCAGGAGCGAACTGCAGCCTTTCCAAGCCCAGTTGGCTCTGTCCCAGGGACCAGACACACGGACGGTCTGGGAGGGGTGGGCAGGATGGGGAAGACGCCCACACCATGGCTTCAGTCATCAGATCCCTGAGACAGCAGAAGCTCCCCGGGTCAACGAGGCCCAGAGTTCCAGGACCCGGGTGTCCTGAGTTCCAGGATTCAGGAGCAGGGGTTCCAATCTTCTATTCATTTGCTGTGTGACTTTGAGCAAGCCACTTAACCTCTCTGGAGAGAGTTCCTTCATCTGTACAAGGCAGGGTGAACTGGTTGGCTGGTGTCCAGGGCCCATGTTGGGCTGACTGGCTGTGATTCTCAGTCTCGGGGACAGACTTTGGCAAGGAAGGACTTCTCAGCAGACAGGAAGGGGCTCTGTAAGCAGTGGTGAGTTCCCCATCAGAAAAGGTATTCAAGCTCTGACAGGAATGTGCAGAGACTCACCACTCTCTCTGGCAAGGTTCTGAGTCCACCCCCAGATACCTGTGCAGAATCTGGTTTTGGGGCAGGATGGAGAGTGAGGGAGGGCAGGGAGAGTTGTTCCCATCCTAGAGAAAGAGAAGGAAACGGACAGAGAACACCCACCCCAGGTTCCATGCAGAGTCCTGAGTCTTTGTGGGGCCAGTAGCAAGCTGCAGTCATTCTTGGAGCCAGTGTTTTCTGTGTGCTAGATGGTAGATACCTCCTTAAATCTGACCAGTCTTTGCCCCCAGGGAGCTGTTTATAGTCCAATGGGGTGGCGGGGACCTACAAACAGGTCATTGCTCTGAAGAGGGTACACAGACGAGTGAAAAATGCATGGGAGGGGGCTCATAGCAGCAAAAGAGAAACACCCACCCACCCCCAAGGAAGGCCTCCTGGAGGAGGTGGGATTTAATCCAGGTAGCTCTAGATGGGCAAAGGCAGCTTGTATCTTTCATCACCAGAGAAGGGAACATCTGGGCTGCCCCAGACCCCATCTGGCCTGGACCCTATTCCCTGCACAGACCTCTGATCCATGTCAAGAGAGACCAGCACCACCTCACTGCCCTGTGATGAGGCCAGCACAACCTCTTTATGCCCCATCTCTGCTTCAGACACTGCCTGGTGAGACCACTACCTACCAGTCCCACGCCGACTGACCTTCTCCAAACAACCAGCCCCTCCCAGAGTCTGCGGTGGCCTCCCCCTCGGCCACATTGGGACATCCAGGAAGGGAGTCTGTGCAACAGCCTGGGGTCCCACACAGGGCCAGACACACAGCAGGGGCTCAGTACATGTTTGAGGAGTGAGTGTAGGTGAGCAGGTGATGGAACTGTATTTATAAGCAAAAACACGATACTATTTTTGCAAAGAAAAATTATGAAACCTTATGGTCTTATTTGTATGTCTATAGGGAAAGGTCTGGAGGAATACGCGCCAAACTGCTGACAGTGGTTTCCCCTGGAGAGCGGGCCTGCAGGAGGGAAGGGTGTTTACTCTGTACTCTATAAACTTCTCTATTTTGTTTTTTATAGTGAGGATGTATTAATTTTTTGTGAGGATGTATTACTTTTTAACATTAACAATGACTTTAAAATGTAAGAAATGTTCGATCTTGGTAGACTAATTAAAAATTCAATCTATACCGGAGAAGATTCCCTGTTCTCCCTTCCCCCATCCAGTAACTGTCCTTGCCAGGAAGTCCTTCCAGACAGCAACCCTAAATCCCTCAAGATATAAAGCTCACTTCTTGGGCTATCTCCAGGTAAGAGGCAGAGGAGCTGGCAGAATTCTCTACCCACGGCCACAGCCTGATGCTCTGGTCACCTCCAACCCCACCCCGTGGAAGTGAAGAGTCTAGGCCTGGCTCCTCTCTGGGGAGAGCTCCCCACCTCCAAGAAGGGATTTTCCTGGCAGAAGCGGCAGCCCCTTCAGCTCCCAGGAGGCGTGGGATGTCTTCAGGCCCAACATATGTGGGATCTTCTAAAACAGGGACAGGAAAGGAGGAAAAATAAAGTCTGTTCCCCCAGGTCTGTTGTCTCAACACACAGAGGCCTCCAGGAATGCTTCCCACAAGAGGCATTGTGGGGGAAGGGGGAGATTCAGAGGCAGAGTCCCACTATACAGATGGGCAAACTGAGACCCACTGGATGAGAAAGGACGGACTCTGGCTCACCCTGCACAGTGGGTTAGAGGCAAAACAGGACTGGACACTAAAACCCCTGGACTGGAACATAAAGAGGAGACTATGGGCCCAAGAGGGGATGGGGGTAGAGAAGGAAGTGGTGGGGAGACCGTGAGTCTCAGGGACAGAGCTGAGGAGGCCAGGACTGTGTTGAGGAGGGCAGGAGAAAGGCTGCCCCAGGCCGGCACTCTTAGGGCCCCATCCAGGAGCACAGTGGAGCTCCTGGGTCTGTGTCACAGGCAGTTGGCAGAGCAGACATGATAGATGCTGGTCACCAAATATTTCCGTTTCTCCCCACTTCCTGGCAGGTGGTAGGATTGTACTTCCTGTAGTTGGAAGTAAGGCATACAACTAGACCTGGCCACTTCTGTTAGTGGTGTGGTCACTCCTAGGCCAAAGCATTTAAGTGCAATGCACCCTCCAGAGCTCCCTTTCCCTCCTCCCAGCAACTGGCAAAATCCCAGATGGCAGCTGCTCCATCGGCCAGGTGACTAAGATGAACAGAGTGACCATGATGAACCGAGGCTCTGTGCACCCTTGTTGGATGTGTAGCAGAAAAGAGAAATAAGTCTTCGTTGTTTTCAGCCACTGAGACTTGGGGATTGTTTGTTATGGCAGCACAACCTGGCCCATGCTGACTGATACACAAAATGAGCTTTAGAATCCGATGGCCCAGATTCAAATCCCACCAATTTCAAGGACTCGTTGAATGGCCTTGGGCAAGTCCTTTCTCCTCTGGTTCTCTGTGTCCCCTTTTATAGAAATAGAGGACCCAATATATCTGAAAAAAAAAAAACACTAATTTGAAAAGATACATGCACCCCAGTATTCATAGCAGCACTATTTACAATCGCCAAGGTATGGAAGCAACCTAAGTGTCCATCAACAGATGAATGGATAAAGAAAAAGTGGTATACATATATATACACAATGGAATACTACTCAGCCATAAAAAGGAATGAAATTTTACCATTTGCAGCAACATGGATGGCCTTGGAGGGCATTATGCTAAGTGAAATAATTCAGAGAAAGACAAATACTGTATGATATCACTTATATGTGTAATCTAGAAAAATACAACAAACTAGTGAAGAAAACAAAAAAGAAGCAGACTCCCAGATATTTAGAACAAACTAGTGGTTACCAGGGGGGAGGGGCAATACAGGGGTAGGGGGAGAAGGGGGGTTATTATGGGACCACATGAAATCATGTGTGTGAAACTTCTGAAAATTGTAAAGCACTGTAGGATTTAAAGCATCTTTCATTCAGTTAAAAAAATTGAAAAAACAAAAATAGTGGACCCATGCATGAGATTCGTTTCAGCTCCCAGAATTCTAGGACCCTCTGCCCTTGTCTTAGAAATCTCCCCACTCCCGGCCGAAATCACACAGGGTTCTGAAGGCACCAGGGAGACAGCATGTCTCTGGGATCCGCAGAGGGAGGTCTTCCTATGGCAGTGGGTTGCTCCTTGTCAGGGGCTCCAAACCTCGCTGCTCGTCAGAATCACCCGGGGATCTTTAAAAATGCAGATTCCTTAGCCTGATTCCCAGAGATTCAGATGCAGGAGGTCTGAGGTGGCACCTCTGAGGCCAGGTTTGGCAAGCCCCAGACCACAGAACCCACAGTGGGTCTCCCCAAGTCTGGCAACTCAGAGGCTGGACAGAACAGGCTAAGCCCAGCCCTGGATCCCCACAGAGCCCACCGCCCTTCTCCCTTTCGGGAGTTTCTGCCCCCACTTCCTATGGAGCCCCGGAAAGGCCATGTCCCAGGCAGTCCTGGCTACCTCTTAGATAAGAGCAGAACAGAGCACTCAGTAATGCAGCTGGAACCCAGCTCACCTGCACTGCCACCACCACTGTCTCCCCAGCCAGGTGCCAGCTAGATGAATCTAGTCTGGAGGCAGACTCCTCCCTCCAGGTCCCTCCCCACCCTCCTCCACCCTCCTCCCTCCTTCGTCCTCCCCAACCCCCCCACTGGGCCAAGGGGAGAAAAACACCAAAGTGTGAATTTCTGATTAAAAACCAACCTCCACTTATTGCCTTGGCTGTTCTCACAGGAGGAAAAAAAAATTTAATCTTGTGTGTGTGTGCATATGCACTCATGTGCTCAGACATGTGTATGTGAGTTACTGATTGGGGGGGTGTGAATAGGTATATGTGAGCACCCATGTGTCTGTCGGAGCCTGGGAGAGTGAGAGTGTACGTACCCATACTTCTGTGTGTACGTGCGTGGTTTGGGGCAGCGTATGTACCTGTGTGTGTCTACATGTGTGCAGGGCTGTGTGTGTGTGTGTGTGCAGGGGTGGGTGTGTGTGTACATGGCTATGCTTAGGAGGGTGTGTGACAGTGAGTGTGTTCAGACATGTCCCTTAGTATGGGAAAAGCCTTCTGGTTAAACTAATACCATTAGTTTGGGGGTAGTGAGTTAATTTTCAAAATTGGTTCTGAGGAAATCATTTTAAAGACACACACCCTGGGACTTCCCTGGTGGCACAGTGGATAAGAATCCACCTGCCAGTGCAGGGGACACGGGTTCGAGCCCTGGTCCAGGAAGATCCCACATGCCGCCGAGCAACTAAGCCCGTGCGCCACAGCTACTGAGTCTGCGCTCTAGAGCCCGCGAGCCACAACTACTGAGCCCACGAACCACAACTACTGAAGCCCGCGCGCCTAGAGCCCATGCTCCGCAACAAGAGAAACCACCGCAATGAGAAGCCTTGCGCACCGCAAGGGAGAGTAGCCCCCACACGCCGCAACTAGAGAAAGCCCGCGCGCAGCAAAAAAAACCCAACGCAGCCAAAAATAAACAAAATTAAATCTTTGAAAACATACACACACACGCCTTCACAACCCCATTCTTCTATTTCAACTTACAGGCATATAAGTTTTTTGCCTTTTTAATTTTCTTTAGTGCAGGACCAAAGTCTTCCCTCTGCCTATGGGTCTGCTCTTGAGAGCTATGCCATCTTTCTTGGGTGAACTAAACCCACGACACATCATCCTCGATTTCCAATGTCAATTTCTCTAAAGTGGAGCCTGAACTTAAAAGACACTTATAAAGTGATGTGAGTGCCGAATCTTCTAGATTTTTACAAGTTTTGTTTCCCATCTTATCTTACAGTTGCTTATCCACACCTAATTTGACAGCAGTTTTTAGCAATCACCTTGATGGAGTCTTTCTAAAGACTTCAATTTAGTTTTACAGAAACAACAACTTTTTGTGTGTTCACAATATTTTTGGTTTACTTATTATTTCATTAAATCACCCAACTTCAGTAACAAGTGTCACTGGCATAAATGAATTGGAAAAGCAAAGCAAGTGACACATTTAATATGTGCAGTTCTTTGTGTATCAGTTATATCTCAATAAAACTGTTAAAAATTGATACTTGAACAAAAGGGAGGAAGGAAAAGACAAGTGACACTTTGTAAGCCTGTGACAGCCTGTGGGAGCAGCAGCCCGTGGACCAGGACATTGGAGGGAAGCCTCGCTGTTGGGCGAGGTCTGTAGGGGGTGGACATCAGGCTATATGTTTTACGGAGAAAAAGTTGAACCCCAGGCAAACAGAGGAGGGGAGATGGATCAGAAGAGCCTCCTATCCATGTGGGTGTGCTGAGTGTGTGTGTGTGCGTGTGTGTGTCTGTGTGTGTCTTGTCTGTTTGTATCTGTGCCCAGGTGTTGATGGAAGCACATACAAGTGTCTCTGTCACTTACCCCCAGCAGACAAGTCTCAACCCGGACCACTGGGAACGATGGTTATCCACCCAGGCATCCTTCTATGGCAGATGACTGTGATGTTGGTGGTGGCCGGATCCCCTTCTTAAGTGAACTGGCCTGGGCTGTGACATGATCTGTGTGCCTGACAACAGGATACAGCTGGGGTGGGGCAGAGCCAGCATGTCCTAAGCACCCACTCTCTACCATTTCTTTGCGCTCTCCCAGCATCCCGTGAGAGGGAGGTCCTTTTCTTCCCCGACCACGGATGAGGAAACTGAGACTCTGAGAGGTGAGGGGCTTCGCAGGCTAGACAGTGGCTGCGTTATGTGGCGAACACAGGTGTCTCAGGCCCATGGCTGGCCAGGGCACCTCCCCAAGAGGTTTGAGAGACCACTGATTTCCTGTAAAGCCTTGCTGAGCCCCTTCATGGACACAGCCCTCTGGTTGTGGGCTTCTGTAGAGCGGTGGATGGGGTGAGCCTGGAGGCTCACTGGTGGGTGCCTGGGAGATGGGGAGGGAGCTGGGGACAGGCAGGCACCCACTACTAACCAGACTAGGGCTCATCTTGGCAAAGCTCTCCGGATTCTTCAAAGCCACCCCCAACTCTCTGGGCATTGGATGTTCCCATCCTCAGGAGGAAGGAGGAAGGGGTTCTTCCCCATCTTACAGAAGAGATAACAGAGGCCAAAGAGGCACCCCTAGCAATGAGTGAAACTTGGGCATGACCCCTGCACACCTCTGCTCCTCCCACCCAGACTCTCAGTGCCTGGTAATAAGTGCACAATAAAATGCATTCTACTGCCAGATAGACAACAAGTAATTTTGTAATACAGGTATGTCCCAAATATTGCATGGCATATACTTAAAATTTCATTTGTTATTTCGTATTCAAATTTAACTAGGCATCCTGTTTTCGTATTGGCTAAATCTAGAACCCCTACAATGACACCACACGCACATATGCACCCACTCCTAAGCCTCCCGTGAGACACTGGTAAAGGAGTGTCAGCCCGCACCCCACCAGAGAAAGAGCCGAGGACTCCAAAAGAGGACTTGGAAGGACTAGACATTGACCTCAGACAGCCCTGGGTCTGACTTCTTGCTGCTTGGTGTGTTACCTTGGCCAAGTCACTTACCCACTCCAAGTCTCCATAGGCTAGTTACGAGCGTTAAAATAATACATGTGAAATGCTGTGTCCTGTGTAAATGTTCGATGGAAGGGAGCCGTTTTTTTATTATTATTATTATTATTATTATTAATTATTATTATTTACCAGGTGGTGAAATGAAGGCTGAGAGAGAGAAAATGACTTCCCCGAGGTCACCAGGAATCAGCAGCAGCAGGTCAGATGGATGCCCATCCTCAGGCCCCGCGTCCTGGGCCCGGGCACCGCCCAGCTGCTTTACTGCTTCATGGCCAAAGCCCTGGTGACTGGAGGCGCGGTCAGGTGACTGTCGTTGAGCATTCTCCATCTCCAAGCAGCTCCCCCCCTCCCACCCTGGGTCACAGCAAGCAACTCAGAGCCCCAGAGTCTAGACTCACCCACTGATCCCTCCCCGGAGCACCCACAGACTGAGGATGGCCCTTCGGCCCCTCTCCCGTGTGATCTGGGGGTGCCTCCCAGCCCCCAACCCTGGGAAGTTCAGAGGCGTGCGCTAGGAGGGCAGGAGTGAGGAGGGGCACCCCCATCCAGCTCTCTCCAGGAGGCCGGAAGACCTGCGGCTCCTCAGACCCCGCCTCACACCCAGCCCCGAGAAGCTGGCATTTCTCCTGAGCCTCTCATGGGCTTGGGACATCGCAGCCCCCGCTGGACCCTGCCTGGGGCTTCACAGGGGGCCTGGCAAGAACTCTGCCCCCTCCAACTCCCCTCCTCCCCCACCCCACCCCCAGCTCCCCATCTGTAACCCTAACGAGCTGCTGACAACTCCCGTCTGCTCCTCTCCGGCTTCCTGGGGAAAGAGAGAGAGGAGGGGACGCCAAGAAGGGTGGGGCGGAGCGAGGAGGGTGGGTTTTGACGCTCAGCCCTGGCCCCATCTCATGCTGGGGGGCTGCTCGGCATCTCCGGCCTGCACGGGTAGCCCCTGCCCTGCTGTCAGGGACCTCCTCTCCCCCAACCCTAGAGGCCCCACTGCTAAGAGTGAGAAGGTCTCTGAGAGAAGAGGTTGTAGCCACTTCCTGCCCTGCTCAGACCCCCAGACCCAAGAGCTGGAAATCTTTAGCCCCCGGAGGGGCTGTCTCTAAAAGAGAAGGCACAAGCTTTCCTCCCCAATCCAGAAATTCCCAAGATATCACCTCCCACGCCCCACCCCACCCCTATCCCTCTGATCCCAGACAGCGGGGAGAGGCGCGGTTTTGACCGGAGAGCTGTGGCCGCAGCCTGACTCCGCTGGCCCAGCCCAGCCCCCTCCCGTCACCGCCTACTGGGCTCCTGCTCGCCAATGCTGCCATCTAGAGGTTATATGGGGTACTGCAGGAACTCATGCCTGGCCCAGGAGGCCCAGAGGTCCTTCACTCCCAAGCCCACCACGGAAGGATGGACCAAGGGTGGGGATGCCCAGACACCTTACCCTGGAGGCACTGGAAGAGGTCATCTCATCCATCCCCCTGCTTCCAGCAGCCATATGGCCATGAACTATTTCCTGGCTTCTTGCTTACTGGGCAATCCTCTACTCCTGGAGACCCAGGGTCCCCAAGAAGAGAAAACCATGTGCTGGGTGCTTCTTCAACAGAACCGCCTCTGAAACTCACAGCAGGTGCCATGTGGATACAGTGCTCCATTTTACGGATGAGGACACAAGCACAGGCAGGTAGAGGGAACCATTCATTTAGAGCAATTGATGCCCACACCTGGATGTGAGCAGTTTTCTGGCTTTGTTTTTTCTGGTTCACTTCAGTACCTCAAAGTTTCACTAACGTGCCAGTCCTGTGCCCGAGGAGCACGTAATGCCTGCCAGTCTGTGCCGGGTCCTGGGCAGCCCAGAGACATAACAGACCCTGCTCTCACCCTGGGCAGGCTTATCTTGTGGGGTTGGTGGGGCGGGGGGAGGTGGGCAGGAAGGGTCGTGGTGAGCAGGACCCCTGGCCTGGCCCACTTACCAGGAAGTTGCCTGTGGCATGAGCCAAGGGGTCCTTACGAGAAGCCGCCAGCTGTGACAGCAATGCCAGCAGAGCCACCACGGCCAGGGTGGACAGCTCGTGCATCTTAGGAGTGTCCTGTCCTGGGCTCTCCTTCCAAGGCTACCACCATGCACCAGTCCTCTCCTCCAGAGGACCCAGGCTCTCCCAGAGGCACCTGTGACAAATCCCCAGCCCCCCCAGCCAAGCTAGAGAACACATGGGGCCTGACACACAGTAGGTGCTCAGTCTATGTTTAAAGAAGGAGTGAGTGAGTGAGTGAATTAGGGGCTGCTCACACGGGACTTCCTGGCCATATAAGGTCAGAGCTACCTCCGCCTCCATCCCTGGCTGCCCTCGCCCAAATGGCCAGTGATGCCCGGGAGCAGAGGAATCTCAGGAGACTAGCATTCTAGCCCCAGTTCTTCTCCTCACTTGCCATGTGAGTCATGGCCAGACTCCACTCTCTGGGCCTCGGCTTCCTGTATGTATAAAAGGGAGTTGGACTCGCCAGGAGGCCCCTACAGCAGGCAAAAGCAAGGCCTTGGTGTAGGAGAGGAGACCTAAGCCCACCCAGCCACCCTGATTCTCTTGCCCTTTCCACCCAGGATCACAGGTGAGGCCAAGAGCCAGCGCCCCACAGAGACACACTTGTGTGTGCCCCCCACATACACAAAGCATGCAGGTGTGTACATACGAGCATGCATACATTGCATGAAGCCACACGCACGCGCAAGCGCCCGCGTACGCACACACCTACGTCTGCACACTGTGCCCTCCTCCAGGCGCCGCAGATCCTTGGCAGCAAGCTTAGGGAGGCACTGAAGTTATGAAATTGATTTCTCTGGGAA
The DNA here is from genome assembly GCF_039906515.1 of Pseudorca crassidens. Taxonomy (NCBI): domain Eukaryota; kingdom Metazoa; phylum Chordata; class Mammalia; order Artiodactyla; family Delphinidae; genus Pseudorca; species Pseudorca crassidens. The sequence continues at coordinate 29,162,559 of NC_090297.1, read as the reverse complement.
CAGTTGCAATCAGTTTTAATTATCTTTATCTTTCTTCCAATTGTGCTCTCTGCCTTCTCCTCGCTGCGTAATCCATTGCTATCAACTTCCCCGCGGGCGCTGGGGAGGGGAGGTACAGGGTGGAGTGGGCAGTGCGCTCACTTTCAGAAAAAATAAACAACAGCAACAACATCTGCCACCCACCTCTTCTGCACCAGAAAAACCAACCTCTCCAGGGCAGTCCAGCTGGGCTTCCTGAAAAGCACGCACGACAGCCAGACCTCATTCTCCAAGGAAGCCCCATCTGGAAGTCCTGCCTGACCGGGATGAGGAGGGCCTGAGAGGTGTTGTGTTCAGATCTCAACATCTCACAAGTTTGGTTTTTCAAAGTGGTCCCCTTGGGAGGCTGAACTTCATTCAGGTGTCTCAAACCCCCTGTTCAAAAGCCCCTTCCATTTCATGGGGCCTCCCCGGCCACCACACTTACCACGGCGAGAGCAGGGCCTGGGTCAGATTCACCTCTGAGATCACGCACACAGTAGGGGATCAGTAAATATTTGTTGAATGAATGAAAAGTCTCTGTAGGGAACCTAGCTTCAAACTCTTGCACATTCACTCATCATTCATTCAACCAATACGTGCACCAGTGATGCTCTGGGCACTGGGCCAAGTGCTGAAGATACACAAATGAATGCAACCTGGCCCCGTGCTTGGGGACCACCCCACCGAGAGATTTGACAGGTGGGTAGGAGTCCCCACACTGAGTTAAGGTGAAAGTTGTATCTGGAGGAGGAAAAGACAAGGGCAAAAGCTTTTATTCTACACACCCTGGTGAAAGCAAATCTCCTCTTTTATTGGAGGATGAGTTGATTTTCTTCTGCTCTGCCTCTAGAACTGGAGGGACTGATCATAGGGTGCCCTGTTCTCCAGGGGCTCCCCCAACTGTGCCTAGACCTGGACCAATCCCTCGGCAGGTTCCCAGAGGCTCTGCTGCCCTGGGGGTGTGTGTGTGTGGAGGGGGGATATTGGCTCCTCCTCTTTAGGGTGGTCCCCTTGGAACTGGGGAGGGGGCAGGGGAGCCATCCCTCACCAGCAAGGTGTCAGTGCTAAGTGCCCTGCGGCGCTAATATTTCATGATTAAAAACCATTAAGGTTTAGACCGTGAAAATCCAAGGGACACAAAATCAATGACCCAATATTGCTTCCCCAGGTAAGTTGTGTAACTATTGTGTCTTTATTGTTTGGCTGATGGCAAGAGCAGAGATACAGGTGCAGATTATACCAACAAATCCCCTCTTGTCCCAGCCCTGATCTGGTGGACTTAGCATCCTGCCATGGAGAGGCCTGGAGAGCTGGTCACAGGGAGGTCCTGGGCTGGCCCACTGTGGAAAGTCATCCCATTCCCTCCTCCCTCCCGCAGACTCCCCGGCCCCGCCCCATCCAGTCCCACTGGCCAGAGGCAGCACCAACCCCCAGGCTCCTCCCCCTCCCCCGTGCAGTATCCCCACACACACACTAATCACACAGACACACACTTACACACAGGCACACACATCATGGTGACATCCTCTCCTGACAGCCCGTCCATCACCGTGCTCCGCCATCTGCTTGAATTTGCATATTTAATCAGGATCTGTCTTTTCTCCTCTGGGGGTTCAGATTAAGGTGGGGAAGATGATTCCAGAGGTTGCTCCTATCTTTATGGGGAAGGGCATGATGAGGGGGTGTCTTTCCTATCTGGAGCTGGGGTGACTGTGGAATGCCTGGGGTTCCTCCTGCCTCTCTGGGGATGGGGTAATGCCAGGCACTCCCCCTGGTTCTGGGAGGGTCAGAGATGATGCTGGGGTCCCTCCTGTCAATAGGGGGATGGTGATGTCTGAATTCTCTCCCTCTTCTTCCAGTCTTGGGTGCCTCATCCTCCTTACCCTGTGCCTCTCAGGGAAGAGCAGGATTAGCTACCACAGGTCATACCCCTGCTTCCCTGTGGGTGAGGGAAGTTGGAGCAGAGAAGGGGGACCCTCTAGCAATACCAGAGAGGCTGCCCTGGAAGAACCCAATATAGCCCTGCCACCTGCTGAGAAGGTGCCCAGAAAAGCTATAAGGAGAGAAGAACCAGCTTATGGGAGTGTACAGCTGGGCTGATGTGATGGGGAAAGATGCTGAACAGATACGGAGGGGAACAGCTGAGGCGACCTGAGGAGGAAGAGCCAGGTTGATGTTGGAGGAGAACAGCTGAGCAGATGGGGCAGAACCCCTGGCCTGATGTGAGGGCAGAACCACTTGTCCAATAAGGTAGAACGACTGGTGACATGGGGAACATCTGGACTGATGTGGGGGAACAGGCAGTAGATGTGAGAGAACTAAGCTTGTGATGGGAAGCACCTGGGCTAACATTGGGGAACAGTGAGGCTTATACTGGAGAGCAGTTGGCTGACGTGGAGGAGCAGGTGGGCTGATCTAAGGGAACAGTTGTGCTGATGTGAAGGGACAGCTGGGCCGAGGTGGGGGGACAGCTGGGCTGAGGTGGGGGACAGCTGGGCTGAGGTGAGCTGGAGGACAACTTGGCTGGTCGGGACAAAACAGAACCTCAGGGCAGTGTCAGTGAGTCCCCAGGTCCTAGAGACCCTGGATGTAAACCACTGTCTTCAGTGTTCTGGCCCACATCCTACTTTCCAGAAATGCCTTGGGAAGGCCTCTCCTGATGCCTCAATCCACAGACAGGGGAGGGTCACAGGCAGGAATATCCTCCCCACCCCTGACCCCACCTCCCACCACAGCGTCACAGCTCCAGGAAATGGGGTGGAGGACAGGGAAGAGGAGCATGCAGGCCTGCCTTCCACCACTTCCCTCCAGACACTCACCGGGGAGATGGGAAAGACCCCAATTCCAGGGTCACATAGTATCAAAATGCAGCAGGTCTTTGGAGAGAATCCAACCTAGGCCTCCATTTTACAAGTGAGAAAGAGACATAAGACAAGTCCTGGGCTGTAGTTGGTTTGTGAGAGAGCCCGGTGTTGGTGCCAGCCTCAGACCAGCCCTCTCCAGTAGCTTTCCATCCCTGTCCTAATCAGCTCAGGCTGCCATAACAAAATACCACAGACTGGAATGGGAGTGGGGCTTAAGCAACAGAAATTAATTTTCTCACAGGTCTGGATGCTAGAAGTTCAAAATCAGGATGCCAGCATGGTTGGGTTCGTGCTGGGGGGAATAGGGGTACAGAGAGACAGTACTCTCTCTGGTATCTCTTCTTATAAGGGCACTAATCCCATCACGGGGGCTCCACCCTCATGACCTCATCTAAACCTAATTACCTCCCAAAGGCCCCACCTCCAAATACTATCACATTGGGTACTAGGGCTTCAATTTATGAATTTGGGAGGATATAATTCAGTCCATAGCAATCCCCCAGCCCACCTAACCCCAGACTCCAGCCATTGGGGCACCCTCTTGATCTGAAACTCCCTCCCAGAAGGAAAGCAGAGCCTTTCTCCAGACTCTGGACTAACCGCAGGTATCCGGGAGCTGCCCTCTGCAAAGGTCCCAAGAACTCAGCAGCCAATGGGACAGAGGAGGCTGTGTGTCCCACCTCATTGGGCCAGGCACTTTAGTATGTCATTTTATTTAATCCTCCCAGGGATTTCAGGTGATCTTGTGAGCGCCATTTTTCCGATGGGGAAACTGAGGATTAGGCTAAGTGATTGCCCACAGAGGTGGGTCAGACAGAAGTTGTCAGGGTCTCAACAGGGGTTGAATATGGTCAGCCCAGCTCCAGGCTCTGTCACAAGGCGGCAGCCCAAAGCCCCTTTCCAGAACTTGTCCAGGGAGCAAGGCCTCCAGGCCCAGCTCACTGCTGTCTGCCTTCCTGACTCACCCTCCCCCTTCCCTGTTGGAGAAAACCAGTTTCCTGGCAGCCACTCACTGCCTGGCAGCCTTCCTCCCCCGGGCCCTGGCCCTGGGAGATCCCAGCTGCATCAAGCAGCCATTGCTGGTTACGTGCAAATAAGATCTAAGGGAGCTGCCTGCTCAGACAACACACCCGGGAAGCCATCCCCACACTGGCCCTTGGCCCTCTGGACCCTCTCCAGAGCCTTTCCAAACAAGAACTGCCTCCCACCTGCCCAGTCGGAGGTCCCACCTCAAAGCTGCCCCCGCCCTCCACACAGCCCTCATTGGAAGTAGGGGCATTCTCCAAGGAGGGTCATTCCCAATAGGCCAGGCTGGAACCTTGGGTGTGTGTCTGTGTGAGCAGACAGGTCTGGGGCTGTGACGTGGTGGCCAGAAGCAGATGTGAGGAAACAGTACACGTAGAGGTTAGACATTGTTGGGAGCCTGATGGCCTGAGTTCAAATTTCAGCTCTCCCACTCCAGAGTTGTGTGACTTTGGGCAAATTGTTTAGCTTCTCTGTGCCCAGGCCTCTCATCTACAAAATGAGCCTAATAATAGTACCCAACTCCAGAGGTCGTTGTGAAGATTTTAGTGCTTTGAACAGCGAGAGGCATATGCTAAGCACTGTACGCGAATTAGCTGTAAGTATTCTGGGTGTCGTCTCCCCAACTAGAGGCAAAGCTGCTTGAGGGCAGGCACTGAGTTCCATCCTCCATCCAGCCATAGCACCTGCCCAGGTGTTTCATGCTGACCTGGGGCCTGAACAAAGGGAGCTGCCAGGGGGTTTGTGAGTGTGCGTGTGTGTGTGTGAATGTTGTGTATACGTGTGTACACATTATATGCATGTGCATCATTAATTTGCATGTCAGTGGTAGGTGCAAATCCATATGCCAGCATCACACTGTGTTTGTGCCTGTCAGTGTTAGGCTATCAGTGCGGCACCGATGTGTCACTTGGACGTTGATGCCGGTGCACACTGGGTGTGTCTGTAGAATGAAGGTCAGTGAAGGTGTGTTTGTGTGTGCATCCGTGCTGGGCATGTGTCGGCACCATGAGTAGAAACGTGTCAGCATGTAATGTCAGTGTTTGTGCGCACGCGTGTGTGTCCGGCATTGTGTGAGCGTGTGTGCCAGGGTTGTGTGTCTGTGTGTGTCAGCATTGAATGTATATATATGTCAGGATTATGTATTTGTGTGTGTCAGCATTGGAGGATATGCGTGCCAGTGATGGGTGTGCGTGTGTCAGGGTTGAGCATTAGTGTAGACGTGTGTCAGTGGTGTGTTCACATGTGTGTCCGCGATGGGTATCTGCATGTCAGCGCACTTCTGTGGATCTGCATCAGCTGCGGGATGTACGTGTGTCAGCATGTTGTCTGTGTGTGTCAGCCTTGTGTGTATATATGTGTGTCGATGACGGGTGTCTATATGTGTCAGTCTTGTGTGCATGGGTGTCAATATCAAGTGTGTATATGTGAGTGCGCCCGTGATTCAGTGTTGTGTATTTGTGTAGATGTGTGTCAGCCTTGGGTACAGACGTTTGTCAGTGTTGAACATAAGTTTGTCAGTGTTGAATGTACGTATGTCAGTACTGTGTGTGCGTGCATGAGCTGGTATTGGAAGTATGTGTGTGTGTCAGTGTTGCGTGTGTATGTGTCAGCGTTGACACATAGGCGCACCAGTGTGTGTGCATGTGTCTCTGCCCCCTCATCCCCCGCCTTGTACCTGGGGGGAGGGTATAAGGAGGGACTCCCTCGGACCCTGGGTCTGAGCCTGGGTCCCCAGTGCTCCTGGCGCCTGCGCCCATCCAGCCCCTGCCCCCATCCCAACCTCTCCCTGACTGGCACCCGAGTTAATAAGTGTTGCTTTTCTCCTATTCTACTCAGGCCTGTGATGGAAAATCCTCGGGCTGGAAGTGAGCCCCGAATCGATAGTCCATTCCATTTAACAGGGTGGCTGTCACCATAACGAGATAAAAGTGGATTAGCTTCTGCGCTGCTGCCTTGTCCACAGGGAGCCCATCTGTTCCCCGCACAGCCAGCCCGGCTCAGAGCGGCAGCTTGGCCGACAGAACCTGGCTCCGGGGGCTCCGGCCATGGCCTGGGATCGGTCAGAGAGAGTCAGAGGTGGTCAAGGGGGGGGGTCCAGATAAGGTTCAGAACGGGTCTCAGGACAAGGCCCAGGTAGGATTGAGGCGGGCTCAGGACAAAGATGGGGGCGGGGAGGTAGACAGCATGAGACAAGGACCAGCTGTGGGCCCGTGCGTCCAGCCTGAAGATCCAGTGAACCCTCAGAGAAGCCTGAACCCTCCGAGACTTTGCCTGTGGCTGAACAATGTCTCCCAACGCAGGAAGGCCCCGAGGCCTCGTGGCCTCGACACCCTGGAGCCACACAAAATGCCTGAAGTCACTTCAGGGAAAGGTCCTAAGGCGTGAAGGATAGAAGAGTCTCCGGTTGCAGCAAGAAGGATGCAGGACGGACACCAAGAAGAACTTCCTGATCATGAGGGTGAGCACGTTCACGAGCAGATGATCGGATGTTTGCCTTTTCAGGACTTATTCTAGGCTCTGCTGATTTTTAATACTAGGTGTCAGGAGCCAACTAAAATGGAGACTGATTCAATTCAACCTCACTCAATTTCTTCTTTTTTTTTTCTGTAGTACACACTGCCACTATATCTTCCCAACGGTCTGCTTTTTAACCTTGGGATTCTGTATTTTTATTTTGTCAGTCCTCTCAGCTTCATCTGTGGTTTCTTCCCTTGTTTCCTGGGGAAGGCCCACCTCATCCTGAGATCATCAACTTTGTCTCTTCTAGTTCTTTTATGGTTTCACTTTTTATATCAACATTTTTATCCATCTGGAATTTGTATGAGGTTAGGTATCTTTATTTCCCCAAATGATTACCTAATTATCCATCTCCATTTCGTGACTAGCCTATCCTTTCTACACTAATTAGAACTGCCGCTTTTATCCTTTATTAGGGTTCTGTTTTGGACATCTCTGTTAATTTGTTAATTCTTGTGCTAACAACACAAGTTTTATTCGGGATAGACTTCGTGATGTATTTTGATATCCGGGAATGGATTTCTCTTTAACATGGATGGCCCTATATCAGTATTACTTAATGGCTGTGTAAATGCAAAACTTTATCCAATGAAAGTACCAAAAGAACATACACAGGCAGAAGCCTGTGGCAACTGCTTCTGAAATGTAAGTAGCAGCCCCAAACACTGTGTGCATTCGGATTTCTGGATCTAGGGCACTGGCAACGGGAAGGACTCCCTTTTCTGTAGCAGCCTGATGGAACAGGAAGTGAAGTACCGAGGACTCCTCCTGGGATCCAGGGAAGGGAATGAAAGAACCAGACGTGTGTACCCCAGGACTCACCCTTGGGTGTGCAGGAGGAACAGACCACGAGTCTTGTCTTGGGTTGGGTTCCCCTAGTAAACCAACTCTGAGCAAGGTTTGAGCGCAAGCAGTTTCTCTGGAAGACAGACCCAGGAAAGCAGGCTGCAGCCCCAGAAAAATACTTCAGGCTTTTGGAAGTAGGCCGGGCCTGCACTACATGGGAGGGCCCAAAGGGATCTGGGCAGGCACCGGCCAGTGAGGAAACAGGTGTGGAGACCCAGACTAGGGCAGAGCAACAGGGATGCGAAGGAGAGGAGCGAGTCAAGCCTTTGAGGAAGCATAATGGACAGAGCTGGGGGACCAGAGACTGTGGGGCTGTGGGAGGGAGCAGAGAGCAGGGCGACCCTGGGATTTCTGGCCTGGGACACAGGAGGGATGCTGGAGCATGGCACCTCAATAGGAAGAGCCAGGATGGAGACTGCAGCATCAGAGAGGAGACATCTGGGATGCAAATTGTATGTGGGTCTGGGGCAGACTTGGGAGGTAAATGGAGCATTGGGAGTCGTCGCTGAAACCACTGAAGCCAGGGGTTTGGTTGAGGAAGGATCCAGGTTAGGACCAGAGATGGGATGTGCGGGCCCTCAGGGAACGTCCCACAGATGCGCAGGAGCGATTGTGAGTGAAGCTTGACAGGAGCTTGTCTTCTCCTGGCTCCCCAGTGACTGGGAGGACGTCCCGTCCTCCTGTGGGGGGAGGGATGATGTCGAGGGGGAGGGTGGGAGGGAAGGGATGGGACGGGGCGATGTGGATTCCAAAGGAGCCGACAGCTGTCAAATAATATAAAACCTCGTATGTTAATAATTCTTACAATTTTGCCAGACTTAATGGCTGGCCTGTCAAAAGCAACGACAGAAGCTATTACGGAAACAAGATGGGCATATTTTGGAGGCAACATCGACATCGCAGCCTCGCGCTGGGCTTCCAGGGACCAGGAGGAGGACAGCCTGGCCTCCTTCCACCCCCACGAAGGCCTCGTGCTCGGCCAAAGAGGAGCTGGGTCGTTAAGGATTCAGGACATGGACTGTGGATTGATCACGTGTGAGGACATTATAATTAACCGTCAGATCCCACAGCTGCCCCATCCTTCCTGTCCTCACCCCCTCCCTGGTCTGCAGCCACCTCCAACCCCCACACACGAAAACGAAGCCATCAGCCAACAGCACTCTACAGCCGGAGGCACCCGGAAGGTTTCAGTTGTGGGAGGGCCAGACTGGAGGGTCCAGGGGCTCGCTATGGGGTGATCTGGCGGATCTGGGAGCTCTGGGAGGGGTCTTGCACTGCTCATGGCCTCAGGTCCTGGGACTAGACCCAGTTCTATAGCTGATTCACTCAATGAGCTCAGAATAATCACTTGGTTTTGAAACGCCTCCATTTCTCATGTTTAAAACGGGAACAGTAGCAGAAAGAGTAAATAAAACGTGTGCAGAAATGCTTTCAGAGCTTCGATATCTCAGAATCACTTTCCACGACTCCCTGAAACACCTTCTGCTTGATCTTATTTCACTCTCCAATCAGCGCCAGGAGACAGCATCAGGATCTCCATTTTCACTGATGGGGAACACGAGGCAGGAAGCAAGGCTAACCTGGGCACACAATACAAACGGGCAGAGCCAGGACTGAGCCCCATCTTCTCTCCAGCGCCAGAATCTGCCTGAATATATGGACTCTTATTAGACTAACAGTCACCAGGACAGCTACCGCTTGTCCTGTGAGTGCTTCCCTTGGGCCAAGAGTTGTGCTAAATCAGAGTTTTTCAAACTTGACTGTATACAAGGAATCTCTGGGCATCTTGTTGAAATGCAGATTCCGGTTTGCAGGTCTGGGGTGGGGCCTGAGACTCTGCATTTCTAACAAGCACCCAGGAGATACCAAGAGGCAAAAAACCATACTTTGAGTATCCAGGTGCAAAACGCTTTTTCTCATTTAAGTGGCACAGCCCCCCTAGGAAACGGGTACTATTATTATCGTCTGTATCCTGCAGAGGATACTGAGGCTTAGGGAGATGGAATAACTTGATCAGGTCACAGAGCTCAGCAGAAGAACTAGGAGTGGAACCCAGGTCTCCCGGCCTGAATCTGCCCACTTAGCCCCAGAGGTCTACCATCTCCCCAGCATTTGCCTGGAATCGTATGAGCCACGCCAGGGGCGAGGCTCTGAGGACGAGCAGGACAGCTCCAACGAGGCAGGTGGTGTTAGGAAGGAGTTGGGAGCTTCAGCCAGGGAGGAAGCTGCAGTTTGGAAAGCAGGTGTTGCTGTATCCAGAAGAAGAGAGATGCTGGTTCTGGAAAATTCTCCTGCTTCAATGATGGGGATGGTTTGCTTTGAAAAGAAAAAATTTTAACTGGTCTGAGAAGAAGCCTTGGAGCCAGGACGAGAAGGAGGAGTCCCCACTCTCAGGGACAAGGAACTGGGAGGACTTGCCCTGGCCTTGGGTTTAGGGGATGACCTTGCAAGTACCAAAGAGAAAAACTGCAAATGTGAGAATGCTCACACCCTTTCCTCCTGCCCACCTGCCCAGGAGGGCTCTTTGCCTGCCCAGTTCCTCAGTGTTTGTGGTAACAGTGATGGGGAGAGCTGAGAGGCCCCAGGAGCTAGCTGTCAGAGAGAAATCCCCAGAAGGGGGAGGGGAAGAAGAGAGCAAGGGTCATGTGCTCAAACGTGGACAAGGGCCAGGTGGGCACCAGGAGGGAGAGGGGCAGGCCATGTGGGGAGCTGGAAAGCACACGTCTCTCTCAGGGCCCTGTGTTGCCAGAGCTGATTTCTCAAGCAAAGCTGCAAATGCAGATCTTTATGTGAAACCCCCACTTTTTTAATGTTACCCACTATTGCAAAAACTATATGTGTAGGGCTTCCCTGGTGGTGCAGTGGTTAAGAATCCGCCTGTCAATGCAGGAGACATGGGTTCGAGCCCTGATCCGGGAAGATCCCAAATAACACGGAGCAACTAAGCCTGTGCACCACAACTACTGAGCCTGCATGCCGCAACTACTGAAGTCCGCACACCTAGAGCCCGTGCTCTGCAACAAGAGAATCCACCGCCATGAGAAGCCCACACACCTCAGTGAAGAGTAGCCCCCGCTCGCAGCAACTAGAGAAAGCCCACGCACAGCAATGAAGATCCAACATAGCCAAAAATATATAAATTAAATAAATAAAATAATAATTAATTAAAATTTAAAAATATATATGTGTAATATTGTGCAGACTTCATAAGTTTATGAGAAAGATATGCCCTTGCGTCACCATTTTGCAGCCTCGGGACCAGAGCCAGCACAGGCTGGGTTTAGGGAAGGGTTTGGGGGAGTCCTGAGAGAGGGTCGAGAGACAGCAGCTATGCCTGTTAGATACATTGTGACGATGAGAGAGAGCACAGAAACTAGGGTTTTAAGATGCAGTGCTGTTTGTCGTGAAGAGAATCTTCCTTAGTGCTCTTCAAAAGACTTTAATGAACGTTCAAGTGGTTTTTCCATTTTCGGCTCCCAGACTAGAGTGTCTTTAATTGTGACAATAGGCAGAGACTGAGCCATACAGCTCCGTGATTTTATACGGGTCCCACAAGGAAGGCCAAACCCACAGGAGGCAAAGGTCTGGGGGAACTGCCAGCCAGGGACTGAGGGCAGGACCAGGAAGTGGCTGCCCAATGCATTGAGCAGACAGACATCCTGGGCTGAGCAGGTGAGACCATGTCCTGCCCATTCCACTTGGAGCGGAGGGTTTCCTGAGTGCCAGTGAGTACATCCTGTACCCTGAGCCACTAAGGACCCACAGGACCAAGGAAAGAGAGGCCATTTGTACAGAATACAAGTGGCTGCTGGAAATACCGCAGGGCAGCCACCCCCAGGTGAGCCAGGGAGGCTCCTGTTCACAGGTGTGGGTCTAAGGCAAAGGGTCTGGACAGACAGAGGGACAGGTACAGATGGGAAACCAGACTTACGGACAGACATGGAGGAGGAAGAGAGGGAGAAAGGCGAGCTGATGTTCCGAACACAAGGCACTGCTCACATCACCTCATTTCATCCCCACAGCAACCCCTTGAGGCCCTTCATCTTATTAGCCCCACTTTGCAGACGAGGAAACTAAGTCTTGAGAAGATCAACATGAATGGTCCAAGGGCATCCTGCTAAGAAGTGGCCCAGAAGGACTATCATTCCAGGCCTGTCTGGTTGCAGAACCCAGGCTCAAACCAGAGTTTGGGAGCCCTTTCCTGGTGTCTTAGCTCAGGCTGCTATAACAAATTACCATAAACTAGGTAGCTTAAACAAGCATTTATTTCACACCGATCTGGAGGCTGGGAAGTCTGAGATCAAAGTGCCAGTAGATCCAGTGTCTGGTGAGGGCCCGCTTCCTAATTTGCAGATGGCATCCTGTATCCTCACATGGTGAAGAGCAGTGAGCAAGCTCTCTCATGCCTCCTCTTAGAAGGACAGTAATCCCATCACAAGGGCTCCATCCTCATGACCTAATTACCTCCCAAAGGCCCCATCTCCAGCACCATCACATGGGGGCTTAGGGCTTCAACATATGAATCTGGCGAGTGGGGGACACAAATATTCAGTCCATAGCACCTGGTATGGGAGGAGGGTGCTTCCCTCAAGAGAGGCCCCCAGGATCCACTTTTCCACAAAGAACAAAACCGCAAAGCCCCAGACAGTCCCCAGAGCTCTCTGTCCAGCAGCCAGGAAACACAGAGACACTCTTGCTGGGTCCTCCTGGTCCCCACCTGCCCCTCGCCCAAGCCATTGGGCTGCAAACCCACACCACCTGCAGCCTCCTGCCCAGGAGCATTAATTGAAAATTAATCCGCTCAGTATGTGCCGATGTGCAAATCAAAGCTAAGTGTCTCAATTAGGAAGAGAAATGGAGTCGGGCACTCTTCTCAGGTGCTGGCTTATTTATGGGGATAATATCATTTTTAATGAGGGGAGGTACTAAAAGGCACAACAAATGCAACATTTAATAGAAAAATATTACAGCATTCCATCAGCAGAACGCCATCGGGAGGGTGGATTCTGGGGTACACAAACAACTAGGGATCTATCTATGGTTGCGTGGGTGCCTGTGTATGCGCATCTGTGTGTGCACAGGTGTCTGTGTCAACACACATGTCCACATTCGAACACATGAGAATGTGTACACTTGGGGTGGGGGGCAGTTCTCGGGGGAGAATGAAGCATTTTTGCTACAGAAGGTGAATTTCCCAACTGCTGCCCAAAGTCCCCCATTCAAGGTCCTGGGCCAGCCAAGTAGGAATTCACGGTATTTTCCAATATTAAGGGAGATCTGGTCCATCTGGTCCCTGGAGAGTTGTAGGTCTCTGTCACCCACCTCTTTGGAGAATCATAAAGGGGGAAATTATACCCTTGGGCTCCAGCCTCCTCTGGGCTCTCCTTGCCGCACATGGGCCATGGTTGTCCCAGCCAGCCACATCGGTGTCAACTGCAGGGCAAGGCCCTCTGGGCACCACCCCACTGCCCCAAGCTGGAACTTAGGCCCAGCTGTCCCCTTCAGCCTTGGTGTCAGGCTCAAGAGACAAGGACTTTGCTTGCCAGGCTCAAGTCCAAGTTCCCACCCCCACTGCCCCAAGTGCAGCACAGCCCCAGACCCAGGGTCTGCCGCCCCAGCTCAGGATGGCCTCAGCTCTCCCATCTGCGGAATGCAGAAGCGGTTGAGGTGAGCGGCTCAGGATCCAGCCAGCCCTCCCAGCCCCCCACACAGCCTGCACGCACTGACCTCCTCACCTCTGCTCATGTGGGACCCCCTCCTAAACGCAGGTCCCAAATCCCGCCCTCACTTCCCTGCCTGGAGCAGCAGCCCGCTGCCCCTGCCACGCCCCACAGGCAGCATCTCTGACCACCCCACCCTACTCACCCATCAGAGGGGAATACAAGAGGGCCTGCCGCACAGTGAGGCGGCTTGCAGCAGGGAGTGACTGGGACACATAGCGCACTCGGTGTAACCGCATCAGCGCGTGGGCCAGAAGGGTTCACACTTAGGATGAGCTTTATCCCTGTGGTCAGGGTTACAACATCCGCCTCTGCCACCTCTGCCTCGCCCCATACAAACCCTGGGCAGCACAAAGTGGGGCTTTTATCCCTATTTCTCAGAAGAGGAACCTGAAGTTCAGAGAGGTTGAGAGACTTGCCTGAGGTCACACAGCAGGTGTGAAACATCAAAAGGTTTGCAGAGGTTCCAGAGGACACTAGAACCCAGGCCACCTGGGGCCAAGACTGGGCTCTCTCATCTCAGAAGAGACTGGAGGCTCTAAGCCAGGGGACTCAGGTCTAACCTGGCTATGCCTCCCACCAGCTGTGTGACTTTGGATTTGTTACTTAACCTCTCTGTGCTTCTGTTTTTTCATCAATAAAATGAGGTGATAACAGCACTTACTTCGTGGGGTTTTGTCAGGGTTAAAGGAATACCCATAAAGCACATAGAATGGGGCCTGGCATGTGATAAACATTCAGTATGTGTTAGGCCACCTTACTCCCAAATCGTTCTCTCCCTAGTCAGGCAGCAAGAATCATCCATCAGGAAGTCTGCCAAGGTCCTCCAGGCAGGGCCTTCCCCTCCCCCAAATGCCCGCACACGCGCCAAAGTTGAATTCCTTGACCTGGGCAAGGTGCCTTCCTGTACGTTGCCGTCATTCACTGAGCTGCATGCTCGTGCTTTGTGCGTCTTTCTGTGTGTATGTTAGACTTGAATTGTTTTAAGTACAATAACAATAATAATAAAATAAAACCTAGCAGGGGGCAGGGGCATTTGTGCCCAGTAGAGGGGTTCTAACTGGGTGGAGGTGCTGGTGGTGCTGGTGGTTATTCATTTGTCTGCCTCCACCTCACCTTACGCTCCACGTGAGGAGCATCTATCTCCTTTCCTGCGGTACCCCAGCACCATTAAACTGTCTGGACGTGCTAGATAATCAATTAGCACTGAAGAGAGCAAGGGGGCTGAGGGTGGGCTCTACCCTGGGTAGACCCTCAGTCTCAGGAGTGAAGACCCCCCACCCCAGACCAGGAGGCCAAACTGGGGGCTTCCCCTCCCTCCCAGACCCTAGACACCTCCAGATTCACGACATTTGAAAGTTAACTTCCCACAAAAGTCACTCTCCAAGATTAATATTTATTTCTTATAAAATTTAAATTTTTCAGCGTAATGAAATTTTTATTTCTCGTGAGTTATGGATAAAAATATTTATAACTTTCCCTTTCGCGCCACTGAGGATGGGGCTTAGATGGAACCAATTACCCAGGCGGCCTCCTCCTGGTGACTGCTCCAGGGTCAGGGCAGAGAGGGGGTCAGAAGGGCTGGTGGGGTGGGAGCGGATGCCCCCCAGGTAACAGTGTCGGCCCTGCTTCCTGCATCTGAGCAGTAGGGGTGATGGGTAAAAGAGGAAGGCTCAGACCCACCCCACCCACAACTCCTGGCAAATAACTCAGCAGGTGCTGGGAATTGGGGCCAGAGAGAGGCCAGAGGAGGCTGGGAGAGGACACAAAAATTAGGCCAGCAAATGAGCGAAAGAGAGGAAGGAGTGAGAGCACCCACATCTTCCCGCCCCAGCATGGAACATGGTGGAAGAGCCTGTCAAAGCCAGCCCTTGTTGCCAAGGAGATTGTGGTTCTGGGGCCTTTCATCATTTTGTGCCCAGAATCATCACGAGTGTGCCTTAGGTGAGGAGCAGCCTGAAGGGCACGTCAGCAGCAGACAGCGGGGAGGTACAGCAGGGGAGCCACAAGTTCTAAAGCCAAGCAAGCCAGCATTCAAATCCTGTTCTGAATGACCTGGACATGTTTCATAACCTCACTGAACGTCAGTTTCCTCATCTGTGAGATGGGGGCCCGAAGGTGGCATCAGATGATGTGTAAAGGGCCTGGCACACAGCTCGGGTTCCATTAATGGTAGAGGATCCTGTGCTGTCTATCTACTGACGGGGAGCTCACTACCTCACAAGGACAGTCAGCTTGGTTGGAAAAATCCATCTTCTCACTGAGATGTACACCCTGAAAAATGGGGCTCTCTGGACACCCTCTTATTGCACATGTGTTGCTCTAGAACACAATTCCTTCAGGCACTGGGAGACCAGAGCCCACCCTCAAAACCTCCCACACCCGTAACACGGGCTACCAACACAGCCTCAGATCTGCCCACAAACGTGCTGCCTTGCCAGAAGACTCCATGGGTCCCACATGGCTCTTGATGCAATAACGTTACGAGGGGCACATCATACAACTGCCTTCCCCAAATAATGACATGCGCGAGACATGCCACCAACAGGGCTGCACTAACAGTGAAGGTTAAGCAGACACTTGCCAGTCCCTCCTTACCCCCTCCCTCCACACCAGATCTCCGAAGTCCAGACTGGACAAGGGCTACGTCTCACCTCCCTAACACCCCTGGGGCCAGGACCAGGCTCATTCTTCCTCCTCACCTTGCCCGGGATGAAGTTTGTGTTCGCTAATTAGACCTGTCACCGGCCCTGAATCATTCCCGGGCTGGGCCGGGGAGGTCGTTAAGCCGGAGATGGATAAGTGCTAAGCCTGCCCTGCTCCGGAGATTCACACGGCTCGGGCTGTGGAGGATTTATAAGCTTTGTTAAATTTCTAATTTAGTTCAGAATGCAGTGCCATGGTCTCAGTGACCAAGCCGCATGGGCGAGAATTAACACAAGTGCCCCCATCCCTCACACTCTGGGAAGACGGCGGCCTCCCCGCCTCCCACGCCAGCCTTGGGTCACAGGCCAAGGGCTGCCAAAAGACGGTGTGGTCCGGTGGGCAGCCCCAACCAAGCCACTCAGCACACCTGCCCAGCTCCAGGCCCCCAGACGTGCCTGGCAGAGAGCTGCAGGCCAGCATCTGCTTGTGGTTGATTGCTGGTTTGCATTTGTTGTCTGTTTATTCATTTAGGGGTTTTTTGAACAGTTAATATACTCACATGGTTCAAAATGTAGAGTATAAAGGATACCCAGAGTAAATCTCTCTCCCACCCTGTCTCCCAGCCACCCAGTCCCCCTCATTGGCAAAAACCAGTTATTAGTTTCTAGCAAATCCTTCAAGATTCACACACACAAACAAATATATATATATCCATACACACACATTCTTTTCTAGTATATATACTCCTTTTCCCCCTTGATATACACCCTTACGTACCTTGGGGTTTTTTCACGTAATACCAGATTTTAGGAATCTAGCATAGAATGCCCACTGATCAGCATCAAACAGGCCTGGGTTGGAATCCCAGCTTTGCCCCGTGGTGTACTGAAGCTGGCTCATCCCCACTCACAAGAGCCAGTTGTGAACATCACTTCCCAACCTCTGGTTCAGGGATGCATGTTGGTAGCTTGAAATTCCTTGGGAGTATCTACACCATAGACATTGACAAATACGACAGACTGAGGCTTTTTTGTGTGTGGAGAGCATATTGACCAGCACACCACCAGCTTTGCCACTTGTGTGCTGCGTGACTTCAAGCAAGTCACTTGACCTCTCTGAGCCTGTTTGTTCATGTCTAAAATGGGTAAGAAATAGTATCATATCTGTGGTGTGCCTGTCCCGACGCTGGGCATGAGGGATCCAGAAATGAATCAAGCCCCAGGCCTGCCACAAGGGGCTCTGGTCTAGTGGGAGGGGGACAGAGATCTATATGGACAACGCCATCATGCTACAGAAATAGGCAGAACAGGGTGACTCCAGGACAAGAAGAACCAGGTGGGGGTGGGGTGGCTTCGCAGAAGAGGTACCCTTTTATGCTGGGCACTGAAAGATGGCCAGATATACGTATACAGTGAAATATTACTCAGCCATAAAAAAGAATGAAATAATGCCATTTGCAGCAACATGGATGCACCTAGAGAATGTCATACTAAAAACAGTCAGACAGAGAAAGACAAGTGTTATATGATATCACTTATACGTGGAATCTAAAAAATCATACAAATGAATCTATATACAAAACAGAAACAGACTTACAGACATAGAAAACAAACTTATGGTTACCAAAGGGGGAAGGGATGGAGAAAGGGATAAATTAGGAGTATGGGATCAACAGATACACACTACCATACATAAAATAGATAAGCAACAAGGATTTACTGTATAGCACAGGGAAAAATATTCAACACGTTGTATTAAACTATAATGGGGGCTTCCCTGGTGGCGCAGTGGTTGAGAGTCTGCCTGCTGATGCAGGGGACGTGGGTTCGTGCCCCCGTCTGGGGGAATCCCACATGCCGCGGAGCAGCTGGGCTCATGAGCCGTGGCCGCTGAGCCTGCGCGTCCAGAGCCTGTGCTCCGCAACGGGAGAGGCCGCAATAGTGAGAGCCCCGCGTACTGAAAAAAAAAAAAAAAAAAAACTATAATGGGAAATAGCCTGAAAAAATATATATATGTATGTGTACAACGGAATCACTTTACTGTACACCTGAAACTAACACAATATTGTAAATAAACTAAAATTCAATTTAAAAAAAGAAAGAAAGATGGCCAGGAAACCCA
Source organism: Pseudorca crassidens (assembly GCF_039906515.1). Classification (NCBI taxonomy): domain Eukaryota; kingdom Metazoa; phylum Chordata; class Mammalia; order Artiodactyla; family Delphinidae; genus Pseudorca; species Pseudorca crassidens. The sequence goes on along the minus strand of NC_090297.1, from coordinate 29,144,798 downwards.
GATACAAAAGCCTGGGCCTGGAGGGTAGAGTTCCAGAGCCAGTCCCAGAAAGCAGACTTCATTTCTTCCTAGCTCAGAGAGAGGAAGTTGCTTGCCCAAGGTCGCACAGCACGGAAGTGACTGAGCCAGAACTCTAATTCAGATCTTCTTGGCCCAAAGCATGACGCGATCTCCAGCTGCATTGTCTGCTCTCCACCCAGTCACCAAGCTGTCTTGCAAGACAGCTCACGGCACTGGGAGGGCTCTCAGGGCACTTCAGACTCACACAGTAAAGGAGGTGCTCTCTGTAGCCTCCTGACGGAGAACACACCCTGTGACACAGGGCAGTCAGCACGGTCAGAGACCTATCCACACACTTAGCCTGAGTTTGGAAAAGCAAAGGCATCCAGCACCTCCACCATCCCTGGGCTCCCCTCCCCAGAACACCAGGGGCTGGACCCCACTAGGGGTCCACTGCTCCCTTCCCTCCTCCTGCCCTTTCTTGGCTTTGATTCTTAAATCAAACACTCCATTACTTCCTGTCTGAGGAGCATGCTCACTCAAGGGGGAGCAGATGGGGAAGTAAGAAGCCCAGAGAAGAAAGGGCACATCAACCCCAGAGTGTCCCAGAGCCTGAGGCCTCCTGGGAGGGGTCAGCATGACTCTGCGCTCTTGTCTGGAGACCTGTGTGACTGACAGGCAACTCTCCACCCTCCTTGTTCACTCATTCAGTAATGCCCATAGGGCACCTCCTGCCACGTGAGAGACGGGGCCCATCAGGGAACAAGTCAGGCAAGGTCCCTGCTCTGGTGGTACTTTCATTCTGACAGGGGAGACAGAGTGCAAACCATAAACCAGGAAGTTGTCTAATGTCACAAGGTCATAAGCGCTCTAGGAGAACTAAAACAAGCGGGTGAGATAGAGAGGGACCAGGTGTGGTCCAGGAAGTCCTCTCTGAGGATGTGACATCTGGCCTGTCACCTGAATGACAGGAAGGAACCAGCCCCATGAAAAGCTGAGGGTAAGACATGCCAGGCAGAGGGAACAGTAAGTGCAAAGGCTCGGAGGCTGTGTCTGAGCTGGAGGAGAGAGCGCTCAGGAAAGGGAGTGGCCCAAGGGGGCATTGGGCGCACCCAAAACAGAGTGTGCAGTGTAACCAAGCATACCACATGCTGACGTGTGACTTCAAACTGTCTTTCCTACTCTCTGAGCCTCAGGAGTCTGAGGGACGATCTGGAGTCCAGGGTGGGGCCTTCCCCAACCTGAGGGAGGGGCAGCAAACGGCTCAGCCCTGGAGGAGGCCAAGGGCTAAGACAGGTTTGCCAGGTGTCTGACTCCTTGGAGTGACCCCAAGAATAATAGGGTCACCCTGCTCAGTGATGCCAAAGGGTTGACTTGTCCAAAGCCACAAGGTGATTTGGGGTCCAGGCCATGTGAGAAGCCACTGAACGCCCCCACCCAGTTTCCATCCTAGTGAGCCCGCTTCTTTCTCTCCTCCCCAGGAAGACACAGGTGAATCATTTCCTGGGGTCTGTCTCTATCTAGGTGGGAGCCATGAGAGGGTAAGCAGCATGAGTTGACTCCATACCCTGAGCCCGCGGAGTCAGGGCTCCTAGAAATGCCTTCCCACTGCCCACACACACTTACACCACCTACATACAAGGGTCGTAAATGATGGTCAATCACAGTGACTTCTACCAACCCAAACAGGAGCTACAGAGCCCCTGGTCCAGAATCTCAGCATCGAGCGCCCCCTGGTGGTGGTCATGGCAATCCAAAGCTTCGAGCCACCAAGCTCGGACTGAGAACACCTGGCCCAGCCCCCTCCAGTCGGGTGCGGAATAGAAGGGCAAAGCCCAGGACTCATCTGACACAGTGCACAGTGAGGGGCTGGGGGGCTGACTTTCAGTCAGTGGGCCCGTGCCAACTAGAAAAGGCCATGCCCTGAGATGGTAAAGGCTTGTCCACAGTCACACAGCAAGTAGGTTGTACCTAGTGGCCAAGAAGAGCACTCATTCATTCAATCTGCTTCATTGAGCATCTATCGTATTCCAGGCACTCTTCTAGGCATAGATAACCCAAGAGTGACCAGGATATAGTCCCTGCCCTTGTGAAGCCTGCATTGTACTGAGGGAAAGGGATGATAAGCACATGAACAAATAAATATGCAGGGTGTCAGGTGGGAATAAGTTCAATGATGGAAAATAAAGCAGAATAAGAGCAGAAGCAGCAGGGGCGCTGTCTTAGATCAGATAGTTGTGAAAGGGCTCTATGAGGAGGTGATATGTGAGCTGAGACCCATGAAGAGATTGACAGGGAACTATCCAGGGGAAGACGTTCCAGGCAAAGGAAAAAGGAAGTATTCTCTAAAGGAGGGGGGGCCTTGGCATGATCCAGTAGCAGTGAGAAGATGGGTGGCCAAAGTGGAGTGAGAAAGGAAGACAGGGGAGATGAGGTGGGAGAGGTGGTGGAGGTCATATCCTAGAGGGTCCTGTGTACCGTGATTAGGACTTTGGGCTTTATCCTAAGTTGTGTTAGGAAGACATTGGAGAGTTTTGAATGATCATGATGGGGCTAGCATCTTTAAGGGCTCACTGGCTGCTGAAGGAAAAAAAGACTGTAAGAGGTTAAGAAATGAAAGCAGTTAGTTTGGAGTTGGGAGCCCAATGCAAGATTCTAGTTGAGCAATGACAGTGGCTTTAATCAGTAGTAGGGGTAATGAAAGGGTCTCAGATTTGAGATACATTTTGGAGGTCAAGGCTAAATGAGTTTCTGAGGTACTGATATAGAATGTAAGGGAAAGAGAAGAAAAGAGGATGAGACCAAGGCTTTTTGCCTGAACATCTGGCTGAATATTTCCTGGGATGAGGAAGACAGAAAGGAGAGATTTGTGAGAGGAGAATCAAGAGTTCCATTTTGGACATGGTGAGTTTGAGGTGCTAGCCATGACTATTCCAAGTTGGATATAAGACTCTGAAGATCAGGGGTGAATGTGGGAGACATTAGCATATAGATGGTGTTGAAAGACATGGAGAGACTTCTGCTTCCACCCAAGGTGAGGGAATAGAGACCAATTTATCCTTCCACCTGAAACAGCAAAAATAAATGATACAAAACAGATGGAACAATAGTTTTCAAGATACTGGACATCAGAAAACACAGTATCCCTAAGAGACAGGAAGCAAACAAGGTGAGCCTTAAAATCATCTTAGCTTACTGCCTTGAGAAAGTTTCCAGGCTGCAGCAGAAAAAAAAATGGGACTGGAGGTGATGCCTGGAAAGCCCTGTGAATTGAGGAAGTGGAGTGAGAGAACAGGGAGAGAAAAAGATAGCCAGAATTTTCAGGACAGAGTACTCAAGACGAGAGACACACATAGAGAGAGAACCCTGGAGATCTGGAGAGGGCCCCCTTAAGTCTTCATCAGAGTACTCATCAACATGTGTGTATAAGGAAAATACCTAGGGTCAGGCCAATAACAATCCAAAGGTATTAGAGGGAATGGCATCCAGGACTCCTACAGGACATGGAATAACATCTGTGCTCACCAAAACCAGAAAACCTCAAAATTCATGCAGCATTGGGTAGAATACTCAAAAGAACCTTGCCTCAGCGGTGAGGAATAATTATCCCTAGACTAAATGCTACTCTGTTCCCACCTGACAAATACTAAAAGCAAAATCCAAAAGGATCAAACTCTTCCTGCAAATAAATTGCATTCCACAACAGAGTTCAGGAATACAAAAATAACCAGGAATACAAAAACACCTAATGTGTGTGTAATTGGAGTACCCAAAGGGATGCGAAAATACCCAAAAAGGTAAAAATCAAAATGTCTGGCACCTAATCAAAGATTACCAAGCATGCAAAGAAGCAGGAAAATATGGTCCATAATGAAGAGAAAAATTGATCAATTGAAACTGACCCAGAACTCACACAGATGTTAGAATTAGCAGACAATGACATTAACACCATTATTATAGCTGTAGTCTATATATTTAAATTGTTAAGTGGCAGCATTTAAGATATTAAAAGGACCCAAATCAAACTTATAAAGATGAAAACCACAATCTGAAGTGAAAAATACACTGAGTGGGATTAATGGCAGATTAGACATTGCAGAAGAAAAAAAATGAATGAACTTGAAGACATAGCAATAAAAACTACCCAAAATGAAACACAGAAAGAAAAACAAAAAGAATTTAAAGGGGGTATCAATGACCTGTGAGACAACTTTAAGCAGCCTAATATATGTGTAATTGGAGTTTCCAAAAGAATAGAGTGGGGTTAATCTGTAATTCTAAACCCAGCAAAAATATCTTTCAAAACAAAGACAAAATAAAGACTATTTCAGACATACAAGAGCTTAAAGATTTCATTAATAATAGTCTTTCATTATAAGAAATATTAAAAGACGTCCTTCAGTCAGAAGAAAATGATACCAGATAGAAATATGGATTCAATGAATGAAAAACACCAGAAATAGTAACTACACAGGGAAATATATGAGTTTTAACATTATTTAAACCACTTTTTTAAATAATTGATTATTTAAACAATAACAATGTACATTGTGGGATTTATTATATATATATATAGAATAAGTTAAATGTATGACAACAATAGGATAACGGCTGAGAGATGGGAAATGGAAGTGCACTCTTGTAAGAGTCTTACACTCTACATAAGTGGTACTTTGAAAGTCGACTGTTATAAATTAAAGATATCTACTATAAACCCTAAAATAATGACTAAAATAACAAAACTAAAAATTTTAGCTAACAAACAATAGAGATAAATTAGAATCATAAAAAAAGTCCAAAAGAAGAAAGAAAAATATTTAAAAGGAAACAAAGAACTGGTGGGACAAATATAAAACAAATAACAAGAATGAGAGACTTAAGCTTAACAACATAAATAATCACATTAAATGTAAGCGACCCAAACACTCCAATTAAAAGGCAGAGACTGTCAGATTGGATAAAAAAGCAAGAACCAACTAAAGGCTGTCTCAAAAAAGACACATTCAATATAAAGATGCAAAAAAGTTAAAAGTAAAAGAATATAAAAAGTATGCCATGCTGAAACTAAAAAAAAGAAAGCTGGCATAGCTGTATTAATATCAGACAAAATAGATTATCAGATCAAAAATAGTACCAGAGATAAAGTTCATTCCATAACAATAAAGGGGTCAATTCATACAGAGGACATAAAAATCTAAAATGTTTATGCATCTAATAACAGAGCTTCAAAATACATGATGCAAAAAGGGTTAGAACTGCAAGGAGAAACAGACAAATCCACAATTATAGTTGGAGATTTCAACATTCTTCTCTCAACATTTGCTAGAACAAGTAGAGAGAAAATCACTAAGGATATAGAAGACTTGAACAACACTATAAATAACTTTGACCTAATTGACATTTACAGAAAACTCCACTCAGCAACATCAGATTGTGCATTAGTTTCAAGTACCCATGGAAATTTTAAAAGATGGAGTCATAAAACAAGTCTGTATAAATTTAAAAGGATTCAAGTCATACAAAGAATGTTCTCTGACCACAATGGAATTAAATTAGAAATCAATAACAGAAATATATGAGAAAAATCACCAAATACTTGGAAACTAAATAACACACTTTTAATAACCCATGAGTCAAAGAAGAAATCAAAAGGGAAATTATGAAGTATTTTGAACCAAATGAAAATGAAAACACAACACAAAAGAAAAACACAAAATTAGTGGTATGCCACTATAACAGTACTTAGGAGGAATTTTATAGCATTAAATGCTGATACTAGAAAAGAAGAAAGGTCTCAGATCATTGACTTTCTACCTTAAGAAACTGAGGGGTAGAGGGGGAAATGGGTGAAGAGAATCAAAAAGGACAAATTTCCAGCCATAAAATAAATAAGTCCTGGGGATGTAATGTACAGCATGGTGACTATAGTTAATAATATTGTGTTATGGGGTGACATTCAGCCAGCCAGTGGGGGCAATGGACTTTCTGTCCTAGAACCATGGCCCAGTTTTTCCGTAACTTCACAGAGAAGGCCCTGGCACTGGTCAATGCTGCTGTGACTTACCTGAAGCTCGAGTGGCCACATTTTGACACTACGCCAAAGTTGAGCTGGTTCCTCCAATCCCTGCTGAGATCGCTACAGCTATTCAGAGCTTGAAAAAATTTGTCAGTAGTGCTCAAAGCAGTAGCTTCAAACAGCTCACAGTTAAGGAAGCTCTACTGAATGGTTTGGTGGCCACTGAGGTGTGGATGTGGGTTTATGTTGGCAAGATCATACGAAGCCAACGAAGCATGGCACGTTGGCTGTGATGTTTGAAGACCAATCTTTAACATGTGATTATATTTGCTTTATTATTTGGGTGTTCTTGGACCATGTATGAGCAGGCTGGTATTTGAATAAAATAAGACAATGTGTCAAAAATCAGTGTTTTCTCTATCAAACACTACGTGGAAGGTCACAACTTCTCTTGAGATTAAGTTGGGTTGTCGTTTGCTTTAATACATTAATGCACCTCTAAATGCATGTCTTTGCTTAGCCTGCAATTGGATAGGATATATATGAATATACCAACCTGGTACATGTATATATGAGGATAACATTTTATTTTGAAAGCTTGAAATAAATGATATTTAAGCTTTATTTCTAGAAAATTTGGGGGAAAGGCTTTGAGAAAGCGGGATCTTACTCCAGTAGGAGAATAATAATACCACATTCCAAACACGATGTAGTTAAGCACGCAGTATAAAGAATACAATTTGGACTGTTTTTCTTTGCTAAAGTCAGAGAAAGACCCCTTTGACAACACCTGTGTCTGTAAATGTAGGTGTACTTTTTGTCAACTTGGATATAGCCTCCCTAAAAGAGAACAGCAAGGCGATATTCTGTGTATCTTTGTAACATCTTTAACACTAGGACAGAGTGAATGAGAGCAATGACCTATATTTTTAATCTAATTTTGACGTGTTATATTATTATGATGCCAGGTTTTTTTAAAGGACCTGTCTTTTCAAAAATAAAATATCCTGGGCTTCCCTGGTGGCGCGGTGGTTGGGAGTCCGCCTGCCGATGCAGGGGACGCAGGTTCGTGCCCCGATCCGGGGGGATCGCACACGCCGCGGAGCGGCTGGGCCCGTGAGCCATGGCCGCTGAGTCTGTGCGTCCGGAGCCTGTGCTCCGCAATGGGAGAGGCCACAGCAGTGAGAGGCCCGTGTACCGCAAAAAAAATAAAATAAAATAAAATATCCTATAGATGTTTAACAGGGTTATAATTTAGTAACATCCTGAAATAAATACAAGTGATCGGTATCAAAATAATAATAATAATACTGTGTTGCATATTTGAAAATAAGAGAGTAAATCTTAAAAGTTCTTTTCACAAAAAACTTTGTAACTATATAAGGTGACAGATGTTAACTAGACTTACTGTGGTGATCATTTTGGAATATATACAAAAATCTAATCATTATGCTGTACCCCTGAAACTAGTATAATGTTATAATGTCAATTATACCTCAATTTTTACAAAGAAATAGGGGGGAGCAAATTAAACCCAAAGTAAGCATTAGAAAGGAAATAATAAAGATTAGAGCAGAAATCAACAAAAAATAAAGCAAAAAAATAAAAGAGAGAGAGAGAGAGAAAATCAATAAAGTCCAAAAGTGATTCTTTAAAGAAATTAATAAAGTTGATAAAATCTCTAGCTAGACTGATAAGGAAAAAAGAGAAAAGACACAAAATATCAGGAATGAGAGAAATGACATCACTAAAGATTCTACCAATATTAAAAAGAATAAGGGAATATTATGAACAGTTTTCTGCAAATAAACTTGACAACTTAGATGAAATGGACAAATTCTTTGAAACACAAGCTACCAAAGCTCACTCGAAAAGAAACAGATAACCTGAAGAGCCCTATATCTGTTAAATAAATAGAATTTATGGTTAAAAACCCTCCAACAAAAAGACTGCAGGAAAAAATGATTTCAGTGGAGAATTCTAGCAAGTATTTAAGGAAGCCATAATATCAATTCAACAAAAACTCTTCCAGAAAATTAAAGGAAAAAATACTTTCCAACTCATTCTAAGTGGCCAGCATTCCTCTGATTGATAACAAAGCCAAAGACATTATAAGAAAGAAAACTACAAAACAACAACCCTCATGAGCATAGATATGAAATTCTAAACAAAATTTTAGCAAATCCAACCTGACAATATTTAAAATGACTAATATATCATGACCAAATGAGGTTTAGCCCAGGAATATAAGTTGGTTTAACATTAAAAAATAAACAACTGTGGGACTTCCCTGGTGGTCCAGTGGGTAAGACTCTGTGCTCCCAATGCAGGGGGCCTGGGTTCGATCCCTGGTCGGGGAACTAGATCCTGCATGCATGCCACAAGAAAGATCCCACATGCTGCAACTAAGACCCAGCGCAGCCTAAATTTTTTTAATCCAGTATCGGTGGGAAATAAATTATATAAAAATAAACAAATATATGGCATCATAATAACTGAAAGTATTAATGTCCTATAGCTGCTAAAACAAATCACCACAGCCTTAGTGGCTTAAAACAACACAAACTTACTATCTTACAGTTCTGAAGGTCAGAAGTCCAAAGCTGTTTCACTAGACTAAAATCAAGATGACAGCAGGATTGCATTATTCTGGAGGCTCTGGGAAGAAAACACTTCCTTGCCTTTGATGGCTTCTGGAGGCTGCCTGCATTCCTCACCCCCTTCTTTCTCCATCTTCAAAGTCAAAGGCAACATCTCTCTCCCTCTCTCCCTCCCTCTCTCTCTCTCTTCCCCCTCCTCTCTCTCTCTCTCTCTCTCTCTTCCCCCTCCTCTCTCTCTCTCTCTCTCTCTCCTCTCTCTCCTGTTTGTGTCATCACATCTCTGACTCTTCCACCTTTTAAGGACCCTGATGTTTACACTGGGCTCACCTAGATAATCTAGGATAATCTTAACCTTGTCTGTGAAGTCCTTTTTTTCACGCAAGGCAACGTTCACAAGTTTCAAGCAGTAATGCAGCTCTGAGGGTGAGCTCCCTGCCCCAGGAAAACCCTGGTGGAAGGTCAGACCAGCAGGTCTCAGAAACCAGCACAAAGCCCCGGCTTCTGGGGCTTAGGTCACACAGTGACTCAAGCTATCGGGAGTCATAGGAGTGTTAAGTGTATCCCTGCCCCAGAGGAGACCCAGTCCCCTAACCACCACTCAGGGGCTACTGTCCCCCACCCAGCCTCATCCACACTCACTCTGGTGGAGCAGTAGATTCCCCTTTAGAACTTGTCCCCCGGGGCAGTGGACTCCCAGAGTGGAGGCAGCTGGAGCAGAGAGAACTCCGGCTTCAGAGTCAATAGGCCTGGGCTCAAGTGTCAGCTGCATTCTCCCAGTACCACCCTGGGTACGTCCCATCAGCTACCCTCAGCCTCCATTTCCTCTTCTGTAAAGTGGGGGGACTAACCCCATCCCCCCAGCATGGTGGTGAGGATAGCAGGAGATAACACGTGTGCAGCACAGAGCGGGGCCCAAGTCACGGGCGGTGGGTGATGGAGCATTAGTCCTTTTCCCTCCAGCCTGCCCTCCACCGTTCTCCTCCCCTAGCTTACTCCCATCTTGGGTCCCCATTTGACCCCAGGGATCTCCAGGCCATCCCCTGCCGCTGCCCTGATATGAAAGTGTCCCGTGGCTGGGCCCAGCAAACCCAAACAGCAGCCCCTGCCTGGGGTGAGCCTGAGAGAGGAAGTCTTCCACCTCCCCAGTGTCTCCAGGACCCCTGTGAGGACAGGTGGGAGATGCAGGAGCCCCACCCCAGGGGACGTTTAGCAGAGTGGTTAAGACTCTCGCGCAGGACCTCTGTTTAGATCTAGGCTTCCCACTTACTTGACCCTGGCCCTCACCGCCCCCCAGAGCCTCAGTTTCCTGTTTTGTCAAATAGTATCCATTTCAGAACTATCCTGAGGATTAAATGAGATCATGCGTGAACGTGCTTCACCCAACGCCTGGCCCGCGGTGAGCACAGTACCTACGGGCCATCTCTGTGGTTATTTGCTCCCACCCAGCTCACCAGGAAGGCTGGTGTCCCCCACCCACCTGCAGTGTGAGTTTCCTGTGAGCCTGAGTTCAAAGAGCCAGGGGGGGCACCAGGGTCCAATGATGCCCCCTCCCCTAACACAGTCACACCTCCGTCCCTCCGCTCAGCCAGGAGCTTCACAATAATAGAAATCCTCCCATCCTGCTTGCCGTCTCTGTAGTGCCTAGATTAGCTGAGATCTCTGGCCCGGGGCGGCTCCTCTCCCAGCAGGGACCCACCCTCCTTGGCCCTGATGTGCCCGCCTTGGGAGCAAAGTGGGACCGAGCAGAGGAGTGGTGAAGTCTAGGGGCTGAGCGCGGACTCTGGAGCCCGACTGCCTGGCTCTGTGTCCTCCCAACTTGGTGACTTTAGATAGGTCACTTGACCTCTCTGTGCCTTATAAAACAGAGCTAAGAATGGTACCCTCTCTTAGGGTTATGGTGTAGATTAAATGCTTGCAGTGGTGCCTGGCCCCACTAAGTACCATGTAAGTATTTGCTATTCTTATCATCACTATTATCTTTTTCCAGCACGTCGCCACATGCACAGTGGGTTTCAGGGCATGCTTACTGATGGAATGGATAGATGGATGGATTAATTAATGAACCAACCGACGTCTACGGGTCCTTAGCTCAGGGATAACTGATAACGGTGGTTATGGGTTTTGAGAGCCTGGCAGGTGCCAGGTGCTTCATAACATGTGATCAAACTGAATTCTCACAACAACCCAAGGAAGTGGGTACCTTCGTGCCTGTTTCACAGATAAGGAAATCATGACCCTTAGAGGTTAATGTGTCCAAGATCACACAGTCACTTTTTTCTCGCCTTTAGTTTTTAATTATACGTGATACAAAATCACTGAAGAAAACATTTAAATAGAGAGGCTAAATAAAAACAATAAAGATTAAACCACCTGAGATTCCATACCCAGAAATTTCCATTGCTGAGTGCTTGCAGACTATGACATAGACTTTCTTCATGCAAACATACATATCTTTTTTAACAAAGATGGGCTCACATTGTGCATCTCCTGCGCTACAGCAGAACGTAGCTCTCTTTCTACGTCAATAAATCCGTGCCGCCGGCAGCAGACAGTGCTCTATTGTAGAGCCAAATCGCAATTTATTTAACCAGTTTGCTGTTGTGGGCCATTTAGGCTGATCCAATTTCTCACCATTTTATGTGATGAATATCCTCTTTATCCATACAACTTTCTGAACTTGTCCAATTATGTCCTTAGGATAAATTCCTCGAAGTGAAATTTCTGAGTCAAAGACAATACACTTATTTAGGGCTTTTCACATATACACACTGCCAAATTGTCTCCCAGAAAAGTTGTATTAATTTACGCTCCGACTAGTGGCAAATGAGATATTGGCCACAATATTGAAGATATACAAAACAGATCAGAAATGGTGCATTAGTCAGGAAAGGGTAGGCGAAGCTGTAGTAACAAGTTAACCCCAAATCTCAGTGGTATAACACAACAAAGATTTATTGGTGACCAGCACTGCAGGCTCAGTCTGGGTCAGCAGAAGGAGGGTCTCTGCTTGCACAGTGAAATTCAGGGCCCCAGGCTGATGGAGAGAGGACCCCCTCCCCCACACCATCTTGTAGCTGTACCGTTTGGAACACGAAGACCTCCACGGTTGCCCCAGAATTGGAAGAGTGATTACCCAGGTTCTTAAATGCCTTGGCTCAGAAGTGATACACATCACCTCCACTCATAGAACTGTCACACGGCCCTGTCCAACTGCACAGAGGCTGGAAAGGATGGTCTTCCATGGGTCCAGGAAAGAGAGGTAAACCTGATCCGCATAAACACTAGTAACGTCTGCTACAGATGAGAGGGGTACAAGTCATGGAAGGTGTCCGCTGGCAAGAGGAATCTGAATTGAATCCCCTTGTGGTTTGCCATAGGTCCAATTTCACCGCTCTGGCGTGGCTTTTCTTAAGAAAGAAATGTTTTGTCCCACCATAATGAAGAGAGGGGGGAGGGCCCAGCTAGGGAGCTGGACGGTGGGCTGGTGACAATTCCCCTCATACCTGCAAGGCAGTCCACCTCCAGCTTGCCCTGGGGTCCTCGCCCAGAGCCGTGTGGACCCCAAGAAGGCTGGGGCCAGGTCCCCGCCTCGTGCAAAGGCTATGGGAGTGGGGTCCATGGGAAATTCTGCCCTCTGTAGCCCACTCAGCCAGCCCCTGACTCGTCAGCAAGAGCAAGCAGCAGGGGGTCAGCCCACCCCATAAGTCAGATGCAAACAGGAAATCAGGGGACAAAGGCGGTAAAAATGAGTTTTCTGGAGTGAGACTGCCTGGGTTTGTAAACCAGCTGAGCCACTTACCATTTCTGTGACCTTAAGTAAGTTACTTAACTTCTCTGTGCCTCTGTTTCCCTGACTCTAAATGGGGATAATTAACTACGCAAGAGGGAGGGGTTATGGGGATATACGTATGCATATAGCTGATTCACTTTGTTATACAGCAGAAACTAACACAACATTGTGAAGCAATTATACTCCAATAAAAATGTTTAAAAAAATAAAAGACAAAATCGTTAAAAAAAAAAAACAGTAACTACCTCCTAGGGTTTAAATAAGTCAATGTTCATTCCTTCATTTAACAAGCACACAACAGACACCCTTATAGACTCTGGGGATCCAGAGGTGAACAGAGCAAAGTCCCTTCCTTGAAGGAGTTTATATTCTCTTAAGGAGACAGGAAACAAATACATCAACAACAAATAACATTGTTTTTCAGGTGGTAGTAAGTGCTGTGAAGAAAAATTAAGCAGGGTAGGGGGAGAGACAGTGATGGGGAATGCTGTTTTATCCAGAGTATGTACCTCCGTAAAACAACATTTGAACAGAGATCTAAGTGGAGTAAAAAAAAGAGCGAGCCGTGTGGATATCAAGGGAGAAATGTTCGGACGACAGGAAAGGCAAGGGCAAAGGCCCTGAGGCGGCAGCATGCCAGCAAAAAGGCGAGTATGGCTGGAGCAAGTGAGCAAAAGGCCCGGAGATTAAACCAGAGGGGTGCGCATGGCCATGATAAGGACTTCTGATGACCATGATGATGATAATGATGGTGGCCAAGGGCGTGTGGGGTTGAGGGCAGAGAGTAAGTCCATGTATACTGTAGAGATAGATCCAGGGATCTGGGAATATATAAATGTTTCCATGAAATCAGTCTCTCTCCTTTTCATCCTACCCCCACCCCATACTGTCCCCCCTCCTAATCTCACTCCCCAAAAGTAAGCCTCAGGATGGAAGGAAAATAAAATTATCTTCCAGCTACTAAAAGCTATTTGCAGTGGTGGGAGTAGAGGCAGCCTCGGTCAACCCGGACATCAGGCAAGATGGAAGTTGCTGACAGCTCCAGCTGCCAGTTTCCCTTTGCCTTATTTAGGGGATTTGAGGTGGGGGAGGAAGGAGAAGAGGAAGAGGTGGGGGAGGCTGTAGAGGCAGAGAGGGAGGGTGGGGGTGAGCAGGGGTCTGCGGGGGGACCCCAAGGGCCCAGGCGGCTGGCATTCTCCAGTCACCTAGACAGCACCCAGGGCCAGTGGGGCCAAGGCTGCGTGACCTTGTCCAAGGTTAGCCCAATGATCTGGGCGGTCTCCTCCCCAACCCCCCCACCCCAGCTGTAGATATGTTTTGGGCAAGGGAGGGGGAGGGCCGTTTCCTTCCACCTGCTCCTCCCCAACACCTGGATGGAGAGCAGACCTTGGGGGACCGGGGCTGGGGTAGGGATGTCTGTTCCCTAATAAGTGTTCCTGCCCCTCCCCTCTACCAGCTTCCTTTGAGCCGCACGGGCGCGTGTGCACGCATGAGGCGCACACAGACACACTTCCACCTAAGAGACAATGGAGTCTGCTCGTGAAAAGCAAAGCTTCTGAAGCCAGACTGCCTGGGTTCAAATCCCAGCTCTGCATTTCCCTGCTGTGTGAGCCTGGGCTAGTGACTTCTCTCTGAGCTTCAGTTCCCTCGTCCTGGGTTGTTGGGAGGATTAAATGAGTTCATCTGTATAGCAGCACCTAGAACTGTACCCAGCACATCCTAAGAAGCGTGACCTGCTAGTATCACATGTATTTATGTGGGCTTGCAGAGGGGAGGAAATATCCCACCCCTTCACTCTCACAGGTCTGCAGACGTGCCCATGACACACGGATGCAGTGCACCTGCACACCCCAAAGCAAGAAGGCAGAGGGAGGCGCTCCTCCTGGGCCCAGCAGCAATTTTCCTACCCGGGTTCCCTTCCGCCGGCAGAATGGCTCCCACACACAGGTGAAGCGGCAAGGGTGAGGTTCCTCTCGGCCAACCCCCGGGACCTCTGTTCCAACCTTGAGACCCTTGATCAAACTCTCCTCCGGTCTACCTCCATCCTTCCCAAAGCACAGATTTGGCTTCTTGGATCCCACTGCATCCCCATCACCTGTCTGCTCAAAAGCCTGCAGGGTCTCCCCGGGCATACAGCCAAAATCTTTAACCTGGTATTGAAGGCCCTTCAGATCTGATCCCAACCCACCTCGCCAGCATCGGCGTCATCACGACCGAAGGAGTCCAACACCCGCCACCGCTCCCCACCTCCTGTTCTGTCTGCCTGGAGTCATCTGTCATGTCTCCTCCCACCTTGACCTAGCCAATCTCTTAAGGTCAGGTTCAAAATCTGCTTACTCTGTGGAGTTCTCTGTAAATACCGCAGGCAGAAGTCACCTTCCGATTCTCCACCCCTTAGGCACCTGCCTCTGTGCTCTGCCCACACAGCACATCACTTACTCCTCCCCAGCCCACTGCCTGTCGTGGGTCTGTGATTCTGTGAGGGCAGGCACCTGGTTCCCTTCATCCCAGGATGTCCAGCTGGCAACAGAGAAAAGGTCCAGAATCATCATTATTGTGTGAGGAAGGGAAGAAGGAAAAAACAGGTGGAAAGAAGACAGTTCTGGACAGGGTCAGACCCGTGCCTGAGCCTTGGGATTGATAACTGACGCTTACTGAGAACTTACCTGCCAGGCGCTCTTCAAACTGCCAGTCCTACACAGTGGGTGCTGTTATTCTCCCCACTATACAGAGGAGAAAACTGAGGCGCAGAGAGGTTGACTTGTCTGAAATCACACAGCTGGGAAGAGACAGAGGCAGGACTCGAACGGGAAGTCTGGCAGGAGCCTGGGCTTTTATCATTGCTCTTGACTGTCTCTGGAAAGGCAGATTTCTTTTAAAAAGAGAACTGAGATCTCCCCGCCCCTCAGGCAACAGGTCAGTTCACTGGGGAGCCGCTCTGGGCTGAGCTTGTCTCCCAGAGGGCTGCACGGATGAATGAGGGGCCTGATCACAGAGGTAGAGACTACGGCCTCCCACCAGGCCCAGGAACATGGCTGTGCTTTGGGCTGGACCTGCCCTTTCTCCCCGACAGAGTAAAAGCCACTCGATCTCTGTCTGGCTCGCAGCTGTCCGATCTACAAGTGGGCAGACAGGCAGAACCAACGCGGCCAGGAGAGAGGGGAAATGGGAGCACAGACCGGAGGTGCAGCTGGAGATGAGCTGTTGCCCTGGGGCCAGACCAATGCAGCCCCAGGGTGTGTGCACACTCGTGTGTGTGTGTGTGTGTGTGTGTGTGTGTGTGTGTGTGTGTGTGTGTGTGTGTGTGCTGTCAGCAACAGGAGGCCTCGAGCCTGAAACAGGCAGTGGCGTCCACGTGTGGGGCAGCAAGTGCAGCTCCCCCTGTCCCAAAAGGACATGGATTCTAGAAACCACAGGCCAGGGGCTCGCAGCCCTCAGCCCCATCACCAAGCCCCCTGCACATTCGCCACCTGGCGTAGACCCAGACCTTGCCTAGGCCCACAGAGTGTGCTGGAGACTTCAGGAGAGGAGAGCCCACGTGTGTGATAGGGACCTAGAGGCAGTGTTGATGGCCCTGGGGACTGTCCACCAGGACAAACCAAATCCAAACAAGGATATAGCCAAGGCTGTAGACCAGGCCTGGTGGGGAAACTACAGAATGAGAGCTTGCCTTTAGAAGCTTTCAAGATAGTGAGCTGGGCTGGTGAACGGGTCACCTCTGCCATCTGGCTGGGAGTAGGGAGGGTCTCTCCCAATATGTAGGTACTCAGCTGAAGAATCCCCGGCTGCAGCGAGCCAGCAGCCAGCATCTCGTCCTCCCAGCTCCAGGCCGGGGATGGACTTCAGAGTTGATGGGAAAAAGAGCGGAGAATAAAATAAGCAGTAATAGATGTTCCCCCGGAGCCCTGTGGGGGCCTGGAGGAGAGAGAAGTTAATCCTGCAAAGCCCTAGCAGACTCCAGGGTGGATTATCAAAGCGCTGGACTGTGAGGACTCAGAGAAGTTGTGATCACATCTCAATCGGCGAGCCCCATTCGCTACTTTGGAGCGATCCAACCAGCAGAGAAGGCTACCATCTCCAAGTGTGTGGATTGCAGAGAGCTTTTGACACGAAACCTCATGCTATCCTATGGGAAGTGGATACACAAAGCAGCGGTGTTGGGGAAAGGGGACCTTTGGTGACTGTCTGTCTAGTGAAGTGTCCTGTGCTTGGGTCAGGCCACATGGGTCAGCACATGTGGCTGTGGCTTGGATACGGCCAAAGGAGGTACCCTGATTCTATCTCCAGTGGAGAGAAAAAAAAATGCAGAGAACAACAAGGCACACTGGCAGTGGTCTGAGAATCATGTCCCAGGTGGCACTGCCAGCATAGGACTCACAGAGGTCCCAGTGGGCCGTGTTATCCAGTAGAGTAGGTTGAATTGTGGCCCCCAAAGGTATGCCCACCTAGATCCTCAAGATGTGACCCTACTTGAAATAAGGGTCTTTACAGATATAATTAAAGTAAGGATCTCAAAATGAGATCATCCTGGATTAGTGGACCCTAAATTCAATGACAAATACCCTCAGAAGAGGATGACAGTCCTAAGAAATGAATATATTTGGTGACTGTGCCAGTTATCTACTGCTGCATAACAAACTACCCCCAAACCTAGTGGTTTAAAACAACAATTTACTATTTCTGTAATCCTGTGGGCAGGAATTGGGACAGGAGTCAGCTGCATGGTTTTTCTGCTCCGTGTGGGTTCAGCTGGGGTCCTGTACTGGCTGCGTTCAGCTGGCAAGTGGATCAGGCTGGAAAGTCCAAGATCTCACTCCCATGTCTGGTGCCTAAACACTGCTCCACGTGGCCTCTCTCCTCCACCCCCGGACACCCTGCCCCATGTGGCTAGCTTGGGCTTCCTCACAGTATGGTGGTCTCAGGCTAGTCAGCCTTTACATGGCAGCCTGCTTCCAAGAGGAAGTATTATAAGCAACAAAAGTGGAAGTTGCAGCTCTCTTTAAGATTTGGCCTTGGAAGTTAGTCTCGCTTTTGATGTCGGTAAAAGCTGTCAGGGGCCAGCTTAAATTCAAGGGGAGAGAAAACATACTCCAACTCTCAGTGGGAGGAGTAGCAAAGAATGTGTGGCGTAGCCATGTTTAACTGCCATAGAGACCAAGACACTTGATGGGACCACATTCTAAGCCCCGAGTGGTTATTCAAAACCTCAGTCATGGGCTTCTCTGGTGGCACAGTGGTTAAGAATCCGCCTGCCAATGCAAGGGGGATGGGTTCGAGCCCTGGTCCGGGAAGATCCCACATGCCGTGGAACAACTGGGCCCGTGAGCCACAACTAATGAGCCTGCACTCTGGAGCCTGAGAGCCACAACTAATGAGCTCGCGTGCCACAACTACTGAAGCCCACGCACCTAGAGCCCGTGCTCCACAAGAGAAGCCACCACAATGAGAAGCCCACGCACCGCAACGAAGAGTAGCCCCTGCTCGCTGCAACTAGAGAAAGCCCACGCGCAACAATGAAGACCCAACGCAGTCAAAAATAAAGTAAATAAATTTAAAAAAAAACCTCGGTCAGGGCTCTGGCAGGAGAGACACTGCTCATTCAAAGGGCTCCAAGAGAAGGTTTAATGACTGGACTGTGTGCAGGGGTGGGTGCAGGGACAAAGGGACCAACAGGCTGCCACCCGACAGAATTCTCCCATTGGCCAGACCCACCGGAAGCCAGAGTGGGTGGGAAGGTGATGCCCTCTGTAGAGGTTCTGCCACCCGGGGGACTGAGGAGGGTGGGCGAGGGGGGGTTGGAGGCAGGGTCGGGGGGGCAAACACCAGGAGGATCTAGAGGACCTCTGTTTACAGAGCCCTCCTACACTCACCCTGCTCTGTCTGCTTTTTGTATGTTGTGGCCTCCTCCTGCACTTTCCTGGACGAGAGATGGAGGCGGGGCAGGGGTGGGCAGGCCCAGGCTGGGCCAGGCTGAGGGCTGAGGGGTGAAGGAGTGCAGGAGTCTGCCCAGGCTGAAGGGGGCCGTCAAGCACTGAGGCTGGGGAGGCTCCTGACCCTGATGCCTGGAGGAGGAGGTGGGATCCCTGCAGGCCTGTGCCCCTGCCCCCACTCCTCTGATGGGCCCCCTGGTCCTAGGACTCAGGGCAGGGCACCCCAAGCCCGGCATCCCTCCCCCGGCCGTGCCCCACCCTCCCCGCCTTAATGAAGTTCCCTGCCTGACACCTCCTAATTCCCCAGTGATTAACTTCCAGCAGATTAGAAGCAGGACAGCTATTTAATGAACACGCATGTCTGAGATTACTCAAGACTCATTAAGACTCCATGATTGACTTGTTAACGTGCAGGAATTCAATTACTTGCCCGGCACTGAACTCCCAGCTAGGCAGAGAGGGCGGGCGGCAGCAGGGGCTACAATGCCCAGCCCAAGTGCCCTAATCTGGGGGAAGAGTTAGGCCCGTCCCAGAAGAGCCCCAGCTTGAGGGGAAGAGACACAACTTGACCCCAGGGGAGCCCTAATCTGGGCAAGAAATCACAACCCTTGTCCCCACAGAGCCCCAGATTGAGAGCGAAGAGACAGGCTGTATCTCTGAGCATCTCCCAGGGGAGGGGAGACATACATTTCTGACCCCCAGGGAGCTTCCTGAGGCGGAAGACCCAACTCATGTTCCCAGAGGACCCTGGTCTGGAGAGGCACAACCTCTCTCTTTGGGTACCCCTATTCTGAGAGGGACAAGACAGCAGTCAGAGCAGGGCAGCCTCGCCCCTGTTCCGGGGACCTCAGCAGAAGAGAAAGACACACACCCATCATTGGAGACCCCAGGCTGAAGGGGGAGATGTAGCCAAGGCCATGGGGAGCCTGGTCTGAGGGACGACAAGTGGTCCCTTCCCAGGAAAGCCCCTGATCCACGCAGGGAGACAGGGCACAAGGCCAGTGTCTCCACAGGAGGGCATCTATGAACCACCTTCCCTCAGGAGGGACCAGGCAACTGGTATTTCCTTGGAGGCTGATGGAAAGGGGTGGGCAGAGTGGGAGAGAGGACACAGAGCCAGTCCCACGTTCCCTCTGCCCGGTCCTGGCTGCCCCATTGCACCCCACACTGGGAGCCTCAAGGATGGGGACCAAGACTGTCGATCTCTACAGCCGAGGCACCACCCTGCCCAGCCTAGGACTTAAACTGCTCCATTGGAGGAGAACTAATGGAAGAAACTGAGGAGAGAGGGAGGGCCTGGGGAACTGAAGTGTGACAATGAGGTTAGAATGGCCATGATAATGAAGATGGTAAATTTCCTGAGCACCTCCTGGACACTGAGCATTCCACACATTGTCTCATTTATTCTTCCCACTTTACAGATGTGAAGACTGAGGTCCAGAGAGGTTAAGTAACTTGTCCAAGGCAACACAGCAGGAAGAGGTGGAACCTGGCTGAAATTCGAGTGGTCTCACCCCTAAACCTCTGCCCTTGATCGTTACCCTTTCCTACACTCCACCCAAGTCCTCATAAGCCCTGGTGGTCCTTTGGGACAGCCAGCTCACACCTGCTGCTGCAGTTCCTGTGAATTCACACTCCACAAAGCTGCATTAAGGAAATTCACAAGGGCAGAGAAGCGTGGGTCACCTCTGGAGTCCCCTCTGGAGCCGGTGAAGAAGCAGCCCCACGAAGGAGCCTGGACCACGGTGCCAAGCGGGCCCCACAGGATGGCGGCAATACAGGGGCAGAAGCTTGGTGCCAATCCCCAGCGAAATTCCTCAGCACATCGTTCAGCAGACACAATAGCACTGGCAGCAGAGTGGGGAAGCCGAGAGGGGGGCCCTGGAAGCCAGCAGACCTGGGCTCCAGGCAGGGGCTCTGCCCGCTATAAGCTGTGTGGCCTCAGGCAAGTTACTTCACCTCTCAGAGCTTCCTTACCTGTAAGTCGGAGGTGGTTAATAGTACCTTCCTTATAAGGTTATCTGGAGGAGTAAACGTCACCATGTACATAGAGTCCATTACCACACCTGGCAGGTAAAGAGTGCTCACCGTGGTTTGTGGTCACAGGCATTTGCGAACATTTCAGGAAGAAAAGAGAAGACCCCAGGAGCCAGCAATGGTTCCCTTAAAAAAATTACATCCCCTTTGAACAGCAGTCCTGGGATGAGGAGTGCAAGAGAGAACACTTTAGATATTTCCGAAACGCATGTGATGCTCCCCTGGGAGAGCCACATTGATTTCTGTACAATGCGGGCTGGGTGAGATACTGTCATATGTTGACTGAAGCTTGCTGAGTGTTGATTAAATGGTTCGGAGGCCAGGTCATTGGAGAGGGTCATTTCAAATACATCTGAAGATGACAAGATGTCATAAAGCTAGAAGGGCCAACAGAAGAATGTCGAATGACTCCTAAAGTCCAAAACAGTGTATTCGGGCCACGAAGACGAAGTGTAACAGGAAAAGGTAAGAGGTCTGCTCTTTGAAAACAGATAGGAAAAGAGTTCCACTGTGTGCTGTTTAGCAAACAAAGCAGTAAACAGAAATGATGGTGAGGAGGAAAAAGTGTGTGTGTGTGTGTGTGTGCGTGTATCCTTATAGAGCTTAAAATATCCTTTAAAATAGCCTGATAATACCTTAAAACATCTTAAAATAGCCTTATATACCTTAAAACATCTCTGGAAACATACATAAGAAATTAATAACTATTTTTTAGTCTGTGGGGAGGAGAACTAAGGCTAGAGGACAGGGGTGTGGGAGGGAAATTTTTCCCTGAAGAATACCCTTTTATAATTTTTTAAATTTTGAACCCTGTGAATGTACTGCCTATTCAAAAATTAAAGTACAAAATGTTAACACTGGTTATCTCTGGTTGCCAGGGTGATGGATGGTTTTACTTTCTTCTTCATATTTTTCTGTATTGTCTGAATTTTTCTAATGACCGTGTTTTACATTTTTAAATCAAGAAAAATAATAGAGCTATTAACATTTTCTTTAAAAGTCTGCCTCACTTGCATAAGCGGAGGACCTGGCTGGGCCACAACTTAGGTAACAAAAGAAATATTGCAGGCTTTGCTGTTCCAGAGAAACCATTTAGAAATGGGTGTAGGCTTGCCGAGTGGCCACAGAGGGCAGAAGAAGGAAGCGTGGGCAGAATGACACACTGCTACTCAGGGCAGCAGTCAGAAAGAACTTCCTATCCAGGTTGCTCTGGTAGGAAATGAGCTCCCCATCACCAGAGGTATGCAAAAAAAACCTGACAAGTGTAGGCACACTCTTTCAAGCCATTGGTACTAAGCAGGGAACCCACCTCAGAGGTTTGGGCCTGGCTCACAGCCTCTGGCTGCCTGGACATAGCATCACCTATAATGCAGCAAATGTAAAACTCAATAATATATACTAAGAAATGATCACAAAACAGCTAATACCTATTGAGCACTTACTGTGTGCCAGGAACCACCCTAAGCACTTCTGTAGATTAACTGATTAATTTTCACAACAACTCTGTATGGTAGGCACGGTTATGATCCCCATTTTACAGATGAGGAAATGGAAGCAGGATTGGTTCAAAGGGTTTTCTAGAGAGAACACTATGCTGGAGAGTTTCTCTCTCCCAGTGTTATGGGCTGAACTGTGTCCCCCGAAATTTCTAAATTGAAGTTCTAATTCCCAGTACCTCAGAATGTGACTGTCTTTGAAGAGAGAGTCTTTAAAGAAGTAATGAAGGTAAAATGAGGTCTTCAGGGTAGGCCCTAATCCGATATGACTGGTGTCCTTGAAAGAATAGGCGATTAGGACACAGACACACACAGAGACAAGACCATGTGAGGACACAGGGAGATGAGACTGCAAGCCAAGGAGAGAGGCCGCAGACGAAACCAAACCTGCCAACACCTGGATCTCAGACTTCTAGCCCCCAGAATTGTGAGAAAATTAATTTCTGTTAAGCCACCCAGTGTGTGGTACAGCCTAGCAAACTAACACACCAGTTAGTTATGAACAGGCGCCCAGGGATAGGACACGGCTTAGCCCCTGCCAATTATGAGAGCGGGGAGTGCCTGGACTACTGCACAGGTATGAGTGAGTGTGTGGATGGAACGGGGCCAGTGGGGGGGGGGGGTGTGGGTAAGTGTGCACTGACTTGGGTGTGTGTGTGTGAAACCACATTTGTGGCCATGACGGTGGTGTGTGTGTACAGGCGCGTGGAGTTGTCTGTACACAGATGTGTGTTCATTCAGCCTGGCCTGGAAACAGATTCAGAGAGAGACGTTGCTGTGCACACACACTCACTCACGCATGTACATCCCCAAGGACCCCCGCTCCTGAGTGCCCAGGACACCTTGGTTGGGAAAGCACTTCTGTACCACCCTTGAGGCTAATGCCAGCACTGGGAGGTGGCCGGGTCCAGGTTCATTATCCCAGCACACAGTGAGCGCTCGTTAAACATTCACCATGATTACCATTATCATTGTAGCACAATTTTACAGATGAGGAAACAGGAAAAATGGGCTGCTCAAGGTCACCCGTAATAAGCATATGGCAGAAACAGAATCAAACTCACAGAACCACTTCCCAGCCAAGTGTTTGTCTCCTCCAATTGGCTCTTTCATACACAGACCTCAACCTTCCCCGGGGGCCATCACACACAGACACGCATACGGGTGCCCATCACATACACACCCATGCACAGGTGTCCATCACAACACACACAGTATCCGTCGCGCACACACACTCAGGGGTGTTGGTCGCACGCATACATGCCTGCAGACACCTGAGTGTAACAATAAAATAATATCAAATATTTAGCTCCACAACAGACTTAGCACTTTGTGTGCATAATCCCATTTCAGACTCACAAAAACCCTGCAACGTAAGTGTCATCTTATCTTACAGACAAGGAAACCGAGGCACAGAGTGGCTCAGGAACTTATGCGAGGTCACCCCACTGTCAGCGGAGGAGCCAAACCCAGCGCTTTCGATGCTCTGGGTTCTGCCTCCCCACGTGCACCTCCCATCTCTGGAGAGCTCTGCGGAGGGATGTAATTATTCATCATACAATGGCCTAATATTAAAATGAAATTAGCAGCGACCTAGGCGTGGGCAGACAGGGCTCCTTCCCTCGTGCTCCTCCCAGGGAAAGCCAGAGTGGTGTTAAATGATCATACATCTGTGTAATGGCTTCCTTTGTTCTTTTTCTTCCCGACTAAATTGGCTAGATTTCACACCTCTGTTAAACCCAGAGGCCTCCCGACCAGGGTCTAATTACTGCCACCCATAAACAGGGGCGTGATCCGGAAAGGCAGAACGTCCCTTTCCCTGTGTCTGGGCTGCACAGTCTAGAATTTGGGAATTTTCAAGTTTGGCTAAGGGGGCCAAGGAGTCGACTGATGGCCCATTTGGAAGACTAAAGGTTGGGCTAAGAGCCTCCAGGACGAAGAGCAAAAGTCATGGGGGCCAGGATGTCGGGTTGAGATGGAGATGAAATTGGTAGGAGGAGATATGGAAGTTATGGCCCCTTCGGGGCTTATAAAACCTGTACGAAACCCTTCTCTCTGGGTCAGGCTGGACCCAGGTCTTTGCTGCCCCTCACCCTGTGGAACGCGCTGTCAATAAAACCCCCAGAACGTTCTGCCAGCCAGGCAGTCTTGGTCTTAACTTTTGTCACACCACCCACAGCGCTGAAGCCACAGCTATGGGAGGGCGGGTCCTGGTGTCCAAACACGCTCACGAGACGAATACTGAGCAGCTACTTATGTGCCAGGAGCTGAGGCTGTCTCGGGGAAGAAGCCACGACCCAGGCCCTCGTGGGGTTTCTGGTCTTGCAACGTGGTCTTGCCTCTGGGCAGGAGGAGCCCCACTCCCCAGGGACAAGGCAGGAGCAGAGAGGGCCCTCCCCGGCCACAGCCCCTCCTAGGACTCGCTCTGGGAGAGGCAGGACAGAGGGCGAGAGCCTCCCTCCGTGCGCGGCCTGGACTCACAACTCACGGCCTGGAATCCCTTGTGCACAGAGAGAGATGCAGGCACGTTCCCAGAAAGGGCAGTGGAAACCCCAGTGATGTCCGTGCAGGGGATGGAGAGGACCCGGCATGAGGGAAAGGGCAGCGTCTCCCTCTCACGCCCCCTCCCTACCCCGCCCCTGTCTACTTTTCCCAGCGCTTCCTCTCTCTCTCTCTCTCTCTCTCTCTCTCTCACACACACCTACACACACACACACACCCATACACATATATATACAACTTCTGGCTCTAAAGACAGATGGTCACCCCAAAATAAAGAAGCGAAACAAAGAAACCAAAGTGTCCCCCATGCGGCTTTCAAACCGACACACCTTGTCCCTCACTGCCAACCTTCCGAGGTGATGTTGGTGCCATGGGTGCTCCCACGGGCCAGGCAAGGAGCAAGTGCTTCACATGCCTGTCTCGCTGGTCCTCCCCATACCCAGGTACCCATGGCCACTGCAGCCTGTGCTCCTGTTGGGGGGTGAATTTTAACGAGGTGCCCCCTTGGGCTAAGGGATTAGAACAAAGGTGCTGCTGGGAGGGCACAGTGAGCAGAGGCGTCTTTGTGACTCAAAAGAGACATCGCTGGGCTGCCCTGGTGGCGCAGTGGTTGCGAGTCCGCCTGCCGAGGCAGGGGACGCGGGTTTGTGCCCCGGTCCGGGAAGATCCCACATGCCGCGGAGCGGCTGGGCCCGTGAGCCTGCGCGTCTGGAGCCTGTGCTCCGCAACGGGAGAGGCCACAACAGTGAGAGGCCTGCGTGCCGCAAAAAAAAAAAAAAAAAAAAAAAAAGACATCTCATTCAGCCCATTGGCCAGAGCCTTAAGCAGCGGCCTGGCTTCGTGGAAGCTGTTACTCCCTCCACCTTCCCAGAGGGATGAGGTGGAAGGGGACCCTTGCTGAGGTCACAGCTAGTCACTTACCAGATGTGGGATTTGAACCAAGGTCTCCAAAGCCAAGGCCCACGCAAACTTTACTCTTCAGCTTCCAAACGTGCACGCACGCCTGTGTGCATAGAACCAGATGTGCGTTGACAGTGTGCGAGCTGGACGGTGCCTGGGGCATGCCGAGGGACACGTGACACTTTCTTGAGGGGTCTCCCCATCTCAGAAGAAACGTCTCTACCTTCAAGGGAGCTCCTGTCAGAGAAGGAGGCAGAGCTGTGCCCCCTGAACCTCTGGAATGAGGAGGGAGATGTAGCCCACCACAAAGAGTCCAGTCTGATGCAGAACACATGGGCTGTCCTCAGGGAGTCAAGTCGGAGGGGGGAGACATGGCCTGTCCTCAGGGAGTCCAGTCTGAGGTGGGAGACATGGCATGTCCTCAGGGAGTCCAGTCTGAAGGGAAACACATGGCATGTCCCCAGGGAGTCCAGTCTGATTGAGGAGACATGGCATGTCCTCAGGGAGTCAAGTCTGAGGGGGGACTCATGGCCTGTCCTCAGGGAGTCCAGTCTGAGGCAGGAGACATGGCATATCCTAATGGTGTCCAGTCTGAGGCGGGACTCACAGCCTGTCCTCGGGGAGTCCAGTCTGATTGAGGAGACATGGCCTGTCCTCAGAGAGTCCAGTCTGAAGGGAAGCACATGGCATGTCCCCAGGGAGTCCAGTCTGATTGAGGAAACATGGCCTGTCCTCAGGGAGTCCAGTCTGAGGGGGGACTCACGGCCTGTCCTCAGGGAGTCCAGTCTGAGGGGGGACTCACGGCCTGTCCTCAGGGAGTCCAGTCTGAAGGGGGACTCACGGCCTGTCCTCAGGGAGTCCAGTCTGAGGCAGAACACATGGCCTGTCCTCGGGGAGTCCAGTCTGAGGGCACAGCATGGGGTCTGGACATATTCTGGCCACATTCAACAGAGACATGGAGCCCTTTTCTGGGGCTCTCCATTCTGAAGAGGGAGACAAGAAAAACAGAGGCAAGAAGCTCTGGCAGATCAATTCTGCCCTTCACCCTCCAATCAGGCCGTGGACATGGGGCCCCCGGTCCTCCTGCCTGTGCGCCAGGATGAGCCCTGGGGCCGCAGGGGGAGAGCCAGGCGGGCAGGGAGGTGGGAGCAGGGACAGGCTTTCACTCAGCTGCCACAGCTCCCCGGGGAACACTTTACAACTTCACCTATTCCGAGTCGCTTGCTTGAAGGAGCGTTCAAAGCAATTCCAGGACTATATTTCATTGTCACATTTATTTGCTGGGGTGTCAGTCAGGCCCGGAAGAGGGCTGCCCTGCTGTTCCTCGTTCTTTGTTACACACACACAGAGGCACACACCTCCTGAGCACAAACTCACAGTCAGGTACACCTCGAGACACACAGAAGACACCCACAAACACACAATCAGTCACATGTCATGGTCACACAGACTTGGGGTCCACGGATCAGGGCTACACTGAACAATCCCAGGACACACCGTTCATGTCACTGTTGCTCATATGCGGTCATTTATACGCACACAGCAAGGCACACAGGTTAGTGTCCTTGGTGCACACTGGCCTGCGCGCACGCACACACACACACACACACACACACACACAAGCACACCCTCAGTCACACACAGACACCCAGAGAGCCAAAGAACTCAGGCCAAGGGTACCACAACCGGGCCCTTTCTAGGCAGGTGGACGGGAGACACACCACACTCCCCGTCTTCTGGAGCCCCCAGACCAGGAGACATGGAGGGGGAGAAGAGCCCGCCTCCTTTCCCCATGAGCTGTGAGAGCTGGGAAGGCCCTGCTACACACACACCACACCCCACCACCACCACCACACACACACACACACACACACACACGCACACGCACACACACGCACACGCACACGCACACGCACACAGCGGGAACCTCTTCAGCTGCCAGGTTGAAGCCCAACCATTATCACTAATTACCACACTTGAGGGGAAAGGGATTTAATTAACTCTCTGCTGGGGCTCGAAAGGGAGCCAGGGCCCAGGGCAGGCTTGCTGAGCCTAGGCCTCTCCCTCACGTGGCTTTTCAGGTGTAGGGAAGAGTCTCCGGTGAGGGAGTGGAGGGGGTCACATGTCTGGACACCTGAATATATACTGACATCTATCAGACACACTCAGATGTGCACATGTCTGGTATACACAGACATACTTGGAAGTATCCCGACATACGTGTGACCCCACACTTAGAAAGAGATGACAGATAGATAGACAGGTAGATAATGAATGGATGGCTGGCAGGATAGATAGTAGATGAAGAGAGAGACAATAGATGGATGGATGGTGGATGGATAGATAATAGATGGGTGGGTGGGGGAGGGGAAGGGGGAGGGAAAGAGATGAGTGGGTGGGTGGGTGGTGGAGGGATGGATGAATGAACAGGTACAGTTACACACAATCAGGTACACAAGGAACACACAGAGCCATGTCTAGACACTGTCCTACACCGGGACCATCACTCACATACTCACCAGGTACACGGTCTCTCCCTCTCCCTCTTCCCTTTCTCTTTCCAATGAAAGGAGGCTTTATAGCTCAGGGCTGAGAAGTGCATTTGGGTGGCTCTGCCATTTTCTAGGTACGTGCATGTGAACAAGTTTCTTCAGCTCTCTGGGCCTATTCTTCCTCATCTATCAGATGTGTCGGTGTGAGGAATAAAGAAGATGAAAAGTCCTTAGAATACACGAAAAGTGCTTGGAAGAGTACCTAGTACGTAGGAAAGGCTCAATACACCCTAGCTATTAGCGCTGAAGTGGGTATTTCTCCTGCAGGGAACAATCTGAGGGCTCCAGAAATATCCAGAACAGGCCCGTGTCCCCAGGGAAAGAAGTCGAGCGCCTTCCTCTCCCCTCCTTCCCCAGGAGGGCCCCCCACATACACACCCAGGAGACCAAGTCTTGGACGGAGTCCCAGGGGCAGGAGGGAGATCCCCTGCGGGTCCCGTGGGGCGGCCATCAGGCAGAGGATCCGCACGTGCCCAGATGGGCTGGACCAGGCCCGCGCGATCAGTCAAGGAGAACCAGCCTCCAGGGCCTCGGAGCCCCTGGCCCCAAACAATGATATATATTTCCAATTTTCTCGGAGATTATATTTTTCTTCCTTCAGATGTTCATCTTGTGCTTTTTGACCAGGATAAACTGAAACATAATAGAATCCAGATGGGAGAGAGGTAGTCATTCGTCCTGCCTGCACAGACCGCGGTGCCAACATCAGCCCCCGACCCCACCCCTGGGGGCCGCTAGGGACCGAGAGGTCAGGCCAGAGCAAGACGGGGGATCGGCTGGGGGCGGCTTGCAGGCCCAGGGACACTGCGGCCGCCGGTCGCCTCCTCACAGCCTGGGGCATGAAAGAGCCAGGGTATGGAACTGGGACACTATAGTGTGACCTTAACTAACTCACTCACCTCTTAGAGACTCATTTTCCTCATCTGCAAAATGGGGACAATAATTCCTCATTTGCTACCCAAAGAGAGGCTGGGACATTTAAATGAGTTGCACATGGAAGGGTTTCATGCTACCCCCACCCACATAGGTAGCATCTGCAACCCGAAGGACCCTGGTTTCTCCCACCCACACTCCCAGGGCTCTGGGCCCCAGGGCTGGGTCTAACAAATGGGCCCCCTTATCTCTTCTGCAATTTGCTCTGTCAAGTCTCCCCGATGCTGGCGCATCCCACCCCTGGGACCCTCAACCTCCACTGGACAGATTTCCATAACTCCGGCACCTTGTCTAGCTTAGACAGACTGCCAAGATGGTCCCTCTTTTTCTGAAAGAACATCAAGGAAGGCAAAACCACAGACTTGAGAGTCTCTGTTAGTGCCCGCTCCTTTGGGAAGTCCTTCCCAGTGTGTAACTTGAATCCACTTTGCTGCAGTATAATTGCTTACTCTTATCATGGTGTCAGTAGGATCAAAGCCTGGTTGACCAAGGTCTGTCATTTTCCGCCAAACAAAATCTTTCTTTTCCAAAGTTCCATTCATGGTAACGAGGTTGACTAATGAATAAAAAAGACACTGGAGTTGGGAGTTCAAGTACTAACTCTGACACTTACTGGCTGTGTGACCTTGGACAAGTTACCTAACTTCTCTGAGCCCTGATCTCCATAGGGCTCAGAATCGTGCCTTGCCTGCCTCCAAGGCTGCTGTAAGGAGATGTGGAAGCCCTGGGTAAACGAAAATAATCCCCATAAATGTGAGGGATGCTGGCTCCCGGGGACTTGGTCCCTCCTCCCCTACACCCCAACTCCATCCTCCCTGCCAAGGTTGAGACTTCATCTCCCCGGAGCAGGAGGGAGGTGATTTGAAGGAGAGAAGCAGAGCTGCTCCCTCTCTGCCCAGAGTAATTGGTGGTAATCCCGCAGCCAGCCTATCTCCTCACTTCCAGCTGCAGGGAAGCTGTGGCCTCATCATCCGTCATTAACCGAGGCGCTTCTGGCGGCTCAATTGTAGAACATGATTTTAATAACCCTGGCAGGAGAGGATCATTTTTCTCTTGTCACTTAACTCCAATTCTGTTGGAGAGAGACAGAGACACGAAAAGAGAGAAAGACAAGCTAACTGAGCAGCAGAGACAGAGTAAAAGGAAGAACTAAGAGCAGAAGGTCGGGAGGGAGAGGCATCCAGAGAGCTGAGAAGAGGAACGCAGTCGGGGAGAGGGAGAGGGACGGGCAGGGAGAAGCAAGTGGGGAAGCAGCACACTGGGAGAGCACCCTTTCTGCCCTGCGGTCCCCATGGCTGCTCCCTCGCCTGACCCCCACTCTTTGCACCCACAGAAGTCATGGGGTGGTCAGGATAAGACACCCCCAACCAGGCAGGCCCGGACTGCTCTCTTGGGCTCTCCCTTCGTGCTCAGCTTAGGGCTTCACGTGGATGGACAAAGTGCCCCAGGGTTGGGGTGGAGGAAGATGCAAGGAGGGTCCTAGATTTGGGCTTCTTTGCCTAAGATCAGTAATTCCTCCAGGACATGGCTACAGTCCAGTGCAAGAACACAGGATTGGGTCAGACAGATGCCAGGCTGCAGGCCCAGCTCAGCCACTTGCTAGTTGAGTGCCCTTTCCTGACCTTGATGTTCTCATCTATACAATGGGTACAGGCTTCACACAGCTGTGTGATGAATACATGAGCTGATGTGTGTGCCGCACCCCATGTAGTGCACAGCACATAGAAATAGGTGGGAAATGAAGCCCAGGTCACAGAGAACAGACAGCCTGGGCAACCAAGAGGCCTTTCAGGATAGCAAGGAGCTGGAGCAAGGGGCATGCCATGAACTTGTGTTCAGACTTCAAAGGGGCTGACTCTGCCAGCCCTAGGAGACGTTCCACTCCACCAGAAACCACCAGCAGAGGCAGGAAGAGAGCCACAAAGGGGCCTTGGCAGGATTCATGGGACCGTCCTGGGCTGCAGCCCTGCCCCCAGCAAAGAGGAGAATTACAAAGCCACATGAGGTGGGTAAAGCTGGGGATATGGTGCCACCTGCTGGCCATTATGGGAAAGACACAAGAGACGCACTGGAGAGAGGAGAGGGGCTTCTGCAGCCCTCCGGGGCACCAGCTTTGGAGGCCTGACACAGACTGGGTCCCTGGGTTCTTCTTCCTGCCTCGGGGCCCACCCAGATCTCCTGGCAGGCTGAGGAGAAGGTGATGACCAAGGCACAGCGCTCCAGGTTGGGCGCTACAGCAGAGGCAGCTCCGACGTCTAAATGGCACATTTCCCTCCAAGCCCCAGCAGCTGGGCCCAGCCCTAGGAAAGGAACATTCTTCAAGTTTGCAAGGCTTTGCTGTGGACTTGGATCTCAGGGAAGAGGGAATCCAGTTCCCGCCTTGGGGGAGCCACCGTCTCGTTGGTGTGAAGTGGCTGAAAGCAGAACCTGCAGTGGCGTGGGCTTGGGAGGCAGGCTAGACAGGGACGCACGAGCCAAGGTCTGCAGGTGAGGAAGATCCTGGGGAGCTTGGGGTGCAGCTGGGAGCTCTGGAAGTGAGGGGAACCCCATCACGACTCTCATTAACATGGTGAGACTCATTTCCTCCAAGGACCAGACCAGTGGACAGGCTTATTCCCAGCTCTGCCCAGCGACTGTAAATGTCATCCCCTCTCTGGGCCTCTGTTTCCCAATCTGTGAAATGGGACGAGGAGGGGGCATCCAGGTCTGTATCCTGAGCTTAGGGCTCACAGCCCAACGGTGCCACTTCTGATTTCTGCTTTCTCATGTCCAGGAGGAAGCCGTGCTGTTATGAGACCTGCTGGTAATTCCTCTTTCCCAGGAATGGCAGGCAAGCCCGGCAGTGAACTCCGAAGCTGGGCAGGAAGAGGGGGCACCAATGTCCATCAGACCAGTGTTTGAGCGAGGGCAGGAGGAAGTGACCAGCATATCCTCAGGCCAGGAAGCAGAGGCTCACAGCTGTCAGACCAGCAGGTCTGGTCTCTGTGACCGAGGAGCCTGGGTCAGGGTGTCCCAGGACCCTGGAGAGCTTCCAGGACCGGCCTGATGGACAGGCCTGTGGCCTGCTGAGGCCTCTGTCCTTGGGCTAGGACTTGAGTGGAAGACCTTGCCCTTAGCAAACTAGGGCCCCAGAGCTCCCAGGACTCCCTCCCACCCTCCCACCTGGTGTGGGGCTCCTCTGGGCACCCCAACATGCCCGCTGACTCCAGGGATCTGGCAGCCTGAAAGAGGGCAGGAGGCAGCCACCACGGCCCCACTGACCTCCGGCAGAGCCTGCTCTTTCCTTACCTCTCCCTGGATGCCTTCTCTGAACAAGGGCATGGTCTGCTATGTGGGGACTTGCCCTCAGAAAGCCCCCATAAGGTGTGGCCGGTCGCACCACGCTTGGGATCATCGTTATTTCCTCCACCCATTGGAAAGAAAATGTGTCCTGTGTCACATGTCCCTGGTCACATCCAATCAGTGTCCAAGCCCTCTTAATTCCCCTCCTTGGGGGACTCAGCCTATGGCACCTGACGCGTGCTCCTCCTGTGACTGCGTGTCTGGCCCAGTAAGATCGCCCAGTAGCTGCCCTCAAAGGCAATGACTATCTTTCCACCTTTCTACATACCTGCTCTCGCAGATCCATCCCCTTCACCCTCACCTCCACATATCTCGGAAACACCGCTGAACAAGCTGTTGGTGCGGCCACCAAAGACCAGACCCAGGACAAGATGAGGGGTGTGACTCTGGGTGGAACCTCCATCAGTAGGACTCCCCCCGCACAGAAAGAGAGAGAGAGACCCAGTCACAAAGTGCAGTTCACTCCCAGGGCCCACCCTCCCCTCTGCCCCACCCAGCAGGAGCTCTGGACTCTTCTCTTCCCCCTCCTCTCCCCTTCCTCCCCAACCCCAGAGGTCAGCCCCCTGACCTGGGATTCCTCTTCTCTTCCATGCCTGGAAACAGCCCTTGTCTTTATTCTCCTATGCTTGTCTTCAGAATTCTATGCACTTATTTTACAGATGTAATAGCTGAGGCCCAGAGAGAGCTACAACTAGTCGTGGACCCCCTGGTTCATTAGCTAAAGAGCTGGGGTCCCCCGGACACTTGCACAGCCCCAAAGGCTTTATCCACCAGGTGAGACAAGGTGACCGCCTCCTGTTCCTTCAAATTCCCTCCTCCCTTGCCCTCTGCTGGTCAGCTCTCCCTTGGTTTCCCCCACCTCCCCAGCTGCTACTGCTCTGTCTCCTTCACAGACTTTTCCCTGGGTCTTGCCCAGGGATCGTGGAGCCACACTCTGCTCCTCTCTCTCCCATTGATTCCATCCACTTCCTTCCCTTCAGCCCCTCCCTCTGGGCAAAGGGTCCCCAAAGCTCAACTCCAGTTCTTTACTCTCCCTGACCTTGGGTCGTTCCTGAAGTCACCTCTTCCTGACCTTGAGGTTGTTAGTAGTAACCAACACTAGCTTATGTCTGAGCTCAGTCCTCCCCGGGGCTCAGATGCATCTGAGGGTTCCCAAGGGGAGAGGGAGGGGGCAGCCACCCTGAGACACGTGCGTGGAGCAGAATGAACCTGGGCTGCAGGAGAGAGGGGCCTCTGGGGGGTGTCATGCTGAGCCTGCCAGTCCCCAGGTCTGTCCCAGGGACTCACATCGGAGCTGAGAGCAGCCGCAAGGGTTACTAACAGCGCAACTTTCTCCAGGATTTCTGTGATATGCGTGGACAGAAGCAGCCTGGCTTTAGCACCCATGCAACAAGGTGTGACCCAGACCCAGGGCGAGAGCCAGGCTCCTTACTTCTTCAAGGAGCTCAATATAACTTTGATGCCTTGAAGTCTGCAGGAAGGTTGATGCCACTCTGGCTTTGGGGAGTGTCCAGGGGAAGCACCCATGGCACGGCAGGCATAGGTGCCCCTCAGAGGGCCCTGGCAGCTGTGAGCAATGAGGCGGTCTCAGGCCACCTCACAGATGGTGGACATCGAGGGGGTGGGGAGCAGAAGCAGGATCCAGAGGACACAGTGGAGGCCACAAGGTAACTCGCGTTAGTTGGCTCTTTTATGAACACCATGCAAACTCCCCTGGAGGCTTCCAGAAATAACTGGACAAGAACTGCAGGCTTCCAGAAATCCCGGTGAACAGATGGGAATAGAAGTCAGCCAAGGACGGGTCGTGTCTATTCAAGTGACTCCACTGATACCTTCCCAGGCTGGTGAGGCCTTGAAGGAGACTCTACACAAAGTTCCCAGCCACCGCCAACATCATGAGTCCCTTAAAACCAAATCATTCTTTCCATGAGGCTCTTGTCTCTTTGTCCAGCCACCCAGGCTCAGTGCTATTTTCAAAACAGCTCACATGTGGATGGACCTAGAGACTGTCATACAGAGCGAAGTAAGTCAGGAAGAGAAAAACAAATACCGTATATTAACGCATATATGTGGAATCTGAAAAAAAAAACTGGTATAGATGATCTTATTTACAAAGCAGAAATAGAGACAGACGTAGAGAACAAAAGTATGGATACCAAAGGGGAAGTGGGGTGGTGAATTGGGAGATTGGGATTGACATATATACCCTATTGATACTATGTATGAAATAAATAAGTACAGAACCCGTGTGCTACAACTACTGAAGCCCGCACGCCTAGAGCCCATACTCTGCAACAAGAGAAGCCACCGCAATGATAAGCCCGCGCACTGCAACGAAGAGTAGCCCCCGCTCATCGCAACTAGAGAAAGCCCGCGTGCAGCAACGAAGACCCAATGCAGCCAGAAATAAAAATGAATTAAATAAATAAATTTATTTTTTTTTAAATAGATAACTAATGAGAACCTACTGTACAGCACAGGGAACTCTACTCCAATGCTCTGTGGTGACCTAAATGGGAAGGAAATCAAAAAAAGAGGGGATATATGTATACGTATAGCTGTTTCACTTTGCTGTACAGTAGACACTAACACAACATTGTAAAGCAACTATACTGCAATAAAAATTTTAAAAAAACACAGCTCACATGTATTGAACATTTACTCTGGGGCAGACCCCATGTTACGGAGTTTACAGGAATGGTGTTCATTAATCTTTATGGTGACCTTTTAAAGTAGATACAATGAAGATCCTTATTCACAGCTGAGGAAATTCAGAAAAGTTATGTAATTTGTACCAGAGTCCTGAGCAAGTGATAAGGAGAGCTAAGGTTTGTATGGAAGCAGTCTGGTTCCAGAACCCCCACTCCTCACCAGCATCCTACACGGCTCCATTGATGGCCAATTCTTCCCCTGCCCCCCCACATCCTCTTGCTGTTGTTGCTACTGCTGCTGTCATAGTTTTGAAACTCACGTGTGTCTCATCTTTTTCCCAAAAGGACATGAGATGGCTTTATAACAGGAAAGATTAATTCACTCAACAGATTCATATTCCTCAAGAAAGAAAAACAACAACAACAATAATGATCTTAAGGGTTGTCATAGGTGCTGTGATTGATCCTGAAATTTGGTTTTGAGCTTCCTGGCAGCCAGGGCAAAAAACGAAACACTGAGTTCCGACACTCTTATTATCGGAAAGGAGGAAGCAGATCAGTTCCTCCACAGGGACAGATATTTCCAGGAAGTAATTCGAAAGAGGCTTCTCATATGGGGCCTCATGTCAGGGACATGATGTGACATAATAAAAACGCAATCTTCTAAACCATGCAAGAGCAGACGGAGGACTTTTAGTATGAAGAGAGAGGGCATCATGCAATTTTGGAAACCACAGACTTAGGGGCTCCAGCATGTGGATTGACTGTAGGCTAGAGCTCAGAAAAGCTAGAATTTCCCCCCACGTGTCTCAGCTATTGTTGGGTTTTGTCTTTTGAGAACTGAAAGCTGCATTTGATTTTCTGAAAGGTCCCAAAGTACTATGGGGTGAGGGTGGGGCAGAGCCACAGGCTATGAAAACCAGAGATGCCCAAGAAGGGTAGTTCTTCTCTGAAAGTTGAGGCTTCAGGCACATATTCATTTATCAGATACTTATTGTGTCCTTTTTGTGCCAGGTTTTGCTCTTGGTGGAGTGAGAACCAGTGAAATAAATATGCAAGTTTCCTAACCTCAAGGAATTCAATCATTAACGGGAAAAAAAAATTTCCTTTTAATACCTACTATATGTCAAACACTGAGATGGGTGCTTTGCATATAGCATCTCATTTAATATTTCTAACAAACCTATACAATAAGTATTATTATTGCCAAGCCCAAAGTACTGGACTCCACACGGTGGCACATGCCCAAACAAGGAGGCCAAAGACCCATCAGCCTCTGCATGTCCAAAAGACCTCATCTGGTTAAAGGAACTTCCTTATTGCGAGCACTGATGGAGAGCGCCACATCAACAACATTAGATGATGTCTTCATATATAAAAATGCTCCAAATCAACAAGTAATTTCAGGCATGAGAAATTTCAGGATGGGAAAAAGGGCCTCTGTTCAATGAAACAAACATTTATGGACCAACTTCTCCAAGCCAGGACTTGTACCAAGCAGTGTGAATACCCAAACAGTGAGAAGCCATCCCTGACCTCCAGAAGCACCCCCAGTCTAGTGGAGAAGGAGATATACAAACAGTAACTTTCAACATGATCTGACGAATGCTAAGAGTGAGGTAAGCCCAGGGGTTTGGGGAAGACAGTGGAGTCTTCCCTGGAGGACAGAAGAGTCCTCCAACCTGGAACAGGATCAGGGAAGGCTTCTGGAAGAAGGCAGCACATGAGATGCATCTTATAGGATGAGTAAGGTGTATCCAGGTGGGAAAAAACAGTGGTGGGGAGAAAGGGAATTTCAGTCAGTAGAAAGAGCTTGAGCTAAGGCAAGAAAATAGGCAAATAACATGGAAAAGGGCTCAGAGTGAGAGGGTAGGAGCCACAGAGAAGTTAGTAGAGCATGCAGTTTGAGGCTAGAAGCCATGAAGATGAGATTGGAAAGACTTGAGGAGCTTGGTCTTTATCCTGAGGGCAGTGGGGATAGCTGGAAGGTTTTAACCAGGGAAGCGACTTGATCATATTTTTGCTCTGGGAACTACTCTCTAGCCTCAATACAGAGGAGGGTTTAATAACCTGGAGACAGGAAGAACATGCAAGTCATAGAGAGAGAGTAGGGAGTTGCACGAAAAGGAGAAAACCTCTTCCGGCACCATTGTGGATATTGGGTCCTCGCACTACATATAACCAGCTCCTTGAACGAAAGTGGCTTTTAAAGCATTGCTAGGCTGTTTACTGAATCACAGTGCTGTACACCTAAAACTAACACGACATTATAAATCAACTACACTTCAATAAAATGAAAAAAAAATTTTTTAAGCATTGCTAGGCGTGTGGGAACAAGGAACTGCTCTAAGCCCACCAGCGCCAACAGCAGAGAAATAGAAAAAAAACCTGAGTTTTTCCCATCTGGATGGGAAGGGAGCTGTAAGAAAACAAAGGAGTGAGAGCAAATTCTACTGTCAGGAGACCAAGACTGGGATAGATTCAAAACGGGGGCCATTGCCTCAACATTAGCCCAGGACCTTCAACAGAGGCTAAAGTGATCCCAGGTCAGCGGTGTCCCTTGACCCCAGAAAAAAGGAAAAATCCTCTCTGGAGGACAGCATCCTCAACTTAGATACTCAGAATTCCCAAGGAATATACATATAAACACACAATTAAAAAAAAATCAAATACACAAGGTGGGAGTGAGCAGAAAAGGCAAACCATAGATTTGGATCCCTAAGGATGTCAGAAATTGTCATTGTTATAGTGAAATAATATAGTGAAATATATGAAATAAGGGATTAAAATTTTCAGAGAAATAAAGATGAAATTATAAGAGTAATTAAGTAAGAAGAGACAATTTTTAAAAATGACGAGTCAGATCTGGAAAAGAACAAAATGGAACTTCTAGAAATATAAATGATAACTGTTGAAACAGAAAACTCAGCAAATGAGTTCAACAGCATATTAGACACGACCAAAGAGACAAAGAGTGAGCTAGAAGGTAGATCTGAAGAAATTACACAGATTTCAGCACAAAGACATGCAAATGGAAAATCTAAAAGAGACTGAAAAGTTATGGTGGATTGAGTGAAAGTCTCAGAGAGAAAAGGGGAGGTGAGGCAATATTTGAAGAGACGATGGCTGAGAAGTTTCCAGAACTGATGAAAGTCATGACTTCACAGATATGGAGAGCATAACATATATCTAACAAGCTCAATAAAAAGAAATCCACATCTAGGCACAGTGTGTTGAAACTGCATTAACGCCAAAGACAAAGATCTTAAAAGCAGCTATGTAGAAAAGACGTACCACCTACAAAGGAAGGATAATTAGGCAACACACCTCAACAGCAACCGTGAAAATCAGAAGACAGGGAATAGCTTCAAAGCACTGAGAGAAAATAACTGTCAACCTAGAATTGTGACCTTAGAAAAACTATCTTTCAAGGCTGAGGGTGAAATGGAGATTTTTTTTTACAGATAAGCAAAAAGAGTTTGCCATCAACAAGTTTTTACTAAAGGAACCTCTGAAGGATGTGCTATAAGAAAAAGAGAAATTATCCTAGAAGGAAACTCTGTGTGGAAGAAAGAATGGTGGGTAAAGAAACAGATAAACATGTAGATAAGTCTACAGAGACATGGTATAAAATAATGACAACATAAGGGAAAGGAGAGGAAAGAACCAAAATACTGCACAGAAATAGTATGTAAACCCTTCGCAGGAGATCAAAGTTGAGGGTTCAAAGCTCTTTGTAAGGTTTGGAAAGAGGTTTAGAAATACTAATAATCTTAGACTTCATTAGGTATGTGGGATAGAATTTCAAAAGCAACCACTAGAAATATGGTAGAGTGTATAAATTCCAAATCAATAAAGAGCGTAGAAAAGGATAGAATAAGACAATAAGCAAACTCAATCAATCCAAAGTGGGGAGAAGCAAGAAAGGAAGGGGAGAAAGCATAGGGGAAATAATAGGATAAGTAAGAAAACAAAAGTAAGTCCAAAGATATCAATAATCACAATAAACTTTAAAGGATTAAATGTGCCATTTAAAAGACAAAGTGTTAGACTGGATTTTAATTCAGCTCTTTGCTGTTTACGGTGACACATCTAAAACATAAGGAGATGGGTTGAAAGACCATACAAACACTAATCAAAAGAAAGCTGGGACAGCTCCACTAAAATCAGAAGAAGAAAACAAACTTAAGATGACAAACCTTATTAGGGATAGAAAAGGTCAGTACATAAAGATTAAAAGTTCACTCTTCCTGGAAGACACAGCAATTCTAAATCTGCATGTACCTAATAAAATACCCTCAAAAAATAGAAAGCAAAATTGACAGAACTGCAGGGCAAAATAGAAAACCCCACTATCATGGGGGTAGATTTGAATACTCACCTCTCCATTATTGGTAGGTCACATACATATTACTGGTAAGTCAAAGAGGATTTGAGCAATATAACAAGTGGGGTTTAATGGAAGTTTACGGAACTCTGCATCCAACTACACTTCTCAAGCACAAATTTTTAAAAATTATTTTAACTGGCCACGTACTAGGTTATAGAGCAAGTCTCAATTCCAAAGAATCAACAACACACAGATCACGTTTTCTAAGTGCAATGCCTTTAAATTAGAATTCAATAACTAACTAATCTGTGGGTTCATTCTTTGGCACACTGTGAAAATACTGTTTCCAAACAAATTACTTAGTAATTACAAAGGGGGGAATATATTTCAACATGGAGCAATCTGATCCTCGCTATTCTAACCAAGTGATCAAATTTGGCATCAGCAACGGTGAGACACACGGACCTTTTATGACCTTCTATTGACCCTTTAAGCCTTGTGTTGTTATCCAATATGAGGTAGCAAACAGCTCCTGTGACATAGTCTTGCTTCCAATGATTAAACCAAATTCAATCAGGCCTCTATATCTAATGTTGGGTTTACGGAAAAACAATACTGTATGTAAACAAATTAAAAGCTATCAAGAAGAACAAATCAGGGACTTCTCTGGTGGCACAGTGGATAAGACTCCGCGTTCCCAATGCAGTGGGCCCCGGGTTCGATCCCTGCTCAGGGAACGAGATCCCACATGCCTGCTGCAACTAAGAGTTCGCATGCCACAACTAAGGAGCCCGTGAGCCCCAACTAAGGAGGCTGCAAGCCGCAACTAAGGAGCCTGCCTCCTGCAACTAAGGAGCCTGCCTGCCACAACTAAGAGACCCAGCGCAACCAAATAAATAAATAAATAAATGAGAGAAACCTAGTTCTCAAAAAAAAGAACAAGTCAGACAAATCCCAAATGTGAGACACCTGTAACATACCTGGCCTGGATTCTTCAAAAAGATCAGTGTTAGAATAACAAAAAGGTGGGAGGGGCTGTTGTTTAATCGGTTAAAAGTGATTAAATGCCATAAAAAACACGTGGAATTCACTAACCTTGATAGGACCTTGGATCAGTAACAGAGACAGGAAGAGAGGGGGTGGGGAGAGAAGAGGGGAAGGAGGGGAAAATAGCCATAAAAGACATTCTTGGGACAATTGGGGATTTTTGTATATGGACTGAATATTAAATTATACATGGCTTAAAAAAAATTACACATACCTAAAAAA
The DNA here is from genome assembly GCF_039906515.1 of Pseudorca crassidens. NCBI lineage: Eukaryota > Metazoa > Chordata > Mammalia > Artiodactyla > Delphinidae > Pseudorca > Pseudorca crassidens. The sequence continues at coordinate 29,104,450 of NC_090297.1, read as the reverse complement.
AAAGAATTCAATAAGAAACAAAAATTTTTAATCCCCATTAATTTGGAAATTTTAAAGTTTTCTTCTAAGTGTAATAATTCAAAAGTCAAAGAAGAAATCATAATGGAAATTTTAAAACACTTAGAACAGAATGTTAGTGAAAACAGTGCCTATCAAAATTGTGGGACAGAGCCAAAGAAATATTTCTAGTAAAATGGAGATTCTTGAAAGTTTCTGTTAGAAAAGATGAAAAGACAAAATATTAATGGACTAAACACCCAACTTAAGAAGTTATAAAAAGAATATAGAATAAACCCAAAGAAAACAAAACCCCCAAAAAAGTAATGATAAAGCTAAGAAGAAAAACTAATTAAATCAAAGTAAAGAAAATAGAATTAGTGCAAAGCAAAGCAAAAAAAATAAAAACTTGGTATCTTGAAAAGACTAATAAAGAGACAAATCTCGGGATTTCCCTGGTGGTGCAGTGGTTAAGAATCCGCCTGCTAATGCAGGGGATATGGGATCCATCCCTGGTCCGGGAAGATCCCACATGCCGTGGAACAACTAAGCCTGACAGCCACAACTACTGAGCCCGCATACCACAACTACTGAAGCCCGCGCCTAGAGCCCATGCTCCGGAACAGAGAAGCCACCGCAATAAGAAGCCCGTGCACCACAACGAAGAGTAGTCCCTGCTCGCCGGAGCTAGAGAGAGCCCGCGTGTAGCAATGAAGACCCAGTGCAGCCAAAAAATATAAAAAGAAAAAGAAATTTAAAAAGAAGAAGACAAATCTCTGGCAATATTGATCAATAATAAAAGACAGAGGCCACCAAAATTTTGTACTAAAAAAATTTTAAGGAACATATTACAAATCCAGAAGAGATTAGAAAGACAGAAAGTGAACATTATGAACAACTCTGTATCAGGAAACAGATCATTCCAACTTATACAAACTCTTACAGAGAACTGAAGAAGACAGAGCACTTCCCAGCTCATTCTATGGAGACAGTAGAGCCTTGAGTCCAAAACCTAACAAGGAGGGTATGGGAAAGGAATTCACTCAAGAGCACAGATGCAAAAAAATCCTTAAAAAGGGTATAACAACCTAAATCTAGCAGTGCATAAAAATCATAATATATTATAGCCAATTTGAGTTTACCCTAGAATTGCAAATATATTTAATATTATAAATCTATAAATGTTATTCATCACATTAACAAATTAATCAAGAAAAACTACATTATCTTTTCAATAGATGCAGTAGGAAACATTGGATATGATAAGTTATTCATGATTTTTAAAAACTCTTAAACTAGGGCTATAAGGGAGACTTCTTTTTTTCCAGTTTTATTAAAAAATAATTGACATACATCACTGTATAAGTTTAAGGCATACAGCATGACAGTTTAATTTACATATAATGTGAAATAATTACCACAATAGGTTCAGATAATTTTATCTTCTCATATAGATACAATAAAAAGAAAAGTAAGAGGGCCTTCCCTGGTGGCGCAGTAGTTGAGAGTCCGCCTGCCGATGCAGGGGATACGGGTTCGTACCCCGGTCCGCGAAGATCCCACATGCCGCGGAGCGGCTGGGTCCGTGAGCCATGGCCGCTGAGCCTGCGCGTCTGGAGCCTGTGCTCCGCAACGGGAGAGGCCACAACAGTGAGAGGCCCACGTAACACAAAGAAAAAAAGAAAATTTTTCTTCTTGTGATAAGAATTCTTAGTGTTTATTCTCAACAACTTTCCTATGTATTTCCTATATATATAGCTACAGTCATCATGTGTTGTACATTACACCCCTAGTACTTATTTACCTTATAACTAGAAGTTTGTACCTTTTGACTGTCTTCCTCCATTTCCCCTGGAAATTTTTTAAATAATAAAGGTTATCTACCCAAAACCTTTAGAAAACTTTATTCTTAATGGGAAACATTACTATTTCCTTTAAAATAACAAATAAGACAAAGACGCTCACTATCACTGCTTCTCTTCAAAGCCAAACTGGTAGTCCTAGCCAGTGTAGTAAGACAAGAAAATGAAATAAAACACATAAAGATCAGAAGGAAAGAAATGTGTATTATGCACATATTACATGTTTATTTACAAAGAAAACCCAAAAATCTACAAATGACGTGTTAGAAAAAGAGGTTTTTAGCAACACCGTTGCTAAATTTTTAAACAATGTATAACATTGTTTACTAAAGGCAGAATCTTTATGACCTCAGAACAAGACAGGCTTTCTTCAATAAGGTAAAAAGCAAGAACCACAATAGAAAATATTCATAAATTCAATTACATTAAAATTAAGAAATTTCATCCATCAAGACATCACAAAGAAAATGAAAAGACAAGCCACCAACTGGGGGAAATTATTTGCAGCACACACAGCTGACAACCCAGTTAAAAACATGAGCAAAAGACATGAACAGGCATTTCTCAGAAGTGTACCATGGAAGACTAATCAACGTATGAAAAGAAGATCAACCTTATTAATAATCAGTAAAATGCAAATTAAGACAACATGAACTACAATTTTACACCATGCTGGCAAAAATGAAGAAGTCTGACACCACCAAGCGCTGGTAAGGATCTGGATCAACAGGAACCTTTACACTCGGCTGGTGGGAACATAACTTAGTACAAGCACGTTGGAAAACAAGATTGTGCCAATTGTAAGTTTGAACATTTATATATCCTACTTGCCCAGCAATTCTTCTAAAGAAACTCATGAACTTATGCCACAAGAGAGATATATAAGAATATCCCTAGTAGGAAAAAAATGGAAACTACCTTAACATCTAATAAGAAATGGGTAAAACTAATTTTTGGTATAGCTACATAGTAAAAAAATGAAAACGCTTCAATCACCCATAGCAACATGGCAGAAACATAATGTTGAGAGAAAAAAATCAAGTTGCAGAAGACTGCATTCAGTATGATAGCATTGTTATAAAGTTCAAAAACAATCAAATCAAATAATATATTGTTTATAGAAACATACGTATGTGATAACTGTATTTTTAAATAGAAAGGAAATAATAGAAACAAAGCTCAAGATAATGGTTACCTCTGGGGGCTGAGGAGACAGGAAGGTAGAATAGGAAGAAATTTACAAGCGGATGAAAAGACATGGGTGATGTCCTAGATCTGTGCAGTAATATAGTAACCATATCCAATCTGTGCAGTAATACGGTAACCATAAACCACACGTGGTTATTTTGATTTGTATTTAAATTAATTAAAATTAAATAAAATTTAAAATTCAGTTCCTCCAGTCATGCCAGCCAAATGTCAAATGCTAAACAGCCACACGTGGCCAGTGGCTACTCTACTGGACAGCACAGATTTACAGAACATTTCCATCAACATAGAAAGTTCTACTGGACACCTCTGTTCTAGACCAGAGTTTGGCAGACTTTTTTGTAAAGGGCCAGATGGTAAACTTTTTGGCTTTGCAGAACATAGGGCTCTATCACAGCTACTCAACTCTGCCGTTGTACCTCAAAGGCAGCCACAGACTATATGTAAATAAGTGGATGTGACTGTGAGCCACTAAATCCTTATTTACCAAAACAGGCTGGACCAAATGGGGTTTGTTGCCCCCTGTTCTAGACCCCTGTTCTAGTTGGGTGATTGACTGGTGGATGATTATTTTATTATTACATAATTTTCAAGCATTCTTACATATCAAATATTACATGATATATTTTAAAGGACATATCTAGGGACAATTGGTGAAATCTGAATAAGAGCTGTAGATTAGATAATATTATTGTAACAATGTTATTTTCCTGATTTTCATCATCATACTGTGACCAGGCAAGAGAATATCCTTGTTTTTACGAAATACACAGTGGGACGTACTTATGGGTAATGCAGGATCATGTGCCATTTACTCTCAAATGGTTCAGGAAAAAAATCGCATGTGTATATGCATGTATATATCAAAATACCACAGATCAGGTAGCTGAAACAATAGAAATTTATTTTCTCATAGTTGTAGAGGCTGGAAGTCTAAGATCAAGGTTTTGGCAGAGTTGGTTCCTTCTGGGGCCTCTCCCCTAGTCTTGCAGATGGCCGCCTTCTCCCTGTGTCCTCACATGGTCGTTTCACTGTATGTGAGCATCCCTGGTGTCTCTTCTTCTTCTTATAAGGACGCCAGTCATATTGGTTTAGGGCCCTCTAATAGTGGCCTCATATTAACTCAATCACCTCTTTAAAGCCCCTAATCTCCAAATACAGTCACTCTCTGCTAGGGGTTGAAACTTCAAGACATGAATTTTGGGGGACACAATTCAGCCCATAATAGATAGCTAGATAGATGACAAATTTGGTAAAATGTTAAGGGGATGAAGGGGAGACAGAAGTTTTCTGTACTATTCTTGCAACTCTTCTACAAGCCTGAAATGATCTCAAAATTAAGAACTTAAAAACACATGCATATATAATTATATATACTACCAATAAGGCTAAAAGTTACAATTACAATTTTGCAATGATATATATGTTATTCTTCAATTAAAATTTTACTTTAAAAAATCCATTGGGGCTTCCCTGGCAGCGCAGTGGTTAAGAGTACGCCTGCCAATGCAGGAGACACGGGTTCGAGCCCTGGTCCGGGAAGATCCTACATGCCATGGAGCAACTAAGCCCGTGCGCCACAACTACTGAGCCTGCGCTCTAAAGCCCGCAGGCCGCAACTACTGAGCCCGTGTGCCACAACTACTGAAGCCTGTGCACCTAGAGCCCATGCTCCGCAACAAGAGAAGCCACCAGAGTGAGAAGCCTGCACACTGCAACGAAGAGTAGCCCCCGCTCGCCACAACTAGAGAAAGCCCACGCGCAGCAACAAAGACCCAACACAGCCAAAAATAATAAATAAATTTATGAAAACTTTAATTAATTAAAAATCCGTTAAGTCAAAAGGAATAGGAGGCTAATGTTGGCAAATCCAGCAGCGCAGCTGAGTCAGGAGAGGACTGGGAAGAATCTGGTGATCAGAAGGTTGTGGGTGATCTGGAGACAGGCGTTCCTATGGGGTGATGGGGTAGAAGCCGGGTTCAGCTGGGCAGTAAGGAAGTGGAAATAGCAAATGCTAACAACTCTTTACGATCATTTGGCTGTGAATGGCAGGAGAAAGATAGGGTAGTACCAAAAAGGAAATTATGTTGAAGGAATGGAAGAAACTGGATCATGGTGCAGTGCTGCTGGCAGAGCCATGCAGCAAGAAAAGCCCAGAAGCAGCATAGCGCAGACATAGTGGGCATGCGTACAGGATCTGGAGTCAAGCTTCCAGGGCTCAGAACCAGATCGTAGCTCTGTCATTTGCCAGCTGTCTCTCAGTTTTCCCATCTTTGGTATGGGTGATAGTGATAACAGACTCTACCCCATAGAACAGCCATAAAGATTGGATACGTTAATGAATGCAGTGTTTAAAGCAGAGCACAGCGCCCAGGAAGCACTCAGCAGAGGAAGTTACGGTAGTTATTATTAGTACAAAAGCAGGGGGAGAAATGGTGGTGATCGCTGCGGAAGTGAAAGGAACGTGGAAGAAGGGTGGAAGGAGAAGTTGGTTTTGGACCATGGGAGAGATTCCTCATTTTGGAAAAGGCCAGGATAGGCATGTTTGGGGGTCAGAAAATCAAAGTTAGACTCTCTTGGGCTTCCCTGGTGGCGCGGTGGTTGGGAGTCCGCCTGCCGATGCAGGGGACACGGGTTCGTGCCCCGGTCCGGGAGGATCCCACGTGCCGCGGAGCGGCTGGGCCCGTGAGCCATGGCCGCTGAGCCTCTGCGTCCGGAGCCTGTGCTCCGCAACGGGAGAGGCCACAACAGTGAGAGGCCCGCATACCGCAAAAAAAAAAAAAACAAACAAAGTTAGACTCTCTTACTGACCAGTTGAGAATTGGTGGGGGAAACTCTTGCAAAGGGACCAAAAGCATCGAAGGGAGAGTTTGGGGACAGAGGACAAGAACAGAGCTTGAGGGATGGTTGAGGGCCCAGGAGAAACTGGAGCCAGGACCAGGCTCCTGCCTGATCTTCCATGAGCGTCTTCCCAGGCCCGCCACCAGGACAGGGCAGGCTGGGGAGGGGGAGACAGCCAATGACAGCACGACCCATGAGGTTCTTCTGACCAGGGAGCAGGGAGGACAGGGCTGCAAAGGCACAGAGGGTACAGGTCGGAGAGTCATCAGTGAGTTATTGCTGGGCTGCTGAGAGAGAAGGAAAGGAAGAAAGGCGAGGAGGAGGCTGACGGATGAGGACACGGAGGAACCAAGACCTGGAGGTCTCTCTGTGCTCAGAGTGCAGGAGCTACGGGGGCGTGGTGAGAGCTAGATGGAGCGAGAGCTGTGGGTAAAGAGACAGGTGACGGAGTGTGAGGTTTTAGAGGTTGAGCAGTTCCAGGTGACACTGAGGTCCATGGTGTGACCACAGCATTGGTGGCTAAAAGGGAAAAGCCACGAGGTGACTGGTCAAGGAACTGAAGAACCCAGGTGTGGGTGCATCACCCATGTGGCTGATAAGGCGCCCCCAGGTGGTGGCAGGGTGGCCGTGGAGAGGAAGACCATGAGGCAGGCACCCAGGTCACGAGTGAGTGGAGGTCAGTAGAAGAGAGGAACGGGGAAAGGTAGAGGGTGAAACAGCTCCACGGGCAAGGGCTTCAAATGAGGGCCCAGGAGCCACATCTGGATGCAACCCTGGGATCAAGAGGAAATCCCACCATATTCCTGGCCCCTGTCGTACCTGGAGCTTGGGAGAAGGAGCTGCCTCCTTTCGTAAGTGTGGGAGGGATGGGAGGCGGGCAGAGGTTCTGTGAAGAGTCTAAGGGGGTGGAAGTTTTGCTTCTACAAAAAATATTTGCTGGATTGATGAGCGGGTGGGCAGATGGGTGAATGAATGGGTGGGTGTTATGGATAGACGGTGGGTGAATGGATGAGGGGGTGGATAAATGAGTGAGCGGATGGATAGATGGATGGATGGATGGATGGACCAGTGAGTGAGAGGATGAATGGAAAGGAGAGTGAGATGGTGGGACGTGCGTGGTGGTGGCAGGGGGATGTGAATAAATAAGTGAATGAATTGAATGACATGGACGTTCCAGGAAACATAGCAGAACAGCCTGGGAGGTCAGAGAGGTGACAGAGCTAATAGGCCAGGCCTTGCCCCAGGAGTCTACACCACTCATTAGAACAGCTATAACCACAGGAGGTTGCAAAAACCACCATCCCTCTACTCCCTGGGGGCCCCCAGCCCAAAGGCTCACCCGGGAACAAAAGCCCCTGAGTCTAGACTGGAGAGACAGAGGACACAGGACTAAGGGGACAGACTGGCTACATCTGATGACACCTCTTCCCTCTCAGGATCCAGGCCAGGTGCCTCAGGAAGCAGCAGAAGAATGCAGACCCTAGGTTCTCATCACAGAAGTTATAGACCTGCCTTCACCTCTCTCTTGCCTTAACCATGTTATTTGACTTCTCCTGGCTACTCCTCCTGGCAAGATTTTGAGGAAAAATGTCCCTGTCTTCTCCCTTCCACCTGCCCACCCCAATGCATGGGGACATGAACCAGCTGCCTGGATCCAGCTACCTCATTTAAGGAAGCCCACGATCAGGCAGAAGCTGGCCCTGTCTGGGGACTCTCTGCCAGCCACAGGGTTGCAGAACAGATAGGTTTCCTCCAAGCCAAGATAAGCATCTGAGCTTTATCTCACCTCAGCCTCTGATTCCACCACCACCACCAGGACCATACCCCCCACCCAGACACACCATGGCAGGCTAAGGCCGGGAGAGCAGAGATAAGGCCCTCCTGGCCAGCAGACCACAAGCGGCAGATGGGGCCGGGGAGGGAGGGGGGGGGTCTTCCCTTTTGCCCACCCGAAGCTAGAATTCTGCTTCCTTCCCTAGAAGCAGGCCCTCCAGGAGAGCATCTGGACAGCCATCCCAGCCTCGTGGCAGGTTGGGGCCCTGCATATGGCCCTCCGGCATTCAGCATTGATTATGTCCTAATTGATTTATCTCTCACTTGGGGCACCCATCAAAGGCAGAAAATCCTGCCAATCTGAACACCAGGGAAGCAGGAGCGTGCAGTATGGGCTGCCACTGGGTGGAAAAGCCTCTTCCAGATCCCTTGGCAGGTAAACTGATGGCCACTGGTGATCCCTCCGGCCTGAAGACCCAGTCCAACATCCAAACTGCTCAGCACCCTTTCACAGACACCTCCTCCATGCCAGGCCCATGCTGGATACTGGGGTCACAGATCCAGTCCTGGGCTTCACAGAGCACCTGGGAACCCGGATGAGCAGCACCTAACCCAGCCTGGGAAATCCAGGGAGGCTTCACAGAGGAGGTGACATTTCAGCTGGCTTTTAAAGGATGAAAGGGATTTCTTCAGACACAAAAGTAAGGGAGATGGGCATTCTGATCAGAGAGAAGAGTGTTGGAAAGCCCTGGAGCCTCAAAAAAGCAGCACATGACTGGACAGTGATGGTAAATGGAATGGCTGGGGTTTCAGGCCCCTAAGGGGAGGAGGAGGCTGGGAAAAGGAGTATGAAGAGATGAGGCTCCAGCATCGGGGAGGATTAGGGGCTGGCGACGAAGGGACTCAAAGGCCATGAGGATGACTTGGAACTTTATCCCATGGGCAGCGAGGAACCAATGGAGGGTTTTCAGTTGGTCGGTGACATGCTGGGACTTGTGTTTTGGAAGAAGCCCTCCAGATGAGTATAAAAAGGCAGGGAGACCGGGAGGAGGTCGTTGCCATCATTCTGAAGAGTAATGATGGTGGTCTGACTCCTGCCATGGCAGTGAGGTGGGAGAGAAGGGGCAGAACCCACAGGAAAGGGTGACAGGCCAGATGTGGGGCATAAGAAGCAGGGAGGAGTCCAGGCCAAGTCCAGGTTTCCGGATGCCTGGACAGAAAAGCAGGTTTTCAGGAGAAAAAGTGGAGGAGCTCATGTGGGGGCATGTTTAGTTGGGGCATCTGCGGAGTATCAGGGGGACATGGGGGTCTGAGAGGCAGGACCGTGAGATGCTGCCCGAGGTGGTGCAGAGTCAATGTCATCTCCGGGTCTAGGATGCAGCCCTAACCCCACCACCATCTCCCACCATTCCCAGGCGTGTGCTACCTCTTCCTACCTCTTTTTTTTTTTTTTTTTTTTTTTTGCGGTACACGGGCCTCTCACTGTTGTGGCCTCTCCCGTTGTGGAGCACAGGCTCCGGACACGCAGGCTCAGGGGCCATGGCTCACGGGCCCAGCCGCTCCGCGGCATGTGGGATCTTCCCGGACCAAGGCACAAACCCGTGTCCCCTGCAGCGGCAGGCAGACTCTCAACCACTGCGACACCAGGGAAGCCCTTCCTACATCTTTAACAGCCTTCAACACACTCTTCCCATTCCAGCCTCCATGCCTTTGTTCTTGCTGTTCCGCTGCCCTGAATACCCTTCCCTCCTCTGTACAAATCCCACTCATCCCTTAAGTTCCAGCTGGAGTTCCACTACAACCCAGGGGCTGGAGCAAAGATCCAGGGTCAGAGGTGGGGTGGGGGTCGAAAGAGAGGTAGTGAGTGTGGCAGAAAATGCAGAGACCTGATTTAGAGCCCAGCTCTGCAGAGAGCTGGCTGTGTGACATGGGGCTGGTCACTTTCCCTCTCTGGGCCTCAGCTTCCTAACCTTTCAGAGGAGAATAAGGAAAGGTCCTTGTCCTCAGGGAGCTCAGAGTCTAGAAAGGGCCATAAGGGAAAACATGACCTGTGAATTTTGAGGTCTATCAAATGCCCAGAGTATGCAAATGAGGGAAAAGTTTATGGAGAAAGACTTAGTGGCATTTTCTCTCAGCCTTGAAGCATGGGTAGAATTTCAACAAGCAGAGATGGAGGTGGAGGAGGGAACTCCAGGAAGGGAGGACAGCCCGAGCCAAGCCTGGGAGGCAGAGAGTTCAGGGTGTGTTCAAGAAAGAATGAGTGTCCAGATTCTGGTTCCTTCTGAGTCAACAGCTCAGGCGCTTTTTGTAAGCGGGCAGCCCAAGCTGGGCAGCCTCCAGTAAACACCTGTTTGCACAATCGAGGTCACACACGGGGGCGTGTTTGCACAATGACCTGTTTGCACAATCTCAGCCGACTGCTGTATTCCAGCCAAACCAGCCCCAGGCAGATGAGCAGAGCCTCCGCTTCTGGACACTCACCCTGGCTGGTCCACCTGGCCTCTGCCTGCAGAAACTGAAACCACCCAACCCGCAGTAGGGCTGCCGAGCATGGGGTTCCCCACCACTGCAGAACTCCCTGACTGGGGTTTCCAGCCCCCAGAGGCCACCCAGTCTGAGGGAGGAGGGGGCGGGGCAGGAGAGCTGGAGGAGGAAGTATCCACCAAGCAGACACTAGGTGAGAGGGAGGGGTTGACTTCACAGCTGTCTCGTGCTTTCCAGCTCACCAGAGTAAACATTTATTGAGCATTTACTGTGAGCCTGGCTCTGGTCCATGAGCCTCACACACATTAGTTCACTGATTTCTCTCAAGGATCCCCTGAAGTAAATACTAACATTATCCTCATTTTAAAGATGATGAAACGGAGGCTCAGAGAGGTCAAACAACTTGCCCAGGGCCACATGGCATTAAGTGGGAAGTCGAAGCAGTCTACTCCTCACCCTCTGCTCTTAGCCTCTCTATCTGCTAATGCTTCTTACCTAAGGAAAGTTTCTCCTTAAATCTAATTTTCATTTCAGCTGTGGCAGCTCCATTGCCTGGTGCAGGTCCTCAGTGGAGAATGGAGCAACAGTAGAGCCTTGCTCTGACATACTGAACTCTGCAGAGCAGAAAGAAAGTAAGGAATTTTCTTGAACACCTACCACGTGCTTGTTACCATGCTAGGCTCCGTACCTCCCATAGCTCATTTAAGCCTCACAAAACCCCTGGAAGGAGTTATTACCCCTGTGGCAGATAAGGAAACTGAGGCTTGGAGAGGGTAAACAGCTTCTCCAAAGTCCGCAGTCCAATAGATCTGCACTGAGAATTCTGGGTGCCCTGTGCTGAGGCTGCAGGCAGAGAAGAGAACGTGGTTTCTGCCCTCAAGGAGTGCACAGTCTAATGAAGGAAGCAGACAGCCAACAGCCGCTGTAGCATTACAGCATCACCAAGGAGGGAAGGCACCCGACCCAGCCCGGAGAGATGCTCAGGGCAGGCAAGGTGCCCAAGCAGCAGCAGAGCCAGAACTTGGCCAGCTGGAGGTGACGGGGGCTCAGCCCCGGAGGGAGGCAGCAATGTGTCCAGGTGAGGGCTGGGGACACCTGACCCAGAGATGAGATGAATTTCTGAGCTCTTGATAAGCCTGAGCTCCATCAAGGCAGAAGCTAGGGCTGCTTTTGCTCACCATCATGCCCCTGCCACCTACTTGAGGAACGAGTTTTCTGAATGATGAACAAAAGGCCCATTCTCCTTCATTAGGAACTGACTGGATGTGACAGTGGGGGGGAGGGGCGTGAAGAATGACTCCTGGGTCCCTGGGTTGGGGGACTTGGGGGTGACATAATTTACCAAGATGAGGTTTGCAGGGCTTCCCTGGTGGCGCAGTGGTTGAGAGTCCGCCTGCTGATGCAGGGGACACGGGTTCGTGTCCCAGTCTGGGAGGATCCCACATGCCGCGGAGCAGCTAGGCCCTTGAGCCATGGCCACTGAGCCTGCGCGTCCGGAGCCTGTGCTCCGCAACGGGAGAGGCCACAACAGTGAGAGCCCGCGTACCTCAAAAAAAAAAAAAAAAAAAAAGATGAGGTTTGCAGGGATTGGGGACAGGTTTGGTGACGTGGGGGGAAGATGCATCCATTCAATCGTTCACTCAACGAATATTATGTATTGAGGGCTCCCTATGTGACAGTGTTGAAGACCCTGGAGATAAAATTGGTTTTGTTTTTGTTTTTTAATTTTATTTATTTATTTATTTATTGGCTGCATTGGGTCTTCGTTGCTGCGCGCGGGCTTTCTCTAGTTGCGGTGAGCGGGAGCTACTCTTCTTTGCGGTGTGCGGGCTTCCCATTGCAGTGGCTTCTCTTGTTGTGGAGCATGGGTTCTAGGCACACAGGCTCAGTAGTTGTGGCACATGGGCTTAGTTGCTCCGTGGCATGTGGGATCTTCCTGGACCAGGGCTCGAACCCGTGTCCCCTGCATTAGCAGGCGGATTCTTAACCACTGCGCCACCAGGGAAGTCCCTGGAGATAAAGTTCTAAACAAAACAGACTAAAACACTTGCCCTCATGGAGTTTCCATTCTAGTGGGAGGTGGGGCTGGGGGCAGCCAGTGTCAGATGGTGAAAAGGGTAATATTAGGGGGGAAGAGAGCTAGAGAGTGAGGGGTGGATGCAATTTTTTTAAAGGGTGGTCAGAGAAGGCCTCAATGAGAAAGTGACACTTGAGCAAAAAACCCAAAGAAGGGGAGGGAGTGACCCATAGAGTGATTTGGGGGAAAAGAGTCCGGGCAGAAGAAACAGCAAGTGCAAAGGCCCAGAGGCAGGAGGGAGCCTAACAAGTCCAAGAAATAACAAGGACAACAGAGTGGCTAGAGCAGAGCAGCAAGGGGGAGAATAATCACAGGAGAGGGGCCAGGGAGGGAACGGGCCCCGGGTTCAGTAGGGCTTTGTAGGTCATTGAAAGGGCTTTGACTTTGAGTGAGATGAGAGCCCTTGGGAGTTTGGGGCAGAGGATGACATGAATTGACTTCTGTTTGATCAGTACCACACTGGCTGCTGAAGGAACAACAGACAGGTCGGGGGGATGAGGATGAATGGAAGTGGGAGACCAGGGAGGGGGCCACTGCAACGAATCAGGTAAGAGAAAGGATGGCTTAGAGCTGGCTGGTACTGGTTTAAGTGATATTTATATTCTCCAATTTTTCATCAGGAAAATATCCAAACATATGGCCAAGTTGAACTTTACAGTGAATACCTATCTACCCAGGATTCTAGTTATATTTTGAAAGAAGAGTCAGTGGGATTTGTTGAGCATGTGAGCCTTCTGGGACACCTCCGGGAGGTTGCTACAGACAGTTGGATATTTCGTACTGGAACGAGAAGTGGAGCCCAGGTCTGCCCCATCACAACAGACTCAGAAACCCACTTTTTCTAAAAAGGATCATATGTTATAGACACTCTGCTAGTCTGTTGGTACCTAATCTTTATTGCATCATAAACCCAATAAACTGTGAACAGTCTGAACCCTCTTTAGGAAAATGCACAGAAAATTATTTGTAAACAATTGCAGAGGAATTGTGAAAGACATAAAATGTAGTCTGTTTCACTCAATGAAAAAATATTCAGTTTGGCAGAATCACTGTGAGTTAACGTTACTAATCTCTAGTGAGCTGTGAAGACCAGAGCCTCACAGGCAATCCCCTGCCTTGTCCCCAGAGTCCGCATTCCTCTGTCTGTGTGGCCTTTGGGCAACAGTAAGGAACATGCCATGCAGAGGGAGTGGGGAGGAAGGTACTGTGTTACAGAATTCCCTGTAACCTGGAGGACGCCCCTCTGAATATTGGGAGGATCAGGGCCCCAAGGCTAGTGCTAAAAAGAGGCTTAGGGCCGAGCGAGCCTTCGAACCAGGGTCTGTCTCCAAGTGATGCTCCCCCAGGGCAGGGGGGTGCGGGGGCATGGGAATGGCACCCAAGCGGGTTGGAGCCTGGGCCCTGCCAGCTTCAGAGCTTTGAGGTCAGGAAATCCGGAGGCAGAGGAGGGGGACAACGTTGCCACATCCCTCTGCCCCTTTAAGACCCCCGAGGCAGGAAGGCTGCCCGGGCCCCACCAGCTTCCCTCCTAGGCTCCTTCCTGGGAGGAAGGGGCTGCCCATGCCAGCTTCAACAATGCAAGGGCGGGAAGGAGGCTGGGCAGGTGTTGCAATCCGCAGCCCCTGCGCCTGTCAGAGGCCGAGCCATTAACGACAGGGCTGGGGAGAACAGCCGGGCTGTGGCTGTTTTCAGGAACTTGCCTTGAAGAGGAGAGCAGAGACCAGGGAGGCCAGGCGGGCGCCCAGCCGCAGGCTCCAACGTGAGTAGGGGAGCCCCAGGGAGGGCTGGGTCTTGGGCTCGAGGGGACCCTGGAGTCCCAGTTATGCTCCCCCCACCTCTGTCAAGGGCGTGCATATGCAGGGGGCCTGGGAGCAGAGCTCCTGCCTTTAGGATTTGTCCCTTGGTATCAAGAGCCCTGGACACTGAGTTACTTTTCCCAGGGTGCCCCTACTTTTATTTGCATTGGGGAAGTCACAGACAAATATCTCTTTGAGGACACTGTTCTGGGCTCAGGAAAGGGCTGGACTCAGCGAAGGGCATACTCATTGTCCCTCTCCCCGTCTCTCTCTCAGAACCTGTGTCTTACCTGCTCCCGGTCTCCATCCCTGTCTATTTCACTCTCCATCTCTCTTTCCTCCTCAGCCCCTCTCTGGCTTGCCATGCCTCTGAGCTTCTGTCTGTCTCAGAGTCTCTCTGTGCTTCTGTTTTTGTCTCTCACGGTTCCCTTTGTCTCTTGAATCTTAAAATCTCGAGTATCTCTTGCTTCTCGGCCTCTGAGTGCCTCGGTCTCTGTGTATCAGCATTCTTGTCTCCGGCTCTTTTCTCTCTCCTGCCTCAGTCTTTATCTCTGTGAGTCTCTCTCCATCGTTTTGGTCTGTGTATCTCACTTTCCTACTTTTTCCGCCCGTCTCCCTCTGTCTGAACCACATCTGGGAAGTCCTCTCCCTTTGTTCATTGCCAGCCTCCTCCTCCCCCCAACCCTCTTCCCATGGAAAGAATCCACGTGAAGGGGAGTAGAAAGGACAGGCGAGAGAGGGGTGTGAACTGGAGAAGGCTGAATGTGATGGGAGGGAAAGGAGAGGAAAGCAGAAAGGAGTGGGGGGTGATGCAGTGACCCCAGGGGCCAGCGTGGTGTGCTGGGACTCAGAGAGAGGCCAGAGAGTGAGCCAAGATGGCTGGAGCAAGAGGGGAGACTGGGGGGCCAAGGAGCAGGGGACTCAGAAATGGGGCTTTGGAACGTGCAGTGTGACACGGACAAAAGCAAGGTGGCAGTCCTAGGAGGCTGTGACCACGCAGCCTGTAAGCAGGGCAGGGAGGCACTAAACCATGCTGATTCCACAAGGCGGTGTCCCGCTTTATGGCATGTGAAAATAACATGGTTATTAAGTGCTTCCTCTTTGCAGGCTCCATATTAAGTGCTTTTATCAGGGACCATCTCATTTCATCCTCACCACAACCCTGAGAAGTGAGTGCTATTGTTATCCCTCTTTCACAGATGGGGTTACTGAGGCTCAGAAAAGTGAAGTAACTTGTCCAAGGTCACCAAGCTGGTAAGTGGCAGAGCCGGGGTTCAGACCAGGTGGTCTGACTCAGTGCTGGGCCCCCAGAGAGTGAGACCATGCTCTACCTGGCCCCAGATCCCCCTCAGCTGGGTAGGGAGCACCCAGGGCTGCCGTGGGGGACCAGGGACCGATGCCAAATGTGCCAACCCTTGGCAACCCTGGGAGAGGATGCCTGGGCCCCTGGGGGTTTGAGGTTGCATTGCCCACTCTGGACAGGAGCCAATGGAGAGGGATGAAGTGGTAATTCGCTGGGCAGGAGGGCTGGGATATGATCAAAAATACATGGAGATGGGCACCAGTGTCCCAAAATCTGGGCCAAGGAGGCTAAATCTTCCCCAACAAGTGTGCATGGTGGATAATCATACTGGCATGCTGTAAGAAGAAAGTTGCCAACCACTGATTGGTAGACTGGGGTGCTCTGAACAGTTGTGCAGGTTTCTCACTGCACAAAGCTGCCCAGCAAGCGGAGGTTGAAATTCAGCCTGTTCTCTAGTTGCCAGGTCCTAGTGTGGGGCTGCATTCATCCAGAGGAAGGGGCGCTTTTTTCTTGATTTGCAAAAAGGTGACTTATGGGCTAGCATTCACCTGGTGTCCTGATACTGCAACACATAAGGACAGACCAGGGGTTTAAGTAAGACCCAGGCAGGCAGGAATAGCCTTGGGTATCTGGGCATTTCTTATTCCCACCTCTGTCTTGGAGGGAGAGAAAAGGGAGAGGAGTTTAATTCTTTCTGAGCACAGGGGATCAGCTGAGACACCACGTACATGTATGTGTTCATGTATGTACAGGCTGGTGATTCCCACTGACCTGCCACCAAGAGCATCAATTAGTGCTGGAGGATCAGGTGTCTGGCCCCGAGACCCCAGTGGGAGCAGAGTGGAAAGGCTGGAAGCCCACCCCAGCGGTAGAAACCCATGCATACTTCCTGAGACTAATGAACTAATTAGAGGGAACTAATGCTCCCTCCATCTGGGCACTGTCGCCATGACCACAGGATGCCTGGCCCCAGAAGGCCTCCAGAGGTCTGTGCCCAGAATTGGGGGTATCCTCCAGCCCACCTTCCCTTTAGCCATCTCTGCGGCAGCCAGCTTCCCAAGGTGTAACCTGTCCTCAGCTACTCTGTGGAGTTGTCCCTTTCTGCCAGGGAGCGTCTCTGATATTCACCAGCGTCAGAGGAAAGGACTTTGAGCATGGCTCACCCAGGAGAACCTGCCTGGTACTCATGCATGTGCAACATGGACATGCCAGAGAATTAATACACCAAGGGACAGCCCTTGACCAACGGGGGGCAGGAACTGGTGAATAAATGTTCCCATTCTCTCAGCCAGCCAAGGGATGAATTGTCCCTTGGGTGGACAGTTCTTGAGGCGTGTTCTACATGGCTCCTTGGAAGGTTCCAGCAGGACTGAGCCCCAGTTGTCCATAAATGTGACGGCTTGATGACGAACCCTTGTGTTGGCTTTCCCTCCTTACCCATTTCATTCTCCCCACTCCCTCACTCTGCTCCTGGAACCTTCCCAAAAGAAACTCCCTGCATGCAAGCCTTCATCTCAGCCTCTGCTTTGTGGGGGAAACCCAGCTAAGACAGAACGGAAGTGGAGAAGAATACTGTTCCCTGCGGCTCCTTTCCCTGCTCTCTCCTGGAAGGCAAATAGAATAATCACAGTGGCTGTCACTTACAGAGTCGTCTCCTATGTGCCAGGCCCTGCGTGAAGCCCTTGACTTGTATCATTTTGGGTCCTCCCCCCAAAACCCTATGCAGTATAGGCTGTTGTTACCTCAATTTTGCAATGAAACTAGGCTCGGAGAGATCAAGTAACCTGGCCGAAGCCACACTGTGGCAGAGCAAGGACTAAGCTCAGCTCTGACTCCGAAGCCCATGACTTTAACCATCCCCCTCTGCCTCCAGGTGAGCACCAAGCCGGCACTATGGCGGGGCTGGGAGCCTGGAACCTAGCGAGAGCCGCTCTGATCATCCTGCTGCTCCCCAGAAGTGAGTGTGGCCAGGAGCGAGGGTGCTGAGGGGAGGGGGGAGCACAGGGAGAGATGCTGGGGGTGGAGGAGGGAGGCATTTCCCAGCACTGCCACAGTGCTCCTGGGACTCCCAGAGAATCCCAAAAGAATCAACTGGGCCACAGATGTGGGGTAGCCAGGCTCCCATGCATAGACCTCTGTAGGCAAACCACCACCTCTGAGGAAAAGTGAGAGGACCTGGGCTGGCCAGCCCGGAGAAGGTGGGGTAGACCAAGGTCTTGCCTGCAAATCTGTGCCGTGTTGTCAGAAGGAACCCCTGAGTCCTGTGCAGCCTTCACGGGCAGCAAAGGGATCAGGGTGGAAGACGTAAGGAGGCAGCTTTAATCCTGAAATATAGAATCCCAGGGAATTCCCTGCCGGTCCAGTGGTTAGGACTCTACGCTTCCACTGCAGGGGGCATGGGTTTGATCCCTCCTCATGAAACTAAGATCCCGCATGCCACATGGCACGGCCAAAAAATAAATAAATAAAATAAAATAAAAAGAATCCCAGGTAGAGCTCTCCAGACTATGGAAACTCTATCTTGAGAGGTGGAGAGCCTCCCATCTCTGGGGGTATGCAAGCCAAGGCACAGCAGGGGTCGGCAAACTTTGATGTAATGTTCAGCTTTGCAGGCCACATACAGTCTCTGTTGCATGTTCTTGTTTGGTTTTTGTTTGGTTTGGTTTTCAACCCTTTAGACATATAAAAAATGTTCTTAGCTGGCAGGCCATACAAAACTAGGCCATCCTAGCCCTGCTGTGGAGGACTCAGTATCATGTGGAGTTTTGAAGTGAACAGTTGGCAAGTTTCCTTCTAGTCTGAAATTCTGAGTCTGTGGAGTAGTACAAGCCTCCATGAACTTGCTCTGTGACCCTAAACAAATTGCTCCTCCTCTTAAGGGCTCAGCATCCCCATCAGCAAAATGGGCTGAAGAACACCTGGGAGAGGAGAGAAGGCATCGTGGGCAAAGTGCAGTGCTTACTCATTTATTCCACATGTATCCACCAAGGGCCTGCTCTGGGCTAGGTGCTGGGAATGCAGCAATGAGTGAAACACCCAAGGTCTCTGGCCTCACAAAACCCATGGTCTAGTTTGGGGGACAAACAAGCAAATAATCACATGACTACATAATTATGAAGGACAATAAGAGCTTTGGGAAAGTTCAAGGGGCTTGGCCTGGTCTGGTTGGTCAGAACCTGACCAGGTTCAGGTCTGGTTCCCCGCAAGACGCCTAAATGTTAACCAGGTGAAGGAGGGGTGGGAGAGAAGCAAAGGAGCACCTCCAAAAGGATCAGCAGGTACAAAGATCCGGAGATTGGAGGGAGCATGGCGCTTTCAAGAAATAGCAAGAAGGCCAGAGTGATGGGAGCTGGAAAAGGATGGTCTGAGCTGGAACAAGGAGGGCTAGGCAGGGCCCAGGCCACAAGGGCTGTGAGAAGGATCTGAGTCTTTATCCTAATCACGGCAGCAAATATTTACATGACAGGCACTATTCTAAGTGCCTTACATGTGTTCTCACATCTAATCCTTCCAGCAAAACTGAGGTAGGGACTTTTTTATCCCCATTTTACAGATGAGAAAACTGAGGCACAGAAAGTCTCAGTGACACATCAAGGTCACATAATTAATAAGCAATAGAACCAGGCTCTAAACCTAGGCAGTCTAGTTCCAACATCCATGCTCTTACCCACATACCATACTGCCTTTCAGAGGAATAACGTACCATTGAAGTGCTATAATCAAGATGGGGTAACAGATTTGAAATCTGAAAAGATTGCTGTGGCTGTGGGGTTCTTATCATTCTAACCATTGTTTCACCACTGCTGGGGAGGGGAGTAATCTCCCATCTGGTGGCGTGCTGGGGTTGGCTTGCAAGCGCTGACTGTGTACATCTCTTCCCGGGTTCACATTCAGTGATGTCACACTGGTAGCTTGCAATCAGCCACGGTGGGAATATTTACACCAGGGAAAGCAGCCCAGGCTACAAACCAGGATCTGTCTCTCTCTGTATAGCCAGCTGATAAACATTTACCCACACACCACTATCTTGATCTCACCCCCAGAGCCTCTCACGGTCCCCATACACATCCTCCCCATTCCAGTGACACATCTTGGGAGGTAAAGCATGAAGGTAACGGCACAGAGTCTAGGGGTACTGAGTCTAGGAGCCCAGCTCTGCCAGGCAGAGGAGTCACTTACGGCCCCTTCTCTTCCACCCCAGGCATGGAGCAGTGCGGGCACATCAGCCTCTCAGCCCCCATCGTCCGCCTGGGGGATCCAATCACAGCCTCCTGCACCATCAGCCAGAACTGCAGCCGCCTGGACTCGGAATCGCACATTGTATGGAAGTTGGAAGCAGAGCTTCAGCCCGGGGAGAGGCAGCAGTACCTGCCAAATGGGACCCTGCAGTCCACCATCACCTTGCCCCACCTCAACCGCTCTCGGGCCCTTCTCTCCTGCTGCCTGCACTGGGGCAACAGCCTGCAGATCCTGGACCAGGCTGAGCTACAGGCAGGCTGTGAGTCCCTGCAGCCATCCACCCACTCTGCCTCCAACGCCCTCCTGCCAATACTAATAAGAACTATTCTTTCTTAAGCTCTTGCTCAAGAAGCACTTTAAAGGCACAATATCATGTCATCTTCCCTACCAGTGGGTAGTGTTATTTAGCCCCATTTTGCAGATGGGGAAACCGAGGCTCGGGGAGGGTAAGTGACATGCTAAAGGTCACAAACCAATAAGGATGGAGCCAAGATTTATAACAGGCAGTGGGGCTCGAAAGCCAGTATAGTAACCACTACTCCATATGGCTGCCGAGTAAGCCCAAGCCCTCAGCCATAGGAGAGTGTCTCCAGGGAGGATATTCTCTATGAGCTGGGCTTGCTCCCAGCTTCTCCCCTACCCCAGTCTCAGCCTTCTGTTCAAACTGAGAAGGATGGATTTGGGCCAAGCCAATGCATAACTAAAAACAAAGAAAGACCAAGGTTCTCATTTAAGAATCAACAACAGTGAAAGCTAACACCACAGAGCACTCACTATATGCCAGGCACTGCTCCGAGCACTGTATACATAGTAAGTCACTCAGCCCTCACAAGAACCCTAGGGGGTAGGTACATTACCATTACCCCCATTTTCCAGATGAGGAGACTGAGGCACAGAGCCGTTAGGTGACTTCAAGATCACACAGCTAATGAATGGCAGAACCAGGATGAAAACCAGATGCTACACTGTTACTGTCAAAGGGGACAGAGTTGAGAGGGTTGGAGACTCTGTGGTACTTATCCCTGTATGTGCCTGTAACTTAGCTTCCCCCAGGGCTGCCCCTCTGGGGTCACCCTGCATGGAGACAAGGGAATGACCCAGGGCAAGGAAACGAGGCCAGTTTCCCAGTAGGAGTTTTCTGAGTGGTCTTACCTGAAGCCCTCACTCTCCCCACCCCATACACAGACCCTCCCGCCACACCCCACAACCTGTCCTGCCTCATGAACCTCACAACCAACAGCCTCACCTGCCAGTGGGAGCCAGGCCCTAACACCCACCTGTCCACCAACTTCACCCTGAAGAGCTTCAAGTGAGTAGGGCTCTCTACGCCAGCCCCCATTCCTTTGGGTCCTGGGACAGAGCATGGGTAGGACTGTAGGGGTGGGGAGCGAGAGCCAGAGACGGGAGGGAGAAGGGAGCCTCTCTTTCTTCCCCCGCCTGACACCCAAGCCTGGTCCGTTGGCAGGAGCCGGGGCAACTGTCAGAGCCGGGAGGACTCCATCCCGGACTGTGTGCCTGAGGACAGGCAGAGCCACTGCTCCATCCCCCGCAAACACCTACAGCTGTACCAGAACATGGGCATCTGGGTGCAGGCCAAGAACGCGCTGGGAACCAGCGTGTCCCCGAAGCTGTGCCTTGTCCCCATGGACGTCGGTGGGTGACACTGAGTGTGGGGGAGGGGAGCGGCCCCCACCATGGGCGGACACAGAGAGGCACGGGGAGGGAAACACAGACCCAGCGACAGGCAATGAGACGCTGCAAGATCTAGAGGTAGAGGAGGAGGAGAGAGAAAAACAAAGTGGATGCAGTCGTAGACAGAGCTGTGGAGACCCAGACAAGGAGGCGGAAGAAACACAGAGGCAAAGAGATACACTCATTAATTCTTTCTGCAAATTTCTTGAAGTGCCCACTCTGCACTAGGCACTGTTCTAGGTGCTGGGGATATGGCAGTAAACAAAAAGGCAAAACCCTTGCCCCTGAAATGTTACATTCTAGTGGGCAAAATAGACAAAATAGAATGTCGGGTAATGGCAAGCATGAGGAGGAAATTGAGCAGGGGGACGCGACGGGGAGAGGGGGCTATTACTATTTCAGGAAGGTGGTCAGGGAAGGCCTCACTGAGAAGGTGACATTTGAGAAGATCCTTGGAGGAAATGAGGGAGCAAGCCGCTGGATATCCAGAAGGTAAGTGCTCCAGGCAGAGAGAACAACCAGTGCAAAGGCCCTGGGGCAAGAGTATGAAACAGAGAGAGAAACAGACACATATACAGAGACAGACCTGCAGAAACAGGATGACACAGAGATGAAGAGACACAGAGAGAAACAGAAAGACACAGAGATCCCATAAATGGAGACCCAGAGAAGAAATGGAACCACAGACAGGGAGACAAGTGGAAGCTAGGATAGAGCCCAATAGGACTGATCAGAGAAGGGGTCTGACTACACCTCTCTTTGCAGTGAAACTGGAGCCCCCCACACTGTGGGCCCTGGGGCCCAGCCCTGAGGTGGCCCCGCCCCAGCCAGGCTGCCTGAGGTTGCGCTGGGAGACCTGGAAGCCAAGCCTACACATAGATCAGAAGTGTGAGCTGCGCCATCAGCCTCTGCTTGGAGAAGCCAGCTGGGACCTGGTGAGGCGGAGGGCAACCTCAGGAGACTGGGGTGGGGCTGGCTGAGGGCAGGGTAAGTTGAGCTGGCATCGAAGGGCACAGAGATCCAGGCTCAGAGCCACACACACCCCCCACCAGGTGGGCGCCCTGCCCTCCAGGACCCTCCAGTATGAGCTATGCGGGCTCCTCCCATCCACAGCCTAC
This sequence comes from Pseudorca crassidens, assembly GCF_039906515.1. NCBI lineage: Eukaryota > Metazoa > Chordata > Mammalia > Artiodactyla > Delphinidae > Pseudorca > Pseudorca crassidens. The sequence continues at coordinate 29,082,059 of NC_090297.1, read as the reverse complement.
GCCCTGCAGATGCGCTGCACCCGCTGGCGCCTGCCTGGCCACTGGAGCAACTGGAGCCCCAGCCTGGAGCTGACCACCACACAACGGGGTAAGTGGGTGGTGACAGGCTGGGAGCGACCATCAGGACCCAGTCTGGCCTCCAGGGCCCTCCCTGACCCTCTCTTCCTGCTCCACCCACAGCCCCCACTGTCAGAATGGACACATGGTGGCGGCAGAGGCAGCTGGACCCCAGGACGGTGAACGTGCAGCTGTTCTGGCAGGTAACCCCCTCTGAACGCCATCCCTCCACCTCTTTCAACCCAAACAGACCCCTGCAAGCTGGGGCTCAGGACCCCAACAGGTTTCCGAGGCTTGGATGCATTTGTAGGTGATTTGCACTCACTTTGCATGTGCCTGGGTAGGAAGCTGGGTAGGGCCCTTCTGGAGAGACTACAGTGGAGGACTCATCTAGTTTGCTGCCTGCTGCATACACCGACTTGCTTTTTCCTTCCCTCCTTCCTAGGACCTGGCACAGAGGGAGGAGGGCTGGCTCCCAGCCTGGGGGGCTTAGTCCTTGGGACATGGCCACCCCATCTAGAAGCTCTTCCCCACTCCAGATGAGTTGGGCATCCCCTTATCTTTTTCCCCCATGCCCACTGCAGCCAGTGCCCCTGGAGGAAGACAGCGGGCAGATCCAAGGGTACCTGGTCTCCTTGAGACCCTCAGACCAGGCTGGGGCAGATCCAATGCTCTGCAACACCACGGAGCTAAACTGTACCTTCCAACTGCCTTCAGAAGCCCGGGAGGTGATTCTTGAGGCCTATAACACAGCTGGGACCTCTCATCCCACCCCAGTGGTCTTCTTGGAGAGCGGAGGTAAAGGGGGCCAGCAGCTAGCAGAGCATGATGGTTACACATGTAAATTCGGAGGCTAGACTGCCTGGGTTCAAATCTAGCCCTGTCACTTGCTAGCAATGTGATCTGGGCAAGTTACTTACCCTCTCTGGCCTCAGTTTACTCATTTAGCAAATGGGAATGATACAGTATCTAACTCAAAGCATCGCTGTGAAGATTACGAGTTAAGACATGTGCCTGGCACAAAGTAACTGCTCCGTATGTGTTAGCTATTATTATTATCATTAGCCAGAACCAGGCTAAGCCGGTGGTGGTGCCTACACACACACCGTCTATTCTGCCAAGGAAATGGGAAAGAAAGCCCGAAGTTTTTCCAGCTCGAACACAGTCCCTGAGTGAAATGCTCATTCTCAGGGGATCAGCCACTACCAACCCCAGGTGCCCCTGAACATGGGTCCTCATGAAGTGAGACTCACAATAACAATAGCTAATATTCCCATTTCCCAGCCATGTGACCCTAGGCAAGTCACTTAACCTCCCTGTCTCAGTTTTCCCATTGCTAAGATGGGGACCGTAGCTGTGCCCCACAATGGGACTGTTGGCAGACTCCGTGAATTAATACATACCGAGAACCACACAGGGTTAGCTTTCATCATCACCGAGCACTACTCCATGCCAGGCCTGTTTCATGTACCACCTCATTTAATCTGCACCATGACCCTACGAGGTAGAAACTTTTATCATCGTTTCCACTTACAGATGAGGAAACTGAGGCTCAGATGTTGACTTACCCAAGGTCACCCAGCTTGTAAGTAGCAAAGGCCAGATTGAACCCAGGCATCTGGCTCCAGGGCCTGCATTCTTTTCATCTTCATGTCATCGTCTCCTACTCTGTCTCCAGGCCCACCCCTGGGCAGACTCCACACCGTGGCTCGAGACCCTCACAGCCTCTGGGTGGGCTGGGAGCCCCCCAGCCCTCAGCCTCGGGGCTATGTCATTGAGTGGGGCCTCGGTCCCCCCAGCCCCAGCGGCAGCCCTAAGATGTGGCGGATGGAGCATAATGGAAGCATTGCAGGGACCCTGCTGCAGGGTGAGGCAGGCCTGGGGGGCTGGGCAGGTGGGCAGGGCCCGGGAGAGGAGGGAGACATTTTACCTGCCTGACAGTAGGCAAGGGGCGAGCTGAACCACCCTAAAGACGCAGATTCCCCAGTCTTTCCTGTTCTTTCACTGTTCTCATCTCACATCCTCAGAATCAGGAAGTCCCTCCTGCAGTCTAACTGGATCCTCTGTTTCCAGCCCTGACTCTGCCACCTTCCTAGCTCTCTCTTCTACTCTTTGCCCCTTACCCGCACCAAATGGTCTGAAGAAGAGACTGCAGAGGCCAGCCCTGCAGAATGAGGCCCAGGTTACCCCTGAAGTCTGAGGTTAGCCCCCGACCATCATCAGAGGCTAGCCCCTAACCAGGGTGCCCCTATTTTCTCTCTACAGAGAACATCAGGCCCTTTCAGCTCTACGAGATCACTGTGACCCCCCTGTACCAGGACACCAAAGGACCCTCCCAGCACATCTATGCTTACTCCCAAGAGATGGGTTTGTCAGCCACCAAGCCTTTTCTCAGAATCCTCTCCTCTCTCTCAAGGCCTGTCTAGGCCCCCAAAATCAGGAATACGAGGGAACATTTTCTTCCTCCCCTACCTCTGGCTCAGAAGAGGGTCTCTCCCAATCCTAAGATTACCTCTGGCTTACACTGGACCCCTGCAGCTGGAAAGAAGTCAGGTGGTGGGGTAACAGAAATTGGGCAGTGAGCACGGCAGAATTCAGGGAGCCAGTCTGGCAAAAACTGATCCGGTGTCACATGTGATAGAAATTCAACTGAGGGCCTGGCATAAACTTAGAGAGTCAGTGGCAGAAATAATGAACCAGACAAAATCAGGCCTGGCAGAAATCAGGTAGCAAGGCTTTGGAGTCAAAGAGGAGCAGGTTCAAATCCCAGCTCAACCACTTATTAGCAGTCGGTGGGATTCAGGGAAAGTTCCTGGGATAATGAGGCTTGGACATGAGTCCCCCTGGACTCTCTCCTATCACCCACCCCCACAAAGTGTCCCAGTTCTTGGGTCTGGGGAGCCACAAGAAGTCCAACTGGGCTCTCCCCGCCGCCCCGCTCCCTGTCAGCCCCTGTACCTCTCTCTTCCGGCAGCCCCCTCCCATGGCCCAGAGCTGCATCTAAGGCACATTGGCAAGACTTGGGCCCAGCTGGAGTGGGCGCCCGAGGCCCCTGAGCTGGGGAGGAGCCCCCTTACCCACTACACTATCTTCTGGACCAATGCTCAGGACCGGTCCTTCTGTGAGTCTATCTTCAGTGCCCCACAGCCCCAGAAGGCCAGGGCGGGCGGGTTCAGAAGCCTTGGGGCAGCCCAGCAGCCAACCCAGACTCACCATTCTCCTCTCCTCCCAGCCACTGTCCTGAACGCCTCCTCCCATAGCTTTGTCCTCCGCGGCCTGGAGCCTTCCAGCTTGTACCATGTCCACCTCATGGCTGCCAGCCAGGCGTGGGCCACCAACAGTACAAGCCTCACCCTGATGACCTTGGCCCTAGGTGAGGGGAGAAGGGGGCTGGCAGGACAAGGCTGGTGGGAGGGTGCCTCACCCAAAGGATCTCCATTTTGCAAGTAGATAAGCCTTGCGTGGATCCCCTGATTTGAGAGAGGAGACCCAGCCCTGCCCTTGGACCCCAGTCTGAGGCAGGAGACCCAGCCCTGCCCTTGGACCCCAGTCTGAGGCAGGAGACCCAGCCCTGCCCTTGGACCCCAGTCTGAGGGAGGAAGCCCAGCCTTACCTACGTGCACTCTTGCCTCTTCTGGCTTTCCCCTCACTCTAGAGGAGTCTGAGCTGCACATCCTCCTGGGCCTCTTCGGCCTCCTGGTCTTGCTCATCTGCCTCTGTGGGGCTGCCCAGCTCTGCTGCAGACCCAGGTGAGTCCTTCTGAGAGGGCTGACACCCAACTAACCCTGCCTGCAGGGAAGTGCAGGCCTGAGTGAGCCGGTCTAGGCTCGTCTCAGCCTTGCCAGGCCTCAGGACCCAGGTCTGGGGGTCGGGCCCTCCACCTTCTCCTCTCTACATGAAGGGGTCGTCCCTTCAGCTGCTGTGAGTAGGTGGGAGAAAGGATGGAAAGATGGGAGGGCATGCCTGACCTAGCCTTCACCTGCCCCCTTCTCCAGCAGGAAGAATCCCCTCTGGCCAAGTGTTCCAGACCCAGCCCACAGCAGCCTGGGTTCCTGGGTGCCTACCATCACAACAGAGGTGAGAACACTGGAGGGAGAGGGAAATGGGGCTGGGGGTTAGGCTCCCAGCCCAGGCTCAAAGTGAAGGGATACCCCTCTGAGGATGAGTACTCAGGCCTTCCCATCTTCCCACTTCACCTCTTTGGAGCAAAGCAGACCTAAGTGCGAATCCCTGCTCTACCCATTCAAACCCTCAGTCACCTCACTGTGAAATGGGACTAATCCCATGCAGAAGCGTTGGGGAGATTCACCAGGCCAAGTCTAAACAGCACATAACACGTGTCAGGAACATATGAGATGCTTTGCATCCTTTGAGTAACCCTTTGAGTTTCAGCAAAGAGCAGCAGGAAGTGTCTGGGGCAGATATCTGAAATGAACCAGGCCCTCACCCCACATCCTTATGTCCAGGATACCTTCCAGCTGCCCAGCCTTCGGGACTCCAGCATGCCACCCATCACCAAGATCACAGTGCTGGAGGAGGAAGAGAAGAAGCCAGGACCCTGGGAGTCCAATGACAGCTCAGGGACCTGTGGCCTCCCCAGCCTGGTCCAGGCCTATGTGCTCCAGGGGGACCCAAGAGTACCTCGTATCCAGCCCCAGCCCCAGTCTGGCACCAGTGACCAGGTCCTTTACGTGCAGGTGCTGGGCAGCCCCACAGGCCCACGGCCTGGGCACTACCTCCGCTGCGACTCCACTCAGCCCCTCTTGGGGGGCCTCACCCCCAGCCCCAAGTCCTATGAGAACCTCTGGTTCCAGACCAGCCCCCTGGGGACCCCAGAGCCCCTAGTCCCAAACCCGGAGGATGACTGTATCTTTGAGCCACTGCTTGACTTCCCTCTCCTGCAGGGGCTCCGGGTCAGTGGGGTGGAGGGTCTCGGGGGCTTCTAGGGCTTCCTAGAACTCCCCACCTGGGCCTGCTTCTTGATAAGCCTGGGCTATCCAGAGAAGAGGAGGTCAGTAAGCCCTTCACTAAAAAAACCCCAGCCCCAGGAAAGGCAGAAAGTCTCCCAGTGTCCCCCTATCTCTGGCGCCTAGCATCCCTCCCCCATCCCCCCAATTTCCATGGGCTGGGCCTCCCACTTCAAAGGCCAGAGAATGTTTTTCCAAGCCCTGCCCACTAGCTTTTTGTACTTGTTTCCTATAATTTCAGTCTCTTAAACTGGTTTATGGTCTGATTTGGTTTGGCTTGGTTTTGAGAAACTCTTGAGTGTGCTTGAATCTCTGTTCTTTTTCTTTTCAGAACCCTAGAAATCGGGGCGGGGGGGGGGTTACTCCTTAGAATCATTCATTTATTTATCCTTTCCTTAATTCCTTCATTCAGCCAGCCCTCACCTAGCATCTAGGCCCTGTGCTGGCAGCGGGGGTTCCAAAATGACTAGGCTCAGTCCATCCTCAAAGAGTTCCCATTCTAGGGACTTCCCTGGCGGTCCAGTGGTTGGGACACCGCGCTTCCACTGCAGGGGGCATAGGTTCAATCCCTGGTGGGGGAACTAAGATCCCACATGCTGCACGGCGAGGCCAGGAAAAAAAAAGAGTTCCCATTCTAGTGATGGAGACTTGAGAAATGACCATTAGGGCACGGTGGCCAGGGTTACCGAGGGAGTCACAGAGAACTGTGGGACATGGGGAACAGACCTCAGAAAAGAGTAGCCCCTGTTGCAGAAATGTAATTAAAAACAAAATCTCCTGCCAACCTAGAAAACCTCTCCACAAGGGTAGAAGAGGAAGAAAACTTTTTTTTAATTGGATGAGAATTAAACCAGAATGTCACAGGCAATCAGCTCAAGAGTTTGGAAAGATGAAGAGAAATTGTATCTGTTTACACAGCCAAGTGGATACAACTCATTGCATACATTTTCTCAAGATAATCACTAGTCCTCAAGCAAGAGGACTTGACAGCACTACTTGTCACACAGGGGTCATCCTAAATTCAGCTGGGAAATAGGGTAGCCACCTGGGTTTGCTAATTGCCATTAACCAAAGGAAAAATAAATTTCTCATATCTTTATGAGCGGAGGGAGGTTTGCAACTTGGAGCTGGGCACCTGCTGAAGTTAGGCTCCTACCCTCCAGCAGAAACTGGGAGACAGGGGCTCTATCTTTCTTAATGATTATATTTCAAAGAGCCGGCTCCCAGGTCCTTGAAAAACACATTCCTGGGTTGTAAAACTGGCAAGAGCCTTATTTAGCTTTTAAAAAGATTTACATAGATCTCAAAAGGGCAGAGAAAGAACTCACAGTTACAGGTATTCTAAAGTAAATGCTCTAAGAAAAGCAAGGGGCAGAAGAGTCTTTCCCTTTTTTGCACCAGAGACAATTAAGATTTATTTTTCCTACTTTTAATTGGCATTTGTCCTTACACCCCTCATTTCACAAATATCAAAGCTAGTATTTCTTGAATACTTAACTATATTCCGGGTGCTTTGCACACAACTGCCTCCGTTAATCCTCTAACAACCTAAAAGATAAGACACGGTTATTACCACTCCCATTTCATGGTTGAGTAAGCACACTGTGGCCCAGAAAGGTCGAGCGACTTGCACACAGAATCACACAGCCAGTAAACGGCTGAGCTAGGCTTCCAGCCCAGGGCTGTCCAAAATCAGCGACCTTAATCACCACGCTGCAACACTGCCAGAGAAGAGGCTGAAACCTAGTATTTCTTACAGGGGTCCATCCTGCACTCTGGAGGGAGAGGGGGTGGAAATGCTAGGTTGGGGGAAGAAGACACGACAGGCCCCAGGGAAGCCCCCAAGATAATCGGGGCCCAAGGTCAGGAACATGGAGTAGGATTAAGGGCGGGAGGCATGCTCAAGAAAACGTGGCATCTTAAGAGTTTATACAGCACCGCACGCCACTAACGATGTCAGGCGACGACCAAGCTCCCTCAATCTCGCGCTACAGCTAACCAGACCTCTCCCCTCGACCCAACTTCGCGTCATCACTGAGTCCGGCCTGCCAATCCATCATCTCGGTCCTCATCTGCTCATCCGGTCTCGCAACTGCACTCGATTGGTCGAGCCTGAGCCAATATGGCGGCGCCCTAAACCAAGTCCGTACCGCGAAGGCGACGGCGGCCGTGGGGCGGGCCCCTCGGGGGTGAGAAGCTACCATGCTGAGGGCGGCGTGGAGGGCGCTGAGTTCGATTCGGACCCAGGCAGTGACCCAGGCCCCAGTCCTCGGGCTGCCGGGCGGAGGGTGCGCCAAGCTTCTCTCCGTCCAGCGGGACCTTCCCTCACGTCCTGGAGGTAAGGAGCTGAGAAGCCGGACAGCGGAAGTAGGGAAATGGGGTTCGGCGGAGATAGAGGGTACGCGGGAAGAGGTTAGGGGGGAGGGGGGGCGGAGTGTAGCGGCAGGAGAAAGAGTGGTGGGTGGAGAACAAGTAAGGCGCGGTGGGAGAGACATGGGGTATTCGGGGTGCGGAAAAAATGGGACTGTGGTCCTCGCAGAGAGGCCAAGACCTTGGAAGAAGGGTAACGCAAGGGCCGTAGACGAGAATCGAGGCTGGACTGTTGAAGGAGAATGTCCTCAGCCCCCACCCTTTTTTGTGTAGGTTTCATCCTCCGGGCCGCCCGCGGATATGCCACCCAGAAACCAGGTAGGAGCTCTTGGGTGGGATTTGGGGCGGAAGAGAGATTAGATTGCCTGGAAAGTTTGGGGTGGCCAAGGGGACAGAGGTGTCTACGTGGAGCCACTGGGGGGGACGGGGATGCGGGGGACGGGGGGGGGCCGGAGGTCCTGCGAAGAAGCCCACGCCCACCTTATGACAAAGCCGTGGGCCTGGAGCCTGCATGAAGGGCAAGAGGAGGGGAGGTGGAGGGTGGGATATAGCGCTTCGTGTCCGCCCTTCCGAGGGGGAGGGCCCGGTTTCCCACTCCCAGGCAGTCTGCATAGTTGTTCAGATCTCTTACTAAATCTTAGTGTTATTTAGTTAGTACTATTTGCATAGCGGCAGAGCAGGGGCTGGCTGGAGAAGACAAATTTCCGTCTCCTATGCCTCTCCCTCATCTACAAGCACACTCCAAGCCTGAGGGTTTCCTTTGATCTCTATTTGGTGTCTACAATTCAGGCATCTTAAAGTTCAGGGTCCCTTCTCAAGCCCCTTATTTCATTCATGCAGTTAGCCAGCGAGCATTAGTTGGGCGTCTATGCTGTGCTGGGCCGCAGACCAGACATGGGGGATTCAAAGGGAGTCGACCTCAGTCCGTCCACAGGAGCACCCATCCTAGCGGGACGTCTGATAACTGTAGAGCCAGACAGGTGTGTGAGAAGTGCAGGCACAGTACAGGGTCTTGGGAAAGGCCACCTACTCCCAGCATGAAATATCAAGGCAGAGGCCCACAGGATTTGCAGAGGAGAAACTGAGCCCGGGGTTACCCAGTGCCTTGCTTGAGACCGTGGATGTCTCTGACAGAGTTGGTGAGAAGAGCCAAGTCTGGGAGGATGGGCAGTGAGAGTTGACTCTGGGTGTTTTCCATCCCTCCACTTGACAGTCCAGCCCAGCCATGAAGATGACCCACCCCCTTCTATGCTGCTCAAGGACTACCAGGACATCCCCGGAATTGAGAAGTAAGCAGAAGAAATCTCTTTGATGAGGCAGGGGGCCCTGGGAGGATTGGCAAGGAGGGGGCTTCGAGGTAGATGCTTGATGTATCTGCAGCTTGACTATGGAACAGGGCAGAGAACTATAGAAGCCCAGGAATGGTGAGGATGAGTGGGCAGCAGGGGCACATGGAGCACACCTGCTTGCCGTTTTTGTGCTCTGGGTAAAGACCCTCTACCATGAGATACCAAGGAGGCACCGTGCCTCACGGGTGTTTGTAGAAATCTTTCATCTCTTGATCCTGTGAGGGAAGAAATAGTGTCCCCATTTTGTAGATTGTCAGACTGCCCAGTGTCATACAGCTCCTAAGGGGCAGAGCTGGAGTTTGAATCCAGGGCTGAAAGATACCAAAACCAGGATCCTCTGCTCAGCCCCTGTCCTGTGCAGTGGGAGCTGGGCAGTCCCTCCAGTCCCTCCCACTGTGCAGTGTGACATGAGAAAAAAACAATGATTGTAGAATTGAAGTGTCTCAAGAGAGATTGAACCATATTCCAGCTAAAATGGAAATCCTCTTTTTGCTCTCCCTGTGACAAACCTGAAACACTTGAGCTGACAGCCCCAATTTTCTGTAGTTATCACATCATTCCGTGTTCACAGCCCAGCAAATCAGATCTATGCTGACTTTGAATCCCTGAGAAATGGCACCCCGCTTCCAGAGAGACTCATGTTGTAAAAGAAATTTTCACTCATCCTTGGTTTTCAAACTAAAATGAAAACAGCATTGCTCCCCTTCCTTCTTCCCACCCACCACCCCTGCCGACACCTGTCTCTCATTGCTGTGGTTTTTCCACAGGGTTGATGATGTCGTGAAAAAACTCTTATCTTTGGAAATGGCCAACCAGGTGAGTGGCCTTTGCCAAGGCTTGGCCTCTCTCAGTCCTCTCCTCTGAGATTCTCTCCTACCCTGGTAACACCTCCCAGCCCATGCTTCTCAAGTCACAGCACTTATCCCACTCTCATTCTATATCCACTTGTCAATACCCCCAGACTGAGCACCTCCAAGGCCAGGACTGTCTTGTTTCCCATTGTACCCTTAGCACCTGACAAACAGTAGGTACTCGATAAAGATCTAATGCCTGAATGAGTGAGCACGGTTTGGGGACATTCATCCAACATTCTTCTGTCAGTGGCATTGGCCTTGGGCTCACCTAGATGTGAACAACCATGTGGTTGGCCAGAGGCCACACCCTGATGAGCAGAGTAAAGTCACGCCCTGAGCCTTATGGCCTAGTTGCTATGACTGTGGCCCTGGCCCTGGAGGTATGAGGGCAAGTTCTTACAGGGGGCAGACCTCACAGATTCTCGGTCTCTGTCTTCAACAGAAAGAGAAGCTAAAAGTCAAGAAAGAGCAGCTGATGAACAAGGTCGTGGAAAACCCTAAGGACGCCGGCTCCCTGGAGGCTCGAAGTTGGTCGGGGGGCCCTGGGGGGGTCGGGGTGCAGGGGAGTCTGCTAGCTGGTACTTAATCCAGGCCCCTCACCTGCAGATACGCTGGTATTAGATGTGGCTTGGTAAAGGGAGAGACGGGAAGGACCAAGGACAGTGAAAACTGGACTCTATCCTTGATGCTGTAGTCAGCGCCCAGGTCCTGCCTCGTACCTACCTCTGTATGAGCTCAGGCCAAGCTCCTCAGGAACCAGAGCTTGTCTCTGTCTCCACTCTGCAGCTGAGGTGGTGTGAAAGGGCATGGGGTCAGGGCCAGCGTTCCCACTGCACTCTCTGCAGTGTTCCCAGAGCTCAGTGTGTGTACGGCAAGGGCCTGCTGTAGTGACAGCCTCTCCTTGGGGCCACCTTCTGCTTTTGCCTTTGCAATATAGGTTTGAGCTAAATAAGAGGATAGCTGAGGGAAGAATATTCTGGGGCTTTAGGAGATGAGTGGGAGCTGATAATTCTGAAAACTCATTAATGAAAACACAGAGATAAGGATGGCAGCTGGAAGGGAAGAGGCAAGGAGGAGACCCTTGACAGTCTTGGGATCTTAAATTATTACATTGGTGAGGACCTCCAGGGCAGTATTGAATCATAAACCGTGACAGCAGCCATCCCAGACTAATTCCTGAATTTAACAGGAATGTTCTAAAGTTTTACCATTAAGAATGCTGATTTGGGATTTGGGGTTTGGGGATGATACCTTCATAAGATTAAGGAACTTCCCTTCCTTATACTTTGCTTTCTAAAGGAAAGATAATCCAAAGGCTTTTGAGATCTTGAAGTTCAGAGTGCTCTGGGAGTGATAGAGAGGTGTACAAGAGCTTTGGTGATTGTTATTCCTTGAGGTCTTCTTTTTTTTAATTTATTTTATTTTATTCTTGGCTGCGTTGGGTCTTCGTTGCTGCACGTGGGCTTTTCTCTGGTTGTGGTGAGCGGGGGCTACTCTTCGTTGCGGTGCACGGGCTTCTCATTGTGGTGGCTTCCCTCTTTTGCAGAGCGTGGGCTCTAGGCACGGGGGCTTCAGTAGTTGTGGCACACAGGCTCAGTAGTTGTGGCGCTCGGGCTTAGTTGGTCCGCGGCATGTGGGATCTTCCCGGACCAGGGCTCGAACCCGTGTCCCCTGCATTGGCAGGCAGATTCTCAACCACTGTGCCACCAGGGAAGCCCTTCCTTGAGGTCTTAAAACATAACCAGGGTCTGGCTCTTCCTTCCTGTGTGCCCGGCTCTCATCCTCTGTGGTTTGTGGTTTCAGTTGTTGCCTTGACTGTCAAGATCCACAGTTATGAAGCACACATGCAGAAACATCGAAAGGTAACCCTTGGGCCTCACTCACGGCTAGCTGGGGGAGAGGAGCCTGAGCACTGATGGGCTCTGGGTCCAGAGAAACAGCTTGAGAAGCCAGGTGGCTAGAGCAGCAGAGCACCCACCCCTCAGCTGCGGTGGGAAACACACTTCCCTTCCACCTCCAGGGGTGAAATGGGAGCCTTACAGGACAGTGCTGAGTGTCACTAATGGTCAAGAACACAAACTTCAAAGCAAGGGCACAGCGTGTGGCACATAGTGGGCGCTCAATAAATAGTTGTTGAATGCGTGCATGGAGTCAGATTGCCCCAAGTTCAAATCCCAGCTCTGCCACTGCCACTTAACTGGCTGTGTGGCCCTGGGGAAGTTACATGTCCAAGCCTCAATTCTCCTGTCTGTCAAACGGGGATCATAATAGTACCCACCGACAGGATTGCAAGGACTGTATGAAGTAATGGCAGCCAACATGACGCATATAAAGTATTTAGGCCTCATGCTAAATACTTCACATGCATCAGTTCATTTAACCTTTATACTTGTCTTTGTATCCCATTGTACAGAAGAATGAGCTAGGCTGGCATAATGAAGTTATCCCTCCAGGCACAGGCACACCACTAGGAAATGATGTGCTAGGACTTGAAACTTGGTGATCTTGCTCCAGGGCCCACACTCCTAACCATTCTGCTGGATCTCAGCACAGTGTCGGACACAGAGCTGCTATAATTAGGCAATTGCTGGTATTTTTAATAAACACACAGTTGTGAACACAGACTGGCCCAGCTCCACACCTAGCACCTCAGTGTTCCCTGAAGCTAGTTGAGCTGTTCCTTGGAGATCAGAGTTGGAGTATGGAATGCCAGCCCCACTGAGGGAGCAGTGCCTGGCTGAGGGCAGGGGTTTTCCTAAGCCTTCCCTCCTCTCCACCCCAGCTGATAGTTTGCTGAGCTGTGCAGAGGCTGAGTGGGTGGTACAGGGGAAAGAGCATGAGATGTGGAGTCAGACCACTAGACCTGGATTCAGGGTCTAACACAAGGTCCCGACCCAGCAGTTCTAGAACCTTTAATGAATCAGTTAACATCTATGAGCCTTTATTTTCCCATCTGTAAAATGGGAATAACAGTAACACTGCCTACCTCAGAGTTGCACTAATATTTGCCTAAGATTGTGGGGAAGTTTCATTGCCAGGGTAAAATGACCATCCTTTGCTACTGTGAAGTGGCACAGCACTTATTTACATAATACTCAAAGTAATACCAACTCTCGTACAGGACAAAGCCCACAAGCGCTATCTACTGATGAGCATTGACCAGAGGAAAAAGATGCTCAAAAACCTCCGCAAGACCAACTATGCTGTCTTTGAGAAGACGTGCAGGGAGCTGGGGATTGAGTACACCTTTCCCCCTCTGTACTACCGGAAAGCCCACCGCCGCTGGGTGACCAAGAAGGCCCTGTGCATTCGGGTACGAGTTGGGACTGCTGCTTTGGTTGCCCCACTCCAGGACCGTGGTGGGGAGAGCATAAGGGAGGGGTCGTCTGTTTCTGAGCAAGGCGTGGAGCTGGCCCCGAGGCTTTGAGGTGGCTCCCAGGGCACGAAGCCCATAGAGAAAGGCTAGGGTGACCATCGGGGGGAGTCACTTCCCACCCCAGATGCTCGAAGTCTGAGGTTTTGCATAGCATTACAAAGTTTTTTCCTGCCCTCTCTCATCCCCAGGTTTTCCAAGAGGCTCAAAAGCTGAAGAAGCAAAAAAGGGCCTTAAAAGCTGCAGCTGCAGCAGCCAGAAACAGCGCCAGAAGAACCCAGAGAGGCCTTCCAAAACTGGACCAGAGGCAATCAAAGGAAACCAATAAATGTTAAAATTATGTCTTGCTGCCTTAAAGAATAACAGTAGACAAGGTGGGGCTCTTAGTGGCCTGAGGACGAGGAAGAATTCATTCCATCATGGAACTCTGGGGTCCCGGGGATATCTGAGGCAGAGTCCCTGCCCTCACATGCCACGGGATGCATTCTCATAACGCACCTCACACACACTCACAGAAACAACCCCCTGTCCTCCAGGGGCCATTCAGTGGAGGCAAGACTGAGCACACAGCAGCACAGAGGAAGCGTGAGGAGGCCAGCATACGAACTCCCTTCTAGATGGGGCCGTATAGGATGAGTGGAAGTTCACTGGGCAGAAATGGGAGCGAGGGCATCCCGGGCAGAAGGAATTGCAGGTGCAGAGGCAAAGAAGTGTACAGGTGCATGCTGCATTCAGAGAGCAGCAGAACTGGACATACAGCTTGACGGGTAAGCTGAAGCTGGGATATGAGAGGTTTCCTATGCTGGCTGAGGAGACTGTACACGGTCCCCTACGGAGAGGGGAGACAGTTATGGTTTGAAAACCAAAGGCGTGATGATGGTAACAAGGCTGTTTGATAGTTAAGCAGCATCAGTGTGGAGGTGGATGGGAGGGAGAGAGATCAGAGCGATTGATTGATTGGGGGGCAGTGGTTTTGGTGTTCAGATTGAGAATGGTAAAAGCTACAGGTCCTGTCCCTAAAACTGCACATGTACATAACATTGCTTATAAATTCTGGGGTGTCATGGATAAGCCCTTCCCCACAAAGCCCACCCACTTACACCAAGTTAAGTGCCAAGGCCTTGAAGCCTGAGTATGCTTAGCATGTTTGAAGAACCCAAAGAAGACAGTGTGTCCAAAACTGAGTGAGCAAAGAGAAGAGTAGGAGGTCCGAGAAGCAAGCAGAAACCAGGTAATATGAAGCTTGTGGGGTGTATTAGTCTGTTCAGGCTGCCGTTTTTAAATACCATAAACTGGGACTCCCCTGGTGGTCCAGTGGTTAAGACTCTGCACTCCCCATGCAGGGGACCTGGGTTCAATCCCTGGTCAGGGAACTAGATCCTGCATGCTACAACTAAGAGCCTGCATGCCACAACTAAAAGATCCAGTGTGCCACAACTAAGATACAGTGCAGTCAAATAAATAAAATACCATAAACCAAGCGGCTTGTACAACAAATTTATTTTCCCACAGTTCTGGAGGCTAGGAATTCCAAGATCAAGGTGCTGGTCTGTTTGGTTTCTGATGAGGAATCTCTTCCTGGCTTGCAGATGGCTGCCTCCTGACTATGTCCTCACATGTGGAAGGAGGGAGAGACGGGGAGAGAGAGTGAATCTCTTCCTCTTATAAGGGCATTAATCCCATGATGAGGGCTGTAACCTCGCGACCTAATTCTCATGATCTCCTAAAGACCCCCAAATACCATCACATTGAGGGTTAGGGCTTCAACATTTGAATTTGGGAAGGACAAATATTCAGTCCATATCACTGTGGGGAAGACCTTAGACTTCATTCTGAGTAAGAAAGGAAGCCAGAATTCATAAGCAATGTTTTTTTGTACGTGTGCAATTTTAGGGACAGGACTTGTAGCTTTTATCTGATTCTCAATCTGAACACCAGTACCCCTGCCATTGAGGAAAGCCGGAAAGGAAGGAAGGTGTGTTAAAGTGATGTCCAAAGAGCAGCTGGAGACAGGTTTGGGAGTTACGTTTAGAGTGACCCAAGCCATGGGTGTGAGTGAAATTGCCCAGGGAGGGAATGTAAACAAAGAAGAAAGGACCATGTCTGGATGGGAAGAATGATCTCTGAGGGCATAGCCTGAGTCAGGAGGAGTAGTCGAGGTTAAGGGGAAGGTGAAATGAGGGTGGAACAGAGGACCTGGGATCCTGCAGAATCAGAAATGAGATGAGAGGGTCAGAACTGAAGATGAGCTGCTCAAATACCACCTCAAGAACAAGAGGGAAGGCCTTTTATGGGGCAGGACTCACAGCTACCTAAGAGGTATTGTGTGGAGGGCCAGGTGCTGACATGTAAGGGGGCTAGTGGAAAGAAGGCAAGAAAAGGAACACATTCGCACATTCGTGGAACAGGCCCTTCGGGAAAGGCATTGTTTTAAGTGCTGTGTTAGGCACATTAACTCATTTCATCTTTAAAGCCGCCTTTACCTATTTGCCCCCCCTCACCATATTGGCATAATTATCCTCATTTTACCGTGAGAGAATTAAGGCTCAGAGAGGTTAGGTAATTTGTCCAAATTCACACAGCTGGTTAGCGGCAGGCAAGGATTCAAACCCACATCTGTCTTGACTCCAAAGCCCGTGTTCTGTTCATTATCACACAGCCTAGGGCAAAAAGTGGTCTGAGAAGCTCTGGTAATTACACTGTAGCAAACTCAAAAGCCTTTAGCAATCAGGCAGACAGCATAATGCATGAAGGCCAGGTGTAAGATGATGACGCTAAGCTGCTTGTTACATTTCTATCCTAGTTATATTCCCTTTTGTGCACAGACCAGGCAAGATCAAATCAAAGCCTTGGGCTGCAGGCTTTCAATTACTGTATAGTATCCAATGCTGAGATGTCAGTTAAGGACCAAAAAGTCTTCATGGTGAAGCAGTTTCAGTAGAGTGGAGGGAGCTGAATCCAGTGGTAGTGAGGTGGGGAATGAGGATGTTATGGAAATTCAGGTTGTGAGTGTAGACTACTCTTTTTTTTTTTTATTTTTTTTATTTTTTGGCTGCATTGGGTCTTCATTGTTGCGTGCGTGCAGGCTTTCTCTAGTTGTGGGGAGTGGGGCCTACTCTGCGTTGCGGTGCACGGGCTTCTCATTGCAGTGGCTTCTCGTTGCGGAGCACGGGCTCTAGGCACACGGGCTTCAGTAGTTGCGGCATGCAGGCTCAGTAGTTGCAGCACGTGGGCTCTAGAGCGCAGGCTCAGTAGTTGTGGCGCACGGGCTTAGTTGCTCCGTGGCATATGGGATCTTCCCAGACCAGGGCTCGAACCCTTGTCTCCTGCATTGACAGGTGGATTCTTAACCACTGCGCCACCAGGGAAGTCCCTAGACTACTCTTTTTAAAACTCGGCTTTGGGCTTCCCTGGTTTCTCCATATTAATTGCTCTCTTTTCTTCTCCACGGGCCTGGCTGCTAGGCTAAATTTCAGAAGACACCACTTTTAGTATGACATCCCTTCAGTGGCTCTCTACTGTTTGGCAGATCACAGGTGAAATGCCTTTGTATGGCATTCAAGGCTGTCCACTCTGGCCAGTAGGCAGTAGAGAGCCACTGAAGGGATGTCATACTAAAAGTGGTGTCTTCTGAAATTTAGCCTAGCAGCCAGGCCCGTGGAGAAGAAAAGAGAGCAATTAATATGGAGAAACAGTAATGCAGATAGAAAGAAATGAAGAGGTAAATTTGAGAAAGATTTTGGTGGAAAAAGCAGAATTGGTGACATAAGAGGACCAGGGGGAGGGAGTTGGAAACCAAGGCTAAGGTTTCAAGTCTGATTGGCTGGAGGGGAAGATGATGAGTAGGTCATAGAAGTATTGAAATTTACAGAAATGGTTGCTCATCAAAGTAAAAATGTGCAACAGGTGATGAAAATGTGATCCTGGAGCTCAAGATGGGGGTGAAGTATGTGGTCACTGCCCTCAAAGCAGAGAATTGGATGCCAGGCCTGCTCTACAGCGTGGGGGGTAGCTTCGGAGAGCCCCCAGCACGCGTCTTCCGACAGCGGGACAGACGTGAACAGGCCTGGTTTGCTTCCCGGTGTGTGAAACAGGAGGGGGCTACACTCCAAGTAGCTTTTAGGGAGGAAATGCAAATAGGTCCTTCCCCCACCTAAAAGTCAGTTACCATTTTATTGAGTGCTTTCGTGGCATTTTGTGATCGCAGTAACTCCTCTCTGCAACCCTGGGAGGTGGGTGTCCCCTCCATTTTCCTATGAGGAAGCCCAGGCTCGAAACACCTGCCCCAAGTCAAACAGCGAGGAAACTGCAGAGCTGGGATTCAAACCCAGGTCTGTCTGCCCGGAGTCTGCTCTAAAGTTTTGCTTGGGTTTCCCTGGTTCAGGGGCACGTGGGCACGTGAGCACGCGGGCCGGCGGGGTGAGGGTGACCGCGTGAAAGAAGCCGGGCCGCCAGCCCTGCCGGGTTCTCACCCATCCGTCGGGGCTCAAGAAACTCAAAACAGGCGCTGCGTGCCTAAGGCCCAAGCCGCACCCACCTCCGGCTCGGACCAATCTACCCTGTAGGTCTTCGCCGCCCCGCCCAATACGCGTCCGCCCCCTGGCTCCTCCCAACAAGCGGCCTGTTGATTGGCTCTTCTTTGCCGTCCGCCGTGTTGCCTAGCAACCGGGCTTCGAGGATGCGTCTGACGGGCCTCCAGGCCTCTGGCTACCAAACCTCCGGGCTCTGTACCAGCTGCGTTCGCTTCCGACACCATGTCGGTGCGGACGCTACCGCTGCTCTTCTTGAACCTGGGTGGGGAGATGCTTTACATCCTGGATCAGCGGCTGCGAGCCCAGAACATCCCGGGAGACAAGGCCCGAAAAGGTGAGAGGGACCAGGCCCGCACAGCCAGCCCCCGCCCCCGCTCTCGCAGCTAGAGCTCCCCAGCCAGGCCCCTTTACAGACTGACCAACACCCCTGCACCCTGCTCTCTCGTAGCCATGGACCTCTTTCACAACCCACAGCTCCATCCAGGCAGAGCTCTCATGAGCAAAGTCCCCAAAAGATAGTTTCACCGCGGAGGGATTTAATACCCCCGTTGGATATTATTAGGGAACCTGACCCCCCCCCCGCCATTTACTCATCCCCTTAAATTGGAGATGATTTCCCAATCTCTCTTGACAACCGGTCCCTCCCAAATGTGGGAGTCCCAGTGGCCCACCACCTGGCGACACACTCTGCTAGTCCGAGCATCTTCTTTCCCCCCAGGGAAGCTTCTGAGCCTCCATTCCTCTGTGTGGTATCCTCCTTCATAAACTGGAGGCCAGTCTTGCTAAGTTCAGAAGCTATTTCTCGAAAGGTGAGGTTCTGAAGTAACATAGATAAATAAGAAAATAGAAGACAAGTTGTAAATCTTTTCCCTTCACAATTGTTTGGAGAGAATGCAATTGTGGAAGTAATGATATGAGAGCTTCTAAAGTGCAAAATGTGCCTCCCGTGCACAGCACATCTAACCCCAGAGGAATGTCCACTCAGAACTCTCTGCCACCCCTTTTCTCTCCCTTTTTCCCCCTCTTCCCAACCAACAACTGTTTTCACCAAGTTTCCTGGATTAACTATGAAGGAGATATTATATTTCAAGGTAGAGGAAGAAAAGTTGGTACAAAGGTAACTGACATAGCCGCTGGTTAAAACATTTATTCTATCCAACAGTTTCTGTATGCTCTATTGATGTTAAACATACAAATTCAGATGTTAAGCATATATATTCAGATATTCACTACTGTATCTGTGCAACTGAGTCCAAGTCCATGCATAAAGAGATAAAAGAACTCCCTATAGCATACCTCCTCCATTCATTCTGTACGCTGCTGCCAGTGAGCTTTCTAAACTGCAAATCCTTCCACACTTCCTGCTACTTGAAACCCTTTGTCAGCTTTCCCCTGCTCTCTGGATGGAAGCCAAGTCCTTGGCAGGACATTTCAGGGCCCTTCCTGATCTGACCTCTGTCCACCTCTGCAGTCCCACCTTTCACCACTGCCTGCCTCCTACTGTGTATCTTAATACCAAACTGCTTGTAGGTCTCCATTTAAAGCATGTTCATTCGTGTTTGCATGCTAGTAATTCCCATTCTACCCCACACCTCCCATTTCCATGCTAGTTATCCCCTTGCATCTTGCATTATTCAGCTTAAGAACCATCTCCCTCTCATCTCCGCATGGGAAAGGGCCTGTGCATACTCCCATAGCACCCCAGTGTGTCCCTCTCTACCTTATCGCTGGCCACATTATACTGAAATGGTCTGTATATGCGTCTGTCTCCCCCATGTGATTGTCTTATTCATCTTTGTATTCCAGCACCTAGCATAATGCCTGCAACAGAATAAATCAGTGCTTGGTAAATGTTTGTTGAACTGCTGTTTTGTATGACATTGCCATTTCTTCCTCAAAAGGGTTCTGTTTTCCTTGGCACTATGTTATGTGATTTCATCTGGGCTATTGGCACTAGTGAGCTGACAGGTAGTTCTTGGACTGGTAGTCTACATCTTGGAAGGCAGTGTAAATTAGCAATTAAGAGCATGCTCTCTGGAGTCATACAGATATGGGTCCCAATTCCAATTTTGCCATTTAACTAGTTGTGCGACCTTGGAGTGTAACCTCTATAAGCCTGTTTCTTTCTCCATAAAAGGGGAATAATAATATGCACTTTACAATGAATTTGTAATGATCGAATGAGGTCATGTATTTAACACGTTTAACCCAATGAGTAGCAGGTGCAGTCTTTCAGGAGGCAGTCTGGGCAAGACCCTGTGAATACTAGGGGACTGGCTTCCTTTGTGTTCAGGAGCTGCAGTCCTTCTGGGTTTGCTAGATACAGCTTCAGGGAGTTTCAGCCACCTTTCATAATTCACCTTCACTCATTCCTTCCACTCATTCCTTCCACAGTTGGGTTGAGTGTCAGATGCCATGTGAGATGCTGGGTGGAGCCTGATGCAGCCCTTCTGCACATTCACTGGAGGTAGGGCTTTTGATCAGTCTGTCCAGTAACTGATTCTAAACCTGGGGGATATGTCTTCCTAATACAACAACAACAAACATTTTTTTTAATTTATTTATTTTATTTTTTTGACTGCATTGGGGCTTCGTTGCTGCACGCGGGCTTTCTCTAGTTGCGGCGAGCGGGGGCTACTCTTCATTGCAGTGCGCGGGCTTCTAATTGCGGTGGCTTCTCGTTGCAGAGCACGGGCTCTAGGTGCATGGGCTCAGTAGTTGTGGCACACGGGCTCTAGAGCGCAGGCTCAGTAGTTGTGGCACACAGGCTTAGTTGCTCCACGGCATGTGGGATCTTCCCGGACCAGGGCTCGAACCGGTGTCCCCTGCATTGGCAGGCGGATTCTTAACGACTGCGCCACGAGGGAAGCCCCAAAAAACATTTATTAAGCACTTACCATGTACCATAGACGTCTCTGAACACCTTAATCCCCACAACTATCTTATCATATAGGTAATAGTCCTGTCCCCATTTTACAGATGGAGAAAGTAGGCTAATTTGCCCAAGGTTACATAGCTGGTAAGAGGAAGAGTAAAGGATTTAAACCCAGGTCATCGGACTCCAGAGCTCATACTCTTCACCCGTATCCTTAACTGCTGCCCTGTACTTCCATACCCGAGGGGACTGTGTCAGAATCTTTGAGGGGGGAGTGGGGTAGGGAGGGGACTGGAAGATTGGGAGGAGACAGAGAGGTTTGAAAAAAAAATACAGTATAACCACTGATTTTGTAAAAGAAATGACAGAAAGTAGTTAGTTGATGAGGACCTGCAGAAGACAGAGCGAGAAAGCAGGGCAGAGAGTGCGGGATTCAAAACATCGAGAAACACTCATCTCTTCCACCACTTAGAGTTGGCGTAGCTGCAGGAGCAGGGGCCTCTGTGACAAATGCCCCTGCACAGAGGCCTATAAAACACCAGACACGGTAAACTAGTCCTCATTGAAGCTTTGAATGGAAATCGTATTTCTTCTAGATGTTTTCACTGCCTTATACAACTAATTGGTCTCCTGGAGGCCATCCTGCTCCCACAAGGCCAGTGCAGATCTTGCAGTTCTTCCCCACAGTGCAGCCTCTAGTTTAGAATTCAACAGAAAGGAAGTGCTCTCTCTGTGGGGCAACTTTTGAGTGTTGCATATTGAATGCGGTCCCATGTTTAAGCAATTGCGAGAATAATAAAAGCTGCCTTCGCCTCACTCCCACCCTCTTAAAGATACTCATCAGTAAGACCCTCTTACGTTTTGTCTACGTTCCTCAGCTGACAAGGGGAAACTGAGGCATGGGGCCATGAAGTGATTTTCCCAAGATGCGCAGATCACAGCGTAGTACTGAGCAACCGAATGCCGTGAGGTTCTGTTTTTATTTTTCTAGTTCCAGTTTAACAGGCAGCTCTGGATATCCTTGGGCCTACCTCCCACTCCAAATATAAGTAAAGTGGAATTGTCACAAACAAGTCGTCTGGAGAAATAATAGAAAAACAGGGCATCCTTTACCTTCCCCGATCCTCAGGAGGAAGTGGGCCAGGAGCACACAGCACTACAGAGACCTCTGCTGGAGCTGATTGTCACTGCCTGCGGGAGTGCCTGGTAGCCCTGGGCATGTGTTAGCCAGTTCTGTTTTGTCAGCAGCAGGTAATCACTGTCCCTTAGGGTAGGTGAGCCCCTGGCAGCCCCTCTGTTCCCAAACACACCTTCAGGAGGGTTGCAGCTCTATCTCTCTGAATTCCCACAAGCCTATCAGGCAAGACCGCCTGTAAAATAAATGCCACGAAATGATAGAAGATGCGGACATTGTGCCAAAGAAGCCAGCATCTGCTTTAAGAAGGCCAGACTCTTGGTGCTGCTTCCCCAGTGTTTTCTCTCCTAAACCCTGTGACTCTTGTGGGAGAAAGATGATGAATTTTCCCAGCGGAGTCTGACATTGCAATGGGAACCCTTTGCAGTTAGTTAGGACATGGCACTGGCTGTGCTTTCAGGCCAATCTCTTCGAAGCTGTTAGTATTGTGTACTGAAGGCACATATATGCTTTGCTTATAACCTCAGAAATCACCTCTCAAACAATCTAGTGCAAATGTTTCCAAACTACACCAAAATACAAAATGTTTTTGAAATGTGGATGTGTGTGGAGCTCTGTTTATCTGTGGGTGGTTTCTCTAGATTGTAATCTCTCCCAAAAAATTAAGGAAAAAAAAAATCACCATCCTTTATGGGTGGTGTCCAAAGTTCTGCAGTAGAGAAAGCAGAATTAGGAGAGAAGCCAGCTAAGTGCCTGATGTGTCTGTTTCATCCCCACAACAACCCTACAAGGTAGGTGCAGTTATCATCCCCCTTTCACAGATGAAGAAACTGAGGTTAAACAAGCTGTTTGAAGTTATCTAGCTAGTAAGTGGTAGGGCCAGGTCTCAACCCATAAAGGGTCTTGATTCTCACAGGTTTCTCTAGCCAAGTACATTTCTCCTTATTTGGTCTCTTCTTGGCATCTCCCTGACTACCTTTGTCCTCAGGAGCTTTCTGTACATCGTTATTTCCCTCTTTTTACATGGAAGTCACGCCTCTCTCTATAAAAAGTAAATCAGAAACAAATAGACTTTTTTCCCTATTAATTCACATTTCAAGTTTTTTTAATTTGAGCAGTTCTGTCTGTACTCTAGAAAGCAAAATCTTACAGTAATAAGAAAATCTGGTTGTGAAGAAAGAAGATCCTTTCTCTCCCTGTTCTTGGGGTTATTCTTCCTTGTGGAAGTTAGTGTTTTTAAAAGCCTTGTATTGAATGATGTGTATTTTCAGAGTGTTAGAGGGGATGACTTCTTGAGCCTTTCAAGATAAACCCCAGGGTAGCTAGTCCTCCTGAGCTTCCTCTCCTCCTAAGCCACCCTCTGTAAGATAACAGCCCCCCTAGGGCTTTTTTGGAACTTGTTGTTTAACCATCATCCTTTTTAAGAGTTTCAAATGGAAGGCAGAGCATTTGCATTAAACGTTAATGCAAACATGAAAACTAAAGTTTCATAAGCCAGGTAACTGGAATTGGTATTTTTAAAGCCTCATTGAAAATAACGTTCTTGCTTCATGAACTGGTGTTTTCTTTTTATATGCTTCATGTAGATGAATGGACAGAGGTGGACAGAAAACGAGGTATGCTATTTCGGGGCTGCATGTATTCAGTCTGCATCCACAGGTTCACCCAGTCCTTCATCAGCGGGGCTTAAAGTGGGACCACTCTAAATATTTCCAAATAAAAGAATAGGTATGAGTTTCTCTTTAGCTGAGACATCGGTTATACATTTGAATCTTTTACTTAACTAAATACAGAGTGGAAGATGAAAACCAAGGAAACATTGGCCAAAGGACCGTATTGCACCTGAGGTATTTGTCCCTTTTCATCAGTTCCAAGCTTTGCAAGGATAGCTGGAGCAGTAGCTATATTTCTGGATAGACTGTCCTATTTAGTCATCCTTAAAACAATTCTGTGATAGCATCGTGTAGCCTAAGAGCTGTTCTGCTTAGCACACGGAGATATCTGTTGAACAACCGAGAAAAATGGAAGCCTATTGCTGCATGGCCGCTGGGATTGCGTGCAGAAGGCATGACACGCACGCACTATGGCCTTATCATGCCAAATCTTCAGTTTCCTCTTCACCTACAACTAGCAGCAAACCTGAAAAAGCTGTCTATTCCTCAGAATAAAACCTTAGCCTTTCTCACCTTTAACTGTCACAAATATCTTCCATCATTTGACATTTGGGTATAGTTTATGCACGTCATAGCCAACGTCCTCGATATTTTAAGTGCTCTCCCCGCACCAAGTATGCTGAGGAGATAATGTATATAATATTTAAGAGCACAAGCATTAAAATCAAACAACCCCATTCTAATTTCAAGTCCACCGTCTGCTGTGTCATCTTGGACTTTAATCTTTCTAAGACTCAGTTTTCCCCCTTGACAGAATTGGATAATAATTCAGAGCTGTCCTGGGGTTTAAATGAGATAATGCATGGAAAGTTCTAAGCCCAGTACTTGGAACATAATAAGGCTTCAAAACATCGTAATCATCCAGAAGTAGTAGCTTCTCTGTTTCACCCTTGGTTCCAAGTTGTATGTTCCCATAAACAATAAAATTTACAGCAGAGGTAGCTGATAAAAACTCAGTTGCTTTCATCAAGAGAATTATTTCATCAGGCCAGGCTCGAAGAAAAGCCCAATCGAAGTGGTTGACACTCTTTTATGATATTTCACAACCATCTTTCACCACTTCTCTTGAGCAATTTTTGGCCCACCTCTTGATAGAC
This sequence comes from Pseudorca crassidens, assembly GCF_039906515.1. Taxonomy (NCBI): domain Eukaryota; kingdom Metazoa; phylum Chordata; class Mammalia; order Artiodactyla; family Delphinidae; genus Pseudorca; species Pseudorca crassidens. The sequence goes on along the minus strand of NC_090297.1, from coordinate 29,057,777 downwards.
GGCAGAAGCATGGATTTTGAAGACTCTTCATGTAAGTAATTGAATCACTGGAATTTATCTTAACTTAAGCGTCCAAAAATAATAAGCAGAACCTGACTTCATAATCTGACCCCGGTATTAGAAGCCTGTTATGTGAAGAACTCAGTTGTTGACCCTTCCAGTGCACCTGTGAAAAACCACCCCACTCCCTGGCTTTAGTCTCCTGATGAAATCTGGCTGCTAGCACATTCCTGCCTCATGAAAGTATGCAGAGCTCGTGAGAGTGCCAGAAACCAACACCGGCACCAACTGACAGATCGGGTTAAAACTATTTCTCAGGTTTAACTTGAATACGGTGCGGGCTGCTACTCTTGGGCAAGGACAAAGTTTACTTCCTCTTTGTGCCCTGCTGTTCATCTCAGTGTCTGGTACTCAGCAGGCCCACGTCAACCAAGTGCCAGGTGAAGCACACTGTGAGATATAAGCATGTTAATTTGTGCCCCCAAAGAATTAAGTGAAAGGTGGGCACTCTGGGTGCCCGGGCCCAACAGTAAAACTGCCATTTCCTCTTGGGGACATTTGTGTTCAGTGCTCTGCCCACAGGGACAGGGCCTGTTGTGCTCTCTTTCCAGCAGGAGAACTTTCTGGAAGTTCTCTTGCAAGGAGCCATGGTGATACATAGCTTGTTCACTTCCCCCCGGGGGAAAGGCTTCATTTTGCTTTTTACTTTGCCAGAGTGGCTAACAATCACCTTGGGATTGTCTTTCCTTTAGAGCTGATTTATTTGAGTCTAAGCTAATTTCCTAGGTTCTGCTAAAGGCTCAAAGACCCTAGGGACATATTTCAGCCCCTAGGGGAATGGGAGCTCTTTGTAAGCGTGAACATAATCAGAGCTGGTGTGATTCTTTAACTTGAATTCTTCCTCTTTGGCACTCCTCCCTGGCCTACATACACCTATGGAAAATTCTTCAGATTCTCTCCTCTGAGGCTTTATACGTGTCTTTCCATTTGTAGCTATTTCCTTGCAAATTCTACATGTTATATAGGCTGTGGTAAGAAAAATGTCAGAAAGCCCAATTTATTGCAGGTCCTTGCTTGGTTAGGTCAAAGGCAAAAGGCTGTGCTTGAGGCAAACCCAGAAGAGTTCATCTGTCTCTAGGGAGACAATGGGGAAATGTTAGTGCACACCGAGGGTAAGCTGCCCCGGGTTGGAACTGTCCAGTGTGAGGGATGCCCTGTGTTGGTAATGGATGTGATTCTTCCTCACTAATGGGATGGAGTATAGAGTAAAATCCAAAGGTCAAGTGTGAGTTCAACACTTCTGGATGGAGTCAGAGTCAGTTCGTTCTTTTGTGTCTTGTGGGGGGAGTGGGGAGGGAGGTGTTTCCCTTCCCCCTCTCCCCTCTCTCTGTAGCCCTTCCATTTAAGATTTAAGTACGACTAGCCCTCAGCTCCCCGCTTCTCCCCAAAACTGCCCTTTGAGATACTTTAAAATGCTGGCCTGAGCCCTCAGTGTACGTCTATCAGTTACTTACAGGTTGAGAGGGTGCCCGAAATCATGACCTTGCCTTCACTCTCTAAGATACAAGGCCACAGCCAGTCACCTGGTGTGTCCTCTGTGTGGCAAGAGAAAGAGGCATCTGTATCTTTCAGCAATAATCACCCATGTTTGATAATTGATTTTGTATAATTATGTTAAGTAACAAGTTTTCTTTCAAATTTTAATTACTATGAATGTATAGTCTCAGCATCCATATACCCTCACCTTTAGGCAGGAATATATCTGGCTTAATTAAGAATAATCTGTGTTCAACCATACCCATTCTTATTTCTTGCACCAAAGGGTTTTCCTAGCCCTCAACTAATGTTATTTGAGTAGCACAAAATATCTAAATGAATGAGTGAATGAAAAACTAGAATTGTAGAAACTTTGGTGTGCACATGCCTTAGGACCTTTTATTCTCACCGTATGGACATTTTCCATCTGAACAACAGTATGAGACATATCACTACAGTATAATATCAATATTATAAATCATATATAGAAATTAAGGCATCCTAAAATGTTTATCTGAAGTACACATCTTATAGAAACATTAGAAAAGTTTTAATCTCTAACCAGTGTGTAGACTTGTCTATTTTTGTAAACTGTTTTGCAAAACAAAAAAGAGTCAATTACCATTAGAGGTCCCATTTTTATAAAATTTAATTTTAAGTAAAAATGTTATAAACTTGCTAAACAAACAAAACAGCATGATGCTGTTTATCATTTTAAGGTAGAGCTCTCATCGAAAAGAATCTTTTTTAAAGATTCTAATAGGAATCTATTTTAAAGAAAGAAGAAACTTATCCCCTATCACCAAGTGAGATAATGTATGTAAAAGTGGTTTGTAACCGTTGAAGCACAGCGTATTTGTACATTGTCACATGTGTGTTTGCCCTGAGATGTTCTCATAAAGCACTCCTGACCCTGCTTTCTACTGGGACACCTGTGTGGTTTCTCCCCAGGGAGCAGATCTCACCAAACACATCCACATCCCCACCCTACATAGGCCCGGCTCCTCCATTCCATTCATACACAGGGAGCATTTCCTGAATAAAGCTTCCGCCAGTACCTTGTTCAGCTGCATCTTCTCTTGTCTCTACAGTTCTGAATGACATCATCTCAACCATGTTCAATCGAAAGTTTATGGAGGAATTGTTCAAACCCCAAGAGCTCTACTCCAAAAAGGCCCTGAGGACAGTCTACGACCGCCTGGCTCACGCCTCCATCATGAGACTAAACCAGGCCAGCATGGATAAGGTGAGCAGACAGCTGCCTCTGTCCCCTGGGCTGCATTTCTTGTGGACGATCACAGACTGGAATCAAATGAGATGACGTATGCAGTGGTGCCTGGCAAAAGACAGGCACATGTAAACATGGGTTGTTCTTGAGTTTCAAGTGGGGAAGGACCTCAGAAGTCATCTGCACCAACCCCTGTGTTGTTTATTCCATTGTGTCACCCAAAGAGTGTGCTGATTTGCATGTCCATGTTTAGGAACACCTTAACCCAATACAAGCACCCAACCCTAAAAGCTTTAATTCTGCTTCTTCCTTAACAAAGCTCAGCTCTGCAAACCAGGCATTTTTTTTTAAAGCAAATTCAAAACTGCTCAGTCTTTATGGGGTTGGTCAGAAAGTTCGTTGGGGTTTTTCCCAAAGATGTTATGGAAGATGTAAAGATGTAAGATGTTACGGAAAAACCCAAACGAACTTTTTGGCCAACCCAATATTTATAATATATACATATCTGTTTCTTTGCGAAACCAATTTTTGGGTACTCTGATTTTAAAAGGAATAGTTCCAAATAAATAATGGCAGAGAATAGATAAATCTCCTGTTCATAAGAATTCCAAACACTTATATAGATACTCTGCCCTCAGGAATAGAGAGCATAACTCCCCACTGCTTGAATGTGGCTGCACTTGGTGACTTCCTTCCAAAGAAGACAGTATGGAAAGGAGGGGGAAAACAGCTAACTTCTCAGTGGAAAAACATGGCAAATATTACCTCAACCAGGTGATAACATCAACAGTGATAAGCCATGTGGTGGTACCCTGATATGATGTGATGAGGATAACACTTTGACTCTGTGATCTTCCTCCCAAAAACCCACAACCCCAGGCTGATCATGAAAAAAACATCAGACAAATACCATTCGGGGGTCATGTTACAAAATACCTGACCAGTCGTCAAAGCTGTCAAGGCCACCAAAAACAAGGAGAGCCAGAGAAACTGCCACAGCCAAAAGGAGCCTAAGGAGACATGATGACTAAATATAATGTGTGATCCTGGAACAGAAATAAGACACTAGGGTAAACTAATAAAATCTGAATAATACATGGACTTCAGTTAGTTTTTAAAATAATGATAATAGTAATTCCTTTTCAAGTCCCTTCATTATGTGAATTTTTATAAATCATGAGGACTGACAGTGGGTGCTAGGTGTGCAAAAATCAGCACTGTCTCATTGCTGGTACCTGGAAACCTCAGAGAGACAGACTGCCTTTAACTATGCCCTCTTACCTTCTGCCACTTACCTTTAGAAAGTTACTTGCTTTCCCTGAGCCTCCGTTTTCTCATCTATAAAATGGGGATAATAATAGCTACTTCATCAGTTAGTGGGAAGATTAAGTGAGAAACGTAGATAATAATGACACAAGAAGGCCTGGCACATAGATGTTCGATAAATGTTCGGTATCTTCTCTTCTCTGCTTGTTCCTCTCCCTCTGCCTTTAAGAAAGTTTAGGTTTCCACTGAGAAAGGACACAGAACTTGGAATAAAAAACCCTGGGGTCAAGTCTTCTTTCTACCAATAGCTTTGAGACGCAATTGACTGAATAACTCATCTGAACTTTCACTTCTTCATCCTATACCTGTTTTTATCCTTTATTCCTAGCACAGTGCCCTGTACACAACAGGTATTTAATGTTTTTTGGTTTTTATAAATTTATTTATTTGTTTATTTATGGGTGCGCTGGGTCTTCGTTGCTGCGTGCGGGCTTTCTCTAGATGCTGCGTGTGGCCTTTCTCTAGATGCGGCGAGCAGGGGCTCCTCTTCGTTGCGGTGTGCAGGCTTCTCACTGCGGTGGCTTCTCTTGTTGCAGAGCACAGGCTCTAGGCGCACAGGCTCAGTAGTTGTGGCTCACGGGCTTAGTTGGTCCGCGGCATGTGGGATCTTCCTGGACCAGGGATCGAACCCATGTCCCCTGCATTGGCAGGTGGATTCTTAACCAGTGCACCACCAGGGACGTCCCAGGTACTTAATGTTTGATGATGATGATGGAGAGTCTTAAATCTACATCTCCAGTATCAGACACACCTGCGTGTGTGCGCACGCGCGCGCGCGCGCACACACACACACGCACGCACGCACGCACGCACACGCACGCACACACGCACGCACACACACACGCACACACACATGCACGCGCACACGCACACACACACACAAACGCACACACCAGGCTGCTCCTGCCGTATGCCACCTTCTGAGCGAGATGTTCATCTGCATGTTGGAGAAAGGGGATCGTGTAGAGGGTTCTAGCACGTGCTTCAGGATCTGACCGTCTTTAGTTTCAAATCTCACCCTACTACTAAGTACCAGCTATGTGAAATTAGCAAGCTTCTTCATTTTTAAACTTGGGATAATACGTACCTCATAGAGTTCTTGTGAAATTAAAGGGGATCAGTTGAGGCCATGCATATCCACGTGCTCGCACAGCACCCAGGTGGCTGTAGTTTAATTCCCAAGCCCACCTCAGATGTGTCCATACCTTCTCTCCCAAACTCCCCTGCCTCTGTCGTAGCATCATGTATCTCCCAGGCACTAAGTTGGAAATGCTGTGGTCCTTTTGGACAGCGCTCAGATCGTCTCCTGAATCCAGTCAGGCGAGCACCATGTACTGACAGCTTTCCTCCTGAGGGTCACATGCTCTTCTTTTCCCTTCCTTATCCATCCCCACCATCTTTATTCCAGGCCTTCCATCTGGGTCACTCCAACAAAATTTTTTTCATTCATACAATCAGTAGATGTTATTGCCACCCTCTTAGGAGCCAGGCACCAGCTAATCCTCCCCACTCCAGTCTCTCCCTTCTCTCGCATCTCATCATGGCCAGAGTCACCAATCTCACTTAATTACTACTTTTATCACATCAGCACAGAGCATTTCAGTAGCCCCCTAATTCCTACCACATCTAGTCTAAATTATCTTGTCCATCTTTCTAAAACCTCTAATACTCCAACCTTGCCGTACCCACCTTTATTTCCCACCACCCCGAACACAAACCATCCCCTCCAGTCAGGCTGCTCTACTCTTTCTCCCAGGAAAATAGCATGGCTATGGCTGCCTCCAGACCCTCACGCATGCTGTTCCCCTCCACTAGAGTGCCTTTCCCCTCCCTCAGCCAGCTGGAACCTTGCCTTGAGTCTGTAGCAGGCCCAGTTCTTCCACAAAGCCTACGTGACCACTTTGGTCCTCACCAGTGTCTCACCTCTGATCTTCACGGGTGGTCATACCATACTTGGGGCTTGTTGATCTCTTACTAAGTTTCATTTTTCATCTCATACAGTCGTGGAACTTCATTCTTGCCACTTTCACATGTGTTTTCTCATTTACTCCTCTCAGCTGTTCTGTTGGGAAATTAGGGAGTATTTTTTTTAATATTTATTTATTTATTTGGCTGTATTGGGTCTTAGTTGCGGCATGTAGGATCTTCGTTGCAGCACGCGGGCTTCTCTCTAGTTGTGGCTCTAGAGCGCACGAGCTCAGCAGTTGCGGTGCACGGGCTCCAGAGCGTGCGGGCTCAGTAGTTGCAGTGTCTGGGCTCTCTGGTTGTGGCGTGCAGGCTCCAGAGCACACGGGCTCGGTAGTTGCAGCACATGGGCTCTCTAGTTGTGACGCACAGGCTCCAGAGCGCACGGGCTCAGTAGTTGTGGCACACAGGCTCAGTAGTTGTGGCGCACGGGCTCTCTAGTTGTGGCACATGGGCTCTAGAGTGCACGGACTCAGTAGATCTGGCGTGCAGGCTTAGTTGCCCCGTGGCATGTGGGATCTTAGTTCCCCAACCAGGGATCAAACCCGTGTCCCCTGCATTGGACTCCAGGGGAGTCCCAGGAATATTTTTTACGCATGAGAAAACTCAGGCTTAGAGAGGCGAAGAGACTTGGCCGGGGCCATCCAACAAGTCAGCAGCAAGGAGGGCTTGAATTTGGGTTTTCATTCTCCACGTCCAGCACCTTGTCCAGGGCCCCCCAGCTGCCCGTACTGTTTCACGTGTGGTCCATCAACAATACATGTAAGCTGACCAGAAATCCTGGTTTGCCCAGGAATATCCTGGTTTACTCCTGTTGTCCCAGCTTAATTATTACTATCACCCCTTTTTACTCTCAACAGTGTCTTGGTTTGAGTGATGACTAGATATGGTCACTGAGCTGCATGATAAGCCCAGAATTGGTTTCCGGTAAGTGCCGCCTGAATCATCGTTTGAGGTTCTGATGTCTGCCTTTATGGTCCTATTTCTTTTATTCATGTATGGGTTGGCAGCTCTATGACCTGATGACAATGGCTTTCAAATATCAAGTATTGCTGTGTCCTCGTCCCAAGGATGTGTTGCTGGTCACTTTCAATCATTTAGATGCCATCAAGGGATTCATCCGAGACTCCCCAACCATCCTGCATCAAGTGGATGAGACTTTCCAGCAGCTGACTGAAGTAAGCGTATCGTCAGTTTATCACCTCTCAGCCCCAATACTCGTTCTCATTCCTCTGTTAAGGACAGGCAGATTCTATGACAAAGAGAACAGGGTGAGGAATGACAAAACCTGCCTCTCCCAGAAAACTCTCAAAATCTACAGGTATCCGTTTTGGAAACACAAGAGACATTATCATCTTATACCCTCTCACTGTTGCCTTCATAATTGGGGAAGCAATGATACAGAGCATAGCTGTTCTCCCCTAACTTTTCTGAAGGGGAGTTGGTGGTGGATGTTCTATAGAATCTTGGGGAACGGGGGAGGTAAAGTGCACGCTGCTCGGTGTGCCACCGTGGGGCTTGTCCCTCAGGCGAGGGTGCAGTGCTGGCCCTCCTGCCCCGCCTGCCCAGCAGCTGAGTCCTCTCCTTGCTCTCTGGCTCCCATCCCTGGGCACCCACCCACCCCCGCCTGTCCGCACTTTCCATCTCACTTCTGAAAGTGGAATGCCTCTATCTGCTTTGCCTCCGCAGATATACGGGGGTCTCTCTGCGGGGGAGTTCCAGCTGATCCGGCAGACGCTCCTTATCTTCTTCCAGGACCTGCACATCAGGGTGAGTGAGTCGGCGGCCTGGGAGCACCCTGCCGCTGCTGTCCTGGGGAGACAGGGTGCAAGTCTTCAGGGCAGATAAGGCTGGGATTCTGCCCAGTTAGCAACATCCTCGGTGTTTGGCTCCATGCTCATAGCAAATCTCAGCAGTTTTTCAATGGACCAAGGAAGACAGTGATGCCACCATTCCCTCCCAGTTACCTTATGTGTTTCTTTAAAATGTGGCTTCTTCCCTTGCTTTCCCAGGCCACCAGCCTGATCTCAATTCCAAAACCTTTTCTCAAGCCTTTATCATCTTGACTTCTCCAGTGTCTGAGCTGTCAGGAGGCTGCCCTCCTGCTGCATGAAACTGTCGCCTTTCATGGAGTTTCCTGGCACCATACCGTCCTGGCCTTCCCTTACCTCTCCCATCTCTCTGTCTTTCACTCTTTCCTCCCCCTCCTGCTGTCTCCAAACCTTCCCCCTTCTGCCTCTACCCACCCCCTGCTCGTGAGGAATCGCTTTCCTCCCCACTTTGGCTGCCGACTGACCCTTCCACCTATGACTCCTACATCTAACCTCTACCCAACCCTTGCCCCAGCCCTGCCGTCCAGACCCACATCTCCACCCGCTTGGGGAGACACTCCCCCATGCCCACAACCTAATGTCTGTAGCTAAACTAGTCTCCACAATTCAAGTCCTGCCCAACTTCCGGTTTCTTTTCAGGGCGCCACCATTCCCTCACTCGCTCGGCTCAGAACCAGAGCATCACACCTTTGATTTCCCTTCTCTGATCTTCTAATTGCTTCTATGGCCCATCGAGTCTGCCTTTTCACTCTCCACGCCCTCCTTTCCATTCCTGTCGCCACCAGCCCAGCTCAGGCCTTCATACTTCTTGTTGGCTCTCGCCTCCCAGTTGACCCTGCCTCCTCCAGACAGTTCCACACCCTAACTTTGAAAAACACATTTCTGAGCTTCTGAATTTGGGGCCTGTCTCTCTGGCACAGGACTTTGTTCCTTCCCAGAATTTAACACGCTGGTATGGGAGGGTGGGTGATACAGCAAAATGAGCCCAGGCTCGGGAGTCAGGCACTCCTGTGCTTGAGTCCCACCTACAGCGCAGCTCCATGACCTTGGGCAAGTTACTTCCCTGGCGCCTTAGTTTCGTCATCTGAAAAGTGGAAATGATAGTACCTAATTTAGGGTTTTTCAGGAGGATTAAGTGAACCATCACATGTAATATATATGTATTTGCTTGTATATATATGTATACACTATAGAATGCTTCTGGAAGGATGTACAGGAAACTGGTCACAGTGGTTGGCTCCTGGGAGTGGGGAACTGCATGGAGAACAGGGATACAAGAGAGACTGACTTTCCCTCGTGTACCCTTTGAACCTTTTTTCTTTTTTTTTTTTTTTGGCCGTGCCACACGGCTTGTGGGATCTTAGTTCCCCGGCCAGGGATCGAACCTGTGCCCCCTGCATTGGAAGCACAGAGTTCTAACCACTGGACCGCCAGGGAATTCCCACCCTTTGAACCTGTTAAATTTTGTATATGTGCATGTGTAACATATTCACAAAATAAAATTCAAAAAAAGAAGAAATAGAATATGCTTAGAACCTGATTGTTATTTCCCTCCTGTGGACAGGGAAAGACAAATAGATTTCAACGCTGAGGCCAATTTTATTTTTAACCCCCATGAATAATTTCATTTGCTATGGATGGAGCAATAATAACATCAATATAAATTAAGATCTGTAATAGTCACCAATTAAAATTAAAAATATGAAAGTACAAATAAGATTAAGTTTCGCATTGCTTTAAATATTAAAAACTCTGCATCATATGGTTGTCAAGACTGCATATTTGGACATTAGTTTATGGACTGTAGTAATATAAGCAGCCTATTGATTTCTCGGTTCTGGCAAGATAAAATTCGTTATGATAAAAAGACTTTCCTAATAATAAGCCTATAACAAAATCATTAAAATATATTAAACCACAAAATACATTAAGCTTTAATTGCTAAATGGGCAGGCAATGAAACATCAGAATATTCATCAAGAGAAATCGGAATCACATATCCTGACGTTACTCAGCCACTGGTCTGTAACATCCGGCTGCTTTTCCAAATCTGGTCTTTAATGGTATTTCTGCTCAGCTGCAAGTTATGATTGCCTATACAGATTCTCTCTGTGCTCAAAACAACCTTCATAGCTTTTAGATTTTGTTAGCAAAACTAATTAAATCAAGAAAACACAGCTCCGAAAACTCCCTTGCTCATTGTTTAACCAAAGCAAATGCAAGACTCCTCACCCTCATGTCCAAAGCTTTCTGTGATATCACAAAACAACGTGAAGTGGGCTGACCTGTGCCCCAGGCCCCAGAGGCTGCACGAAGACCGATTCCATTTGGAGTCGTGAGCAGTTATGTACAACCATCTCCAGTCCCAACCCCCTTCAGCTCTCCAGAGCCCTTCCAGAGTTGCCTCCTAAAAGGTGGGCCCTCAGGTCACCCACCCCGTTCCGAATGCTCCTTCCCACACGTGCGTCTTCTATCATGGACTTTCTTCCTGCACTCCCCCTCTTCCAGTTGTTGGAAAACAACTCCATCTTCGCCTCTTCATAGCATGGTCCTTACACCTCCACTCCATTATCCACTCCACTTGGAAACAGTTCATCCCTGGAAAACTAGGCCGTCTAACAAATACACCAGGCAGTTTTCAGTCCTGAGATACAGAAGTGAACGAGGCAGAGGCCCTGCCCTGAGGAGGTTCCGTGCTAGTAGGTAGAGACAAGGGGGACACGTAAATCGTGTTATGGCTCTGATAACTCTTAGGAAGGTGGCCATATACAGTAAAGTTATAGAAGGCAACTGGGACAGGATGTTGCCTTAGACCAGCACTGTCCAACAGAGCTTCCTGTCGGTGATGGAAATGTTCTGTATCTGTGCTATCCAATATGAGAGCCACTAGCCACATGTGGTTGTTGAGTACTTGAAATATAGCTAGTTCAACAGAGAAACTGAATTACTGATTTAATTTAAATTTAAATAGTCATGCTTAACTGGTAGCTACCATTACTGGACGGTACATCCGTAGACGATAGAGGCAAGGACAGCCTTTCTGAGGACAGATATTTCAGTTGAGAGTGTAATAACAAAGATCTCAGGGGAGAGCATCTAACCTGAAGGGACAGCTGGTTCAAACGCCATTAGGTAGGAAAAAGCATGATATGCTCCTTGGACAGAGCGAAAGCCAATGAGGATGGAGCATATCTAGGCAGGGGTGATATTTAAAATAAAGTTAACCACCTGTGCAGCATGGGCACTAACTAATCAGAAGAGATGCCAGTCATGAATAAACTGGTACCTACCTACCAGTTGACTTAGCTTTAGACCCTAGTAAAGGAGTTTATTATAAGAGTAAAACAGAGGTCTGGAGCATCTTAAGGTGAGTGGTAACATGACTTGTGTCTGGAAGATGAATTAAATGGGACAAGGGTACAGGTAGGACAGCGGTTACAAAATCTAGGTAAAAATGAAAGCACTGGGATTAGGTGCCAGCAGTGGAGACACATATGGAATATACCTTCGGGGCAGGGCCAGTAAGATTTACTAAGAGATTAGATGTGGGGAATGAGGGGAAGAAGAAGAAAGAGAAACTCCTAAGTGGCTGGTGCCGTTTTTCTGAGTGGGGGAAGGGCTGAAGGGAAGTGTATTTGAGTAGAAAAAATAATCAATTCTATTTAAATTGGATTTGCTCTCCCAGTAGCAGAGTCAAGTAGGTAGTTGAATACCTAATCCTGGAGCTCAGAGGAGAGCGCCAAGCTGGAGACATAAATGTGGGAATCCTCAGCGTACAGCAGAGAGACGGTGTGCGAAGTCTTCTGGCCACCTGAAGGAGGCCGGTCATTCTCCCTCATCCACAGGCAGGATGTGAGAAGCAGAGTCAGTCATTCTGCCAGCTTCTCCCCCTCACCTTCCGATCATTATTTTCCTGCCCTCACAAACTTAGCCCTCCTCTTGTAAGGCCAGTCCAGCAACCATTACACCATCCAAAGCCCTGCACTCATCCCTCACTGCTGAAACCGGCTGCCAAGCCACTCACCCACATTCACCAAGCATTTACACCCCTGGCTCACTTCCTCTTGGCCACCTGACTCCTACCATCGTCCTGTGGAATGTGGGTGCTCATGGAGATGTCTCATCCAGCACTCCAGCCCCACAGCTCCGTGACCTTCATTCCCTCTTTCCATAGGAAACGTGGGTCCTGGCTTCAGGACCTCATCAGAGAAGGGCAAGGGCACTAAGTACCTTGGGTATGTTTGGTTCTGACCCAGAAGAGTGTGAAGAGAGAGGACACAACGTGGGCCATGGCCACCTCTACCCAAGAGCATCAGGGAGTCTTCATAGAGGATCCAATAGCTTTTAAAAGAAATAGGTTTGGGGGCCCTGGCAGTCCAATGGTTAGGACTCCATGCTTCCACTGCAGTGGGCTCGGATTTGATCCCTGGTCGGGGAACTAAGATCCCACAAGCCATGTGGTGTGGCCACAAAAAGAAAGAACAAAAGAAAAGAAATAGGTTTGCACCAGGACCATGGGAAAACAGGAGGAGGGGTTAAGAGGACACCATCTCAGTAAAGGCACAGGCATGTAACCACCTGGTGTAATTGGCACGGGGGACCGGCTGCAAGCAATCGAGTATGGCGAGAACACAGGGTTCAGGGAGGAGCGTGGCTGCGGAGAGGAGCAAGGGTCAACTGGACATTATCTGCCAGGCAGCAGAGAGCCAGCGAAGCAGGAGAGGGACACGGTCAGATAGGAGTTTAGAAGAGTCTCTCTAACAGCAAAGTGGAGGATGGATGAAACACAGAGGAGAGCGGAGGCAGGGAGACCAGTGTGGAGGCCAGGCTGGAGGTGATGAAGGTCTGCACTAGGGAGCAGGGTAGAGAGGAGGGGCCAGACACAGAAGTGATCACCAGGTGGGCAGGGCTTGGCGACTGAAGGGCCATGGGAAGGTGGTGGGCAGGGAACTCAGACTGCTGACTTGGTGACCTGATGGTGTCATTCACTGGGATCAGGTTAGGGAAGACAGCTTGAGCCCTGTTCTGAGCAGGGTGAATTGGAGGTGCATCCCATGGAACCCATAGGTGGACACGTTTAATAGGCAATGGGGTAGATGGGTCAGATGCCCGGGGGGGAAGACGGAGTGGAAGCTCCAGATCTGGGAGCCATCAGCGCAGAGGTGAATACTGGCACGTGGGTGTAGATGAGATCACCTCGGAATAAAAAGGGTGGAGTGAGAGGAACAGGGCACGGGAGAGTCACCCCTACAGCTGAGGGTCAGCAGAGGGGCTGGGCAAGCAGGCAGACCCCAAAGTCCCATCCAGCCAAGGACAGATTCTCAGGTCAACACACTTAAATTTGTACATTTCAGATCTATGATATAGTCAACCCTGTTAGAATTAGCTAACAGAGAGTCCAGTACCTACATATGGTCTCACTTCTCTCTCAAAATTTTCCTTCTCCATGCTTATATTCATATCCCTTGGTCACAGAATCTCAAGGTTAAGAATTCCTTAAAGCCAAACCTTCCAACCAACCCAGTGTACACATTTTCCCCAAAACATGCCTTGTGCCTGCCCATCTCTGCTTCTGAAGTGTCTTCACACCCACCTTCCTCCTCCAGGCCCGGCTCCAAACCCGCAGTTGCACCTACCCACCCCCTCTGCCTGTGGTCATTCTCCTCAGTGGGCTCATCTGCATATTCCATTCAGCATATCGTGTTTTATAGTGTCGTCGTTTTTCCATTCTATGCTGTGCCCTGTGCCCAATTAGACTGTGATACTGAGAATATTAGTTAGCTCTTATTGAGCACTTACTATGTGTCAGGCTCTGTGATGAGTGCTTTTTGTTCATCATCTGACATAGTGGTCAACTAACCCATTGAATAGGTTCTGTTATTATCCCCAGTTTACCAAAGAGAAAGGTGGTGTAACTTACCAAAAAACCCCGAGCCAAGGAGAGGCCCAGCTGAGCTGTGAGCCTGGGCAGTCTAACGTCGGCAGGCCCGACCGCCAGCATACAAATCCTTACCACTTGGCGCTTTCACTGCCTTGCATGCAACAGATGTTTATTCTTGATGATATTACTAATGTAATCTTGTAGAATTTTAGAGTTTCAAGGGACCTTCAAATGTATCTCACTTTACAGATGAGGAAGCTAAGCTCCAATAAAACTGATTTATTTATTTATTCATTTATTTTTTGGCGGTGCTGCACAGCTTGCGGGATCTTAGTTCCCCGACCAGGGATTGAACCCAGACCACAGCAGTGAAAGCACCGAGTCCTAACCACTGGACAGCCAGGGAAGTCCCCAATAAAATTGATTAACTGCTACAATCTTGATGGGATTTAACCTGCCCAAGACCTGAATACAGAGCGCACAAAGCAAGGGGTAGAAGTAAGCATCACGTGGGGTTTTCAGGCACAGAGGAGACCTTCAGACTCTAATGCCAGCTGGATCCACCGGTCCAGCACATAGCTGAGAGCTTGGCGTCAGAAACACCAGGGCTTGAATCCTCAGCCCTGCCCCTTATGAGCTGGCTGGCCTAGAGGAAGTGTCTTAACCTCTGAGCCACCAATTCCTCATCTGTAAAACGGAGATAATGAGGTTCTTATAGCTCAAGCCTCAAAGCTGTATGGAAAGTTTGCAAGGAACCAAGGAATGGGTGTGGAATTTGGAGTCAACCTTGGTTTTGGATCCTGGTCCTGTCTCTTTTTGTTCTCTTTGGGCGAGTCATTTCACTCTGTGAACCTCAGCCTCCTCATTAAGGCAGGGGGGTAGCACTACTCACCTGGAAGATTTGATGTGTGGCGCCAAAGAAGTTCTGTGTAAAAACACTACACCTCTGCAGGTGTTAGTTACGGTGAGTTTTTCTCTCTCAGGTAGCATTCTTAAGCCATTACACACTTTCCATCCTCAGAATGCATATGTCTATGGAAATATACCAAGAAAAATGACAATAAGTATTTTTTTTCCAGGTGTCCATATTTCTAAAGGACAAAGTTCAGAATTCCAACGGTCGCTTTGTGTTGCCAGTGTCTGGGCCTCTTCCCTGGGGAACCAAAGTTCCCGGACTCATCAGGTAAATTCTCAACAGTAATTGTCAGACCAATGTTTGGGGTGCTGGGAAACCAGTATCTGGGCCACCACGTAGAATGTAGCCCTGCTGGGGCCCCTCCTTTTCTTCAGTTGAGCACAGCAGTGAGGAGGTGAGGTTTAATCCCAGCTTGTCACCTCGCAGACACTTGAAACAAACCACCCAGTTCTCCAGGATTTATTTCTTCATCTATTGAACGTTTACTGTGAGGATGAATAAGATAATACTGTAATGCTCCAAAGTGCTACACAGCACCCGGCACATAACATGTACTCAATAAATATTATTATTATTAGTATATTACTATCATTATATCAACCAGCATGTTTTTCTTGAAGCAGTGCGTGAATTCCCTTTGGTCCCATAGTACCAAGATTAAAGAAGCCTCCGGGACTCTCCAAGCTTGGAGAACACGTCATCACGTCCTATTTTGTATTGTAGGACGTTCAACAACAAAGGCGAAGAAGTGAGGAAGGTAGAATTCAAGCACGGCGGGAGCTATGTCGCTGCCCCCAAAGAAGGGTCTTTTGAACTCTATGGAGACCGAGTCCTGAAACTGGGAACTAATATGTAAGCAAATTCCTCCTTCCCCAAATGAATTCAAGTCCAACGGAGGCCCCTTCACTTAAAAAACCAGCTTGACTTCTGCTGTGAAAAATCCCTGCTGACAATTGGAGGAATTTCCCCTTAGATATACAGCATGCAGAGCCCCGATGTTTCCAAAGGCCACCTCAGATTTCCCAACGTAAGGTAACTTAACAAGTTGAAAAGATAAATACTGTTAAATAGCCATGCAAGAGAGCTAGCCAAAACCTTTGTTGCAGTGGCCATCCAAAAGGGCCTGGCCTTCACGTACCGATCATGTTTTTTCAGTGATACACATTATTTTGCCAGAGAAAAAATTTCCACACAGCTTCCCAGATATTTTGTTTGGGGAAGAAGCAAAATTTGAGTGGTTGACACCCACTTAGTTGTATTCTGTATTCCCAGCACCTTTCTGGACACTTTTTAATGCCTCAAAATAAAAACTATGCACTATATTTACGAGTTAGAAGGAAGTCAGGGTAAAAGGGCTGGACAATGTTTTTGTGGTTTTCTGTTGCCACCAGGTACAGTGTGAACCGGCCCGTGGAAACCCATATGTCTGGAGCATCAGAGAACTTAGCTGCACAGACACAGGTAAGCTTCTGCCTCCCTTGTTTACCTTCATAGCTTATTTCTAGATACAAGGGTCTGGACGGGGAGAGAGAGGGATCTCTAGATTTCAGAGCTGGCCAACATTTCCCTCATTGTTTGCAATCTTCTCCATTCCGCCTTACCAGTACACAGGTTTTTTGTTTTTAAATTGTATTTGTTTATTTATTTATTTATGGCTGCGTTGGGTCTTCATTGCTGTGCACGGGCTTTCTCTAGTTGCAGCGAGCGGGGGCTACTCTTCATTGAGGCGCATGGGCTTCTCATTGCGGTGGCTTCTCTTGTTGTGGAGCACGGGCTCTAGGCACATGGACTTCAGTAGCTGCGGCACGTGGGCTCAGTAGTTGTGGCTCACGGGCTCTAGAGCGCAGGCTCAGTAGTTGTGGCGCACGGGCTTAGTTGCTCCGCAGCATGTGGGATCTTCCTGGACCAGGGCTCAAACCCGTGTCCCCTGCATTGGCAGGCGGATTCTTAACCACTGTACCACCAGGGAAGTCCCCATCACACAGGTTTTTAATTACAGTTTCTCATGGAGACTTCCAGTGATCTGACTAATTAGGTAATTTTAAACTTGGCTCCCACCATAATTAAGCAGGAACCACACACCAGGACATGTGAAATAGCATTGTACCGGTGTCACGAGGTCTGTGGTTGCTGAGTTTAGCACTTGTGTGTATTCTGATCCTTAAAACATCCCTTTTCAGTGCTTTCCTGTGTAATGATGTGGAAGCTAAGTTGAAAATGGGGTTTTTGCTTCTCTGAATTCTGTTGTACAAATTTTCACTGAACTAGCTACCAGCTAGCTATAGGACAAATCATGGAATATTCAGTCATTCTGTAAACATTTACTGAACTACGTCTATGGGCTGGGTTCCCAGGACACAGAGCTGGCTTAGGTGTGGTCCCATCCTGAAGGGGCTTATAAAGACGGTGATGGAACAAATAACTACAACACGGCGGAAGACGAAAGACGCTCGCTGAGCATTCTGAGTAAAGAGCTGTGTCAGAACACATGTCCTGTGGAGGGGGGGCGGGGAGCGGGGGACAGGGAACAAGAAGGCTTTTCAGCGGAGGAGACATTCAAGCGAGGCTGTAGAGTGAAGAAGATACTAAATAGCCCAGAGGGAGAAACAGGCATACAAACCCAGGTGACAGCATGAGCAAAGGTACCCAGAGGCACAGTGCTGGGGGAAGCGGGGAGGCAGCGTCTCTCCCACATGGCTAGATCATAACGTGATAGCAGCAGTGGTCAGAGATTCGCCTGGGCAGGGACATGGGGCCTGATTCAAGAGGCAAAGCAGCGAAAGGCTGGGTTAGAGAGAGCCGGTTAGGAGGAGGGGGGAAGGCTGCAGTGGGACCAGGCAGTGTGAGTGGAAGCCACAGGACGGAAGGGATTCGGTGGGGGGACGGGGGGAGGGACTGTGCACGGGCACCACCTGAGCGCAGTGTGGTCACTCCCGTGGAATGAGTGCCCTTGGACCTGGAGCCTCCTACTTGTAAAGGCTGGGGGAACTAGATTGCCTGAAGGAGAAGCAACGTTCTCCTTCAAGGAAGAAGGTAATTTGAGGAGAATGGGGGTCCCTGGGGCCTTCCCCTCATCTTGAGATTCTCTGGTTTGTGCCTTGTTAGAGTGCCTCTGCCTCTGACAGAGGTTATTTCTCTCTTGGTTAAGCCTGTTTTCTATGTTTCATTTGGACCCAGTCCTTCCCAGAAGTAATTTAAACTGTTATCGTTTTGCCTTGTTATATAATACCACCCCAGGGCTCTGGGGTCTCAGCAGAAAATGTGATCTCCTTCATGTGGCTAAAAATCATGAAATTGTTCCTGCAGGAAAGCATTGCTCCAAACCCTCTTGCTAAAGAAGAGCTGAATCTCTTGGCCAGGCTGATAGGAGGCATGGAGATTAAGAAACCCAGTGGCCCTGAGCCAGGATTCCGGTTGAATCTCTTCACCACTGACGAAGAGGAAGAGTATGTTTTCAGCCTGTTTCTTTAAAGACCTATATAAAAATCCTAAGTGTGATAAGAACCGAAAAATGACTGTTATAAACCAATGACACTTATAAACACAGATGTAAAGACCACAAATGAAATCCCAGCAAACTCAATAACCTAGTTAAAGAAGAATCCACCAGTATTAAATAGCCTGAACTTTGTGGATTCATTCAAAAAACAGTTCTAATGTTTCATTTAGCAAAGTACAACTCAATGAGAGAATTGGAAGTCAAGATAATCACGTTAACAAAAGACTGGTAAACCGGAAGGAGGTCGGAGCATGATATCTTTGGGATCAGTCTCCCCCAGAACCAATAGTGGTGGCAATTCACTGAGACTGACACAGCGCTTTACAGTTTACAGAGCACCTCTGCCTTCGTGATCTCATGTGATGCTCCTCACAACCAAATATTTGGGATGGGGGTTGCCTTCTATTTCCCTCTCCCCTGAAGTGGCAGGTGCTGTGGTACGTGTGGGGACCCGCAGATGGAGCGGAAGACCTGGGACCTGTCCTCAGGCACCCCCAGTGTCGTAGGAGCACGAACACGTGCACAAGTCACTCGAGCGCCATGTCATAAACACTCCAGTGGGGGACACGGCGACTGACTTTGCGCCCGCGGATTGAAGGAGTTGGCAACCGAGCTGGGTCTTGGAGTTTGCCAAGCAGAGGAAGGGGAAAAACGTTCTTGGCAGTAGTACGTGCAAAGGCACAGAGACATAAAAGGACTTCTTGGAGTGTAGGGTGCACTGGTTGGGGACAGGGTAGAAAGTGGAATGGAAAGGGCAGAAGCTGAGGCAGAAAAAATAGGTTGCCAAATTATCAAGGGCCAGTTTGCCACACTAGCAGGGAGAAAACCCTAACCTTTGACCCATTTCTCTACCATCTTGTGCAGACAGGCAGCGCTAACCAGGCCAGAAGAGTTATTCTATGAAGTTATCAACATCCAAGCTACTCAGGTGTGTGCAGGAGATTACACAAGTCAAATCTTATTCCCCTCCTCATCTTATAATAACATTGAACTTCAAAGGCCCTCCCTTCTCCTCTCTAATCCGCACGTAATGTAGTCCCTATTCTGACAAACAGGTGAGGAACTGAAATGCGTCACAGTGGTGGGAAAATTAACTACCAACTGCACAAAGAGGCCATGGTGCCCACACATCCTCCTCATTCCCTTCCACCTCTCATTTCTCTCACAGGACCAGCAGACGAACGAAGAGCTGGCTCGGATCATGGGGGAGTTTGAGATCTTGGACCAGCCAAGGCGGAGCGCCAGCAAGGGCGATGACCTGCTTGCCATGATGGATGAGTTATAGCTGTGCTGACCAGGCACGACCCTCCCCCTGCGGAGAGGCTGCTTGATGAGGACCCTGGGGGATGTCCCCAGGGAGCCAAATGATGCTGCTAGTTTTCTACTAAGTGAAGCCCTTCCTTACCTCTTGTTCCTGTTTATGTCCTAATGAACTGTGCGGGTCTCCCTCAGGGAGCACAGTCTCTGGAAGGCACACACACATTCATATTTTCAGCAAAATATATTCTGGCTTTTAAACTGGACCTTTCCCATGTTCTTGCTAGTCTTATGGCAATCAAAGCATCCGGAGCCACAGGGTCACGCCTGAGAGTCAGGAAGAGGGCGCTCCTGTTGCCGTTTTCATTACAGCTTTGCCCGGGGGACCTACCGCTCACAGATGCCTGTGAATCATCACAAAACTTCGGAGCTTTCCCGGATGTATTCTGCCTTGTGAGTTTGACGTAAGTGGAAAAGGCAGTTGCCTCAAGCAGTCGGGGCCCAGTTTATACAGCCCTCCTCTCCCTGGCACACTGCGAACTGTCACCTCAGAGGCAGAGGAAGCAAGGCCGTGACGGGGAAGCCTCAGGCAGGCCCCGCGCAGAGCGTGTGGGTGTCTGTGGTTCTCCGCACGTCTCTCTATCCATATGTAGTGTGGACTTATCCCATATGGAAATGTGTACCAAGGAAACAGTTGGCTTTTTAAGAATGATACGTCCTCCTTACCCCCAGAGTCTTCCTCTGCCACTTAGTGTTCTTGCCTTCTAAAGACACCCAGCATGATGTGTCATGACATGTGTCTCCTCTGCTTCGCCATTAGCGGCCAAGCAGAGCCTTAAGTTTGATGTACGGGAGGTGCACACGGTGCACCACTTTCCCATCCGTGCACCAGATGAGTGACTTAATTGGGCTCCATGAGAACTGTCTCAGGCCAGGGCTGCCCCGATTGCTTCAGGAAGGAGGGTCAGCCCTCCACCTCGTATTCATCCTGAATTGAGTAACTAACTGGCGGGCTCGGGATCAGCCGATATCCAGAGGCCAAGGTACATTCAGTCCCGTGGAAGCAAATATCCAGGACGGCAGACGGTAGGAGAGAAACTGAGCTGAGCTGCCCATTGCCTGAGATTGAGCCAGAGCCACCAGGACCACTCGGGACCCTGGCACCTCAGCGAGAGTTGAGGCGAACGTATTTCTGGAATGCAAGGGTGCCTGTGCTTTAGCTTACCCAAGGCATAGGGTTTGGGTACAGAAGGGTAACTCGCCCAATAAAGTTGCTTCCTACCCATGAAAGTGACTCTTTCTTACCCACCAAAGCCCCCAAAAGGTCCGCTGAGGAGGAGAAGCACACCGTGCTGGGTAAGCTACTTCTTACAGGCTTACCAGGTGCCTTCAAACTGTTTTAGTCTCTTTTAAGCAATCTGGCCACCGGTTGGGGTGGCCTGACTGGATGACAAGTGAAGGGGAAGGCTCTGTCTTAGGTCTGGCTGCCACCGCACTGCCACAAACCTGAACTTCACTGTCTGCTCCAAGCTTGTCCTGGGGCCTTGGAGGTGGGCCACGGGCTGCTGAGAAGCAGCCTCCTGCCTCCACCTATCCCAGAGCCGTGCTGATGATTTCAAACCTATCTGTTCTCTCAGTGAATAAACAAGATACAGGTCTCTGGTAAGGCAGCCTGGTGATGAGGCAGTCTTTGGGTTTCATGTCTCTAGACTTGCACAAATGTTGAGAAAAACAAGTTTATTTGCATGGTGATTCAGGGTACCCAGAGAAAGCAGGGGAGTCGGGAGGGAGCAAAGGAAAGAGAAGGCAAGGATTACCCGGGCAAGAATGTGGCCTGAGTACTGACAAGGCATCATTGTTCATTTAACACCAGGCCACGGGGTCTGAGGGTGTCACACAACAGTGCCCAGTGCGCTCCGAGGGAAGGCACACCGTGGTCCCCTTCCCTTCCCCGAATTCACCGCGGCGTCTTAGGCAGTTACCCTCACCGAGGCTCAGTTCTCTCATCTGTAAGAAAGGAAAAGAACTAGTTCATTGACTCAAAGCCAGCTTGCCCCAGCTAAGTTGCTGAGTTTACAGATTCTTAGCCCCTGCCCCAGGTGGGGTCTGAGGACTGGAATTTTACCCACACCGCACTCCCCCACCCCACTCCATGCTTTGGGAGTATATCTGCTCTCTTTCAGCAATTCTGTGACTTAACCTCTTCTCAACTAAGTTTTAAACTGTCCTGCTCTTGTCCTTATCATAGTGTTGGAAGGCCCCGTAGAACATGCAAGGCATGTTCTAGAAAAGCCTTCTGAACAAAAGTACTTTAATGGCTCCCAGAAGAAAGGTGTAATAAAAATTGAGAGTGAAGGGGAAGAAAAAAAGGAGGAAATGTATTTAGCCCTTAGTTCTAGGATGAAAGTCATCCCATGCAGTCCACATACGTATGTAACAATTTTAAAAGATAAACTCACTTTTTTCCTTTGATCCAGATCCTGGTAGGCGAGAAACAAATTCAAACATCATAACCAGATCCTGGAGATCCCCAAGTCTGAACGGGATCAGATTCCCTCATCCTCTTCCACCTGTTTTGTCACTCTGGTTTACATCCATGGAGACCAACTCAAGCCTCAGGAAACCACAGAAAGACAAATGCAAATCGTAGGGGGAAAAAATATATATATTAGCATAATACCGAATCGTAAAGACCCAAATTAAAATCCAAAAACTGATACACTGTTTACCTCCCCCTTCCTCCCTTTGAATTATGCCCTGGAAAACTCCTCGTCAGCTGCCACATTCCTGGACAGCTGGCAGCAGAGGGAGTGAAAAGAAGTGTTTTCAAGGGACTGGGCTGGAGAACCCTCTTCACAGTTGAATCTTCCCTGCCCAGTTTCATGATTCAACCTGAAGCAAATTCTCAGATCATAGCCACCTCTTTCCAGATGAGAAGGTCAAGATGCGTTCCAAGGGCCGATGGAGATTATTCTGAATTACTTGATCCCCTTAACACCCCCCACCACCCCACATACACAACACTGTGTTCTTTTTGTTTCCGGCCAGTCGCTCCTCTGATGTCAAAAATAACATTACCTTCTCTGTTAGTTCCCAGAACCACAGGAAACCCCAGCTGCCTGAGGCCTAGCGAGGCCACACCACTAGGTGTGGCCTTTTTTTTTTTTTTTTTAATTTCATTATGAAGGTGAAGGACCTGCCAGGTGGGTCATTGACACTAGTCCCAGTATCCTGGGAGAAAAATAAGAGGAAGAAAAGAAAAGTGACTTCTTGAAAGTCACAGAGACAGCTGAAATTACAATAAAGGAAGTTGTTTAAATTCCCATCTCTTACATAATTCATCCAAAACCACTGTCTATAAACTTCAAATATTGTTTCTTTATTTTAGGGTTACTTGATACATACAACTTTAAAACACACAAAGGATAAAATAAGTATTATAAACAAAGCTTTATAGAGCTCGGGGCAGACCCAAGACTCCTAAATCCTAGATGTGCACATTGGCTTCAGATCACTCCACCCTCCTGCTCTTTATAAAATTCCCCAGGGGCTGACTTTTTTTTCAAGTATTCAAGGGGAAGGTCAAGGATGCTTGACTTGGGTTTTCTGGATATCCAGAAGGCCTCTCAGCTTCAGTTACAACTGAGAAGATAATACCTGTGTCAGATGCCCTCCCTCGCCTCTCCTCTCTACCTCACCACATCTTTTATCTCTTTTTCCCTACCCAGACCCCTTTCTGCACCTCAGAAGTTCACCAGGGACTTCCCTGGTGGTGCAGTGGTTAAGAATCCGCCTGCCACTGCAGGGGATACAGGTTCCATCCCTGGTCCGGGAAGATCCCGCATGCCTCAGACCAGCTAAGCCTGTGCACCACAATTACTGAGCCTGCGCTCTAGAGCCCACGAGCCACAACTACTGAGCCCGCGAGCCAAAACTACTGAAGCCCCCGTGCCCAGAGCCCGTGCCCCGCAACAAGAGAAACCACCGCCATAAGAAGCCTGCACACAGCAACGAAGAGTAGCCCCCACTCGCCGCGACTGGAGAAAGCCCGTGTGCAGCAATGAAGACCCAATGCAGTCAAAAATTAATTAATTAATTGTTTTTAAAAGTTCACCAAATGGCAGCCGGGGAGCTCCTCGGTCCCAGCCGCTCCCATGCAGCACGGCCTCTGCTCCTCCAGGGCCTCCTCAGCTCACTCACCAGCTCTACAGTCTTCCGAGCTGCCTCGCCTTCCTCCCTCCTGCCCCCCATAGCTCCTGCCACTACACAGGTAGGTCCCTTCTCAAGTCTCCAGGCCTCAACTTTGCTGGACCCCCCACCACCTTCTCTGCTCCCCATTCTCCTTGGCCCTGCTCAAGACCCTTTTCTTCCTAAAACTCTCTCACCCTTGCCTCGGGGGCTCCAATCTTACTAATTCTTTTCTTTCCCCCACCCCACCAGCCACGCCAGGCCCACTTGCAGGATCTTAGTTCTCCGACCAGGGATCGAACCCGTGCCCCCTGCAGTGGAAGTGCGGAGTCTTAATCACTGGACCACCAGGAAAGTCCCAGATCCTAGTGATTTCTGACCACACTTCTCCTCTCTCCCCCGGTGGCTTCTGATTGAGGATGGCCCGTCTTTGATGCAGGCATTAACGTAGCTGTTTCTAAGTCTGTCAGAACAGCCAGGGCAACTGCTGGAGGATCCTTATTTCATCCCTGGCGTTTTCCCCCACCCCCATCCTCACTCTCACCTCATCTGTCTCGCACACTCCATTTCTCACCTTCACCCTGTCCCTTACCCTCACCCCAGTGCTCTTGCCCCGTGCTGACCAAATGTTTCATGTGCCCTGCAGTGCTCAGTCTGTGCTCTTCTGCAAATTGTTTTGCATCCCTTTTTTCAGAGAGGCCATTATTTTCAACCAGTACTATTAACTCACAAATCTCTGTATCCCCCACCTCACCTTGACTGCAGACTCACTTTCCCTGAGACGCTCCATCACCCTAAGCTTAGTGTCTAACACTGACGTCATTTTTATTTATTCAGGACATTTATTTCACTTTTGAAAGGCATGAAGAAACTTCTTAAATATAATACGAAATAAGACAGTTCTCCATAGAAAAGAACCAGAAGTGATGGGTAGAAGTTACCCAAAACTTCTCAACAATGGAGTAAAACAGCTGGCACAGGAGCGAGCTGCTGGTCACTGGAGTCTCGGGCAGTGGTTACAGGGGGATCTGTGGGGGGGTGGAGTGGGAATTTGGACTCTGGGTGGTAAGTTGGAGCAGGTGACCAGGGAATCGCCCTAACTCTCAGGATTCTGTGATCCTCTGACAAAGGGATACAGAACCACAACAGAGCTCATCTAAAGGGAACAGGGAAATTCAAGGCTCTTGAACTCAATTCAAGTGGACCCTTGTCTGGGTTTGAGGTTGCAAAAAACATTGGAAGTAATTCTGGCTACTTAGGTAGAGAAGGAATCTACTGAAAGTGCCTTCAGGCAACTCACAGTTGTCAGGAAGACTGAAGGACCATGGGAAATGGCCAGGAACCGAGGAAGGGCAGGCAGCATAGGAAAGCACTGCAGCACCAGCAGCACCCCCAGGAATGAGGCACTGGATGACGCAGACACCAGGACGGAGGCTAAACAGTTCCTGCGGGTTCATGTCACTTGCTCCAGATTTAGAATCTGATAATGCCTGAGTTTATGTCACAAGCCCATGCCATACCTGACAAGGCCTTTAAATCATCTGGAGTGGGAAGCAGAACCTCACCTCCCACTGAAATTCACAGAATGTCAGATTTCCCCGAATGGGAAAGGAGTTCGGTGGCTGAGTAGCCAAAAACTGAGATACCCTCCACAGGCATGACCCCCCAACCCTCTTATTCCTATCAGTGGACCACCACCTCTCTGGATACACAGTGTTAAAATTTAAATCATTGATTCCCCCTCTGCAAACCACGCTCCAGATTTCATCAGCCCCCAAGGATTCTGATTAGCTCCCTTCAGAGTCTGTAACACTCATCCCTTCTTTCCACCCCACTGCCACCAATTCATTCAGATCCCCATCACCTTCTCACCACATTCATAAAACCAGTCCCTCCCGCAACTGCTATTTGTAGGGTGAAGCATTTGTGCCTCTTAGGACCTTCTCCCTGTCTCAACACCCAAGAGATGAGCAGGAGAAACAAGATTTACGTAAATAACTATGGTGAAACTGCATGCAACCAGCAAACATATACCAAGCAATACGATATCAGCGTCACTCCCAATTGGGGTAATCAGGGAAGACTTCAGAAAGGTACAGCAATGGAGACAGCCTTTGAAGGAGGGATTGGACTTAACATCTATAGAGAAAAAGAGAAGATCCCAGGCAGATGGAGCAGGATAGCAAAGGCAGAGACAAGAGTGCAGGGCTTGTCTGGGGGTTGCTGAGTCTGACTAGAAAGGAGGGCAGCACGTCTCCAATTGTAGTGTACACTGTTAGATGTGCAGATCCCCGAGCTCCACTCCTGAGTCTGTAGGTATGGGGTTGGGTTTAACAAGCATTCCAGATAACTTTAAGGCAACTGGTTCCCAGACCACACTTTAAGAAACACTGGTTCGAGAGTTTGGGTAGAGAACCTGAAGGAGATTCAGCTGGAAGGTAAGTTGGAATCAAATCAATGTCAGCACTGGAAACTTTATTCTGCTAGTGAATTGATTTTTTTCTTAGCAGGTAAGTAAGATCATAACTGTACTTTGAATCTGTTCGCAAAGGATCATGGGACACAAAGACCAGTAAGATGGCTTTTATAATGAATTAAATGAGAAAAAGAGGGTCTCAACTAGAATGGTGGCAGTCAGAATAAAAAGGCAAGTGAAGGCTGGGAGACAAATTCCAAAGAATCTTCAGAGTTCAGTGACTGTGACAGATGTGGGTGAATCCGGAAATGATAGAAGTTGTCAAGCTTATTCAAGGTGCCCAACTTGGGTAGTTGAAAAATGGTGGTAGCAACCACAGAAATAGAAAAATTCAGAGTAGCAATTCATTTGGGAAGGACTTGATGAACTTGTCCTATAGACACGCTGAGTTCCATGTACCAGTGACACATGTGAGAATAAGCGACAGCTGGGAAATGGAGGTCTTCTGTGGAGCACTCTGGGCTAGAGATGTAGACAGAAATTCAGCATATAGTAGTAGGTGGCAAAGAGATTCTCGACCAAGAAGAGAGCTGGGCCAGGAATACAGCCCCAGAAAAAGCACACATGTTTAGGGAGCAGAATGAAGTGGGGTTAAAAAAAGAGAGATGGAGAAGAAACAATCAGAGAAATGGGTGAAACCAAGTGATACAAAGCCCCAGGGGGGGAAAAAATTACCAAGGAGGACGATGGTCAGTATGGTCAATCACTGAGAAGGATCATGGAAGTAAGGACTAAGAAAGAGATAGAGGTTCTCTTAAGAACAAGGAAATCATTAGTAACCTTCTTCAGAGAAGTTAATGGGAGTAGAACTCAAAATACTCGAGAAGAAGCCAGATTACAGTGAGGTGAGTGAGTAGGTGAAAGCCTTCAGGATAGAGCAGCAGTTCTCAAACTTTCAGTCTCCGGACACTTTTGTACTCTTAAAAATTATTGAAGGGACTTCCCTGGTGGTGCAGTGGTTCAGAATCCACCTGCAAATGCAGGGGACACGGGTTCGAGCCCTGTTCCAGGAAGATCCCACATGCCGCGGAGCAGCTAGGCCCGTGTGCCACAACTTCTGAGGCTGTGCTCTAGAGCCCGTGAGCCACAACTACTGAGCCCATGTGCCACAACTACTGAAGCCCGTGCGCCTAGAGTCCGTGCTCTGCAACAAGCGAAGCCTGCAATGAGAAACCCACGCACCACAACGAAGAGTAGCCCCCGCTCGCTGCAACTAGAGAAAGCCCACACTCAGCAACGGAGACCCAATGCAACCAAAAATAAATAAATAAATTTATTTTTAAAAAAAATTATTGAAAACCCCCAAAAGTGTTTGTTTATGTGGGGGATATATATATATATATGTGTGTGTATGTGTGTGTGTGTGTGTGTGTGTATGTGTGTGTGTGTATATATATATATATATATATGGTAATCACATATCTATGAAATTAAAATTTTAATATTAATTCTCTTTTAAATAACAACAGACCCATTAACATATTTTTATTTTAAAATAACTATATTTTCCAAAAGAAAAAATATGGTGAGAAGAGTGACACTGCTTCATAGTTTTGCAAATCTCTTTAATGTCTATCACAATAGAAGACAGTTGGATTCCCATATCTGCTTCTGCATTCAGCCCATTGTGCTATGTTGTTTCGGCTGAAGTACATGAAGAAAATCCAGTCTCACACAGAAGTAAGGTTGGAAAAGGGACTGCAACTGGAGAACCACTGATATAGAGGACTCTCCTGAGAAGTTCTACTGTGGAAGGTAGGAAAACAAGAGTAGCACGCATGGAGGAGAAAGACAATTTCAATTTTTAGGATAAGGAGAGGTCTCTGTGATGACTGGAGATGACTGGTAAAAAGAGAAGGCTCCTGGGGAAGGTGGAAACCAGTGAATGAGAGGATAAAGGAATGACACAAACCTAACTCTTATTGAGCTCCTGTGTGCCAGGTGCTTTCACACATTAATGAAGGTCACTCAAACCTTAAAACAATTCTCTGAGTTAGTCATTATGTTTTGTTTTTTTCTAATGAAATTGAGGCTGCAGAAAGATAAGGAGCTTTTCCAAGGCTATACAGAATGACCTTTTAAAATGTAAATTAGATCCTGTCACTCTCCTTTGATGGCCTATCGTTGCACTTCCAGTAACAGATGAGGAAACCTGAGGCACAAAGAGGATAATTAACTTGTCTAAAGTCACACAGTTAACAAGGGGCAGATTTAAACCCAGGCACAGCCTCCAGAGCCTGCACTCCTCATCCAGAAATCCAAACGCCTTACCTTGTCTTGCAAAATCCTACATACCCTGGCTGTTGCCTTCCTCTCCGACTTCTTGTCACACTACTCTTCCCAGTCTTACTGGCCTTTCCGCTTTTCCAAATTGTCAAGCTCATTTGCACCAGGTCCTTTGCACAAACTGTTCCCTCTAACTGCAATGCTCTTCTCCTAGCGTTCACAAGCTTGGCTTCATGTAATTCATCTCAACTCAGATGTCAAATGTCACCTTCTCAGGACACCCCTGACCGTCCAATAAAAAGTCACCCAGTCACTATAACATTGACCCGTTTTAATTCTCTGAAGAAATTTTATCATAATTTTCTTTTTCTCATAGGCGACTCCCCCGCCTCCCCCGCCTCCCCCCGCCTCAGTAGATTTAAGGGTCGGGTCATCAGATCACGGAGCTTGTCTCCTTGGTCACCCCTACGACCAGAGCCCGGGAAAGTGTCCGACACACGGTGAAGGTTCAATGAATACAGTTGGCCCTCCGTATCCGCGAATGCGGAACCCTCCTATACGACGCCACTTCATAGAAGTGACTTGAGCATCCCTGGTTTCGGTATTCGCGGGGGTTCGGGAACTAACTGCCGAGGAGGGCCGACCGGATTCGCTGAACGGAAGAATGACTCCAAAATAGGAGAGACTCCAATGACGTAGGCCGCGGCTGCAGGAGCACGAGTCACGCGCCCGCGAGGCCTTCTGGGGATTGTAGTTCCGGGCCCACCGCGGGGTCGCGGGCCCTGCGCGCAGCCGCGCTCTCGATGCTCCGGGAGGGCAGAGCGGCCCCTCGGTTGCCATGGCTTCTGAGTTCGGCCGCGGGAGAGGAGCAGCCCGGCTAGGCGCTCGCTAGTTTCGGCGGCGACGCGCAGCGGGACAGCGGAAGGAACGCGCGCGGTGGGTCCGGGAGCCAGGGGCGGAACGCTGGGGAACCAGGAGCCGCGGAGGCGGCGGGAGCGGGGCCAGCGTTTTCCTCCCGGTTGCTGAGCGTAGCTCCTCACCCAAGCCCACTCCCACGCTCTGTGAGTAAAGGGTGATCACCATCCCCCTTTTAGGGATTGGCTAACAGGCTTGAAGAAGCCAAGTGGCTTGCTCGAGGTCGCCCTCCTAGGAAGTGGCCGTCCTCAAGACCAGACCTGCCTCTTTGCAGTCACTGTGCTGCCCCAAACCCTTGCTTGGACACGTACTCCTGGTGAAGCCTGGGTGGGGTCGTTAGAGTCGGCCGGCCCAGCTCCTAGCCTCTCGTCAGTGGTATGGGTAGCTTGCCACACTTAATGCCACCCTGCACAGCCCTTTCGGTATCCTGAGTGAGGTCTTAAGGAAAGAAAAGAAAGTTCCACCAACTTGCACTCAGGGTCTGAAAATGGAGGATAGATACGACAAAGTTACATTAATACAGCATCAGGGCATAATCGAAAGCAAAGGAAAATACATTCAGTGTGGTGAGAGCTTGTTAGCCTCATTTAGCCTATGGTTCAATAGACGTGGAAACAGGTTCAGAGACATTAAGTAACTGTCTTACGTTTACAGAGTGTGGGTGGAGTGGGGAGTCGAACCTCCGTTTCTCTACCTTCAAAACATATGTGCTGTATATGCTACCGTTTCTTGTTTTCAATCAATTATCTAAATTTCTGGTTACATGTTGGCAGCATCCTGTAGACCAGTCGTTCTCAGTGCGCCCCAGGCCAATAACATCAGCATCAACTGAGAATATTTTAGAAATGCCCATTCTTGGGCCCCACCTCAGACCGACTGAGTCAGAAACTGAAAGGTGGGCCCAGCAATCTGTTTTAACACGTTCTCCAGGTGATTCTGATGCAGGCGATTGAGAACTGGTGGTTCACCTGGGGTCACGTTAAAATGCAGATTCTCTAAGTAGGTCTGGGGAAAGCCTGGAGATTCTGTATTTCTAACAAGTGCCTGGGTAGCAAGGGTGTAAACTACACTTGAGAGCAGTGGTTCTCAAACTCAGATGCACGTTAGAATTACCTGGGGAGCTTTTAAAAAATAGGATACCTGGGACCCACCCCTGACCAAATGAATCAGAACCTCTGGGGTGTGGCAGCCAGGTAAAAACTCAGCGGATGATTCTAACATACAGTGAGGGTTCAGAACCACTGGTGTGGGGTTTAGAGCCAGGCAGAGATGGGTTTGAATCCCAGCACCTCCGCTTATCACCTGTGTGACCTTGGGCAAGTGACTTAACCTCTCCCGGCCATATTTTCCTCATTTATAAAGTGAGTATAAGTGATCCTTGGCTTGCAAGGTGTTGTGAGGATTCTATGAGGTGTGTACATGAAGCACCTAAGGGTGCTCCATAGACACAGAAATTGGGGAGGTGGGCAGACTTGGGAATGTCTGGGCTGGGGATTTCGTGCTAACACCTGGTGGAGGTGAGTTAGCACCTGCACCCGCTAGCCTGCCACAGCTCCCCTCTGTGTGCCCCTCCCAGAGCGAGCAGCTGCAGTGTGGAAGAATGGCAGTGAGCCACTCAGTGAAGGAGCGGACCATCTCCGAGAACAGCCTGATCATCCTGCTGCAGGGCCTCCAGGGCCAGGTCACCACCGTGGACCTGCGGGATGAGAGCATGGCCCGCGGACGCATAGACAACGTCGATGCTTTCATGAACATCCGCCTGGCCCAGGTCACCTACACGGACCGTTGGGGGCATCAGGTCGAGCTGGATGACCTGTTTGTGACAGGCCGCAATGTCCGTTACGTCCACATCCCCGATGATGTGAACATCACCGCGACCATTGAGCAGCAGCTGCAGGTCATCCATCGGGTGCGCAACTTCGGCGGCAAGGGGAAAGGCCGGCGGGAATTTCCCTCCAAGAGCTATAAGTGAGCCTGTCCCCTCAGCCAGCCCTGGTCCCCACTCAGGTTCCTCCAGAGTTCTACTGAGCCAAAGCCTGCTCTCCCTCCCCGCCCAGAACCTGGGAAGGGAGGAGGGCCAGTCCAGAAGGTGGTGTCTGACAGACATCACCTGTCACAGCTGCCTTTCACAGGGTCCCACTCCCAGACTCACCCTGGGACCCAGAATTCTAGTTATCTGTCTGTGGCCTTGGGGTAGATGACAGTCCCCCCTTTGGATCATTATTTATCTGAATCTCTGATTTACTGGTTTAGGGAATGTGTCAGATAGCTTTCAGCCCTCTCCCAGTGAAGATTGTTAAATGTGCTCGGCCTGAGCATCCCCACTTCTCTTGTAATTGCGGTTTTTTTCTCACAAAACTAAATGGGATGCAAACAAGTCTGTGCCTCATGCTTTTCCCTCTGCGCTGGGCTCCCTGTTGGTCCTGTGTCGTAGGGTGCTGGGTCGCAAGCATGACTGCACATTGGAATCACCTATCTCACCCTCACCTATTTGGATTTACTTGGTATGAGGTGTGGCCTGGGCAGTGGGATTTTTTTTTAAGTTTCCCAGGTGATACGAATATGCAGCAAAGCTTGAGAATGTAGGAGAGGCCTTCAGTCTGGTCAGGGGGAAAGCGGCTCTTCTGTTCCGATTCCCTGTTGAAGAGGTTGTTAGTCTCATTGGCCTTTCCTGAGGTGGAGAGGCTGGAGTAATCCTGGGCCCTCCCCTCAAGTGTGGGAGCTCATCCCACAGCAAGAAATCAGGCTCCGATTCTGAGAGTCATTGGGTCTTCAGGGAAGAAGGCGTTCTCGGGGTTAGAACCCCAGCCTTCGTTGTAGCTGCCTTGCAGCCGTCCCAGCCCTGCCACCATCTCGGTAGAAGTGGCTCTGTCCTCTGGAACCAGAGAGTTTGTCTTCATCAAACAAACGTCCACAGCAGCTTTCATGTGCCAGGCCTTCTGCTGAGCACACATTGTCCAATAAGCTTTGGTCCCTTCTGGAGAGGGGCTTAGAATCTAGCAGAGGAGGTAATCATTTCCTGAGGGAGATTGGAGAGGAGTGTTCATTTGGGCGCTGGCAGCCCACGGTCACTGCATTCACATTCTAGCCCAGTCTGTCCAAGTGTTGTCCCTGGACCACCTCATCAGAACCAACTGAGATGTGTCTAGAAGAGCCACCTTCCTGGCTCCCCAGATTTGAAACAGAACCTGGAACCCGAGAATCTGCATTATCACACCCACCCACCCACCATGAATCTTCTGCCTATTGTATTTACTTCATTTCCCAGAGGCCCCAGAAGGCACTTAGACTCTGCCCTTTGCCTTCCGGAGAGAACACTGGGTCCTAGCAGGGAGAAAAACCACTTCTCTGAGTTTCCAGGCCCCTTTGACAGCTAGAGTTAAGGGGAGCAGCACAAGAAGAAGACTGCTGGTAAGAGAAACCAGAGGGCAGGCACAGAAAGGGCTTCCTCACTGTGGAAACGTCCATGTTCTCAAAGCCAGTGGGGAGAGAGCCACCCCTTCCGGTAAATGATGAACCGGAGGGAAGTCCGCACACAGCCTCCCTTGCAGACATTTCCCACGTGTCTGCAGATGCCCCCAAACTTGAAGAGGTCTCATGCTGGGAGTTTGGCCTAAGGATGGAGGAGAGGTCTAGGTCTGAGGCTTTCACATCGGGAGCAGAGCAAGGAAGAGCCCCCAGGCCAGAGAGCCAAGTGGTAGGGCTAGCACGGGTTGCTGGGAAGAGGGGCTCTGGACATGTTCCATAAGCGTTGTGTACAGATGCCAGTGGGTCTGTATGGTTCTGAGGCAAGGCACTGGGAGGACAGGTGGGAGGGAGGGAACCAGGGTCCACTGAGACATACTCATGACGAGTCCCTGGGGTAGAGCACAGCTAAGTGTTCAAGCCCCAAGGTTATGGGTCTTGGCATCTGGTCCTGGATTGCTGGGAAAGGCTGGCAGGAGCCCAGGTGTAGGGGTGGAGGGAGCTCGGTGCCCGCCAAGCTATGGCAAGCCACGGGTCATTCATTCCACAAGTAATTTGAGTCACAGTGCTAGCTACTGAGGGAACATCAAGACAGAGGTCCTGCTCTCAGGGAGCTGATGTTCTGGAGGGGGAGACTAACAAAAGTAAACATATAGGCATCATGAAGGAAATAAACAGGGCCCTTTGAGAGAAAACAGGCGGTTTTATTTCAGAAAGTATGGACTGAAGAAGTTAAACTGAGAAGGGGGGTGGGATGAATTGGGAGATTGGGATTGACATATATACACTACTATGTATAAAATAGATAACTAATGAGAACCTACTGTATAGCACAGGGAACTCTACTCAGTGCTCTGTGGTGACCTAAATAGGAAGGAAATCCAAAAAAGAGGGGATATATGTATACATATAGCTGATTGACTTTGGTATACAGCAGAAACTAACATAACATTGTAAAGCAACTATACTCTAATAAAAATTAATAGAGAAAGAAAGAAAGAAAAAAAAAACTGAGACGGAGCGTACCATTTAAACAGCCAAGGGAAGGCAGAGGAAATCGCCTGTGCAAAGGTCCTGAGGTGAGAAAGCTTGGGGGTTGGGGGCAATAACAGAATACCCTTGTGACTGTTGACAGAGGGGAGGGAGGCAGGAGAAATGGGAAGGGGGTGAGGCAAATGATACAGGGCCTTGTGGTTAAGGAGTATAGCTGGTTCCAATTTCAGGTGTGTAAGAAATATAAATTGAATTTTCTCTAACTCAACTGAATTCATATTTGGCTTCACTCAGCCAGAGTGGCAGAAACTTAATTGCAGTCAATTCAGAGTTCCCCATCACTTTCCTCAGAATTGGTTGAATTCTAGGGCACTTCCTTTGAAGATGCCAAAGCTTGGGCAGGGTAGTCTGATCTGATGGTGTCCGGTCCAGTCACACTAGCGTCCCCTGAGATGTCCTAGTTTTGTACTGGTTTTCTGTCTTCAGCCTGCTCGGGATGCTGCTGAGTTGCTCCTTCCTGACCCATCCCCCTCTCAGTATTCAGATTCTTACTCTACTTTTTCCAGGCCACTCAGGCCCAGGAAATTCCTAGGGTCTTGGGTTAGTTAGGCCCCGCCGTTTGCCCCAGTGCAGCGCACAGCTGTTTCTTCAGAGGGTTTTATTACTTCTTGGTGCTCCACCAGGAAAAGGAGCACAACTCTTCCTGCTTCCCGGGCCCTGATGCCCTCTAGCTCAGAGGCTGAGGAGAAGCTTCTCTATTCTCAGGGACCACCCCCTAAAGTCTCAGTCTCCCAGATCCCCCTTGTTACAGTTTTCTAAATTTGGATCTGCACAGATAATTCTTTCCGTTCCTCCCTGAAGGCAAGCCTCTTGGAATTCAGAAGCAAAAAATGAACTCTGCATTCTGTCGTATCATTTGTTTCCTGGCGTAATGTATGCAGAGTGTCCTAACTACCTGTGCAAGGGAAGGGTGGAGGGACACCAAGGAAAAGATGAAAAACATATTTCAAAATGTCATCGTCCCATCGGAGTTTGGGTTTTGTGCTCATTGCTGCAGCCTTTGTGCAAGCCCGCACATACACCGATGTGGGGATCCCAGTTGCTGACTGAGCCCCCCGGAATTCTGAGTGCTCAGGTGGGATGGCATGCCCCCTCCTCTCCCTCCCCTCCAGGCCTTGGAGAAAAGAGTACAGGATGCTCTCTCATTTGGGAGGAGACTCCTGGGAGGAGACTCCCAGGGCTCTGAAGAGAGCTGGGTGGCCTATGGCTTGAAGTTCAGATCTCCTCGGGGGCCACACGAGTGATGTGACATCTCCAGCTCTCAGCTGGATGGGACTTGCAGGAGAGCATCCAGTTCAGTGAGTTCCAGTCTGGCATCCCCAACTGAAGGGTCCCTGAGGGCAGCAGGAGTCCCTTGAGTTCTTATCAGTGTTCCAGAGGGACCCAGAGAAACAGCACATAGTACGTGAAGGTTACCCAAGCTAGCTTGGTCTCCGCTTCGGGCTGGAGTTATACCAACTGCGTGGTGGTCACACTGGCTTGCTCCTTCTGACCACAAGCTCTTATGGCAGTAATGCGAGGCTGTAATGAATAAAAAGGAAGAAATGACGATGCAGGTTGTACGGGAGACAAAATCTTATCGGATACAAGGCTCATGTGGATGGAAAATACTAAAAGAAGCTTTCAAGGTGAGAAGGTTGGGAATCACTGATCCAATCCAACTCTGTCATTTTACAGTTGAGGAAACTGAGGTCCACTTTCCTCAGGGGGAAGGTGGAGGCATCTGCCAGGTCCTGTGATTAAGGTAATGGCAGAATGCCAAGATGGTCATCACAGATAGCGACTGCTTGTTGAATCTCACTGTGTGCCAGGCCCTGTGCCAGGGGCTCTACGTGCTCCAGGAGGGCAGAACTGTGGTCTGTTTGGTCCCACTGGATCTCTAGCATCCAGCTCAGTGCTCTGCACATAGCAGGCACTCCATAAATCTTTGTGGAATGAATGAATCATCTCATTTCATCATTACAACAACCCTGGAGGTTTATATTAGTAGCCCCATTTTACAGATGAACAAACAGGCCCAGAGAGGTGAGGTGACTTGCTCAAGGTCGAAGAGCCAGTGAAGAGGAGGGTGGGGATTTGAACTCAGGTCTGTATGCCTGAAACTCCATGATCTTTACTACTGCACTACACTATTCTGCCTCCCAGCCCTCCCGATGCTGGCAACCGGGTAAGATAAGCGGTGCCTCTGCTCACAGTGGTGGTGCCCAGCCTCCAGGTGTGGGCCTGGCACTCGGAACTTGCCATACCTTGGGTCTAGGGGCTTGGCCACAAAGAGAAGTCAGAAGTCAGCCAGTAGGAAGGGTTCGCTGGGTTCCAGGAGCCTGAGGAAGCTCCCCAGGGTTGAAGGTCTCCTCCTCTCCTTCTGTAATAGGCAGATCTGCTGGTACATCCTCAAGCAACCATCTCATGCTGTTGTGACAGGCGTCACTTTGTTATGGCAGCACCGTCTGCCAGCATGCCCAGAGTTGGAGAGCTAGCAGGAGAGTATGTCACCGTGTGTGTGTGTGTGTGTGCGCGCACATGTGCACACACACGTGTGTGATGCAGCGGTCTCCTCCTGTTGGTGTCCTGGTGACAGTTTTTCATTTCCTCTGGCTGGCACCTTTCCTTTCTATTCATTACCTCTCCTGCTCCTCTCTTTCTCTTCCTCCTCCTCCTCTTTGTTAAAATTCTGTATTTTGAATTGGCTGAGAGCCTCCTGAGGGTGGGGATGGTGGTGTCAGCTCTAAGTGATTCATCTAGCTGATAATTAGAGCTCTGGAAAACCCAACACTCATTCCTGTCAGTCAGGGCTTCCGGAATCCCTAGGCTTTTCACTTTGTCAGAGAGAGGAGCTTGGGGGGCTGGGGCCCGCTTCTTTGTGCCTGACTTTCTGTCCCCCACTGCACTGAAGCTCGATAACGGAGAGAAGTATGAGCACTCTTATTCGCCAGGTCCCGTGAAAAGCCCTTTCCACACTCACTGGATCCTCACAGTGATCCCACAAAGTGTTATCCCTATGTTGACAGATGGGGATAACTTGCACATAGTCACTCAGCTTGTAAGGGACACAGCAAGTACTCAAATCCAGCCTTTTTGGAATCTGCCAGACTTGGTTCAAATCACAGCCCTGCCATTATTAGCTGTATGTGTCTTTGGACGGTTTACTTCCCCTCTCAGAGCTCTAGCTGCTTCATCTGTGAACAGACTCCTTAACGTTGATGTCTCTAAAGTGCTTAACACAGTGTGTGACATAATACTGGAGCTGTTTCGATTACTACTGTTATTCAGTCCCATCAGCTCAGTGTGCACTAGACATTCAGAGACAAAGAGATGGACACAGGAGGAAGCAGCAAGACTCACACCAACTCTCACGTCCTGGCACTGCCTGTGTGGAGATGACAAATGCGTGCATACACGTAAGTGCCTGGCCACACACCCTAGGAAATCCAGCAGTGTGCACACAGGCTTGGACACATGTGCCCACATGGATACAGAATGACACAGCTGGAAAGACACCCGGGGGTTAGACAGTCATATGCAGCAAGCACCCTGGCTCACACCTGGGAGACAAAGGAGTGGGTCCATGGTGGCTGTGCTGCCACCACGGAGCCCTTCTAGCTGCTCCTGCATGCCAGCGGAGGGAAGCCAGGCTCTCAGAGGGCCCCAGTGAGTCACCAGCCTGATGCAATCCCTTTAAAGGGCTCATCTGCTGGTGCAAGAAGCTGATTCATGGAGGGCGTGGTTGCTGGAGGAGGAGGAGAAAGGGACCGAAACTGCAGCAGGAGGGGCTGAGGTTAGGTGGCTGGAATCGCTAACAGGAACTCTTCACTGTTAACCTCCCTGGTCGAGACTCTAGGGATCTTCAGACTGAAGCGTGGTTTCTACAAAAGCGAGGGCCCCAGAGGGAAATGAATTGTGAGGGCTATGACAGGAATTCCTATCATTGATTGAGCCTCACGGCAGCGCTCGCCGCACAAAGCTCCAGAAAGAGAGAAATGGGGGTCAAGGAAGAGCCACTTTTCTGAGAAATATACTACAACTGGCCGACCTTTCAACTGCTGCAGACATCTCCAGACCCGGGAGGGCGAGGGTAGGGCACGCGAGGCTCAGTGGAGTAGGGGCGGGGGCGGTGCCTCCGGCCCCACCTCACCGCAGACATAGCTAAGCAGTAAGTACCGCCCCTTAAATTCTCTTTGTCCAATAGTTTCCCAGATATCGGCTCGGACCCTACCCTGAACCAATCCTCAATCGGATTCTGGCCTCTTGCCTGAAGGCTTCCGCCCATTGTCAAGATGGCTCCCAATCCCTGCGCCGTGGGCTGTAGATACGAGCAAGGGGCGGGGATGCAGCTCGTCCGGGAGGAGGGGGCGGTGCGTCACTTCCGTTGTCAGGTGGCGGCGCCGCAGCCATGGAGGGAGGCGGCGGCAGCGGCGGCGGAGGCTCGGGCGGCTGCACCGGGAGGCGACGGTGAGCGGCTCCCACGCCCCTGGACCGGCCCCGGCCCCCCGGGACGGAGCGCTGAGCAGCCCCGGCTCCGGGCTACGGACTATGGGCGAGCAGCGCTGAGCACCGGGGGAAGGTGAGGGCAGGGGTCCGGGAGCGGGGAGCCGGGCCGGGGGTGCGGGTTGGTGGGGTGGGCCTCAGCGGCTGTAGCGCGGGGACCGGGGTGACAGCCTGAGGCCGTCCGGCTGCGACAGAAATGGCAACAGCGACTGTGCCGTCCTCCGCTGTGGTCTGCCCTTCTCGGGCGGCGGGGGCGGGGGCTCCTGCGCGCCGGGTACCCGGTGGCTGCGGGGAGTCTCGGTCCCGCCGCAGCCCTGGGAGGTGGCACTGCCAGCCTTGCCAGGAGTCACTCGGCCAGTCAGTGAAGGCGCCGGATTTGAACCAGCCAGGTTTTTCCCAAGAGACACCCTCTGCCTCTCCACGCTGCCCTCCTGATCCCGAGAGTGACATGAAAGTTGAAACGAGTCTCCAGATAGGACCAGCCCGGGCTTCCTCCAGGAGCCCTCACCCGTTGGCACGGGCACCATCGCTGCTGGGGAATTTTCGAATCCCGGGAGGTGTTCAGGTGCGGGTCAGAGCTCTCTGCTTGCCGGTGCTACGTTTGGCCGGCCTTTTCCAAGGAGAGAGCCTGCTGCTATGGTCACTGTTTCACCTGCTGTGCCCTCTCAGGCCCTCCCATTCCCACGCCGCTTGGCACCACCTTCCAGCCAGTAGATGGGGGCATCGGGATTCCCGACGCCGAGTACTCAGCCACCCCCGCTTCCTAGGTTTGATCCCCGTTTGTTGGCGGAAGGAAGAGATGACAGCCGCCTTCGCTGTCAAGATAGACTTTGCTCTGTATTAAGTCACTGGAGGAAACCGGTTGGCTTTGCTTGGTTTTGAGAGCAGTGAAGAAGAGGGTAGTCACTCTGGGCTGGGCGCCTTCCCTCTTGACTTAGCTTTGCATGAGATAAGGAAGAGCAGGATATGTAGTTGTCAGGCCCAAAGAACCCCTGTTTGTAAACAGTGCTTGTGAGCTGGGCCAGTGCTTGGTGGCCCTGCTGTGCCAGTTGTTTGTCCCTTAGATCTAGACAGAGTGGAGATAGCCCTCGTTCGTTCATTCATTCATTCCCCACGTGACAGCAGCAATGTCCTTGCCTGGAGAGGCAAGTACCCTATATTATAGAGGTTAAGAGTGGGCTTTGGAGCCAGAATTCCTGAGTTCAAATTCTAGCTCTGCAGCTTTGTAGCTGTGTGACCTTGGGCACATTGTTTAACCTCTCTGTGCCTCAGTGTTCTCAGCTATAAAACAGGGGTGATAACATAGAGTTGTTGTGAAGATTTAAAAAGTTAACACATGTAAAACACATAGAACCACGTCTGCCACGTAATAAGAGTTCAGTAAATGTTAGCTATTCTTATTCTTATTTCAAGGAGCTCACAGTCTGGTTAAGGGAGACTGACCTGTGAATGAATAGTTGAAACGTAGTCTTGAAAAACTAGTAACAGCAAGAACAGAGGGCTGTGGGAGCCCAGGGAAGGAAGCTTCTAGCTCAGCCTGAGTTGGGCGGGGTGGGGGGAGGTTTTGGGGAGGCTTGGAAGCAGTGATGATGCTGGAGCTGTGTCTAGAAGGATGGGAAGGCTCAGCCAGGTGAGAACAAAGGGGCAAGGTACTCCACTTAGACATGTCAACTCAGAGTTTTTCCAGAAACCTCACATTGTTCAGTATGGTGGTATGAAAGGCAACCTGGTGCCAGGTAAAGCAGCACAGGTTGACAGGGGAATGCCACATTAACAATTTGGGGCTTTGTACCAAGGGCAGTGGGGAGCAAGTGAAGAGGTTTTAAGCAGAGGAGTGTCGTGATTAGACTTGTGTTTTAGAATGCTCTCTCTGGAGCCTCAGCAGGAGGGAAGGGAGAAGAGAGGAGAGATTAAAGCACTGGAGACCTCTTCAGAGGCTACTGCAGGCCTCTGAGAGAAGAGAGATGGCGTGGGGTGGGGGATCTTTGCCGAGACAGCACTGCATGCAACTGGTGGCAGGTGACAAGCTCCCTGCATTGCCCTGGGCAGCTCTGCTTGCCCCAGAAGTGCCTGGCACATGTGCCCCTCTCTTCCTGAGATTGCAGGTCACTTGAGCAGCTGGGCTGGTGAGGCTGTCCTCTCAGGTCAGTTGTAAGGTCAGTTGCTCCCTGGGGCTTTTAATTTGGCCTTTTGGGAAAAGGCAGCAGATTGTAGTGGCTAAGAGCCTATTTGGTTCTGCTGTCAGACAGAATCTCAGTTCAGATCCCAGCCCTGCCAGTCAGTAGAGGTTACTTATTCTTCGGTTCCCAGCTTTCTCGTCTGAGGGCAGTTGTGAGGATTCAGTAGGATGTTGCAGGTTGGGCGTTTAGCACACACTGAGTAAGAAATGCTTGGTAAATGTTAGCTGCTGCTGCAGGCTGCAGGAAAGCACTTCTAAGAATTAGTTGAAGCAGTTAATGGCAACTAAAACTGTGTCCCATTGAGCTGTCAGAAATGTCCTGAGGGATCACAAGACCACAGAATTTTATTGTATTCTCTCCAAAAAAGAAATCTGTGGGGAATTTACCGAGTCTGTATGGGAGCCATGCAGATGATTCAGCTCAGCTCTTTAAAAGAACAATTTTTTAAAATAGAAGTAGGACTGCTGAGGAAAAAAAAAAAATCATGTTTTAAAGTATACTAGGAGAAAAAGTATTTCGAGTTTGTTCCATGTGTGTCCCTGTTAGTGACCCTAGTCTGTTATTTGAATTAGTACCATCAGGAAGCACACATTGATGTGTGTGGTGACTTAAAATCCGGAACCCCTGTTCCACACACATGAGCTCCCAAGCGTGGCTGAGGATGTGCTGGGTGCCAGGTGCAGAATGAGAATGGCGAGGCACGCCCTGCCCTGGCGGAGCTTGTGGTCTAACAGGGACCAGGCAGGCTTCTAACCAACTGACATTTGCATAGAGTTTGGTGAGTGTCTCATAGGAGTCTGTGCAGCATGTAATGGAGTGAGATGAAGGAGTGATTCTCCTGGGGGATGGGGAGGTGACTGGGGAGAACTTTGGAGAGCCCTTAGAACCTGAGCTGGATCTTGATGAAAATTGAATCTTGAAGCATGAATAGAGCTTTCTGAGGGTTCATGAAGCACTCCAGGCAGGGGAGCAGCAAGGCACAGGCATGGACGCAGGCTGGTGTGTGTGCACACTGTAGGAACCACAAGAGGTTCTGGCGCAGGGCGTGAAGGGACCTGGCTTTAGGACGTGCTGGAGAGGCAAGCATCAGTGCTAAGATGCTTGAACTTCCTATTCTGTTGGTGATGGGATGCTTTGGTTTAAGGGAGGAAACACCGTTAGACCTGCATCTTGCCAGGAGCCCTCTGGCTGGCGGTGGGGGATGGACTGGGGATGGAACAAGTCTGGAGTCTCTGTAGGAGGCTTTTGCAGTAATCAAAGTAAGGGCTGGTGGGGGCCTGGATCAGGGTAGAGGCAGTTGGGATGCGGAGGAAGGGCATAGATCAGAGCTGTTTGGGGGGAAATCAACTGGACTCCGGGAGTGTTTGGCAGTGATGATTGAGGGAGGAACAATGATGGCAGGTGACCTCGAGCTTCCCGATTTGGCTGACAGAGTGAACGATAGTGCAGATATAGAGACGGCAGAAGATAATGGCCAGTGAAATCCGCCACCTCCATTCAGTAAGCCCTCTCATGGGAGAGGGTCAGTTGCAAAGTCTGTGACACTCTGTCCAGCTTCGGGCCAGGCTTCTCTCTGGTTTTGCCTGCGTCAGCGCCTGGGAAAAGGGCAGCTTCCCTTCCTTCATCTTCCCCCTGCCCAGATTTGCCCAGGAAGGTGAACTTATTCAGTATTTCAGAAACTCAAGTGGCTGAGTCTGCAAAACTTCTGTGACTTCCGCAGCCCTCAGATGGCCCTAAAGGGCAGCCCGTCAGTCAGGTGCCGTCCACACTGAATCAGCAAGTGATGGGCCCTGGACAGCAGCATGCCCTCAGGGGAGAGATGGCCGTTCCCAGTGCTCCTGGGGAGATCTTATCTAGAAAGAGACCTTGAGGTTGGATTTACTCCAGAGGCTGGGTCAGCCAACTCAGTCCCTCTTCTCCGGAAGGAGAGATGTCTGCCCCAGGCCACCTGGGACTCACTCAGAACCATCAGGGAAGTGAGAGGGAGCTGCCTGTGTGCCCTTATCCCCGTGAGCTCTACGGGAGTGCAGAGCTAGGCCTGAAGCAGACTGGGCTGCAGAGAGGGCTGTGCTGGTAGATGGGGCTTCAAACAGGCCCTTTGGAATTGGGGAGATTTTTGCAGGATTTGTCCCTGCATGTGTGGTGTAAAGAAGGTAGAAGAGAAAGTGGCCTGAGACAAGGGCATTTCTTCCTCCTCCACCTGCTCAGGTGAGACCGTGGCCTTGAAGGTGGCCCCGGGCCCATGGCAGCCCTGCATCTCCTCTCGGGATCTGTAATCAAGATCCGAGAAGGGAAAGGGTGGTGTTGCTTGCTTTGATCTACTTACCGTCTTAGAGATGTTTCCACTTTGTCTCATGCACGTCTGGGTCATTTTTGGCAATGTTGTGTCATTGTTTGTGTAATTTATTCAACAGACTCTCTGCTGATGAACTTAGGTTATTTTCGGCCTTTTGCTCTCCAAACAAAGCTGAAGTGACTATCTGCGTATGTGTGGTTTTTCCCACCTTAGGTATCTGCAGGATAAATTCCAAGAGGAGTTGCTGCTTCAAAGAGTATCCTTCATGTTCATTATTTTTAAAGTAATTTCTTGGCCCCCTTTTAATGAACTGGAGAAGCCTGATTTTCCCTCAGCAAGCAAAGATACACTTTTGGGTTGACATCCCTCTTCCCAAGGGACACTGAGAACCCCAGTGGCGGTCACCCTTTTCTGGCTCTTGGCAGTCTGTCTTGGTGTGAGTTGGGGTTCCCTAGAGCTTACGCAGTCCAGCAGTCTACAGGTCTGATGGTTTCAAAGAAACTCTAGTTGTTGGAAAGCACCAGAGAAACTGAGAAGGGCCCTTGTCATTTAGGATGAAGCTGCCCCCTCTACATCTGTTTACAGACCATCACCTCCTTGGCAAAAGAGACCAAGGATCTTGTGGCTTTAGGGAGTCCGTGACCCAAGGGTCCAGACGGAAGAGAAAGTAGCCTGGACATGGCAGAGGGAACCGGCAAGAGCAGGACTGGTGTGCCTGGCGCCTGTCTTTGGGTTTAGGGCAGAGCTGGTTTGGGGTGTGATCAGGGGATAGCAGGTGCCTCTGGGGAGAGGCTTGGTTAAGCCTCTTGGGAGACCTTGGGACTGGCATAGCCCAAAATCCTGTGGGACTTTTGGAGCCCCACTGCTGGCATTGTCACCTTTGGAAGAGCAGGAATCCTGCCCCTTTTTGTAGTAGACATAGAGCCCCTGGCATTACCACGTTTGTGTGACTTCCATGGCTGTGTTCTCCTCCAACTCTGCTCCCAAGGTGGTCCCTCCTGAAGGAACAGGAAGGAAACCAGCCACAAAAGAAGGATCCCCACCACCTTCCAGGTCCTTTGCTAAGTACTCTGCTATATGTATTGAGGCCTTCTCACAATCTAAGGAAGGAGGGCTTGACTCTGTTTTACAGAGAACCATCGGACACTGAGGGGTTAAGGAACCCTCAGCCAGCAAGGGCAGAGCCGGATTTCCAGCCCACACTCGCGTGACCCTAGAGCCCATGCCATCCCATTCCCCCATCCTGGCCAGGCTCTGGCCCCAGGAAGCCCAGGCCACATGGAATAAAGCCGTAGAGCTGGAAGGGACCTTGACAAAGCTGAAGCAGTCCCTTCTTTTTTCCTAGAAGAATGGAAACTGCCACTGCCTGGAGACAAGTCCTTCCCCTCCTGCCCCGTGAGTAGTAGGTAAGGAGACCTTCAGCCATGTCGCCCAGCACTTAAGGCTCAGATCGGACCTGGCTTCAGAAGCCAGTTCTGCCACTTGCTAGCTGAGTGACCTTGAAGAAATCACTTCCTATCTCCAAACCCAGTTTCCTCCAAAGTAGTAATGAGGATTAAACACAAGGTGTTATTGTCTGTGGCAGGTTCGGCCTGGTGCCTGGCCCGCAGTCAGGACCCAGGGGCTGGCTCCGGTGAGGCCTAGGTGAGCTCTTTGCTGGTGGGCCTGAGTGTCCCGGAAGAGGTGTTATGAACCAGCTTCCAGGTCTCCAGTTTGAACAGTTTGATGGTCTTCCCAGCCTTTATAGAAACCGGGTGGTGAACAGGAAGTTCCTTACAGGCAAGTTTACAAGTTACCTGAGAGAGTTTCAGTGTACCTGGAGTGGCGGTTTGTCCCTTCTGTCCCCCACTCTCCTGATGCAGCCTTGCATCAACATGCAGGCCCACACGTTCGGGGCATTCGCATGCCATACTCCCTCAAGTGTGCCTTCCCTAAGACCAGCCTCCCCTGATTCCATTACCACTCTTAATAATTC
The DNA here is from genome assembly GCF_039906515.1 of Pseudorca crassidens. Taxonomy (NCBI): domain Eukaryota; kingdom Metazoa; phylum Chordata; class Mammalia; order Artiodactyla; family Delphinidae; genus Pseudorca; species Pseudorca crassidens. The sequence goes on along the minus strand of NC_090297.1, from coordinate 29,013,078 downwards.
TAATGGGCTCAGAAACTTTTTTAGATTTTTCAAAATTATTATAGTAGCCTACAATGAAACAGGTAAACAATATAGAAGAATATAAAATAAAACTCTCCATCTCCTTTGGGCCCCTAGTTCTATTACCTGGAGGTATCCACTGTTAAGTTTCTTCTAGAAATTTCCTATGCATATTCAAGGGTGTGTATAATCATCTTTTTTTTTTTTACCCAAATGGGATCATCTTATACAAATAGTACTGCAGTTTGCTTTTGCTTTTTCATAAATTTATTTATTTATTTATGGCTGCGTTGGGTCTTCATTGCTGCGCGCAGGCTTTCTCTAGTTGTAGCGAGCGGGGGCTACTCTTCATTGCAGTGCATGGGCTTCTCATTGTGGTGGCTTCTCTTGTGGAGCACGGGCTCTAGGAGCGCGGGCTTTAGTAGTTGTAGCATGTGGGCTCAGTGGTGGTTTTGGCTTGTGGGCCCTAGAGCACAGGCTCAGTAGTTGTGGTGCACAGGCTCAGTTGCTCTGCGGCTTGTGGGATCTTCCCAGACCAGGGCTCGAACCCGTGTCCCCTGCATTGGCAGCCGGTTTCTTAACTACTGCGCCACCAGGGAAGTCCCCTGCAGTTTGCTTTTTTTAATGTAACGTATCCTAGACATCTTCATCTACCAGCAGGTGTGGGCCTAGTCTTCAAGGCTGCGTAGTAGTCCCCCGTCTGGACGTACCATGATGGAGTGAACCAGTCCTCTCTTGGCGGACATTTAGATTGTTTCCTGTCGGGGGGAGATGTGTGTGCGTTTTGATATTTGTGGTCTTGTCTTTGTGTTTTTTCCTGCTACCCAGGGCTCTCCAGGGACCCTTGTTGAGCACATTCATCTTGGTGAACTTGTGTGAGTGAACCTGGAGGATAAATCCCCAGAACTGGATGTGCTGGGCCCGGGGCAAAGGCATTTTCTTCTGCTTTGCTGGCTGTGGTTTCCCCTTGTCTTCTGCACACCTGTGGGGCCTGGGCAGGGGATTCTGAAGCGGTCAAGGCCCCAGGCCCTGCCCCCAGGAGCTCACCCTCTGGAGAGACACAGGCAAGCATGCTCTCACCCACCCAGGGGTGGCTCGTGGCTGGCCTCAGCACCTCGGAGCAGGTGAGGCCCTCGTGTGGGTCCACTTGTCTGAACGGCCCACTGAGGGCCACTCAGGGGCAAAGCCTGCTGTCTGCCTCTGTAATCTTGCCCACCAAGCAGCCACAGCCCGCAGCATTCAGTAAAAGTGCAGAAAGTGAACTGTATTGTTCACTCGCAAGGCTGTGAAATTTGATTGAATTTCATTTTTGATAGAGGCAGTTAAAGAAGGGTAGTTTGCTGGCCCCAATCCAAATTACCTTTCTCACGGGATGATTGTAGTGACTTTGGCTGTTAAAAACCATATAAAGAAGGAGAATCACATGAACCTGGCCCTGGCCCAGGCTTTCCCCTCTGTCGCTCTGGAAATCTGAGGCGGAAGGAAGGAAACGTAACATTTACCTAGTGCCTCCCACACGCTGGCTCCCCGCAGTCCTCAGGGAACCCTGGGCAGGTACAACACTGTCCCTCTCCTCTGGGTGAGGACCCCGTGGAGCAGAGAGACACATGTGTAGGACACGAAGGTGCTCTCAGGCTCAGCCAGCCCTTCTTTAGTCACTTGCTGCTTTCTCCTTGCCTGACTTGGGCCATCTTGGGTGTCAAGAACCTGAATTCGGGACTTCCCTGGTGGTCCAGTGGCTAACGCTCCATGCTCCCAGTGCAGGGGGCCCAGCTTCGATCCCTGATCAGGGAACTAGATCCCACAAGCCGCAACTAAAGTTCTCGCATACCACAACTTAAAAAAAAAAAAAAAGATCCCGAGTGCCGCAACTAAGACCCGGTGCAGCCAAATAAATAAGGAAATGTTAAAAACAAAAAGAACCTGAATTCCACGAGGGACCTGTGGCGGGCCTTGTTCCCACTGAGCAAAGCAATAACAGAGCAATAACTGATGGTTTGAGCTGAGGAGGGGTCCCCTTTGTTGCAGGGCAGGCTGGCACGACAGGGGAGGGCTGTCAGTGACTCAGTCTCCCATCATTGCACATGGCAGGAGGCCCCCCCCACAGAGCTGAGGGACCACCGGGAAGGTCTCCCAGCCAGGGTATTGGCCGCTTCCCCTGGCTACTTCTCTAAATAGGAGATACCAGGGCAGCACAGCCTGAGAAAGAGCTATTAAGTCTGTCCCTTCCTCTTCCAACACCCACACACAGTGACGGATTATGTGTTGTCACATCAGCTGCTTCCGGAGGCCCTTGGGAGGGGTGAGCTAGTGGCAGGGCTGGCGATGCTGCCCTGGATTCTCTCTGCGGGCTCTCAGAAAAGCTGCTGCTGAAGCCCTTTACCCCGTCCCAGGGACTGGTTTCTTACTCTGTTTATCTTTTCCCCAGAGGGGCCTCCAGGTCCACCTCTGTGTGCATAGCCCTGGAGCCTCTTCTCCCAGGACCACTCCGGGATACATCCTCCCAGCCCGGGGTCTTCAGGCCCACTCCCCTCCCCGTCTCTCCCCTCAGCCTTCATGGAGGCCACGGAGGAGCCCAGTGGGGCTTGCTCAGGGCAGGGGGTGAAGAGGGACACCACTGATTATGTAATCTCCTTGTGTGTGAATCTTGCCTTCTGAAGGAGACTAGAGTTGGACCTCCGAGCTCTAGATGGGTCTGGTGCAGATGTGCTGAGGGGGAGCAGGCTGGCCACTGGGCCCTCAGTCTGGCCGCCCCTCCCACTTCCCACTGGGCTGAGTCACTTCCTCTCTGGCGCTGCAGGTACTCTCCCACACACCCAGCACAGCAGCCTTCCGGGGGTGAGGTTCATCCCGGGCAAGAGAGGAGCTCCGGTTAGTAGCAGCCAGTTCACCTGTCACCCCCAAGGCAAGCGTTTAGAGAAGGATGTGATGGTATGTATTCCTGACAGATTGGAGCTATACATATCCTGCATTTTAAAATGAACAAAATCATCACTCTGTTTTGGAACAGTGGAGATGACAGCACATGCATGAATCTTTGTCATCAGGGAGTCCTGGCTAAAGCTGAGGGTTTACGAATCCACCTCCCCATCCCCCCAGCATCCATCCTGAGCACGGAAGCACATGGCTTCCAGTGGGTTCCTAGGGAGATTGCTTGCGGCCTTCAGGCTCCCAGGGAGAGGGTCCATGCCTGCTTCAGGGATGGCTGTCATTCAAACTCAAAGGAAAAGCCCTTAAACAGAGCCGCCTTCTAGCCAGCCAGCAGGAGTAGAAGAGAACAGGCCACAGGCAGCCTCCTCTGGCCCAGTCAGCTGGGCCAGGGCCTCTAGGCTTTGGCTTGTCAGCAGACCAAAAAAAGGGGGAAATCTTTACTTTATAAAGTTGTGAGAATTAAAGAAAATCTAGGAAACACTAAGAATGAACGGTTCCTGGCAAGCAGTAGGTGTCCATCAAATGCTAGTTTAAAAGGTATACACCTGGAGAGACTTGTCACCAGGGAGGTTACCTCAGCAAGGAGTGGGGAACGCTCGCCTTTCATCCAGCAGAGACCTCGAGACACCCCTCTTTTACAGATGATGAAACTGAGGCCCACGGAGAGTAAACGACTCTCACAGAGGGTAGGTGACCAGTTCTGGGTCGTAAAGCTAGTGAGTGATGGAAGCTGAAGTTTGAACCCAGGCCTACCTGACCCCAGAATCCATCTTGCGCTCCCAACTGGCATTTGGGTAGCTGGTCCATGGTTTGAAACGCCTGGTTCCATGGGCTGCGAATTTCTCTTGGTTCCCTGGGTTGACTTTGTGGATGAAGAGCAAGCCTGTAGGGAAGCTGAGCCACTAGTAGCAGCACATACATGTGAGTATTGAGGTGCAGTGAGGGTGGCTCCCCAAGTGCTTGGGTCAGGGAGGGGTGGGGTACACTGCCTTGTGGTCTGGTGGGAGGGGTCTCAGTAACCCAGCCTCTGCGGCACCACAGATCGTCTTGGCTGCATCGTGTGTTGAGATTTCACACCCCCAGTCCCGTTGTCTCTTTCCAGGTGTAGTCAGCTAGATGCATAGCTGGGCCAGAAGGTCTGAGGGAAACGAGTGGCAGGAATTTTTCTGACCGGCAGAAGGACCTTCACACTACAAACCTAGAGTGGCCCAGAGGACCTGTCCCTGGTGTGAGGGGCAGGCCAGGCTGTCACTCCCACACTCCCACACTTTGCTGCAGGAAAGCAGATTTTTTTGCTGGACTCAGCAGAAAGGGGGCTGGTCTGTCCCCTCGCCAGTGAGTGAGGGGTTGGTCCGAGGCTGCAGGCATGCTGCGAATGGGTTTCATTCCTCGGGGAGGTTGCCCTCCCGCAGCCAACACTGTCTAAGCACAACCCCTGGCTATCAGCCCAGAACCGCCCCGCCCCGGGCATCCAGGCATTTCTGACCTGGGACTTTTCCTGGACAGACTATTCCCAGCACCACTGCAGCCCAGTTACCTACAGCTGTGACCCCCTGTCTCTCTGGTCTTGGAGTCTGGCTCCTGTCACAGGCTGGTGGACCATCCGTACTTTCTTCTAGGTCCCGATCCAGCGCCTGGCTTCTCGTTGGGTCCTCTGTGTCCCCTGCCCCATTGTGGGCTTTAGTGCCTTCTGGGTGCAGAACAGACAGTTCTACACTCTCTGTTTTCTCATTCAGCAGTTTGCCAGGCACTGGGTGGGTGCAGGGAAGCAGAGATGAACTGGGGTTGCTCAGCCTGGAGAGTGGTGGGGACAGGGGAGTCAGACAATGGCTATGGCACGGTAGGAGTGGACAGAATGTGCTCTGGGAGCCGGAGGAGAAAAGGACCTGCTGCAGAAGGTGACACCAGTGAGGACTGAGGGAGAAGGACCAGCCAACCAGGGAGAGGAGGTCAGGGCAAGCGTGTTTATGGCGCACTCAGGGAACTGTGAGTCGTTTGGTGTGGCTGGATTTATGGGGCATATAAGGGCAGTGAAGCTGGATAGGTAGCCTGGGTCTGGCCAGGCTCACTGAGGAGTTTGGGTTTCTTCTTAAAGACCACAGGAAGCAGTGGAGGACCCCCACAGCAGAGACAGATGGAGGTACTGCAGGCCCAGGTCCCCGAGCAGAGGAGAAAGAGTAGCCTGCTGGCATGTTTGTCCAGCCCCAGTTCCACAGGCAGCTGAGGTGGGGGTCTTCTGATGGAGTTGCTCCTGCATCCTTCCTGACCAGCCTAGTGAAGAGCAGTGCCCCACCATCTTGCAGCGCGTGCAGAGAGAAACCCTGTGAAGAAGATGCGCTATAGAAAGACGCCACCAGGTGGCAGACCTGGAGATTGCACAAAGACCTCATTTCTTTTTCCCCCCATTCCTTTAGCGCAGTGTTCGGCCTGGAGAAAGGGGGGCGTTCAAAACTGAACTCCTGTTCGCGCCAGGCTGGCTCCGCCCAACAAGTATGAGATTCCAAATTTTGCCACTGTGAGCTGTGTACCCACAAGAAATCCCTATGAACCTGTAAATCCGGACAACAGATTCCTCCAGGGTCTTGGGAGTGGTTCCAGCAGGTTGCACTTTCTCTTCTGTCTCCAGGCACCTGAGAGTAAATTGCAAACATCATGACCCTTCACCTTCTAAGCACTTTAGCATCTGTCACCTAAGAACAAGGACATTCTTCTGTATAACCACAATGCAGTTTTCAAATTCAGGAAATTTAAGATCGTATTATCTAATATACAGTCCATATTCAGATTCTGCCAATTGTCCAGGCATGTTCTGTATAACTTCTTCCTCCCAGGATCACCCATTTCATTTACTCGTCCCGTCTTCAATCTCCGTTAAGTGAGACTAGTTTTTCAGCCTTTCTTTAACTATCTGACATTGATGTTTTTGAAGCATACAGGCCTGTTCTGTTGAATGTCCCTCAATTTTAGTTTGTCTCATGATCAGATTGAGGTTATGCATTTTTGGCAAAAAACAAATAAATAACTTAACTCAGGTTGCATCATATCAGGAGTGACATGATGTCAGTTTGTTCTGTTATTAGTGATATAACTTTGATCATTTGGTTAAGGTTGCAGCTTGTTTTTTTTTTTTAATTGAGGTATATTTACACATGGTGAATTTCACAGGTCCTTTAACAGTTCAGTCATTTTGACAAATGCACATACCCAGAGTTGTATCCTTTGATAGTAGAAGTTTTACAGCCCGGTATGTGTGCTCTGTCCCCCTCCCACAATCCTCTGCAAGAGATCCTGGACTAGAGGCACTAGGTCTTAGTTGCAGACTCCTCGCTGCCCCCCAACTTGATCATGATGAAGGACCCTTTTGGTCTGGCCCCATCATCCTGGACCGTCCCTTACTGCGCCTTGAGTTGATAGTTGCCAGCTGGTGCTCCAGCCTCTGCTCCCCCATAAACCAGTGAACAGAACAAGAGGATGAGATGCTGCGTGCCTCTGCCTGAAAGAACAGGCCCTCCCCTTGACCCGCAAAACAACTGTACTCTGCCCTCCACTACAGAATTATACCTGGTACTGCCCAGCACCCCTCTTCCTCCTCAGCAGCTCAGCCAACCCCCAGGCCTCCTGTCCTCCCCACACCCAGTTGAACATGTTACTCAGGCTGGCCATCAGGCCACCCACCCCCACCCCCACCCCGCCTGTAGTCTCAGGCCAGCAGACAGATGGCAGGTTCAAGGTCTCTTAAGCCTTTAGTCTGGTTACCGTCCTCCTTCTGCCCCCCACCCCGAGTCAGTGCCTAACTATCCCTTTCTCCTTGGGCAGGAAGAAAAATTCAGAGCTACTGTGTTTAGGCTAATAAAAGCACAATTTATCAAATTGTGGCCTATGATATGCCAGTAGGTACTCTTGCTAGCTCTTTCGCATGGGTTATCTCACTTATCCTTAGACCAGCCTTGTAAGGTGGATGCTGTACTCTGGGTTGTGTAGGTACAGAATAAGTATCTCATCTGAGATCTCATCATTGTTAAGTGATGGCATGGTGCTGGGCTTGCAACCAGGTTTGGCTTACTCCAGAGCCCTTGCTCTGACTCCGAGCTTCCCAGCCAGTATGGGTTATGCAGGTCAAGATGGTGATCCCTTTAGCCCAAGAGTGACTGGGCTAAGCAGAGGACAGCTGGTGTCCCCAGGCCTTTCACCCCCAAGTGCTGTACAGATGTTTCTGTCTGTACTGTGGCATGGGAAAGACCGAGACGCATTGTTCTGACCACATCGTTCTGCTGCCTGAGTGTCCTATGGACAGAGACCCCTTTCTACCTCCCTCCTGGGGCCTGGTGCGGGTCTGGCCACACAGACCCTTAACTCCTGTGTGGCAGATAGGACTGAGGCCAGGGATGGGTGGGAGCATCTGTGCTCATTTCCGCGTGCCGGGTGGGCTGGACAGAGGGGCGAGGTCCCTGCCTTCGGTAGACACTACCAGAGATAAAGTCCAGAAGACAGAGGCCTACACAGCTCAGGACCTTTTTACTTGTTTTGTTTTCACAGAGCCAGGAAACATGGGGGTGGGGATAGGGACTGCTGACAGGGACAGCTTGAATCCTGACACCATCAGCTCAGCCTGACCCTGCAGTGTGGACAAGTCCTTAGGCTCCTAGCAGGCATTGGAAGCTGCTGACAAATCGTGGCTACCAGCTGTGGTGTCATCACACACATACACAGACGTAGCGCACCGGGCCAGGGTCTGCTGCTTGCTCCTTGCGGGGACCGCCCTTGCACTCTGCCTGCACTTGTTCGGTTTGCAAGGTCACCCATCTCTCTAGGAACCCCGAGGTTGCAGCAAGAAGCCTACAGCAAGAATGAGTGCAGAACTCTGCGCGTGTGTGCAGGCCCCATGCTGCCCCTCGTGTTTGGGGGCTGGGGGCTCACGCTGGCTCTGCGCTTGTGAGTGTCTGCCGCCTGGGCCCGCGCGTCTCCTCCTGTGTGGAGGCCTGTGGGCATGCTTCTGGGTGCGAGTAGTGGGCCCCTCCTTGCCTTGACCAGGCTTCAGACTGAGCCTTCAGTCAGGCTACAGCCAGGCTTTCAGACTAAGCCGGGAATGCCTCAGTACCCTCTCTCTTTGCAGCCCACCTCCTTTGGGGATTGGTGATATGTCTACCGTGTTGAACCATACCCTGCTATAGGGTGCCCTGCCTAGCTCTGCCCTGCCCAACTGTCCTGTACCCTGTCACACTACAGCACCGGACTGGGCACGATGGGCCTTAGAACCTTATGTGGTGCTGATGGCCCCGCCTTCGTTTCCTTCTGGGAGAGCTGGGCTCACATCGCCCAGCCGCTTTGGGGCAGGATGACCTTAACAGCAAACTGACAGGGTAGGGCCGGCATCCTCTCCTCTGGGCATGCTGTGATGGCGGACACAGAGCAGAGGCCCACGACTTGCTCCCCAGGTTGGGCCAAGCAAAGGGAATCTCCTGCTTGCAGGGTGGAGGAGCGCAGCCTGCGGGCGGGGATGCCTCCCTCCTGGCCTCACCCCTCACACCCACTGTTGCCTCACTGAGCCTCCTGTTGAATCCAGGTTCTAAAGAAACTGGCGTTGACTTGGGAGGACAGCACGTGGAATAGTAGCCAGATTTAAAGTTCCAGAGACTTCTAAACCAGGCTTGCTGAGTTCCTGGCAAGCTGAGCTGTGGGCCCAGGAGACACCAGGCAGATGGCTTCCCCTTAGCCAGGCTGGGCCAGTGCCCTTCACCCCAGCCTGAGGACCAGCATCTCTGGAGGAGCCTGGCCCCAAGCCCTTCTGAAACCAGGGTAGCCAGAGCTTCCGCATCACAGATCTCACTGGGAAGCCAGGATGCCTCAGAGCAGCCTCCCCGTGGGAGCATCTATGGGCCATTTGAAGGTGTGTCTCTGGAGGGGGACACATCAGGATGATTTGGGGGGACGGGAGGGGCTGGTCTTTGCTCATCCCACCCGCGAGCCCGCAGCAGCTTCCAGTTGCCCGGAGCTGCCTCCTCGCACTGCTTGCATCGCCTTCACCAGCTCTGGCGGCGTGAAGGGATGTTCAGGAAGGGAAGCAGCCTTGCTGCCACTTCGCCTGCCAGCATCTTTTCCCTCTCCCTGCCCATCTGCTCTCATCCTTCTGTCTGCCTACATTTTAGAGCAACTCCCATGCCATTTGCTTGAGTTGAATCCTCAGTGGGGTGGGTGGGGTCAGGCTGAGCCCCCTCACTGTCTGTGCTGCAGCTGCTCCCGGCAAACTGCTGTCTAGACCATGCCTGTGCGTGGGCACCTAGGCAGCGTCTACACAGGTACGGTGACACCACGTGGTGCTCTCCTAGGAACTGGGAAGAGAGAGGAGTCTTAGCGCTCCAGGGAAGGCAGAGAACACCACCAGAATGGTAATGAAATCAACCCATCTACCAGGGCAGGGCAGCTGCAGCACAGGGCTGCTGACCCAATAGGAACCATCAGCAACTGGAGGGAAGGCGTCCAGCCATTCATAGAGTATCTGCTGGGCCAGGCACTGGGGGTAATGGTTTTATGTAATTTTTTTTCTTTTTTTCTAGTTCTGAGGGATTTTTAGTCTACTAGTGGGGAAAGGACATTAAGCATATAAGCACACAAATAAATACATAATCACAAAATATGGAAAGTGCTATGAATGAAAATTACAGGATACCGAGTGAGACTATGACCCATTGGTGTTGGGAATGTCAAGAAGGCTTCTCTGAGGAAGTGACGTTCACATTGAGAAGGATGCGTAGAAGTTAGCCAGGCAAAGAGTGGAAACACTGTTCTAGACACATTACTGCTGAGCTTTTTAGGATTTTTCTAGAAACAGTTGTTTTTAGGATTTTTCTAGAAACAGATTTTTCTAGAATCAGCAGCTTTTAAAAATACTCATTCCTGGTGCAGGTTCTGGGACTTACTCTCTCACACTGCTGATGGTATCAATATATAAATTGGCACAGCCTTCCTGAGAGCAACCTGGCAGTGTATGTCACACACCTTTAAAAATGTGTGCCCCATTTGACCCTGTAGTTCCATTTCTTGGAGTTTATCCTGAGGGAGAGAGGCAAGTGTGCCAAGATGTGTGTGCATAACTGCTAATAAAAAATATAAGAAGTGGGAAGAATCTCGATGTCCATGAATAGGGGTGTGGTCTGATAAATCATGCTATCTTCTTACCAAGGAGACTGTAGCTATTTCAAGTGACGCTACAAAAGAATATTGTCGTGCAAGGACATTAATAATGTTTTTTTGTTTTGTTTTTTTACGGCTTTATTGAGATATGTTTCACATACCATAAAATTCACCCTCATAATATATTTTAGGTGGGAGGAAAGGAGGCTTGGAAATGGTATCATAGCGTGGTCTGAATTTTTGTAACAACGAGAACTAAGCGCACACACACACACACACACACACACACAGGAAAGTCTGCTTGAATATTAAGATTATGGGTACCTTATTTGCTTACTTTTGCATGTCTGTATTTTCTAATGTTTTTGCAGGAAATGCCAATTACTTTTATAAAAAGAAAAAATTATAGAAGCTTAGGGTTCAGTGTTCGCAAGCCCCCTGTGCAAGGGTAAAGTCTACACTCCTGACGTGGCCATCAGGTCCCCTAGATCTGGCCTTTGCTTCCCTCTGTGGGTCACCTATCACCACTCCCTGTACACTCCAGCGACACAGACTACTTGGAGTTAGTTGCTTACGTGCCGTTTCTTACTATGTACGTTTGCTCACCCAGGCCCCTCTGCCTGGAATGACCTTGCCTGTTGCCTGGCCCACTCCAGTATCACCTCCTCAGGGAAGTTTTCCCTGAGCCCCTGCACCCACTGTGGGCCAGAGGCCTTGGGATTGGGCAGCTGGCCTTCCCCGGGCATCCCTATGACCCTCTGCCCTCCGTGTGTGGCGCTCCTCTGTGTACGTGTCTTTCCTCGCCCCACCTCCAGCACACTGCCTTCCCGAGGTGTGAACTGTAGAGAGATGAAAGGAGCAACTCCTTTTTGTTTTGTTTAAATCCAGGTCTAGAAGTTAACGTCTTCTAGAAGCTGGCTCCTGTGTCCCCTTTCCTTTTAGGGGAAAGGGGTATTTGGGGAGAAGGCCTTACTTTGGGAACAGTCGCTCCAGGGCCAGCTGTCTGTCTCAGGGGACCCCAGTTGGCACCTGCACAAAACTCTGTGTCCTTCTGTCTGCATTTGACTGGTCCCTTTGAGGTGGGCCAGCTGCCCACCTCTAGCCAGTGCATCCAGCTTGAGCCCCTAATTAATCCCCAGTAAAGGAGCCGTGGTCCTTTGTTATCGAGAACCTTCCACGCTCTTCTGGGAGGGGGAGGAGGTGGCAGCGGCAGCTGTGTGATGCGTCCTCAAGTCAGACTCGCAGGCTGGGTTAGCGTAAGGAAACTCGCTGACTTGCTCAGTGAGAAGGCTCTTTTCTGTCTCGTCTAGAGCTGAGAATGAAGCGGAGAGCATCAGACAGAGGAGCTGGGGAAACGTCGGCCAGGGCGAAGGCTCTAGGAAGTGGGATTTCTGGAAATAATGCAAAGAGAGCTGGACCATTCATCCTGGGTAAGCCTCTGACGGCCGGGTGAGTGGGGTGCCGGGGCAGCACAGTGTGACCTGCAGACACGCAGGGTGCAGCACCTCGAACACTCCAGCGTGGGAGCCTGACCAACCCTCGGCCACTTTAAATGGAGTCTGTTGATGAGAGGGGAAGGTCGCTCTGCACCAAGAGTTGTTTCTGTTGTAGCCGCACCAGCCTTAGATTAATGTCAGCTGAGAGATAGACTGCCTCTTCCCCCAGAGAATCCTATGTGTGGCCCCAGGACATCACCCACAGGAAGCAGACAAGCTGCCGTAGAACCCAGGGTACATCGTCCAGGGCACTTCTTGGACCATTCTTGGAGGGCACAGCTAAGTTCACAAAGTGCTTGGTACAGCTGCAAACTTCTTACAGATTTGGCCCCGAAATCCTGTAGAACTGGGTGTTCCCAGTGGTTTGGAGGAGCAGCGGGGCCTTTCTGCATGAAGTTCGAAGCCCAGCAAGTCTAGACTGCACGTGTAGGGTTGCAGGTGATTTGGGCTCTGAGGACCCCAGCTCTCCTAGCAGCCAGAGACTGGGTGTGACTTTTGCTTTGGGACAGCATCTTGGACTTACGAGTACAGGATAGCTCCAGTTCCAGTCACTCAGCAAACAGTTCATGGAGCCTGCTACCTGCTGGGCCTGTGCTATTTGTCAGGGACGCAGCAGTGATTAAGACAGACAAGTTCCTGGGGAGTTTCGTGGCGGTCCAGTGGTTGGGGCTCCACGCTTCCACTTCAGGGGGCGCGGGTTTGATCCCTGGTTGAGGAACTACTAAAACCCTGCATGCTGCAGGGTGCGGCCAAAAAAAAGAATTGGGCATTGGGCAGGACAGTTGGTTGGAGACACAGAGAAACACACTCTAAAGCTAAAAATAAAGACCATTAAGTTAAAAAAAAAAAAAAAAGACAAGTTCCTGCCCTCACAGAACTTAACATTCTAGTTAGAAAAAGAAACCGAGAGTAAACAACATATGAGATCATCCTGGGGGTGGGGGGGAGGGGTAAGGGCCTTGAAGGAAGTAAACAAGATGGTGTGAGAGGAAGAAGGGTCTAGAGAGAGTGTAGACAAGGAAGGTTCTGTATGAGGAAGTGACAGTTGCTCTGATAGCCAAGGATAAGAAGGAGCAGCCATGTGAAAAGCAGGGGAAAAGCATTCCAGACAGAAGGAACAGCAGGTGCAAAGGCCCAGAAGCAGGGAAGGGCTTAACATCTCAGGAATGAAGAGTCCAGCATAGCTGGAGTATGGTGAGGAGGGGTGAGGAAACGTGATCAGTTGAAAGCTGGACAGGAACCAAATCATGCAAGACCTTGGAGGCCAAAAAGAGGAATTTTGATTGCACATGAAAAGCAGTGGAGTGCTGTTAAGGGTTTTTAGCAGTGCATTGACACCGTGACATTACCTGATTTATGCTCTGAAAGCTCTGGGTGCTGTCACAGGACATCAAGCCGTGTACATCTCTAAGAGTACAGAAGTTCCCCAAAGCTGATACGTGGCTGTATCAGACCGCCAGGGGAACCTGTTAAAGAGACAGTTTCCTGGCTCCTCACCCTGGAGTTGCTGATTCAGAGGGCCCAGGTTGCAGCTGGGATCTCTGCTTTAACACATACTCCTCGGAGATTCCAGCATGCACCCCGTGTTGAGAGCCCCTCTTGAGAAATGTGCCTGTAAAAGCCAGGTGTACTCAGGCAGATGCACACACAGTGCTCCAGTTTTGGAGGGGAGACCCTGAGTTCGGTGCCCTCCAGGAGAGAAGATCCAGCCAAAAGCCCACGTGGTGGCACAGCGCCCCACGGTGCCATGGTAGACAAGGCTACTGAGAAGTAAGCCAGCGGCTGTCTGTGCCATAGGTCCCCGTCTGGGCAACTCACCAGTGCCAAGCATCGTGCAGTGTTTGGCGAGGAAAGATGGCACGGATGACTTCTATCAGCTGAAGGTAAGTGAGGCACCAGGCGTGAGGGGCTGGGGACACCCGGGACATTCTACCAGCCCGGCTTCTCCCTCCTCCCACCTTCTTCTGCACCACTTGTGAACAAGAGCAGTGCACTTCTTCCCGGGGAGCTCTGTCTGTGCTTATGTCATTTTGCTGTCACGTTGGGAAAGACCGTTTCACTTCGTCCACGCACGTGTGGGTGTGCGCATGCCAGGGTTGCGTGGGAGGATGTGAAACCCTGCTCCTCCTGTTCTAGTCAGTCTGCTTGGAAAAGTAAGGGTTGTGGGGTTTTGTTTTTGTGTGTGTGCCTTCCTAAAGATCCTTACACTTGAGGAGAGGGGCGACCAAGGAATAGAAAGCCAAGAGGAGAGGCAAGGCAAGATGCTGTTGCACACCGAGTACTCCCTGCTCTCCCTCCTCCACACGCAGGATGGGGTTGTTCACCACCACGGGCTCTTCCAGGTGAGTGGCACCTCTCCCGTCCCCACCCCGGCTGGCACTGCTGGGGCCACATCACAGGACCCCCCAGTCTTCCTGCATGCGGAGCAGCGGGACTTCCTGGCGGGTGGCCTGGAGGTCTGGCTGGGCCAGCGAGCTCCTGCTCTGATGGTGGCAGCCTAGCGGGAATGCACCCGGTTTGCAGCTTGCAGGCTTTCTCTGAAGAGCCGCTTTTCCAAGAAAAGAGGAAAGTATGAAGTTATTTAAAGACACGGGCTCTTTCTAGCTGTGTTGTCAGGAATCAGCCAGGCCAGGGTGGAAGGGAGGGCAATGAGGAAGGATGGGCGCCGGGGCACTGTGGATCTCCACAGTTGCCTTTGGTACCAGTCCTTCTGCCTGCCCAGGCATTTCAGCTTCTCTGGCAAGGGTCCCTGAACCCCATACTCAGATGTTCCAGGTCCGTTAGGAAAGGTGCTGATTGGCGACTGGTACTCTGAAAAGAGCCATGCCCGGGACAGAACTGAAATTGCGTCTCCAGAAATGAAGAACCAGGTTCAGAATGCTGGAGGGTGGGGGAGGGTTCCTGCTGAGGCCCCCGTGGAGCTTCTGCACCGCCCTCAGCCAGATGCGCTGGCCAGGTCCACTCATGCTTGGATGGACCTGGTACGCTAGAGGCAGCCTGGTGTCAGGGAGGGCACACAGATTTTGGAGCGGGCAGTCCTGGATTCAGGTGGTGTGACCTCGAACAAGTCAATTCCTAAGCCTCAGATTCCTCATGTGCAAAATGAGAGCAATGATAACCGTGCCTACCATGTATGGTGGTGGGAAGATGAATGAGAGGGTATAAAGCACCGAGCTGTCCCGGGACACACGTGCTCATCACCGTTGTTATATCAGGCAATAAGAACTCCTTGTCAGCTTGGTTTCTTGAGGGAAAATAAGGGGAAAATGCCTCCCAGCCCCACACACAGATCCCACCGAGGTCTTTATTCTTAGATGTGCAATGAGAGGCACCTCTGAAATTTAGAGTGTCCCTTAAACATGAAATCAAATCTGGGGTGATTATGATTTCTTAGTATTTCATCTCTGGTAGCATCCAGAGCTTGGCCCTGGTGTATATCATTTTGGATAAGAGAACCGGAGCGATTAGAGGTGTTTCTAGAGTCCTCTGTGTGCCAGACACTGTGCTGGGCCTCTGGGGAAGAGAGGATGAGAGGTCTGACCCTGCTCTTGAGGAGAAATGTGGCGTTCAGTCCCCAGGAGTCCCCCAGTCTGCTGGGGCTGGCACCAAGGGCCCCCTCAAGCTGGGAGGATCAAAGTCCTCATGTTGCACCTGTGTTTTCTCTTACTCGAAATACCTTTTCAGCAAGGAAAATGGGTCCGGAACTGCCAACCTTGGGGTTGGTAGTGGTGCCCGCTTACCGAGCCCTGGCTTACCGATACCGAGTCCAGGTGCTTACTAAGCATTGGCATGGTTGTCTTTTCTCTCAGCAACCGGTGAGGTAGGGGTTGCTGGCTCCCTTTCACACACAAGGAACCCGGGTTGGAGGGCTTAGGTGAGCCGCCCCAGGTCCCGCAGCTAGGACAAGGTGGAGCCAGGGCCTGAACTCAGCCGTCAGGGGCCAGAGCCGTGCTCTTAACCACCGTTACACAGCTGCCCAGAAGTCCTGCGTGCACGGGACGCAGCAGTTGTCTTGGACGCGCACAACACTTAGCTTCCCCCATCTTGGACACTGGAAGGAAGTTTACATCGGTCATTGCCAGAATCCCTGGGAGTGCCAGGAGGGGAGGAGGCCCCAGAGCCCTGAGCGTGCTGCCTGCACACTGAGCTCAGGGGGCCCTTTGCTTTCAGTGCCCAGCCCTGATCCACACGCTTTGCAGTAGGATCAGAGCATGAAGTCTGAACCTGAGCTGCTTCAACCTGAGCCACTGGCTGGGCCTGGCACGGGGGAAGCAGGGCAGTGCTGAGCGGCCCATGGGCCATGCTCCCCAGATCTCAGGCCTCCGCCGCTCTCACACATGCAGTCTTGTTCCAGGCTCCAGAAGAGAGCCCCAAGCCCCTGGCCCTGGCGGGCCCCCAGCCAAGCCCTGGTCTGCCCCCTTCCTCCCAGGACCGCACCTGTGAAATCGTTGAGGACGCAGAATCCAGCCGAATGGTTAAGAAAATGAAGAAGCGCATCTGCCTCGTCCTCGACTGCCTCTGCGCACACGACTTCAGCGACAAGACCGCTGACCTGATCAACCTGCAGCACTACGTCATCAAGGAGAAGAGGCTCAGCGAGCGGGAGACCGTGGTCATCTTCTACGACGTGGTGCGCGTGGTGGAGGCCCTGCACCAGGTGAGGCTCCGCCCCTGCGGCTCCCACCTTCTCTCCATGGAAAGCCGCCCTTCTTGCTGCTGCTCAGCGGGAGCAGCTCTGTCCCACCCTCACCCAGGTGTGCTTTGCAGCTGGGAACATCCAGAAGGAAAGTGGCCGGATGACACGCACACCTGAGGACACGGTGCTGCAGACCTCAGCCCACGGCCCTGGGGAGGTGCGGGCAGCCCAGCAGAGCCCCGCGCAGAAATGCCCCAGCAGTCGAGAGGCTAAGTGGGAGCTACCCACTGGGTGCAGCCACAGCCTGTCTCTGAGCTCTTCCTAGCGCTGGGGGTGTCGGGAACCCCGAGGCACAGGTTAGGAGAGCCTGGGCCTCCTCCAGACACACAGCGTCTGTGGGCCGAGCCTGCAGTACTTGGTCATCAGAACCATGAGAATTCACCTCTGACCCCAGATCTAGGCAGGTGCTTGGGATTTTTTGGTTGCTTTTTTGGTTCTTGGTTTTTTGGTGGGATGTTTGGTAGAGGCAGAGAGAGGAGTGGTTTTCTCCATTGGCTGCTGCCCTAAGGGGAGAAAGAGCTGGGGTAAACACCCTGTGTGGGGCAGAGACTGCCTGGGCTCGCACGTTACCCAGTTCATCCGCGTGGTTAACGAGGCCCTAAGTGGTCCGGATCTGTCTGTGGCTTGCAAGTCAAGGCCCAAGCCCTAGAGACATGTCTTCCCCAACACCTGGAGAGCCCACCTCTTACAGGCTGGGCCGACCCTGGCTCTCATCTTCACAGTGCAGACCATGTGCCTGTTGTTTTCCAGAAAAACATTGTGCACAGAGACCTGAAGCTTGGGAACATGGTGCTCAATAAGAGGTAAGCTTCGCTTTTCTTCTTTCATGATGTAACCTCGGGGTTGGGACAGGCTACGTGCTGCAGCTGCCCAGAGCCCTGCAGCGTCCCCATGGTGATTCTGACTCATGGGGCCAGGGGACGGGGTGCTTGCTTCTCTCTTAATATGGTGATTGCTAAGAAGGGGAGCCTTAAAGGCCACAGAAAGGGAGCTCTGGGAAGGACTTCAGCAGTCCCCCTGGTCCATTCATTTGTCATACCCAGTGGGTGCACAGTAAATGACTGTAAAAAATAGACCAATAGGGCTTCCCTGGTGGTGCAGTGGTTGAGAGTCCGCCTGCCGATGCAGGGGACACGGGTTCGTGCCCCGGTCCGGGAAGATCCCACATGCCGCGGGGCGGCTGGGCCCGTGAGCCATGGCCGCTGAGCCTGCGCGTCTGGAGCCTGTGCTCCGCAACGGGAGAGGCCACAACAGTGAGAGGCCCGCATACAGCAAAAAAAAAAAAAAAAAAAATAGACCAATAGGTGACAGAATGGCAGATGAGCAAAACAGGCTTTGTTGTGGGTCAGGTTCCCAGGAAATGGACTCTGAGATGTGCGTGCAGGAAGTTTACTGAGGCGCGCCCTCAGGGAGAAGGGGGCAGGATTGGGCTGAGGGAGAAGCTAAACTCTGGGCAGTCACGACGGGGCCTCAGCCTGGAAAGCCAGGTGGCCCTTCAGATGCCCCAAATCAAGTCCGTGTGGCCCTGTATCCCGACTGTGACCAGCCACTGAATGCAGGCTGCTCCCGGGGGCATAGCTTTGGGCAAGGCAGCTTCCTTTGGCTGAGAGGACTTCCTGGAAAAGGACACAGCTGTGAGTGGTCAGAAGCCAACATTCCCAGCAGCAGGGAGAGAGCACCTCGATATTGGAGGGGATCTGGGCGGCTCACCCCAGCATCCTCGGTGAGCCAGTGGCAGAGGGAGATCACATGAGGCTCCTGCCTCAGGCTGTCACCCCACTCAGGCAGAGGGTCTGGGCCCCTTCTGAGTGATCTGGGGCAGTGGTAGAGGGACACCAACCATGCAGGGTCCCAGGACCGATGGGAGGAGAGCCCACCCTGTGTGTCACCAAGATCCTAGCAATGCAGGGCCGGGGAGGGCACACCTCCCACCCGCTGTCCCTGGGCCTCTTACCCTCACCTCTCTCACCTCCCGGTGTGAAAGTGGGTCGGAGGGCTTGCAAATGGCAGTCAGCACACGCCTCGTGGCAGGAGTGGTGTGGTGGGGATTTGTTCCATAACGCGGTTGCCGCCCTGGAGGGGCCTGGGCCCACCATCCCTGAGAAGGAGCTCTGGGGAGGGGCATGGGGCACCCGACCCTGCAGTGCCAGCCCAAGATGCCACTGGGAAGATGCTGCAGACAGTCTCCCAGAGCTTGCCACCTGGGGGCGACTGGAGGGCAGCTATCACTGTATGAGGGCCAATGTGCAGAGGACGGAGGGGGCAGAGACTCTGGCCATCTCAGTCAGTTCGTGAAGGGTGAGTAAAGATTTGCCTGCTTGGGGCTTCCCTGGTGGCGCAGTGGTTGGGAGTTCACCTACCGATGCGGGGGGCGTGGGTTCGTGCCCCGGTCCAGGAGGATCCCACGTGCCGCGGAGCCGCTGGGCCCGTGAGCCGTGGCCGCTGGGCCTGCGCGTCCGGAGCCTGTGCTCTGCGGCGGGAGGGGCTGCAGTGGTGAGAGGCCCACGTACCGCAAAAAAAAAGAAAAAAAAAAAAAAAGATTTGCCTGCTTGAGAAAAGTGAAGTGGTTAAAACCTGGTCCTGTCGTGCTGCATGGGGAGGAGGGAAAGAAACAGGAGTTCCAGGGCTGCTTGAACCCTTGACCAGCCGAGAGAGAGTTAAGAAAGCCAGGGAAGAGTGGGCCCTGGGGGTCAGACCTGGCTCACAGCACAGCACTGCCTCTTAATTACCCTTGAGACCGTGAGCACTCGTTCCTTTGATTATTCACCTGTTGATTAAGCCATTCATGTGTTGAGAAGCTGCCGTGGTACCAAGCACTCCTCTGAGCTTCCGTGTCCTCATCTGTGAAAGCAGAGATGATTATGCCTTCCTGCAGAGACTGCCCCTCATAAGCGCACCCTGTGCTAGCCAGCCGGGCCTGCAGGGCCTGTATGCTCGCTCCCTCGGGAGATGAGGCCTGCTGTGTGGTGAGTGGCCGACGAGGATGCCAGTGGCCAGGTCCCGAGGCACCCCGGCCCCAGCTCTGAACTGCACAAGGAGAGGAGGTGTCGGAAAGTGCAGACCATCCTGGCCCTGAGAGCGTATTGTCTTCATGTCGGGAGACTCAGGTCCTGGCCTTCCGTGGGATGTTGGGCCAGTCACCATCCCACTCTGGGCTGCAGGCTCACGGTTCACAAAGTCCGTCTGGCTGCAGAGCCCATGGTCTCCCGGGCTTCCATGCAGCCGTTCACTGGCCCTGAGCGAGCATCCCGAGGGTGCTTGTGGGCATGCACCATCAGGGGCTCCTGCGCTGCTACCCAGGCCAGCACCCCAGGCCTCCTTGTCTCTGTGGCGGCTTAGCTTCTGGCTCCCACTTCCCCAGGCCCCCCTAGATTCTGGGAATGTAGTCCGAGGATGACACGTCTCTTGAGTAACGCCAGTGTAGCTATAGCAGCTCTTCCGTGAGTGTCCGTGCGTGTGTGTGTCTGTGTCTGTGTGCATGCGTGTGCACGCATGGGTGTGTTTCCCTGGGATCGCAGAGCACCCACACCTCATTCAGACCCTGGGTCTTGGCTGCACATCCTTTAACCATATCATCCCCTGTCTGTCTCGGGCAGACAGAGGTTCTGGCCGCCTCTCACTTGAGTCACAGGTGCTAGGAAGGCGCCGGGTGTGCTGCAGGGACCCACGCTGGCCACCCAGTGCCTGCTCCCATGTGTCCACGTACGCACCCCTCCCCTCTTGGGGCCTCGCTTTCATCCTTGCGAAGTCAAGGGTGGACCTGGAGGAACTCCAGCCCCTTCCTGCCCATCAGGCCAGGCCCTGAGTCCAGCTGGAGAGGCAGCAGATGAGCTGGAGGCTCCCAGCAGGACAGAGCGCTCCCAGGGAGGGAAACAGGGAGAAGGGTTTGCAAGGCAGCTGCTACAGCAAGTCCCCCTGCTGTGGATAAAGAGCAAGGGTTGCCATCTGAAATCCCCTTTTGAGGTTGGCTGTGGGTTCTTTCTCCGTCCTCCTTTCTTTCCGCCTGGGCACGTTGCATGCCCAGTTCCTAGAAAAGCAGACACACTGTGGTAGCCCAGAGGGCCATAGCTGAAGAGTGACTCACTGAGCGGGCCCTCCAGACGCGGAGCTCTCTCCTTGCACCCCTGCTGCCCTTGCCCCTCCTGCCAGGACCAGCTTGGGGGGTCTGGACTCCCGGGGATCTGTGCACCGCGCCGACTGGGGCAATGGTGGTGGGCAGGGAGCATCGCCAGGCTTCGGGAGGGCTGGCAGCTGACCGTGCGGTTTCCTGTGGGAGAGGCTCCAACCCGGTCCTGCCGCCCACCCTGCAGAGTCTCGGCCGAGCTTTTCTCGAGCCCCACGGGCAGAGGGCTGGCAGGTCCTGCTGGCAGAGTGGAGTGGAAGGCCAGCGCGCGGGCACGTGTGCTCCAGGGCCTGTCGTCACAGGGTGGCTCCTCTCACCCGCGACCTCAGCACGCTGTCTTCCCTGGGGTGTCCACTGGTAACCCCCACCAGCTGTGCCCACCGTCTGAGGAGGAGATATAATCCGAGCTGGCCCGTAGTAATCAGTCACTGCTTGCCAAGCCCTGGATTCAGTGCTTTCCCTGGGATTATCTTCTTATCTTGTTAAATCCTAACACAGCCCTGGGAGTTAGGTGCTAATGTTTTCCGTTTTACAGATGAGGAAATTGAGGTTTAACAGAGATTAAATAACATGACCAAGATCACACACACAGCCAGGAAGTGACAGAGCCAGGACTAGAACCCGGGGATCTGACTCCCAAGCCCACCAGACTCTCCCCTGAGCGGTCCTCCTCCCAGCGTCTCAGGCCTCCAGCTGCCGTGGCCAGCTCTGACCAGGCGAGAAAATGCAGTGCGTCTGCTCTGTGGGGCCCTCGTGGACAGGAGGCCTGAGCAGGCCGTATTCAGCGACATGGGCGGTTCTGAGTGGGAGCAGCCCACTTCTTGACGTGATCCTTGCCCGAGACCCTTCGCCTGCCCTCTCAGACTCTAACTGCCCTGGGGGCCACCAGGCAGGTTTCCGTGGCATCTGCCAGGGCAGGCCTGTACGGAAGGCAAGGGCCAGCGTTTCCATTTGGAACGCCGGGGACAGACTGGCCTTTGTTTTGCACCAAGCCCTTGCCCGCAGAATTCCCCAAGAAAGCTGAAGGGCTCTCGGCGCCTCGTGAGCGCAGCCGCACACACCTGTGCCTCTGAGCCAACCTCTTCTCCCCCTGGAGGCCCTTCTACGGAGAGGCCGTCCGAGGCCCCTCGTGGCGCTTCCCTTCCTGCCGTCCTCCCAGGCTTCTCCGCCCAGCCAGCCGGCTGACACGGCAGAGGGGCCCTTCCTCCCTGTGCCCCCCAGCACAGGCCGAGGAGGCTCTGCACCCTCACCCCACGTCCCCAGGGGTGGCATACGGCGTCCTCTCTGGGCCGGTTTTTGTTCTCATTGTGAGCCTCCTAGAAAGGACTGGAGCCCAAAGCTGCTCTCACCACGGCTTTCTCAGATGGGGGGTCTGTGGTTTTCTAGCCAGTGCAGAGTCTGCTGTACAAGACAAGGGGGGAGTCAGCTTGGGTGGAACGGAAGGGAAAGCCAGGTGCTGGGCATTGTCCCGGGACCCAGTGGGCACCCCACTGGTGTCACTCAGAGTGCGGAGTCCAAGGTCAGACAGACCTGGGTGGGATCCTGCTCCACTCCTCACTAGCTGTGTGACCCTGGGCAAGTCTGTCCACTTCTCTGTGTCCTAATTGCATCATCTGTGAAGTGGGCCATGAGAAAGTCTCCCTTGT
Organism: Pseudorca crassidens; assembly: GCF_039906515.1. Taxonomy (NCBI): domain Eukaryota; kingdom Metazoa; phylum Chordata; class Mammalia; order Artiodactyla; family Delphinidae; genus Pseudorca; species Pseudorca crassidens. The sequence goes on along the minus strand of NC_090297.1, from coordinate 28,991,055 downwards.
AGGCCGTTGTGAGGGGTGAATGAAAACAGTCCCCGTCGGGCACTGAAGCCAGGGTCTGCACTTACTAAGCATTAGGTTTTTCGGGTTTTTTTTTTTTTTTTGCGGTACGCGGGCCTCTCACTACCGTGGCCTCTCTCGTTGCGGAGCACAGGCTCCGGATGCGCAGGCCCAGCCACTCCGTGGCATGTGGGATCTTCCCGGACCGTGGCACGAACCCGTGTCCCCTGCATCGGCAGGCGGACTCTCAACCACTGCGCCACCAGGGAAGCCCCTCGGGGTGTTTTTAAACTTTCTTTCCTTTTCCTTCTTTTTTTTTAATTTATTTTTATTTTATTTATTTTTTTGGCTTCATTGGGTCTTCGTTGCTGCACGTAGGCTTTCTCTAGTTGCGGCGAGTGGGGACTACTCTTCACTGTGGTGCACGGGCTTCTCACTGCAGTGGCTTCTCTTGGTGCGGAGCATGGGCTCTAAGCACGCGGGCTTCAGTAGTGGTGGCTCGCGGGCTCTAGAGCGCAGGCTCAGTAGTTGGGCGCAGGCTCCATAGTTGTGGTTCGCGGGCTCTAGAGTTCAGGCTCAGTAGTTGTGGTGCACGGGCTTAGTTGCCGCACGGCATGTGGGATCTTCCCAGACCAGGGCTCGAACCCGTGTCCCCTGCATTGGCAGGTGGATTCTTAACCACTGCGCCACCAGGGAAGACCCAGCATTAGTTTTTAGTACTGTTGGTGCTGCTGCGATAGTAATAAAAGTGATGACCAAAGGCATCAGCACTGGGGGACTGAAGGGAGGCACTCAAGGAAGGCCTCCAAGACTCTGCTGGGCTTCCTCTTCCTCCTGTGTAAATGAGGGAACCAGACTTGGTCTCCAGGTCCTTCCAGTCTACTGGTAGATACTGTGTGTGTGGAGATTGAGGAAATCTCTGCAGTTCTTCCAAGCCCTAAGCTGTGGCCCCAAGACTCAGCCAGGGCGCAGGGTCAGGGGAGCACCCTGGGGCCCCCTGGTCAGAGTGACTCAGATCCCTGCGGGGACAGCTCAGCAGGTGGCAACTAAGGGTGACTGGCCTGTGTCAGCACCCCCAGTGGCACTCCCCACGCGGCTGTGGGGAGGCCGGGAGGGCCAATGGAGAAGAAAAGGACGTGGGTGTGATTCCTCTGCTCCTTGGAAGAGAGGTGGGGACAGCTGGGGCGCCCGTGGGTACAGACGCCGAGGTTTGTTCACTCTCTGCCCCCCGCCCCCAGAACTCATCGGATAACCATTACCAACTTCTGCCTCGGGAAGCATCTCGTGAGCGAGGGGGACCTGCTGAAGGACCAGAGGGGGAGCCCCGCCTACATCAGTCCAGACGTGCTCAGCGGTATGTGCAGGCCGCCAGGCAGCAGGCCCTGGGGCCTCACACAGCCGGGCTCTGCAGCCGTTCATTCCGTCAACAAACTATCGATGGGTGTGCCCCGGGCTAGGTGCTGGGGCTTCAGTGGTGGCCCAAACCAGTACTGTCCCTCCAGGTACAAAATGTGGGGTCCCGTGGAGGAAGAAGATGGTAATCATTACACTCGTTACTCTCTGAGATTAGTGCTTGGAAGGAAAGAAACGTGATTTTTGTGAGCATGAAGAATGGGCGCTTGAAGCCCCTCCCCAGGGAAGCGGCGTCCGAGCTGAGGTGGTGAGAATAGATAGGAGCCCACGAGGGGTGTGACTGGGCGACGGTGGCGCCACACAGCTGAGGAACCACAGAAGGGCCCTGAGGCTGCCGCTCAGAGAGTTCAGGGGAGGCCAGAGAGGTGGGTGGGAGTCCAGCCGCGCAAGGCCTAATGGAGGCCCTGTTGAGAAACGCCATCCTTTAATTCAAGCGCGAGAGGACGCCGCTGAAAAGGTCTTCACTGGGGCTACCGTGATGAGACTTGCATTTCAAAGATATCACTCCCTTCGTTTGTTCATTCCTTCATTCATTCTGCTGGTATTTACCGAGGGCCTGCCACGTACGGGGCTCTGTTCTAGACACTTCGGATACAGCAGTGAACAGTCAGACAAACATCCTGCCTCCATGGATGGTGAGCTGACTTTCTAGTGGGGCTGAGACAGGTAATACACAAATAAGTCAATTATGCAGCTCTCACCTTCTGATGAGCTGTTAGTGCTGGGTGCTGTACTGAGCATGTGACAGGCATCATCTGTATAAAACCACAGAGCTGCCCTGTGAGGGAAAATTTTTACAGATGGGAAAATTGAGGCTCGGAGAGATCAGACCCCTTGTTCAACGTCACAGCTGATAGTAAACAGAAAAGCAGGAGGCTCGATCCCAGGGCTGCCTCCGGCCCGAGCCCACGCTTCTGTCTCACCATAGGCTTTCTTTCCTTTCTTGCTTGTCCTTTGCCACACTGGGGTCCGTCTCTCTGTCCTGATCCCTCCAGGGACCAAGGGCTCCCATCCGCTCCCATCCCTGCGATGCGAAGGTTTCAGGGTTGTCTACAGGGCCCATTACCCCAGCACTCACACATGTGCCTCCCTGCTCACAGGGGCAGAAGCAGCCTCTTCCCGAGTTGTCACGTGTCTTCCTGTGGAGCAGGCTGCTCTAACTTGCCACGAGCATTTGCGATCTCCTTGGAGGCCTTCTCCCAGCTGAGGGTTCTGCTGGAGCATCAGGCCTCTCCCAGGGCTACCTCTGCAGAGGGCAGTGGTGCCACTCTCCAGGCCTGGGGATTTGGGGTGGAGTCCCTGTGGCCTCCGCTAGAAGGATCTGGGTGCCAGGGGTGCATCCCAACTCCCTGAGCACCCCTCCCCCACCAGCCCAGCCCAGCCTGGATACCCTCCCTGAGAGTCCCGAAAGCATCCCTGTAGTTGACAGAGCCAGAGCTGTGTCAGAGGTGCGGTCTGTGACTGTATGCAGGCCTGGGGGTGGATGGGCTGCCTCTGGTCAGGCCTTCTCAGCAGTACCAGGCTGGGGTGGCCTCCACGTGCAGTCACTCCCACCTGCTGTGACCTGCTGCGGCCTCTCTCTCTGGCTCGTCCAGACTCATGCCAGTCTTGAAGGATGAAACAGAGGAACCCTCTGCATCAGAAAGAGACCTGGACTGGGAGACCAGAGACCCGGGCTCTGGGACTGGCCTTGTTAATACCCAGCTGTGTGACTTTGGCCCTCACCCCCCCTCTCTGAGCCTCAGTCTCCTTGTGGGTTAAAAGCTGAAAACAGTCCTGCCTCCCTGCATTGCTAAGAGGATGACGTGGGGTGGCTCAAGCGGGTTTGGATCCCAGGTCTGCCTTTCATTGACTGTGTGCCAAGCACAGGCCTCAGCAGCGGGCATGGAGCTGTGAAACGGCAGCCATGGCCTTGCCCTCACAGTTCATAGTCTGTTAATACCTGTGTGACCTCGGGAGAGGCACTGACCTCTCTGGGCCTCTATTTTCTCATCTATAAAATCGGGATGATAATAGCCCCTACTTCACTAGGTCCCTGTGGGATTAAATAAGGCCATAACCCAGTGTCTGGCTCAATAAACCGTAGCTGGCATTGTCATTACCAAAAGGAAAGCTTGAAGTTCACTGTCCCCTCAAAAGTCAAAGCTCAGGGAAAGCTCCTGGGAGAGTTAGAGCTCCTGGGAGAGCTCGTCTGCCGCAGAGGCCGGACCAGCGCCCGAGAGCTGGCAGTCAGTAGAGCAGGGCTGTGAGGAGGAGGCGTGAAATGTGCCCAGGAGGGTGGGCTGCACAAGGCCAGGTGTGACCCCTTCCCCTCAGGGGTCACGCCAAGGCGGGGCATCCCCCTGTGGAGCCGGGTCTCCAGAGCACGAGCGGGAACCAGCCTGAGGAGCGGAGGAGGAACGAGCATGGCGGAAGCTCAAGGACTGGGCCCGTGCGGCTTTGCTCTGGGAGGAAGCATGGGGCGGGGGTTGACTGGAAGTGAGGGTGCCAAGGCGGAGGGGTCCTGTGGGTGGGACTTCAGGCGCGAAGCCAGTAAGCCAAGGGAGTGCCAGGGCCGTTCTCCACCAGCCCTGGGCTGAGTGTGCGTGTGTCCGTGTGCCCTGCAGGCCGGCCGTACCGGGGCAAGCCGAGCGACATGTGGGCCCTGGGCGTGGTGCTCTTCACCATGCTCTACGGCCAGTTCCCCTTCTACGACAGCATCCCGCAGGAGCTCTTCCGCAAGATCAAGGCCGCCGAGTACACCATCCCCGAGTGAGTCCTCCCTCCCTGGAGTCCAGCCCTTCAGGCTTGAGGGCTGGAAACAACACAGTGAGGCTTAGAGTCCTGGGTCCAAGACCCAGCACCAGCCCACCCCGCCTGAGCCTCTCCCTCTTTCTCTCCTGCATCAGGGACGGACGGGTTTCTGAGAACACCGTGTGTCTCATCCGGAAACTGCTGGTCCTCGACCCCCAGCAGCGCCTGGCTGCTGCTGATGTCCTGGAGGCCCTCAGTGCCATCATTGCGTCGTGGTGAGTGGGCAGGGGCAAGGCCGGGTGCTGCCCCCCTGTAGGCACTGTCCTGCCGCCCCAGAGAAGTAGCCTGAGGTTGGGCCCGTTTCTCCTCCAGTCAGAGTCAGATCTCCAGATTCTCCTGATAGGCAGGGTTGGGAGGGTGCAGGCAGAACTCAGCGTTGAGCATCTCCTGCGTGCCAGTCCATGCCAAATATGGGATGGGTGTTATCTCACTGAGTTCTCACCACAGCCTGCGAGGTGGAAATTGTCCCCCATTTATTGGGTGAGGGAATTCCCAGGCAGTCCAGTGGTTAGGACTCTGCGCTTTCACTGCCAAGGGCCTGGGTTCAATCCCTCGTCAGGGAACTAATATCCCACAAGCCTCATGGCCAGTGTGTGTGTGTGTGTGTGTGTGTGTGTGTGTGTGTGTGTGTGTGTGTGTGTGTGTGTGTGTGTGTGTGTGTGTGTGTGTGTGTGTGTGTGTGTGTGTGTGTGTGTGTGTGTGTGTGTGTGTGTGTGTGTGTGTGTGTGTGTGTGTGTGTGTGTGTCTATATACCTGGAGCCAGCCTGACTTACCTGCCTCCCCTGCAGGCAGTCCCTGTCCTCTCTGAGCGGGCCTTTGCAGGTGGTTCCTGACATCGATGACCAAATGAGCAACGCAGACAGCTCCCAGGAGGTGAGTTGGGGAGGGCAGGGCTGCAGGGCCCCCTCGGCCCCTTTCCCAGCCAGGGCCTCCTTGGCCTCTCCCCAGCCCTTGGAGCTGGGAAAGACAGGCCTAAGTCCTCAGCCTGAGCTGCCTGGGGCCTGCCTTGGGTCTGGCTCAGCTGGCAGTTCCGTGGCCTGAGAGAAGGGCTGTGAGGCGGTCGAGGAGGAGGCCCCACGGTGGGGAGGCCTCACGGCAGCTCAGCCTGGCCCTCCCTCGGCTTCCTCTTCCTGCCCAGGCCCTGGGTCTGCCATATGCCGGCCCTTTAAACGGTCACACTGGTCTGCCCATCTGACTCACAGCGTTCTCTCTTGCCCTTCCTGCTTTTAGTTTTTCAGATGATTCATTTTCTCCCAGTTTTCTCTCCTCCCCTGTTGCCTGCACTGGAGAAAGTGCTGGGCCCGGGGTCAGGGCGGAGACCAGGGTGCAAGGCAGCAGCTAGCGGGTGATCTTAGGGTGCGTCCTGGAGGGCAGGGCTTGGCCGAGCCTGGGGAGGGCAACTGTAAGGACCCTCCCTCTCTGGGCCACCCTGGAGTCCCACAGCAAGCACTGGGCAGGGAGGACCGGACGGAGCCAGCCTGGGACTACAGCAGAGCCTCTTGGCCCTCGAAGAGAGAGTTCCAGGCCCTGCCCCCCAGCTCCCACCCCCTCCCACGGCTCTTCAGCAGCTAAAAATAATCATCACTAGCATGTAGTGAGTGCCCCCCCAGTACGCCTCATTCAATCCACACTACAGGCCTATGTGTCCTGTGTTCTTATCTCATTTCACTAAAGAGGAAACGGGTTCAGAGAGGTAATTGTCCCCAAGTCGCACAGCTTGGAAGCAGTGGCTGAGCCTTGAACCCAAGTCTGATTCCACAGCCCTGCTCTCCCCCCTGATGATGAGCACAGGCACCGCCCACTTCAGTCTGTGACTGTGCCTGGGCTGTCCCAGGGAGCTCAGCCTGGGACAAGACGGAGAAACAGGGCTGCCCAGGTGCTAGCACCCCAGTCCCAGGCCGCTCTCTTAACACTATACCTGCCCCGGTCCCTCGAGAGCCTCTGTGAGGGGAGACTACTGCCCCATTTCACGGAGGTGGGTGGGACACTAAGCCTTCTGAGGGACCTCTTCCAAGGTCAGTGAGTTACGGGAGATCACAGGTCTGAGTGACGCCCAGGGTGGCCAGCAAGGCGAGGTCCAGGTTGGCTGGAGGGCTTCCGGGACCCACACTCTGGGCCACTAGATCCGGCCCAAGGGTGTGGTGCCTAGGGAGGGAGGCCCTCGAGGCGGCCAGCTGACACTGCCCCGCTCTTCCCTCTTGCACTTCCTCCTCTCTCGCTCGCTCGCTCTCTCTGCCGGGCTCTGTGGGTCTCTCTCTGCCGCGCAGGCGAAGGTGACAGAGGAGTGCTCCCAGTACGAGTTTGAGAACTACATGCGGCAGCAGCTGCTGCTGGCCGAGGAGAAGAGCTCCGTGCACGAGGCCCGCAGCTGGGGGCCCAGGCGGCAGCTGGGCAGCGTGCCGCCCGTGCGACGGCTGGGCCACGACGCGCAGCCCGTGAACCCCTTGGACGCAGCCATCCTGGCGCAGCGCTACCTGCGGAAATAGCAGCCTCGGGCAGGGGCACCGGCACCACCCACCACCTCTTCCCGGCCCCCAGCCGACAGCCTGGCTGCCCGGCTGGGCCCCGTAGTGCTGAACTCTCTCCTGGACCGCACCGGGGACGGGGCAGGGACAGCCCAGGTCACACATGGGGTCAGCAGAGGTACCACGAAGCTACCTTTTGGAATGATTGCTTGATTGGTTGGTTTTTTAATCTGAGAAGCCTAGATAACTAATCTGCTTTTAATCATGACGTTTTAATCTACCTCTGTCTCTTTAACCATGCTGTCTCCGGACTGAGTGAGAGGGAGGAGGAGGGAGCCCGCCCGCCCGGGGCCCGACCGACCCACTGACCCCCGGGGGCAGCTGCCCCCCACAGTCCACATAAGCTGAAAGTGCAGCTCGCTGCTGGCTCCCAACATGAATGCCCGCTCCCCACCGCCCTCCCAGGCCCCTCGCAGTCTGTTTTCCTCCCTCCCCTTCTGACCCCAGGCCCCTCGGTCCAAGTTTTGGAAAACTGTCACCTCATCTTAAGCGGAATTCAAATGTATTTATTTTTGTACTGAAACCAACTTCTCTCCCATCTCTAGGTGGCTCGGCCCATGCCACTCCCTGCCCCCAGCCTGGCTGGACAGCAGGGAGTCCACAGCCCCCGATGGGCCCCCTCCTCGCCCCCAGGCTCAGAAGCCCCTTCTGGCCGGTCCCCTTCCACCTCCAGCCCACCAGTCCCTCCTTGTTTCTTGTGATGCGGAGGCCTTTCTACACTTGGTTCTTTCTCTCCCATCTCAGCTTCTCTGAGGTGCTGTGCACCCGCATCAGCCCTGGTTTCCTCTTCCACCCCTCACCGTGGTACTGAGGTGATGCCGACATGGATGGGAAGGGTGGCTGGTGAGGGGTGCTCTGGTCCAGCTGTGAACAGGCGGCCCTGTTTGCACGCCATCTCGCTCCCCTCACTCCTCTGTGTTCAGAGAACCGTGGGGGCATCTCCTCTCCCGCCCCTGCCTCGTAATAGAGGTGGTGTCTCTCCCAGCAGACCACCAGGGGCGCCAGGGTCCTTCCTGGGGGCTGCAGGGCTCGTGGGGAGAATCGTAGGGACTGGGGGGCCCAGCCTGGCTTGAGAACAGCCCTGCTGCCCTTTTTGAGCTGAGATTTTGAAGTGGATGCCCGTCTTGCCAGAAACGCTGTTCTCACCAGAATGCCCTCCTTCCTGCTCTCCCACACTGGACTTGGCCCTGCCCAGTGCCAAGCAAAGACCTTCCCCTGGCCTGCCCTCCCCAGACCCCTCAGAGCAGCTGAGCGTTCCCCTTCAGGCAGCCCTGGGCCCTCGGGCCCTTCCTGCCTGCCTTCTCCCCAGTGGGGAGGTGACAGAGGCCTGTGTGACCTTGTTTCCCAGGGTGTGAGCTGCCCCCTCCCCAAAAGCTGACTCACTGTGAGTGGCTTGGGCAAGGTCCCAAACCTCCTTGTGCCTCAGTTTCCCCATCTGGAAAAAATGGGGCCACCTCTTGCCAGCAGTAGCAGGGCCGCCCACGCCCCTTCCTCCCCATGCCCCCATCCCAGCACGTGGGCGCCTCGCGCCTCTGCCTCAGTGGGTCCGTGGGAGCCCGCCTGAGCCCAGCACTTACTCCCCTGAGCACCGGCTCAGCCTGCCTCAGCCGTCCAGCTGCTGAGAGCCAGGGTCTCGTGTTGGGGTGGGGAGGGGCGGGGGCGGGGGCGGGGGGCGGGATGCCCTCTTTTCTATATTTATTTCAAAAAGAAGTCTCCTGAAGGAGTAGAAATGCAGTCCGGCCCAGGGCTCCCAGCCCCTGTGACTGTCCTCCCGTGAGGGCCTCACCCGAGCCCCTTGTCCGGCAGCCTGCCCAGACCCTCCGGGCCTGCTTGCCTGGTGGTCTTTCTCCTTTTCAAAGCAATATCCTCCAGGTCTGCAAAGCCTGTCAGACAGACTGGTCCCTTTCAAGGTCAGCCCACGTGTCTGGTTAATTTCTGGCAAAGCAAATGAGAGGAGTTTGGGTCTGCCCTCACTGGGGGTCACACGCTGAGAGAAGTCCTATTGTAAAAAAGCAAAACGGGAAAAGTCACAAAAAAGTTTGTATAAAGTCATATTTTTGTACTACATGGGGACTCTTCCTGCATGTCAGCAATAAAACTTCCTGATCTGGAGCCAGCGTGGCCTGTGTCGTCTCTTACCCTCCTCGCCGCGTCTCCATCTCTCCCACCCAGCCAGGCCACGCAGGATTCCTGTAGCTCTTGGCTCTGCCACCAGCTGCCCTGGACGGGCGCTCCCTCACCCTGGCAGCCGTCACTGGCTTGAATGGGGGAGGGGGCCGGAACCTCCCAGCAGTCTCCCGGCCCCATTGGTCCAGCCTCCCGCCAAGTGCCCAAGGGGGACTCCCCGCTTGCTTGGCTCAGCCCAGACCTGCAGACTTGTGCAGGAAGGAGGCGTCCCAGAGCAGCTGCCACTATCAGGGTATGGATCCTCTCTCCCCTCCAAACAGCCATCTGGGATGGGGGAACCCTAGCCAGACAGACTGCCCGTGTGCCCACGTGCCCATCCAGGGCAGCTGGGGTAAGAAGCGCCAGCCCAGGCCCTTTCCTGCACCGCCCTCCTCTCCAGAGGAAACCAAGGGGGCTTCCTTCCTTCCTTTCTTCTTTCCTTCCTTCCTTCGCCTAAATTTAGACTTTGCAGATAGAGCACTGGAGCAGTGAAGCTAGAGGTGGGCTGGCCCTGTCCGCAGCACACCACGGCACACAGGCAGACCCACTTTTGTGCTGGAACCCACACAGGCCCAGGTCACGAAAGGAGCAGAGATCCGTGCCAGAGAACCCCCTTCCCTGGCAGGTGTCCACACAGCACGAGGGGGTGGCGCCTCCCCAAGGTGTGGGAAGGCCCTGATTCTTTGCAAATTCTTCAGGGCGGGCCCCGGGGCCACCATCCCTCCCTGTTCCCACAGCTACCCCAGCAGCCAGGTGGCCCCTATCTTCCTGGCCACTCCCGAGCCTGTACAAATGTTGCCTGTTACCTTATCTGTGGCACTGCCCCACTCCCAGCCCACCCGGGCCACACTCTGCTCCACCAGCCATGCCCCCTGGGCCTCATCTCCATCTCGGCCTCTCTCTTGTGCCCCCGACCCAATCAGCCTCTGTTCTGCACACAGGTATCACCTGGGCACCTACGTGTCGGGCTTAACTTCAGCAACACCCAAGACAGCAAGTCGCATGCGGCCAGGGACTTCGTTTTGCTCATTGTGTCCTCAGCACCTAGAACTGGCTGGATGCGCAGCTGTCGCGCCAGAACTGTTGCTTCATTGATCTAAACTTCTCAGATTGCCCTTTACCAGCTTTTCTCATGAGCCCTGGAAGCAAAGCAAGGGGAAAGTACCAGAAAGGCGGTGTGAGCAACAGCCTCCTTTGGTCCTGAGGAGTCAAACAAGAACCGAGATGTTTCCACCCGTGTTAGCCACCGCCTTGTCCCCAGTGTCCTCAGGCAGAACAGCTTCAGAGAGAAGCCAGCCTGGAGCTGTGGCGCTGTCTCACGTGGGAAAGGAAATGAGGAGACAGAGGCTCGGAGGCTGAGCTGTGCAACCTCCAAAGCCAGGTTAGCCTTGACTTCTTGCCTCTTTCCCTCTCGTACCCCGTGTCCAACCCTCTGTTGAGCCTGCTGGCCAGCCAGGCAAAACCTGACCACTCCTCACAGCTCCTGCGACCACCCTGTCTGAGCTCCCTCTTCTCCCTGCTCCCACTCTTCCCCTGCAGCAGCCCAGGGGCCACAGGTCAGCCAGAGCGAGCCTTTTAAAAGTCCAGTGTTGTCCCTCTCCTGCTTAACACCCCCCCCCCATGGCTTCTGTACACACAGCGTAACAGCCAGAGGCCTGTGTGTGGCTTAGAAGACACTCTCCACCAGGCCCCGTCTGACTTCCCAGCCCTCCCCTCCCTCACTGTCCCCAGCCACGCAGCCTCCTTGCTGACCCCAAAGGAGCCAAGCAGCTTCTACCTCAAAGCCTTTGCATTAGCTTTTCCTTCTGGGAGGCTCTTCCCCCAGATATGTGCATGGCTCACTTCCCTCGGCTCAAAATCTCACCTCCTCGGAGAGGCTGTCCCTGGCCACGTCCACTGGGTCTTCCCTAGCCCCTTCCCCGGCTTTATTTCCCTTCATTGTGCTGATCACAGCCTGACACTACAAGGCATGTGTGATTATCGATTATATCCGTCTCCCCTACTCGGATGTTGAGCTCCACGAGGGCAGGAGGATTTTCTGTGTGTCCATGGTGGGGTGGGGGTGGGGGAATTGGGGGCTGGTCGTCACAATGACAGAGGTCGGGGGGTGCTGCTGGCATTTGGGGGGCGCGGGCCAAGGCTCCAGACAACCCCAGAAGGAGCACAGATTCTACATCCTGCTCGACATGAGTGAAAAACGTGTTTAGAATTACCAGAGCCAAGACTCTACCTCTATTTTATACATAAACACAGAGGACTTGTGTATACACTTGTGTATACACGTAACGTACACTGAATTTTCTGGGAAGGCAACTACTGTGTAAAGCGAAGGAAATTTGTACTTTGTTTTGTTCAGAACTTTACCAAGAGTTCACAGTTTCAGACACTGACATAATATATCCCAGCATCGGTCTGCACTTGTAGCTGTCACCTTCCTGACAATTAATGACTTCACAAACACACAGCATTGCCCTGTATTTCTTTTATATTACAGGACAAAAAGATATGTACATTTTTAAATTATATTATCTCTATTAATTCAATTATATAATTGTTCAATTTAATTATATATTAATTTTAATTAGAGGTGGGTCTATTAGCCATAAATTTCATTTCAGGAGCATACAAGAAGCAATTAGAAAATATCATGAAGGGAATTCCCTGGCAGTCCAGTGGTTAGGACTCCGCGCTTCCACTTCCAGGGGGCACAGGTTCAATCCCTGGTCAGGGAAGTAAGATACCGCATGCCTCACGGCGCAGCCAAAAATAAAAAAGGAAAGAAAGAAAATATCGTGAAAAGGCAGCTTTGGGTCTGACAGGATGGAGAACCATGGCCTAGAGCTGCCCAGTGGAAGACTGTTAGGGAACATGGCTCTGAAGTTCAAATCCAGGCCCTCCCATTTACATCCATGTGACTGCACACAGGCTTCTTGACCTCTCTGAGCCTCACTTTCCTCCTCTGTGAAACGGGAGTCATGCTACAAACTACACAGGGTTAGTGGGAGGATCTGAAGTGTTGAGACGAGCACGGCGTTTAGCAAAGTGCCAGGTACCTAGAGGATACTCTGTATCCGTAACTGTTATTTACTCGTTTCGCAGACTCACAGTGCCTCTTCCCAGCAGCTGTCCCAGGTGCTGAGGGGGCAGTCAGAGGACTTCGCAGGTCTTGGGAGGCCTTGAGTGAGTCCCCTTCCTCCTCCACCCAAGACCTAGGCAGCCCCTGACCTCCAGGTGGGGTGAGGCCCCAGTGTCAGGAGCAGAGCAGCCAGGGCCAGCCCCAACCTGGGCCACTGGGGAAGGGGGCAGAGTGAGGCTTTGCCTTGAGCCCTGAATGTGCCAGGCCTCCCGAGGGCCCTCCCAGAGACTCTGGATCTCTCAGCCTTCTGACCACCCATTAATACCTGTCTTTCCTGTATGTCATCTTAGGAACACTCTGCACCTCCCAAGGTGACAAATCTTTAGTCACACAGGCAGACAGGAAGACAGAAAGGCAACCAACAAATGGGCAGGTGGGCAGGCAGCAGGTCAGCCACAGGCCGACAGACAAGGAGGAAATCAGCAGGTGGACAGGTGGGACGCAAGCCAGGCAGGCAGGTGACATATACGCAGAGAGATCCCAGCCAGCATGACCAGAAAGCAGGTGGCTGGGCAGACCTACAGACAGGCTGGTGGGCAGGCAGAGGCAGACAGAAAAGCAGATAGGCTGGTGGCCAGGAGGGCATGGGGATGGGGGTTGATGAGGGGGGATGGCCCACATGGACCAAAGGCTTCAGGCCCTCTCCCAGGGCCTCGAGGAGCAGCCCCCAGCTTCTTTGAACCCTCCAGGGCAAGGCTGCCACTTCTCCCACCTGGCCTGGCCTGGCTTGGCCACGTGCATCCCCCTGGAGAAGGCAGCCCTCTGGGTAGCTCTCTCTGAGGGACCAGCAACCATCTCAAGCCCCACCCTGCTCCAACACAGCCATCTGCTTCACCAGGGCTGAGTCACACCTGACCCACTCCAAACACACGAGTCACACGCCAACCCAAACACAGGCACACCCTTGTCTATAGGTAGCGATACCCAGAGATCTGCATAGCACAGATGCGCGGAAACAGCTTAACACAAACACATCCAATATCTTAGAGCCCCTACTCAGAGAGGCATGCACGTGGACCCGCACGGAGACACAGGTATCTGCCATACAAACCGACGCACAGCATCCTCACACTCAGGGTCAGTTATCCACGCGCGGCCGCCGCACACACTATATCCATGTGGACGGGCAGGCATCCAACATGTCAGTGCAACCCATGGAAACCCACAGCCAGTGGTCAGATTCCAGCCTCAGCTTCCCCTTGCAGTCCTGGCCAGGTCTTCCTCTCACCTCCCCGGTCTCTCCCGGCTGACGCCTCCTGCAGGAGACCTGCAGTACAGCATCCAGAACTCTCTTCTCTCCTGTCCCCTGGGTGACCTCAGCCACTCCCCGGTGTTCAATCCACCTTGTGTTGAGGACTCGCAAACACACTCCCAAGGCCAGACTCCTCCGGACTGCGCCTGCGTGTCTGACGGCTCCACCCAGATACTTATGGACCTCTCAAATCTAACCACCTGAAGTGAAACTTGGATCCCTAAATCCTGCGCCCCACCTGACTTTTCCTCAGGTGCTCAGGCCCAATACCAAGCAGCTGTCCTACATTCCTGCTTCCCTCACATCCTCATGCAATCCAGGGAGTCCTGCTGCCACTCCCTTCAGAATCTCAGCCTGGCTCACCTCCTCCACTGGCCATCCTGGTCTAAGCCCTCGGCCACTGCTGGCCTGGATGGCTGCCAGCCTGCTCACTGTTCTCCCCGCTTCCATTCTTCCCCTGCGGCCCCATCCTACCCTGAGCCCCCAGGGGGACTTCTCCGAAGTGCATCACAGAACCATGACGCTGTCCTGATGGAAACTCTCCAGGGGCCCCAAGCACACTTGCGATAACATCCAAGCTCCTCCGCAGGCGCACCGGCCCCTTCACAGTCACCTCATCACCCGTCCCCGTGCCTCGCTGCCCCTGGGAGAGGTGCCCCCAGACGCTCCTACCTCAGGGCCCTCGGCCTCTTTCCTGCCCTGACGCTCTCCTCCGGATCCTGGCACAGCTGCCCGCTCTTCTGGATTCAAGCCTCTGCCCCGTGTCACCTGTGAGAGCTGCCCCAGGTGTTCCTCATCACCCTTCCCCACTCCATCGCCCTCTGAGCACTCAGGAGCACGCAAGACCATCTTCTTCCCGTACTGTCTCTCCGCCTTAGCGTCAGTTCCAAGAGGGCAAACATTTGTGTCTGTTCTGTTTACTGCTGAACCCCATTACCAGGAAGTGCTAAGCAGACCAGTTAGCATTTGTTGACTAGTGGCCAAATGGATTTATACACAGACATACCCACCCCACAAAAATGCTCAAGCAGACACAACACGAAGATAGACACACAAATATACGAATATGGGTAGAAACACCTCCACACATGCTCACAAAACAGACTAAACAGTCACAGAGACATCAAGAGTCCCTTCCCCTCCCCGTGGGAGTCATCCTAGTTGCTTCCCTAACCAGATCTGCCCTCTGCTTGAACCCAGTCTCAGGACTGGGAGTGGGGGGTCTCCAGCCTGGACAGAGAAGGGGGTCACTGGCCCACAGGCCTCAGGCTGTGCCTTCAGCTATGTCTGCAATTTCCTCTCCCCCTTCCTTCCCTCCTCCTCTCTAAGGCTCCTGCCAAGAAGGCCTCCCCCTCACCCCATCCCAGCGCAGGAAGGGGGGCCCAAAAGCGGGGGCCTGGGAGTCTGGGCAGGAAGAAGACCCGGCTGCATGCTGATCACACACACACTGCAGGCACAAGCCCTGAGCCTGCGTGGAGATGCGTGCACGTGCACCAGCAGGTTTAGCCCAGAACCAAACACACCTCTGCCCCGGTGCAGAAGAGCACAGGGGCCAGCGGAGGCCCCAGGCTCGGTTCTGCAAGGCTGGCCTGGGCCTGGCTTGAAGCCAGAGTCCAACATTCATTAACCCTGCGTGACCAGAGCTGGGCCAGCTGGCCACACTCACTGCCTGGGCCCTGGGAGGAGGGGATGAGAGCCCCGGCCCTAGATTGTGGCTGAGGGTCTGGGGGAGGGATGGAATCTGAGCTAGGGAAAGGGGCAGTCTTCCCTGGGTGAGGGGGCCTCCTGGGAGGAAGAGCAAGGTTTAGGGAAGGGGTTAAGAGCCCATGGTCAGAGAACAGTGGATTCAAATCCTGACCGTCTGGGTTAAGTTATTCAATCCCTCTGTGACTCAGTTGACTCATCTGTCAAGTGGGGATAATGGTCCCCACGTTATAGGGTTGTTAGGATTAAATGAAAAAATATTGTAAAGGATCTAACACTGCCTGGCACCTAGGGAGAACTCCATCCTCATTATTATTGTTGTTATTAGCAGCCTAGGGGCGGGTTCCTGCAACCGGCCTCCCCAGCGGTTTCCTGTCGGGGAGAAGACGGCCCCTCAGGCCTCGGCCCCACCCCACCCCTCCTCCCTGCAGCCCTCCTCTCCCCTTCCTCTCCCGGCCCTTTTCCTCCCCGCCTCCCCCGCCCCGCCCCGCCCAGTCCCTCCTCTTTCCTCGGAGGAAACTTTCCGCCGGCTGGTCCATCGGCCCTTGTCCGGCCCGCGCTGCCGCGGCCTGGGATCCGAGCCGGGCGGGCAGGTGACCGGGACCGGACGGGGCGGGAGCGGCCGGGCCCCGGGTGTCTGCGGCCGCCGGACGCGCCGGGGCCGGGCAGCGGGGAAGCGGGGCGCTGACGGTGAGTGAGCCCGGGCCTCCGGGCCCGGGGGTCCCCGCCGGGCGGGCGGGATGGGAGCGGGAGGCGGCTTCCCTTCCCGGAGCCCGCCCAGGGAGTAAGGAAGGCGCCCGCGTCTCTCTCCTCCATCCCGATTCCCGGACGGCGAAAGCGGGCCTCGTTTGGGGAACCCACCAGGGGACGGAGCCTCCTGCGGTTCACTCCCCCGACCCTCAGGTGTTGGGGCGTCTGCGCCCAGAGGAAGGGTCCCCCAGCCAGGGCCCAGGTCGGCAACGAAGTTAGGAAGCCGCTCTCTCCAGGGTGGAGCCTGGCTGGGGCTGCCCTTCCAGGGAGCAGAGCTGCCCCGAGGAGAAAGCGGGGTCAGGGTCGGCTCCAGAGGGGGAGAAGGGTCTGACCTTGCTGACCTCGCAGGCTGACAGGGGAGCTGCTCCCCCAGAGAAGCATGGATGCCCCCCGAAGGGACATGGAGTTGCTCAGCAACAGCCTGGCGGCCTACGCACACATCCGCGGTGAGCGCAGACCCCGGGACCTGGACTCCTCCCTGCCTCCTCAGGCCCCACTCCACCCCTTCCCTCCCCTCCTCCACGCCCCTGCCACTGTAACCACCCTCAACCAGTCACTTACTCCCAAACCGCCCCCCACTCCCCCGACTTCCCGATGGCGGCTACCTAAGGTCCCTCAAATAGAGGGTACTGTCCTTGCCCCCCAAACTTAGAACCTGGAGTCTTTTAGAGATGGGATGACTCCCACGCGCCAGGCCCCCTCCGTGACTTCTGCCCTCTGACCCCCAGCTAACCCCGAGAGCTTCGGCCTCTACTTCGTGCTGGGTGTCTGCTTTGGCCTGCTGCTCACCCTGTGCCTACTAGTCATCAGCATCTCCTGTGCACCCCGCCCGCGGCCCCGAGGGCCCACTCCGCGCCGGGACCCCCGCAGCAGCACCCTGGAGGCCGAGGACGACGACGACGACGACGATGAGGATACGGTGACTCGGCCGGGCCCCGAGGTGTCCACGGAGCCCGACGGGCCCCTGAGCGTCAACGTCTTCACTTCGGCGGAGGAGCTGGAGCGGGCGCAGCGGCTAGAGGAGCGGGAACGGATCCTGCGGGAGATCTGGCGCACTGGACAGCCAGACCTGCTGGGCACCGGCACGCTGGGGCCCAGCCCCACGGGCACGGGCACCCTGGGCCGCATGCACTATTACTGACCGGCCCCCAGAGCGTACTGGATATGCACGGGGGCTTCGAGCTGCCCCAGGACCTTTGGACTGCCCCTGCCCACGGTGCTATGGAGGCCCCGCCCCCACGGCTCCCCTGGTGCTGTTGGGCCTGGATTCCCGCCCCCTGGGAGACACCCTTCTCCCGTCCAGCCAGAAGGCCCTGGGGGTAGGGCAGGACGCAGGGTCCCCATCCCCTCTCTGGGGGACGGTTAAGAGGTGACGTGACCAATGAAAGCTGCATTCTCAGTGACTCAGTCTCCCTCTGTTATCCTTCCCCCAACGACTCCCAAGCTCTTGCCATGCAGGGGGCCCCAGGGCTGAGACCCCTTTACCAGGCTGACCACCTCCTTCCACCCACCCGACGCCTCAGCACACATGCTTGCGTTCAGTTCACACATGGCAAAAACACACTCCTGCACCCACACTCCACCGCCTCACCACAGGCGCACACACAAAAATCAACCGCATTCCTTACAACTGCATTCCTTACCGTCAAACGCCCGGGTACACGTTGCCCCTGTCCCTACAAATGCCCTCGTTTTCTGCATCATTGCAATCACACACACGCGCGCGCGCGCACGCACACAAGGCCTCGGAACCCTAACCTTGACGCTCAGGCGCTATTAGGCCCAATGTAACCTGGGGTGCCTGAGCTGGCCTGTGGAGTTCGTGTGTCACTGCGTTCCAGAGCGGACAGTGAAGGCAACTGGGAGGGTTCCGGGCTGGAGAGCCCTCCCTTGGCGCACAGCTGGATTCTGGAATCCGGCCCCGGGGCAGAGGCCCGACCCCTCCTGGGCCCCTCCTGCCGGCCATTTCTCCAGCGCGGGGACTAGCGTCCGAAGGAGACACCCTCCCCCCTCGCCATCCGGTGGATAAAAATAGCCATGCGCAGGCCTTGGGAACGGTAATGGAAGCCACATGTTGGCCAGATGTGCCCAGGAGCGGCTGCCAGGAAAGCGGAGGGACGGGAGCGCAGAACGCCAGCCCCGCCCCGCCGCGCAGACCCCGCCCTGCAGGGACCAGGGAGGCGTGGCGCGCGTACACGGCAGAGTTTACTTTCTTGCGTTTCCCAAAATCGTGTGCAAGGACGTGGGTGGCCGGAGCCCGACTTCGCTCCAGGTCCCGCCGTAGTCCCTCCCGGGCCCACCCTCAGTGCGTCTGCGTCTGCGCGTGGATGGAGCCCAGGTTCCGGGACTCCTGGGTCCTCCGTGTCATCTGAACCTAGTGGAGAGAGGGCGTCTGGGGAGTGCCAGCCACCCACCCCCACCCCACCCCCGCCCCGCAGGGGACCCGCACCCCGCCCACCTCCAGCAACACGCGCTTCTCTCTCTCGCTCTTCAGCTCCTCCCAGATGTCAGTCAGCTTCTTTCTGCGGACGCGAGACCGAGGGGAAGGGGTGGGCCGGGCAGGCCTAGAGCCCGCACCCCTCTCCTCCCCTCCCCGCACCCCTCCCCACTTACTCCAGCTGCACCCCCATCAGCTCCAGCGACCTCCTTAAAGCCTCCACCTCGTCCTTTATCCTCATCATGTCGTCTCTGTCACTTTTGCTATCTGTGAGATTTTGCGGGGCCGAGGGGTGGAGGGTGGGAGTCATTTGGGGCTCTGGAGTCAGCACGATAGGATGTGGATTCTTCTGAGCAGGGGATACCTCTTCGGGGGACACCTCCTCTTTGGGGGTGGCCTCATCCTTCGCTGGTGCCTCCACCAGGAGAGTGGTAGCCTCTTCCCGGAGGTAGGCCTTCTCAAGGGCAGGCGTAGACCCTGACTTGGACGCGGACTCGGACTGGAGAGGGGAGCTGTCCCTCTTATCCAGGGGACGTTTCACCGTGCAGAGGGGATGCTCCTCTGGCATGTGAACCTCCTCTTGGGATTGAGCCCCACTGGCCCCAAGAGACCTGGCGTTTAGCAGGGCTTCCTCCGGAGAGAAGTGATGGAACTGAGTGTTGTCTCGGGTGGAAGCCTCTTCAGAGAGCACCTGTTTGGTGGTCAAGACCTTTCCTAGGGTGTGGGCCTCGTCCCCAGGAGGGGCCATCTTTGGACCAGGTGGGACTTCTGGGACCGGGACCTCATGCACAGAAAAGACCCTGTCTGGTCTGGGGGCTTTGTCCTCCAGCGTTGAGGTCTCCTCTAGGATAGGGACCTTATCTGAAGTTAGGCATTCCTCTGGAGTGGGGGCCTTATCTGGAGACAAGGTCTTCTCCGGGCTGCGGGCATTGTCCAGAGATGAGGTCTTCTCTGGGCTGCCGGCCTTATCCGGAGATGGGGTCTTCTCTAGGCCGGGGGTCTTGTCCAGAGTTGGGGTTTTATTCACACGAGGGGCCTTTGTAAGGCTGCTCTGCTCTTCGCCCTGTGGGGATGGGGGTGAGGTCGCAGCCGAGGGCTGGGTACCTGGACAGTTTGAGTCTGGTTCCCCTCGGCCTGGGATCCTTCACACCACACCCCTGAGAACCAGACTCTGCCCAAGATCCCCACTCTCCCATGTCTTAGGCCTCTCACCTGACCGGCTGCAGAGTGTTGCTGTGAAGCCTGGGTTTGGGCTCGCTTTCTGCCACTCTGGCCTGGACACCCACTGAGGAAACTGCTGCTAGAGCCTGTGAGAGCAGACCCTCAGGGGCCCGGGCCTACTTGGACCCCAAGCCTCTCCCCATCTCTGTCCCTCAGCACAACACCCCAGGCCTCACCCCACTGCAGGGAGGTATTGACACTTACTGCAGTTTCGGGAAGGGCGCTTCTGACTGTCTCCGCTGGGTGTCCAAGATGGGCTGAAACATTTCTCCATCAGAACCGGGGATGGGGGCAGGGAGCAGCATTTCTTCCGTACCCTCCTCTTTCCCCCTCCGCCACCCTGCTCCTTACTTGGCTTTGCTTGGCCCAGTCGGGGCTGTCACCAGCTTCTTGACCGTAGGGAGGGCTGTTCTGGGCATCATCTTTTTGGGTTCCTTAATAGGAGCTGGGAGGGGAGAGGGGAGTGGGGCATTTGTTCACTCATCCATTCATCTAAGAGTCACTGTGCTGTGCACAGGGGACTAGTGACAGGAGATGAATTATATTGGACCCTGCCTCCTGGGAGCTCTGGGGACATTGACCATGGGAGCACCCCAAAGAGTTGTCAGGGAAGGCTTCGTGGGGAGATGGGTCCAAATCCTGCCAGTTTTTAATCCGTGCTTTTCAAAGACCTGTACTCGGCTTAGTGCCCATGGCTGGTTCAGACGCTTCTCCTTCCTGGACCAAGGCAACGTCCTTCCCCCTTCCAGCCCACACTCCCTTCTCCGTCTTCTCTATCACATCTACTCCCTGAGAGATCTCACCCAGTCTTACGGGTTTTATTATCATCAATAAGCCAACAGCTCCTAAATTTTCATCTCTAGCCCCTTCCTCTTCTCTGAACTCCAGACTCATACCCGACAGCCCTCTCAATATTTCCACTTAACTTAGCATCACACACTTACCATAGCCAGAACTAAACTCTTGCTTCCCAGCCTCCTTGCCCTCAGAATCTGCCCCTCTGCCACTGCTCCCCATCTCGCCCACTCACTCAGACGACAAACTGAGGAGTCCTCCCTGACGCCTTTATTTCCGTATGCTGCACATGCAAACCATCAGCGAGTCCTGTCTGCTCTAAACACATCCTGAATCCAGCCACTCATCCCCACCTCCACCACTAAGCACTCTAGATTGAGTCACACCGTCTTCACTAGGACTGTCGCAGCAGCCTCCAACCTGGGCTTGGGCTGCACCCACCCTGCTTACGGTGTGCTCTCCCCACAGCAGCCAGAATGAGCTCATGTTCTACTGGGGAAGCAGACATAAACAAAAGGAGTAAACTGTGTAGTGTGTTAGGGATTTATTAGTAGTACAGAGGACGAATAAGCAGGGGAATGTATGATTTTAAATGAGATGGTCCTGAGAAGGCGACATCAGAGTGAGCATCTGAAGGCAGTCACACAAGTGACATTCATATCCACGGACACAGGAACAGCTACTCTGGCACATGCACACATGCTGAAATTGACTTGCACACACACTATCACACACAGATACAAACAAAATCCCCTGACTGTGGGTCGCAGTGGGCGAGAGCATGGATCCTATAGCCAGACAGCAGACTTGGAATTCCTGCTCTATTACTCACCGGTTGTGTGAGAACTTGGTTGGTAATTTAACCTTTCTGTGCCCTCATGTCCTCACCCACAAAACATGGATAACAAGAATACACATAGGGCTGTTGTGAGGTTTGAGTGACTTAATCCACGTGAGGTGCTTAGCGTCTGCCATATAGTCAAAGCTCAGCAAATGTTAACTTTGACTCCTGCTTCTTGTAGTGTGGCTGGTCAGGTGCTCTGTGGGGGCCTCCCGCTAGAGAGAAATTATATCCTGCTTAGAATACAATTTTAAGGCACTGTTGGACATAAAAGAGGTAGGAGAAGCCCACAAAAAAGGGAGGAACTGGGGCCAGAAAGGAAGTGAGAGGGCAGCACGACTTTGCGGCTACAGAGCCTGGGGCCAGTGATGAGGAGCAGGTGCCCCGTGTTCTGCTCCTTTGGCTCATCACAGGCCCAGAGCTCGGTAGCCAGACAGCAGCGAGAGCCTTGCACCACCTTCTTCCAGACGGCGGAAGTGGTCTCCGGTGGTTGGTGCCCTCTGGCTACTAGCAGAAGTAAAAGCGAGTCCTCGCCGGAAGAAGTTTTCCCCTACAGAGGTGTACAGAACTCCCCCACACTGAGATCATACACAAAGATCCTAAAACACACGAGAGGGCAGGCCACTGAGAGCAGGAGTCAGCAGACGCAACACACAGCAGATACTGGAAGTGTCAGGAAAAGAACACAGCATAGCTACATAGAGTATATTTGAAGAAATAAAGGATGAGCATGCAACAAAAGACCATTAGGAATAAACAGGAAGATTTTACAGGGAAAAAAAAAAGAATTCTGTACTACTAGAGATGATAAATAGCATATATGAAATAAAATGCAATGTGTAGGTTAAACAGCGGATTAAACCTAGATAAAAATCTAGAGAGAGAATTAGTAAACTAGAAGTAGAATGAGACAAGGAGTGAAAATTTGAAAGCAATGTTCAAAGGAAGAGGTAATAGAAGCAGGGTTTGACTATGGCCGAGTGAGGTAGGTGGTGGTTAAATACTCTGTCCACACAGCAACTATAAAGCTGGATAAAAATGGCAAAACAACCATTTCAGTGCTTGGATACTGACCAAAGACATAAAATAATTGGAGAAGCACTTGTGCTTGACAGCGTTCTTGCCTGCTCCCATCCCTCCCCCACCCCCTACTGCCTTGGTCCATGTGGATGTTCTGCAGGGTGGGATAGGTGGAGGATGAACAGCTTTACTGCCATGGTTGAAGAGAACTCAATCAATATGGGGTGCAGGGCTTCCCTGGTGGCGCAGTGGTTGAGAGTCTGCCTGCCAGTGTAGGGGACACGGGTTCAGGCCCTGGTCTGGGAGGATCCCACATGCCACGGAGCAACTGGGCCCGTGAGCCACAGCTGCTGAGCCTGCGCGTCTGGAGCTTGTGTTCTGCCACACGAGAGGCCGCGACAATGAGAGGCCCACGCACCGCGATGAAGAGTGGCCCCCACTCGCCAAAACTAGAGAAAGCCCTCACACAGAAATGAAGACCTAGCACAGCCTAAATAAATAAATAAATTTATAAAAAAGAAAGGCTTCCTCATCAGTCCTTTACACGTGTGTATGAATAAGCATCAAATCAACAGTTTAATCTCTCAGGACCATTTGCATTAAAAAAAATATATATAGGGTGCAACCTTGGATTTGGCATTGGTTTCATTGATATGATACCAAAAGCACAAGCAACCAAAGAAAAAATAGGTCAGTGGGACTTCATCAAAATTTTAAACTTTTGCGCACAAAGGACAGCATCAAGAAAGTGAAAAGACAACCCAAAGAACGGGGGAAAATATTAGCAAATCATACATATGATAAGGGCCTTTTATCTAGAAAATATAAAGAACTCCAACAACTCAACAGTAAAAAGTCAACCCAATTAAAAAATGGGCAAAGGACTCAGATAGATTTTTTCAACATCATTAGCTATCAAAGAAATGCAAAGCAAAACCACAATGAGATAGCATTTCATACCCACTAGGATGGTTACAATCAAAAGACAGATAATAACAAGTACTAGTGTGAATGTGGAGAAACTGGAGCCCTCATACACTGTTGGTGGGAATATAAAATGGTGCAACCACTTTGGAAAACAGTCTGCCAGTTCTTCCCAAAGTTAAACCAGAGTTATCATATCACCTAGCAATTCCTTTCTTAGGTATATACCCAAGAGAAATGGAAACACGTCCACATAAAATCTTGTACACTAATAAAGTTCATAGCCAAAAAGTAGAAACAATCCAAATATCCATCAACAAATGAATGGAAAAAGTGATACAATAGAATATTACTGGGCAATAAAAAGGAATGAAGTACAACACATACTACAAAATGGTTAAACCCTGAAAACATTATTTGACGTGAAAGAAGCCCATTAAGAAGACCATATATTGTATGATATCATGTATATGAAATGTAGGCAGATCTATCAAGACAAAGTAGATTAGTGGTTGTCTTGGGATGAGGAGGGGAGAATGGGGAGACTGGTGGGGTAATGGCTAAAGAGTACAGTGGGTGACGAAAACATTCTAAAATTGATTGTGGTGGTGTTGCACAACTATGACTCTACTAAACACCACCGAATTGTACATTTAAATGAGTGAATTGTATGGTATGTCAATATATCTCAATAAAGCTGTTAACCCCCATTCCCCAAAAAAGATGGCAGGCCAGATTTGGCCCACAGACCATAATTTGCTAACTCTTAACCTAAACACCCCAATAAAAGGCAGAGATTGTCAAACTGAATTTAAAAAGCAAGATCCAGCTATATACTGTGAACAACAGATTCAAAGACACAAATAGGTTGACAGTAAAAGACTGGAGAAAGATATATCACATAAATAGTAACTATAATAATAACCATATATTAATATCAGACAAAACAAACTTCAAGATGAGAAAAATTACTGAAGACAAAGAGGGAGAGGTTATAATGATAAACAAGTAAGTCCATCAGGAAGGGATAACAATGACAAATATACATGTGCCTAATAACAAAGCCTCAAAATATATAAAGCAAACACTGACAGGATTGAAAGGAGAAATAATTCAAAAATAATAGTTGGAGATTTTGTTCAGGAGAAAGGTTAAGACTTTGAATTTAGACTTGTTAAGTTAAATATACATGGCAAATTTCAAGAGCAACCACTAAAATAATAACAATAAAGTGTACTAATTCTAAATTAATGAAAAAAGTGAAATAAGAAAAAAAGGAGAAAATAAACATTTAAAAATATTGTAAAATAATTATGATTAATATAGTCTAAACTCATCAATTTATCACCAAAGAAAAAGACTGACAAACTAGAGTAAAAAAACAAAGGTGAGAGGGCAGACAGCAGAAGCAAGAAGAACTACAATCCTGCAGCCTGTGGAACAAAAACCACATTCACAGAAAGATAGACAAGATGAAAAGGCAGAGGGCTATGTACCAAATGAAGGAACAAGATAAAACACCAGAAAAACAACTAAATGAAGTGGAGATACGCAACCTTCCAGAAAAAGAATTCAGAATAATGATAGTGAAGATGATCCAGGACCTCGGAAAAAGAATGGAGGCAAAGATCGAGAAGATGCAAGAAACGTTTACCAAAGACCTAGAAGAATTAAAGAACAAACAAACAGAGATGAACAATACAATAACTGAAATGAAAACCACACTAGAAGGAATCAATAGCAGAATAACTGAGGCAGAAGAACGGATAAGTGACCTGGAAGAAAGAATGGTGGAATTCACTGCTGTGGAACAGAATAAAGAAAAAAGAATGAAAAGAAATGAAGACAGCCTAAGAGACCTCTGGGACAACATTAAATGCAACAACATTCACATTATAGGGGTCCCAGAAGGAGAAGAGACAGAGAAAGAACCCAAGAAAATATTTGAAGAGATTACAGTTGAAAACTTCCCTAACGTGGGAAAGGAAAGAGCCACCCAAGTCCAGGAAGCGCAGCGAGTCCCATACAGGAGAAACCCAAGGAGAAACACGCCAAGACACATAGTAATCAAATTGGCAAAAATTAAAGACAAAGAAAAATTACTGAAAGTAGCAAGGGAAAAACGACAAATAACATACAAGGGAACTCCCATAAGGTTAACAGCTGATTTCTCAGCAGAAACTCTACAAGCCAGAAGGGAGTGGCATGATATACTTAAAGTGATGAAAGGGAAGAACCTACAACCAAGATTACTCTACCCGGCAAGGATCTCATTCAGATTCGATGGAGAAATCAAAAGCTTTACAGACAAGCAAAAGCTAAGAGAATTCAGCACACCAAACCAGCTCTACAACAAATGCTAAAGGAACTTCTCTAAGTGGGAAACACAAGAGAAGAAAAAGACCTACAAAAACAAACCCAAAATAATTAAGAAAATGGTCATAGGAACATACAAATCGATAATTACCTTAAACGTGAATGGATTAAATGCTCCAACCAAAAGACAAAGGCTCACTGAATGGATACAAAAACAAGACTCATATATATGCTGTCTACAAGAGACCCACTTCAGACCTAGGGACACATACAGAATGAAAGTGAGGGGATGTAAAAAGATATTCCATGCAAATGGAAAACAAAAGAAAGCTGGAGTAGCAATACTCATATCAGATAAAATAGACTTTAAAATAAAGAATGTGGGCTTCCCTGGTGGCGCAGTGGTTGAGAATCTGCCTGCCAATGCAGGGGACACGGGTTCGAGCCCTGGTCTGGGAAGATCCCACATGCCGCGGAGCGACTGGGCCCGTGAGCCACAACTACTGAGCCTGCGCGTCTGGAGCCTGTGCTCCGCAACAAGAGAGGCCGCGACAGTGAGAGGCCCGCACACCGCGATGAAGAGTGGCCCCTGCTCACTGCAACTAAAGAAAGCCCTCGCACAGAAACGAAGACCCAACACAGCCAAAAATAAATAAATAATTTATAAAAAATAAAATAAAATAAAATAAAATAAAATAAAGAATGTTACAAGAGACAACGAAGGACACTACATAATGATCAAGGGATCAATCCAAGAAGAAGATATAACAATTATAAATATATATGCACCCAACACAGGAGCACCTCAATACATAAGGCAACTGCTAACAGCTATAAAAGAGGAAATCGACAGTACACAATAATAGTGGGGGGCTTTAATACCTCACTTACACCAATGGACAGATCATCCAAAATGAAAATAAATAAGGAAACAGAAGCTTTAAATGACACAATAGACCAGATAGATTTAAGTGATATTTATAGGACATTCCATCCAAAAACAGCAGATTACACTTTCTTCTCAAGTGCACATGGAACATTCTCCAGGATAGATCACATCTTGGGTCACAAAGCAAGCCTCAGTAAATTTAAGAAAATTGAAATCATGTCAAGCATCTTTTCTGACCACAACGCTATGAGATTAGAAATGAATTACAGGAAAAAAAACATAGGGCTTCCCTGGTGGCTCAGTGGTTGAGAATCCACCTGCCAGTGCAGGGGACACGGGTTCGAGCCCTGCTCAGGGAAGATCCCACATGCCACAGGGCAACTAAGCCCAAGCACCACAACTACTCAGCCTGCACACCACAACTAGTGAAGACTGTGCACCTAGAGCCTGTGCTCCACAACAAGAGAGGCCACCACAATGGGAAACCCGCTCGCCGCAACTAGAGAAAGCCTGTGTGCAGCAATAAAGACCCAACGCAGCCATAAATAAAATAAATAAATTTTTAAAAAAGACACAAACACATGGAGGCTAAACAATACATTACTAAATAACCAAGAGATCACTGAAGAAATCAAAGAGGAAATAAAAAAATACCTAGAGATAAATGACAATGAAAACATGACGATCCAAAACTTACGGGATGCAGCAAAAGCAGTTCTAAGAGGGAAGTTTATAGCTATACAAGCCTACCTCAAGAAACAAGAAAAATCTCAAATAAACAATCTAACCTTACACCTAAGTAACTAGAGGAAGAAGAACAAACAAAATCCAAAGTTAGCAGAAGGAAAGAAATCATAAAGATCAAGCAGAAATAAATGAAATAGAAACAAAGAAAACAATAGCAAAGATCAATAAAACTAAAAGCTGGTTCTCTGAGAAGGTAAACAAAATTGATAAACCATTAGCCAGGCTCATCAAGAAAAAGAGGGAGACGACTCAAATCAATAAAATTAGAAATGAAAAAGGAGAAGTTACAACAGACACCGCAGAAATACAAAGCATCCTAAGAGACTACTACAAGCAACTCTATGCCAATAAAATGGACAACCTGGAAGAAATGGACAAATTCTTAGAAATGTATAACCTTCCAAGACTGAACCAGGAAGAAATAGAAAATATGAACAGACCAATCACAAGTAATGAAATTGAAACTGTGAATAAAAATCTTCCAACAAACAAAAGTCCAGGACTAGATGGCTTCACAGGCGAATTCTATCTAACATTTAGAGAAGAGCTAACACCCATCCTTCTCAAACTCTTCCAAAAAACTGCAGAGGAAGGAACACTCCCAAACTCATTCTACGAGGCCACCACCACCCTGATACCAAAACCAGACAAAGATACTACAAAAAAAGAAAATTACAGGGCTTCCCTGGTGGCGCAGTGGGTGAGAGTCCGCCTGCTGATGCAGGCGACACAGGTTCGTGCCCCGGTCCGGGAAGATCCCACATGCCGCGGAGCAGCTGGGCCCGTGAGCCATGGCCGCTAAGCCTGCGTGTCCGGAGCCTGTGCTCCGCAATGGGAGAGGCCACAGCAGTGAGAGCCCCGCGTACCACAAAAAAAAAAAAAAGGAAAAGAAAATTACAGACCAATATCACTGATGAATATAGATTCAAAAATCCTCAACAAAATACTAGCAAACAGAATCCAACAACACATTAAAAGAATCATACACCATGATCAAGTGGGATTTATCCCAGGGATGCAAGAATTCTTCAATGTACACAAATCAATGTGATACACCATATTAACAAATTGAAGAATAAAAACCATATGATCATATCAATAGATGCAGAAAAAGCTTTTGACAAAATTCAACACCCATTTATGATAAAAACTCTCCAGAAAGTGGGCATAGAGGGAACCTACCTCAACATAATAAAGGCCATATATGACAAACCCACAGCAAACATTTCTCAATGGTGAAAAACTGAAAGCATTTCCTCTAAGACCAGGAAGAAGACAAGGATGTCCATTCTCACCACTATTATTCAACATAGTTTTGGAAGTCCTAGCCACGGCAATCAGAGAAGAAAAAGAAATAAAAGGAATACAAATTGGAAAAGAAGAAGTAAAACTGTCACTGTTTGCAGATGACATGATACTATACATAGAGAATCCTAAAAATGCCACCAGAAAACTACTAGAGCTAATCAATGAATTTGGTAAAGTTGCAGGATACAAAATTAATGCACAGAAATCTCTTGCATTCCTATACACTAATGATGAAAAATCTGAACGAGAAATTAAGGAAACACTCCCATTTACCACTGCAACAAAAAGAATAAAATACCTAGGAATAAACCTACCTAGGGAGACAAAAGATGTGTATGCAAAAAACTATAAGACACTGATGAAAGAAATTAAAGATGATACCAACAGATGGAGAAATATACCATGTTCTTGGATTGGAAGAATCAATATTGTGAAAATGCCTGTACTACCCAAAGCAATCTACAGATTCAATGCAATCCCTATCAAATTACCAATGGCATTTTTTATGGAACTAGAACAAAAAGTCTTAAAATTTGTATGGAGACACAAAAGACCCCGAATAGCCAAAGCAGTCTTGAGGGGAAAAAATGGAGCTGGAGGAATCAGACTCCCTGACTTCAGACTGTACTACAGAGCTACAGTAATCAAGACAATATGGCACTGGCACAAAAACAGAGATATAGATCAATGGAACAGGATAGAAAGTCCAGAGATAAACCCACGCACCTATGGTCAAGTAATCTATGACAAAGGAGGCAAGGATATACACTGGAGAAAAGACAGTCTCTTCAATAAGTGGTGCTGGGAAAACTGGACAGCTACATGTAAAAGAAGGAAATTAGAACACTCCCTAACGCAATACACAAAAATAAACTCAAAACGGATTAGAGACCTAAATGTAAGACCGGACACTATAAAACTCTTAGAGGAAAACATAGGAACAACATTCTTTGACAGAAATCGCAGCAAGATCTTTTTTGATCCACTTCCTAGAGTAATGGAAATAAAAACAAAAATAAACAAATGGGGCCTAATGAAACTTCAAAGCTTTTGCACAGCAAAGGAAATGAAAAACAAGACGAAAAGACAACCCTCAGAATGGGAGAAAATATTTGCAAATGGATCAACGGACAAAGGATTATCTCCAAAATATATAAACAGCTCATGCAGCTCAATATTAAAGAAAA
This sequence comes from Pseudorca crassidens, assembly GCF_039906515.1. NCBI lineage: Eukaryota > Metazoa > Chordata > Mammalia > Artiodactyla > Delphinidae > Pseudorca > Pseudorca crassidens. The sequence goes on along the minus strand of NC_090297.1, from coordinate 28,961,634 downwards.
AAACAACCCAATCCAAAAATGGGCAGAAGACCTAAATAGACATTTCTCCAGAGAAGACATACAGATGGCCGAGAAGCACATGAAAACCTGCTCAACATCACTAATTATTAGAGAAATGCAAATCAAAACTACAATGAGGTAACCCCTCACACCAGTTACAAGGGGAATCATCAGAAAATCCACAAACAACAAATGCTAGAGAGGGTGTGGAGTAAAGGGAACCCTCTTGCACTGTTGGTGGGAATGTAAATTGATACAGTCACTATGGAGAACAGTATGGAGGTTCCTTAAAAAAACTAAAAATAGAATTACCATATGATCCAGCAATCCCACTACTGGGCATATACCCAGAGAAAACCATAATTCAAAAAGACACATGCACCCCAATGTTCACTGCAGCACTATTTACAATAGCCAGGTCATGGAAGCAACCTAAATGCCCATCAACAGATGAATGGATAAAGATGTGGCACATATATACAATGGATTATTACTCAGCCATAAAAAGGAACGAAATTGGGTCATTTGTAGAGACGCGGATGCATCTAGAGACTGTCATACAGAGTGAAGTAAGTCAGAAAGAGAAATACAAATGTATATTAACGCATATTTGTGGAATCTAGAAAAATGGTACAGATGAACCGGTTTGCAAGGCAGAGAAAGAGACACAGATGTAGAAAACAAACGTATGGACACCAAGGGGGGAAAGGAGGGGGTGGGATGAATTGGGAGAATGGGATTAACATATATACACTAATATGTATAAAATAGAGAACTAATGAGAACCTGCTGTATAGCACAGGGAACTCTAGTTCACTTTGCTGTACAGTAGAAACTAACACAACATTGTAAAACAACTATACCCCAATTAAAAAAATATATATATATTAAAAACACTATGCACTTTAAAAAAAAAAAGAGAAAGAGAGAGGGAAAGAGAGAGAGAGGGAGAGAGGGAGGGAAGGGAGGGAGGGAGGGAGGGAGGGAGGAAGGAAGAAAGAAAGAATTTTAGCCAGAAGCCAGACTTGCTTATAACTATAAAGAAATTGAAGTAGTTTAAAATCTTCCCATAATGGAAGAAAAGAGGACCAGATGAATGTAAAGTAAGTTTTACCAGCTTTCAAGGAAAGATGATTCCTATCTTATGTAAGATCTAAAAGATATTTTAAAAACAAAAAAACATATTCCTTAACTCATTCATGGGGCCAGTATAATACTGATAATCAGATGAGAACAGTAAAAACAAATGCAAAAATCTGAAGGAAAAGAAAAAAAACTGGGAAGGTATCCCAACAGTATATGAAAAAATAATAAACCATGACCAATTTGAATTTATCCCAGGAATACAAGGGTGGCTTAATATTAGAAAATTCTACAAATATCTTTATTACATTGACAGATTAAAGAAGAAAACCTATATAATAATTTCAAAAGATTCATATAAACAATTTGAGAAAATTCGACACCCATTCTTTTTTTTTGTGGTACGCGGCCCTCTCACTGTTGTGGCCTCTCCCTTTGCAGAACACAGGCTCTGGACGCGCAGGCTCAGCGGCCATGGCTCATGGCCCAGCCGCTCCTCAGCATGTGGGATCTTCCCGGACTGGGGCATGAACCTGTGTCCCCTGCATTGACAGGCGGACTCTCAACCACTGCGCCACCAGGGAAGCCCTTGACACCCATTCTTGATAAAATTTCTAAGCAAAAGAAACAGAAAGACCTTCCTTAACCAGACAAAAATATACCTACAAAAGATCTAAGCAAACATCATTGTTAAAGGGAAAAAGTTTGAAGCATTCCATTTAAAATCAGGAGCATGGTAATGATGTTCAGCATCACTATTTCTATTCAATATTGTATTGCAATCCTAGCCACTAAACAAGAAAATGAAATTAAGAGATATAAGATGTGGAAAGGAGAGAGCCAAACTGTCATTACTCACAGATTAAATGACTATCTTCATAGAAAACCTATTAAGGATTTACAGATAAATTACTGAAATTATCAGCACCATGGGTGGCTATAAAATCAATAAACAAAAATCAGTGCATTTCTATAGTCCTATAAAAATAATAAAAAGGATATCTAATTTTTAAAATGACACAATAAAACTACATGCAGAAATAATAAATGGTGCTAGAACAAGTGACTGTCCATATGGAAAAAAGTATAATTAGATCACTCATTAAAATCAATGCTGCATGGATAAAAGCATTTAAAAATGAAAAGCAACACTTTAAAAGTTTTAAAGAAAATATAAATGGACTGTTTTCCTGAATTTGGGGCAGGAAGGATTGCTTAAACAAGAAAAAACCTGCTAACTATTAAAAATAAGACTGATATGTTTGCATTAAAATTAACTCCTAGATAAATATTGTATGTTATCACGTATATGTGCTTATCACTTATATGTAGGATCTAAAAAACAAAACAAACAAATGAATATAACAAAATAGAAACAGACTTATAGACATAGAGAACAAACTAGTGGTTACCTGTGGGGAGAGGGAAGCGGGTAGGGCAAGATAGGGGTAGGGGATTAAAAGGTACAAACTACTCTGTGTAAAATAATTAATGGGAATTCCCTGGCAGTCCAGTGGTTAGGACTTGGTGCTTTCACTGCCGTGGTCCTGGGTTCAATCCCTGGTCAGGGATCCCACATAAAAATAAATTTAAAGAAATAAACAAACAAACAAAGAAATAAGCTACATGGTGGGAATATAAGTTGGTACAACCACTATGGAGGACAGTATGGAGGTTCCTTAAAAAACTAAAAATAGAACTACCATATATTCCACCAATCCCACTCCTGGGCATATATCTGGAGAAAACCATAATTCAAAAAGATACCTGCACCCCAATGTTCACTGCAGCACTATTTACAATAGCCAGGACATGGAGACAACCTAAATGTCCATCGACAGAGGAACAGATAGAGAAGATGTGGTACATATATACAATGGAATATTACTCAGCCATAAAAAAGAATGAAATAATGCCATTTGCAGCAACATGGGTGGACCTAGAGATTATCACACTAAACGAAGTAAGTCAAACAGAGAAAGACAAATATCATATGGTATCACTCATATGTGGAATCTAATTTTTTAAAATGATATATAAATAAATAAATAAGCTACAAGGATTTATTGTACAGCACAGGGAATATAGCCAATATTCTGCAATAACTTTAAATGAAGTATAAGCTGTAAAAATTTTGAATCACTATGTTGTACACCTGAAACTAATATAATATTGTAAATCAACTATACTTCAAAAAATTTTTTTTAATTTAGAACTCCTATTCATCAAAAACCTCATTAAAAAAAAGAAGAAAAGCCACAAACTGAAAGTATCTATAACATGTATAACACGTAATTCAGAATATATAAAGAACTTCAACAATTATTACTAACCAGGGAAATACAAATGAAGTCCACAATGAGATGCTATTTTGTGCTAGATTCACGAAAATAATGAAATCTGGTAATACCAAGTGTTGAAGAGGATTTGGATCAGTTTGATCTCTTATATACCAATGGTGTAGCGGTAAAAGTGTAAAATCCCTTTGGAAACCAATGTGACTTGACCTCATAAAAGCTGAACATTTACATATCCTACACTCTAGCAGTGCCACTCCTAGGACTATATCCTAGAGAAACATTATACCTGCACACCGGAAGACAGGCACATGATAGTGTCTATGGCAGCACTATTTGTAATAGTAAATGCTAGAGCCCTGCTGCTTCTGGTTCCAGCCTTGCAACCTCATCACAGCCCTCCTAACCCCTCTTGTCTTTACTACTCAGCTCCTGCAACAGGAGTCCTGCTGCCAGAGGCTGGGCAAGTCCCTGAAAACACACACCATATCCAGAGAGCAGCTCCCAGGGGACTGAAGGCTTGAGGCAGACCTGGGGCCAGCAGTGGCTACTGGTTTATATTGGAAAGATAAAGGAGATTTTCTGTTTCCTGTTTTATAAATGTACATTTTTCACTTGGTATCTTATCAAATGTTTGTGTTTAAAACATATTAAACATCTAGTATTGCCGTCTTCTACTTGGCTTTAGCAAACAACAATAAATGAATTAAAAAATAAAATAAAAATAAAAACTAGAAACAACGAAAATGTCCAACATCAGGAATAGACCAGATACATAATTTGCGTTCAGTCTCACAAGGAATAGTATACAGCAGAGAAAAAGAAACGAACTGCATCTACACACAACATGGATGAATCTTAGAAACATAATGTTGATTGGAAACAGCAAGTCCCAGAAGACCATAAACATATGATGCCATTTTTATAGACCTCAAAAACAAACAAAAATAAATTAGGCACATACCAAATTGAGTACCTTTAAAAACTCAAGGGAATTATTCAAAATTCAGGGTAGTGGTTAGGGTTACCTTTGATGTGGGGGAAGTAGCAGAAGGGAAAGAGAGGAGCACACAAACCACTAGCAATTTCTAGTTCTTGGGTTTGGGTGACAGACCATGGGCACTCATTATTAAGTTCGAAAACACATATATTATGTATAGTTTTTGATTACGTGAAATATTACATTAAAACATAAATTAAAGACACATCCCACGAATACAGTGATGCATAAACAGAACTATTCACTGACACACTTAATAGATACATGAACACACAGTCTCAAAGACCCAGATACACTGATCCATACATTTCCTTACAAAATGAAACAAACCTGAACACATTCATTCATGAGAATGACAGCCACATTCTCTGGAGAGAAGAACAGGAACATACTAACACACACAAAGTGACACATTCCTAACACTGACCACATACATTCCTACCAGTCCCATGGGGAGGTACCTCCTAAGAGGGTGTACTGGACCACTGGGAAACTATGGGTGTTTATGAGCAACTGGACTGGTGGATCGTCTCCCAGAGATCATCCCCCCAATCCCAGGCTTCCCGGGCACCCACCTGATTCCCGGGATACCACTTTCCGTGGGACCAGCTTCTTGATCTATGCAGAAAAGAAGTGTCAGAATCTGAAGAGGAGCCCTCACATTTCTAGGTCCACCCTCATTTGTGGGTGGCCCTCCAGCTGTGTCCCGTGAGAGCCACAACCCCCAACTTTGATCAGCGTAGCCTGCCCCTTGCCACCTGAGTGCCTGGCTTCATACTCACCGGGGGTGGTGGGAGCACAAAGTTATCTGGGAAAAGTCCTCTTCTGCCTTGAGACTCTCCTTCCCACCAGCCCTTATCCTCTGTGGTCTGGGAGAGCAAGATGCCGTGGGGAGGTGAGCCAGATCCCCACGCTCCTTCCTTCCCCAAGCCCACCCTTCTCAACACCCCCATCCCTGTGCCCTCCCCTGCCCTGTGCCTTTCACACCTTCCTCAGTACTTTCACCTCGTCCCCCCTCCGCAGCGCCAACTCATCTGGGGCCTCGGGATGGTAGTCAAACAGGACCCTGTAGGTCTCAGGGTGGGAGACTGAAGGGAGGTCAGTTCACTGAAGCCAAACCCCCTCCCCAAACCATTCATCGGCTCCCTCCTCCATCAGTCTAGCTGGGTTCCCCCTCCCCCCAAGTCAGAGTAGCTTGGGGAGGAGGATTTGAAGGACCCTTTGGCTGGATGCTCACCTGTCCGCAGGTAGTCTGGAGGGCTGTCATAGGTCAGGCTGCTCAGCTAGTGGGGGAAGGACGAGGAACAAGCTGAGCCCCCCAACACCCCCGCCCCTCCCAGCCAAGATGAACTCACCACCTCTTTGCCCACTCCACCCAATTTACCTTGGGAGCCCGCTGGGGACCAAGGCTGATTGAAGGCATGTCTGGGTTACCAAGGCCTGGTGGGGGATAGTGAGGTTAGGGGCGGGTGCTAATTCAGTTTAGGTCATGAGAGAGGTCAAAGGGGTGATGGGGCAAGATGTGTGGATCACACATTCAGGCCACTGGGGAGGGTCACTGAAGATTGTAGAGTCTGGTCACAGGGGTTCACGGGGTCACAGGGTCCAGGTCTCACTTGGGGGCCCACTGTCCAGCAACTCCACAAAGTTGGATGGGAGGGCTCCCAGCTGCCCGTTCTTCTTCCCCAGCCACCAGCCGTCCTCAATCTGGGGAGGGGGGAGGACGAAGGGGCATCTGGTTCTGCCCCAAGGGGCTCCCTAGGCATCTTAAACCCTGGTTCACCCCCCTCTCCCGATTCTGCCCGATGACCCCTCTCCTCCCTTGCTCCCCCACTTTCCCATTTCTGTGCCCCTCATCAGTCCCATCATCCACACCCTCACTGCACCCATGTCCCCTCATCCGGAGACATACTCCATCATCTCCCCCCAAACCCTCTCATCATCTCATCCCCTCACCTCCTTTATCACTTCCACAATCTCCCCAGCTTGCAGCTTCAGCTCGTCAGCCTGCTCCGGGCTGTAGCTGAAGTTCACTTTGCACCATCTTTGGCGGCCCGGAGATTCGACCTGGGTGACCTGGGGTCGGACGAGAGGGAGGTCGCTGGAGCCTCGAGCCCCAGTCCTCTGAGGGGGGGCAGGGGCGGGCCGCGAGCGCCCCCTTGTACCTCCAGGCCCCGCCCCAGGGCGGAGCATTGTACTCGAGAACCAATCACGGGACGCACAGAGGCCACGCAGTCCCGCCCAGAGCCGCGCCCGTCTCGGCGAGCTGGAAAGACCTGGTGTGGGGCTGGGGGTGCTGCGCGCACTCGCCCACCGCCCTGGCTCTCACCTCGGCGGCGCGCACAGCGCGGTTTCGGCGCCTCCCCCGAGCCGCGGAGAGTCTCAGGGATCTCCTACGAATGAGCGCACGGGCAGGGGGGCTCTCAGCTCCCGGGGGCGCGCGCTGAGAGCCACCCCACCCCCCGCCCGACCTCCGGCCCGGCCTCACCTGCACCAGGCACTCGGGGAAGAGGCCACAACGGCCCCCCAGCTCTCCACGCAGCCAGCCCCGTGCGGGCCCATTGCACACCTGCCGGACCACGTCCCCGTGCGCCAGGCTCAGCTCGTCCTTTTTCTGCGCGCTGTATCCGGCCAGGACCAGCACCTCTGCGGGCGGAGGATGGCGCTGGCACGCGGCTCAGAAGACCCCATTCAGGGCCTACTGGCCATGGCGCGAGTCCCAGGCCCCGTGTGGACAACGGGAGAGCGGGGTGGTGGTGTAGGCTTTTATCGCTATTTCCACGCAGTTTCATAGAAGAGCTAACCCAAACCCTCTGCACATACCCATGGCTTCCGGGGCGCCTTCCGGAGCCGAGCAAGAAGGATGGTGCAGTCGCGTTCGCAGCCAATACTAGGTCCAGGTAGGGTGGGACAAGCAGCGAGATTGTGAAGCCAAGGAGGCGGAGACGCGAGCCGATAGGTCGGGCTCCAGGTGCAAGGAGTGCGTATGGGAGAGGGGGCGGCCCAGTTCGGCAGGTTCGGTCCCCAGACCAGGAGTGAGGACTCTGGGATCTCTGGCCAGTGCTGGGGTCACAGCTCCCCGACGTGATCTTGTCTGCCTAGCCACCTAAGTTTCAGTCTAGCCACCTTCCCTCCTTCTCCCAGCCTTGGCCCTGAGGCTCCCACCCACCATTACTGGCCTACCCTCTCCGGGCTGACAAGCTTTTAGCTGCAGGGGAGGTGGGAAGAGGCACATACCAGCAGGCAGCAAACGCTCTCGGGCGGGTCCTGGGTGGACGGGGTGGTTGCTGTGTGCGCACAAACCTATTGCTGCTTTCCCTGGGAGGCATATTCCTCCCTGGACCCCCTTCAAGGGAAGAGGAAGCGCACAGAAACCCTTTCTTCAGGCCAAGGGGGCCTCATTTGGTTTCAGAAAACATGCCCGGATTTTCCCAGGGAGAAGACAGGAAGAAGGGAACTTCAGGAGCTTGCAAGGCTCCTGCTCTCCTGCAACCAAGGCCAACGCTGGCAAAGGCTGAAGGTTACTGCCAGTCCCACGTGGGCTAGGTTAACTTTCAGGTCATCTTCCTGCTTAGTGGCGAACGTAGAAAGCCGAACCTGAGCCCTGCAACCACTTCATCTGTTGCTACCCCGGGTTAATGGAGACCCTTCACTGCAGCATGGAGCCCACTTTTGTGCTGCATTGAACAGCAGCTGGAGTGACTTAAGTAGCTTTATGAAAAGATATTTTTCAAAAAATCTGTGAGCCTCAAGAAAAAAAGAAAGCCAAGCCTGTTATCCACACCCCTTGACCCCTGCCCCACCACTTTGGAAGCCAAAGTCCTTGCTTACGACACCAGAGTGAAAAAATCTCGTTCTCCTAGGGTGTCCAAGGTACGGGATATGAAGCAAAATCACTGGAAAGGGAAAGAGGAGCTATTACCCAACGCAGGATTGGCTGAGGTCCTCCTAGAACAACCAAATGTGGGGCTGGAGAGGATGGAGCTGAGCAACAGTCTGGGCCCAGCCCCCCCAGACACCTGGTTTTTCAGGTTCCCTGAAGCTGCTATGGGAGACACCCCCCCAACACACACACTCAGGGTGACAATGACCAGAGCCCATTTACATCTGCCACTTCATTTATTTTTTTATTTGCAGGAGGAGTTGAAACAAATTTTAAGGGTATTTTCATTTTTCTTTTCCCTAAACATGAATCATTCAAGTAAAACCAACTTAACTATAGAAATGTAGCAAAGTAAGGGGAAAGTAGCATAACAACCCAAGAGGCAAAGGTTGGAGGGGGGGAAGAGGTGGGTGCAGTCCGCATATAACATATGCATAAATGCCATATGATTCACCTGCTCAGGACCGCCTCCCCAGAAGGCAAGCACAAGGACCCATTTTAAGAGGATGTTTTCCCCCCAAACATCTGAGAATGTTTCAACTTAAAGCTTAAGGTTAAAAAAAGAAAAAGGAAAAGAAAAAAACAAAACAAAAAACCCCCACAAACCACCCAGCCATAACCACCTTCCTTAATCGATCATAGGAGTTTCTTTTCATTTTATAAAAAGATTAATAAAAAATATTGAAAAAATTATTTTCTCATCTTATATTTGTAAAGATAATAGAAGTCAGAAGTTTCTTAGAAAACAGACCAGAAACTGCCACATCCAGTTTCCACCCCTGTTGCTGAGAGGATCAGCACGACTAGAAAGTTTGGGATACTGGAGCTGCTGGTGGAGAAGGGGAAGCCCAGCCCAGAAGAAATCAGAAAATATTGGGGGGGAGGGGAGGTGCGCACATGGGGTGTGGTTAGGAACACCACCATGTGATACATGGCTGCGCAGAAAAGGGGAACACAAGGTGGTCAGAAAGGCCTTGAACTCCTCCTCGACATACAAAACCAACTTTTACAAAGATCCAAGCAGTTTGGTCCCAAACTGAGGTGAACACTTCAATGTTTATTCACATGCTTTGTTTTCTCTTTTAAGAATCAAAGTTGCCCAAATTAAATCTTTCCGCTAATGTTACTATATATGCCTAAAAAAAAAGGGGGGGGGGGCTTTTAAAATCAGGATAAGGGAGAAGAGATTGAAAATCATCAAATTAGTCCTCTTAGCTCCAAATGAAATGAAATGAATAATAAAACTGTTGGTTTCTAATAGGGAACAAACCAAAATCCAAGTATCGCTCTGCCCTCCCTACCCCAGCCCCACCCCACACAGCAACAAATGAGAACCACACAGCTAAAGCCCAACATGGTGTGTTCTGCTCAAGAGCTGGGCCTGACCCCAGGCCCCACAGCCGGCTGCCTCTGGCGGGACACAGCGCCAGGGATGCTTTCGGCTGTAGTAGGAGTTCTGCATGGCTGGTGGGGGGTAGGGGTGGGATTTTCAGAATCTTCTCGAGGCTCCTCTGTTTAGCTCCTCACCAGCCATCTTCCCAGCGCCTCTCTCCCTTGGGCAGGGGCTCCCATCAAGGTGGCCTCTACTCAGCTGTAGGCTGTAAATTGTCCTTCTCTTCTCGGTTCTCTGTCCCACTCTCGTCGTCTTCGATCTCCCCTTCCTCCCCACTGAACTTGTCGTGGGCCCATTTGGGGCTGGTGCTGGATTTCCGGAACATGAACCGGCCCCGACCCCGAGGAAAGGCTCCTCGGCCCCGGCCCCGGCTCACCCACTTCTCACTGCCTTCACCTTCACGGTCATCATGCTGAAAGGAAAGAAGACTGCCATCAATGCCAGAGTGAACAAGAGTAGCCAGAACCCTCTCCTCTGAACCCACCCAAATATGACTTTCTCAAATGAACCTATGCCCTGTTCCCCACTCTAAAAATGCTACTAATTCAGATCTAAGAGAATATTCAGTTGGGTTCCTTGAATTCTAAGGCAGTAGTTTAGGCATTATAATAATGATGATGATAAAATCTTCACTCAAAGACCTTTTTCTGCATTATCTCATTTAATCCTCACATCTACCCTACCCTATCATTATCACCCTCCACTACACAGATGAGAAAACAGACAGAAGAACTTTAAGTAACTCCATATTATTTAGAACATTGTCTCTCAAAGAGTGGGTTTGAGAAAGCAAATCACCCCTAAACGTGAAACTATGATCTGAGTTGTCAGGATGGTAAGAGATGAAGCAACACAGAACACACACATAGTTGGGACTCTAGCTCTCCCCAACCTCCCCCTCAGCCAAGAACAGGCCATGAGACCAAGGGAAAATGATCTGCTCATGGTCTCAGACCAGTTATTGGCAAAGGCAGGCCCAGAACCCAGCCTCCCGTCTTGTATCCCTCCCCTCTTTAGTTTTATGCAAGGAGGCAGTGTGGCAGAGTAGAAAAAACAAAACCTACAACTCAAACAATCCCTGGTCTGATGATCACATGAGAAGAGAAGAAGGGATCCAATGAAAAAGAATGAAATGACAAAGCATTTTGAAAAGTCACTGTTACCTATCAGCCCCATGGCTTCAAAGAGTCTAAATCCTCCACCCACACAAGTAGTGCCTTAGGCCCCTGAGGGGTTAGCTCAGCTAAAGGGCCAGCTGCTTATTCACTAGCCTAAATGAATCAGGCTGGCAATGCTCCTTCAGGGGACAGATGGGGCAGGGAAAGGGGCTTTGTGTGGCCTTTGATCCTTCCCTTAAGCAGCCCCACTCCAGTACCTATCCTGGGCCCAGGCAACATTTCCCTAGATACAGGTTCAAGGGTCCTCTAGGAGTCCCAAAGTAGCTACCAGCAGCCCTAGAAAAGTGAAGTTGGCTATACACAGTGATTTACACAGCAACCTGCTGCCTAGCTTCCTGTTTCCATGCCAGTCCTCAGGGGTGATGAAGAGACTCAGCTGCAAGCTGACCTTGGTTACAACACTCAAGAGTCACGTCTGCTTGGATCTGAGCCTGCTGTTGAGCAAAGCCAGAAGAGCTCGCTCACTGGCCAGGTGATTCAGCTTAGAAGAGCCCTAATCTGAGAGGCAGAGAGGCTCAGATGGTGCCTGGTACCTGATAATGACCAACAGCTTAGAAGAGAGAAGCCCCAGTGGCGTTCCATTTTGGAGGCAGGTCCCCTTCCTCAAAAAGAGATCCTGAGCTGTCTTTCCTGTCAATCTTGTGCTGGGGAGCGACAGGGTGGAACTGCAGCCTCAGGGGAAGGTTATGGTTCTATCCCTTGCATAAAGGCTGGAGGGAGGCTTAGGTTAGGGTGGGTGAGCAGTAGAACAATTTCACAGACTAAAAAGGCAAGAGGAACCTTTCCCCGCTTACCCTGGGATCCATAAACGTCTTAGATAGCGCTCTCAAGGTCAGGACTACCTCTCTAGAGAACTCATCTTGCCAGCACTATGCCATCCCACAAGTACGCATGTACCCAGTGCAGCGCCTGCACACATATTTAATCACAGTTCTGGAAAGACCAATTAAGGCCTCTGTATCAGCTACTGTGTGTACCAAAGGCCCCCTGGCCCTTCCTGGTTGTCCCCAGACACATACCAAGTAATACTTCTTGCTTTTGGGTGTGTACTCGGGGTCCCATTCCTCCTCACGGTTTCTCTTTTGAAAATCGTTGTTGCTGCTGCTGCTGTTGTTACCAGAGTAGTTGCCTCTGCCCCAGCCTCTTCCTCTGGCTCGAAATTGCTGTGGCAATAAACAGGGGAAAGGAACAAAGGGACCATGTAAGGAATGGAGAAAAACAATTCCTTGCCTTCTATTCAAACACTTTTCTGGCACAAAACAGACAACTGTCCTCCAGTCAATATGCTGGTCAACTGGTTTCTAGTCATTCCCTTTCCATTCATCTCAAGTCTACAGCCTAGACAGAGGACAAAATGGCATAAGGGCCTCCCTACACACAACAGGAGTCAAGACAAGTGAGGAAGTTCGGAAGAGAAGTCCTAAGAGACTTTCTGGCTAAGTGATTATGAACAGGAAAAAAACAAACAAAAACACTAAAAATGGAAAGCTTGGGGATTGGGAAACCACAGATTCTAGGGTCTTTAGACTGAATTACTTGTATCAAGGGCAACAAAATTAGTATTCTGATAAGAACATAATTAGAATTGGTGGGAATAAGGGCTTAGAGAAAGGGAGAGCGGGCAGGGTCTTACAAAGGTCCCTCGAGCTCTGCCTCCTCTGTCACTTGGACCCACAAAGTCTTTGGTCCCCAGTCTTGATTTGTCAAAGCCCGTGGTACTCTCCTCTCTCTCCTCTGTCTCTTCAGTGTACTCTTCCGCTTTGTAGGAGTGGGATGACTGGGAGGAAGAGGATGATGACCTGGACCGGTCTCGTGCTCTCCGGTGCTTCCTTTGAAAATAGAAAAGGCAGGGAGATCAGTAAGCCTCTAGGGTACAGCCTTTGGCTGGGGGCTCATGCATAAGCAGCACAGGGCAATCAGGAGTGTGTCTGTGATGAAAACACTGAAGGCTAGTAACCTGAAAAACAAACTCACCCCCAACATACACACCCAGGGAACCTGGGGAGCTTCCTCCCAATTCTGTCAGTCATGCTGAGTGACATATCTATGTCCGAGCCTGTGATGAACATGGGACATACACAGAAGGAGCAACAAAACATAGTCTGTGGCCTCTGGCAGCTCAGTCTAATACATGTGCACGAATCAGAAAGGCAGAAGGAAACTAACACTGTGTTGAAAGTCACGGAGTATCTGGTACCAGGACAGGCTTTATATGTTACCATCTGTTTCAGCTTTACATTAGTTCTATTTCTCATAAGAAGAACACTGCCTGTCTTGGGACAGTGCTCTAAAGACTGAAAAAACAATGTGCTTAATTAAAAACTCTACACTGACACAGCAGGCATATAGTAAATGGCAATTATGATCATTCTGTATTATTTCCCTCATTTTATAGATAGGAAGTTCAGGTGACAGAGCTGAGTAGGCCTGGATTCAAACCTGGCTCCGACTAATTATACCACTACTCCACAAACCACCTCCCCACTTTCCAGTGAGCTCAAACAGCTTTTGTCATTAAGCACAGGATTTGTCGAAACTCTTCTCAGAGTTATTTCCCATCCTTCCCTTCATCTGGGGGAAATTACAGACTGGGGTAAATCAGACTCATATGACGAGTCACGGTCTGTGTACTAGAGGTCGGGGCCAGTCCGCCATGTGGTGCTGGAGAAGGGCACCAACCACATCTAAGGTGGCAGAAAGGCTGGCTCCCAGGAGTAGAGGAGGACTTACAGGGAGAAGCCAGCCTGTGTCAGTAACCGATCACTGCTCTCCTCCACTACGGAGGAAAGTACCTTGCAACCCCCCAGCCCACCCCCAAACATTCGAGAAGATCAAAGACTTACATGTTTGAATCCTACTGGTGCCTTCTAGCATTTACTCTTAAAAAGGAGGAAATCTAAGTTATTGTCACAGGATTCTTATAACTCAAATGTTTGACTCCTAGAAATCAGTGTCATTTCAAGAGGTTTTCAAACCTAAGACTCCAGAAAGCCCCATATTTGAGTCCCAACACTGCCTTTTATTAGTTGTGTGATCTTGGGTGAGCCACTCTTCAGTCATATGAGAAAAAGTTCTTCTAAACTGAAGTGTGATATACAATGAAAAGTGACATAACTATCATTTTTCTTCTTGCCCCAGTCACAAAATACTACGGTTGCAAGAGACTTGGTCAAGGTTACACAACAAGTCAGAGGTAGAGGCATGTGTCCCAGGGAAAGAAATGAGGATCAGTCATCCAAGTCCAACCCTGAAATGCTTGAGGGGTTCTGCTCCCTTTCCACCAGTGACAGTGTTGAAGGCTACTATACCCCCACCTCCATTCCCTGGTGAGGATTATCAGATTTTTATCTGTGGGCAGCCCTGAAAGCTGCTAAGGCTCATAATGTGTAAGTAACTGAGTGGAAGAGTAGACAAAGTGGAACAGAAGATCTGAGTTTTGATGTCAGTTGTTACTGTGTGATCTTAGACAAATCGTTCTGAGCTTACTTCTTTATCTTTCAAATGCGCAAAACAGGTAGCTACTAACTATCCAACTTATCTCAAAGGACTGTTATCAGAAAATGGATATGAAAGTGCTTGCTAGATAAAGTTCAGAAACACAAAAGTGGTGTAGCTTCTTACAGGAAGGTGTGGGGTTTCAATTGTGCTACCTTTAATGAGACATGATTGAAAAGTCATGGAACATTCAAAAATGTAAATAGAGATAAGACCTTGGCATAAATACTGCCTTATGAAGTTCAACAATGCTACCTTTGTTTAAAGAATATTTGTAACACCTCTCTTGGAAGTGTCTGTGAAACCAGTTTAAAAGGCAATCAATAATCTTGTCCTATCTAGTTCCACCCTGTTTCTCTGACCAAACAGTATTATTACCTGACAACAACTTTGAGCCATTTCTAAAATATAACCTTCCCAAGAAGATTTGTGATGAGAAAGGACATGTCAAAGAACATGGCCAAAACAAATGCAAAAGGAATTCCCCTATGATTTTCCACACTGTCCCTAGAGCCAAATTAACTGCCCATCTCCCAGGAGGCCTCCTTTAGACAAGGATCATGCCTACTTTCATGCTAAAGTTCTATTTTCAATCTAGGGACCTTAACTGACAGTTAAAAAAAAGACACTGTACAAGTGGCCATCGTTCCTAACCCCAAGTTCTCTGGCTTGGAGGGTCTGCCATATAGCCTAATGGTGGGCAGACAAAGAAATCCACTCAGGAGTCTGAATGAGGTGACAGACAGGGGCTTACGTACTTCTGCTTCTTTGATCCTTTATGAGTTTTCTCTGTTTTCTCAGCTGATCTTTCCCTCGAGTGGCTTGAGTCTCGGGAATCCACTGACTCTCTTGATTTACCTCGTTTAAGATCTCTCTCTTTATGTTTTTTACGACGTTCGATATCAAGGCGGAGATCAACAGGATCATCTTTGTATTTTCCCTCAGCCTGCCAAAAGAGAAATCAAAATTTAGGTTTTGGGGATTCAGGGCTACCAACTCAACCACCCCACGAACTGTGGCTTCTACTCCACTGGAGTGGTGCAGAGGAAGCACTGGGAATGTGAGGCACCTCGCCCAAGCTCAGGAGGGATACAGGATGGTCCACAGAAGTCGCTTCATGAGGATCCTACACAGCCCAAACCAGTTCTCTAAAATAATGATGAAGACCTTCTGCATATGCTACACACACGTACACGCACCTCACTTCGCTGTTTCCCTCTGTGGCCCAGTAAAGACGGGCTAGCCGACAAGTTGAGAAGGCCAAAATCAACTCTGGAAGGTGTTGGTTAGGCTGGATCAGGCTTAGTCACCACGAAGAATGGAAATGCTGTTATCTTCCCCTACCTACACTGTGGCAGCTGCCCTGGGCCTATCCTCTACTTGGAATTCTCTCTCAGTATTGAGTCCAATGACAGACAATGGGAGACTCAATCAGCCTTCCAAAATGTTTAATTGTATTAAATTTCTCTAGAAAAGGCATATCAAAAAGCATAACGAATTCATAATGTGGCAATACCAAGTCAAAGTTTATTTAAAAAAAAAGGAAGGGAGGGAGGGAGGAAGGAAGGAAGAAAAGAGAAAAAGAAAACCTTTTTTTGCTAACTTTCTAGGAAGTGTAACCTATCAGGGTATGTATGTTGCAGATACAGCATGAGCCCAGCAACAACAGCGGCCTTCTACCCCAAACTATCATGCCAAGGGCTTTCGACAGCTCTTTAGAATCTCAGTGAGCAGAGGTGCAATGTGGTTTCAGGCACATTATACACTTAAGATTTGTCTCATGGAAGTAAAACCTCCTTAGGGACTTCCCTGGAGGTCCAGTGGTTAAGACTCCATGCTTTCACTGCTGAGGGCCCAGGTTCAATCCCTGGGTCCAGGAACTAAGACCCCCAAGCTGCACAGTGCAGCCAAAAACAAAAAAACACAACAAAAAACTCCCTAAAAAGAGGAAGCGATGAGTAGTTCACTTAGCATTAACGTTTTACTTATACAAACAATTAAGGTTTTTGTTGAAATAATTTAATTAACAGGAGTGGTAGGTAGTAAGTTGGTTTATTTTATCACATGGTTTTCTTTTGACAGAGGGAATGGGGCCTCTGTACCCTCCAAAGACAAAAAAAGAGAGAAGAAAAACGCAGCTGCAGCTCCCTTAGGCAGTGCCCACAGCACCTCTACTGAGTAGCCTATGTGGGGCAGAGAGGACGGAATCTCTTCTGATGTTTCAAAACCTTGCATTTCACATGGTTAGTGCCAAGCCGGTGGGTACTTGGAGAAAAAGAAAAGGGGGATGGGAGAGAAGAGAGATTGTACAAGAGTGCCTCTCATTACATTCAACCAATAAGACAAATTTACTTGGAAAACTTAAAAATTACTATTTTTAGAAAAGGTTTCAGCAGCATCGGAAGAGCCATCTCTAATTTTAAATTACAACTCTATATGGGAATGGTGGTCAAGAAATACTAAGATTTTTAAGAACCCAAATCTAGTACCTCATAGTAAAAGACTGCACACAAGCTTTAACCTCTTAATAACAGTGTTTACGTGCACATCATTACAAATGTAGCTGGGCTATCAAAGCAATGTTTAGCTTTAAAGTAACAGTAATCGACAGATGATAGATATGGTACAATGTTAGAAAAAAATCTGGACTAGCTGCTTAAAACAGTCTACTAAGTTAAGATATGAATATTTCACTCTTCTCTGACATGCATGTCTTTTTGAAATCATGGTTGGAAATAGTGCATGTATATAGTTGATTTGATAATACTTACAAGCAGAAAAATATCACAAAAAGTTTCTTCTCTCATCATGGGCACTTGTTCCAAAACTCCTCTCTTTTTTTTCTCAAGCTCACCTCAATAGACTTTGGGGTCATTTACCATATTCTAACCACTTCACAAAGGTTGTTGATACATTTAATAAAAATTAACCCTTTGTAGTTCATTTTTAGAATTATGCCCATCCTTAAAAGAAAAACACAAACTTAAGTAGAGAGTAATTTAAACAAACACATTTCTGTCAAGTTCATGCCCAACGCACTCATTTTGTTGGAATTACTGATCAAAGCAACAGTTCACCTTGTAGCCAGGTTCCCGGGGACTTTTCATTTCGTCATGAGCCAAACCATGTTTTCTGAATGTACTGGGGGAAATGTCTATCCTCCTAAAATTGAAAACACAAAAATTGTTTAACATTCCATAGTGTGAATATAGCACCTCAGTTCGTAAGGAGAGTGGTGCAAATCATAGGCATTCCTTTTTATTACACTTATGTTGTTTGCTTATATACTTACACTCTCCCATAGATGTCCATGCGCGTGTATGCATACACAACACATATACACACACTCTCTCTCTCTCTCTCTCCCAACTTTCCAAACTCAAACAGAAAAAACATCTTATTCCACCCAGTACCATTACAGCCAGGAAAACAGACTCACCTACAGCCGTGCCTATAATTTCAAATTCACATCAAGATTATCTATGCCCTGCTAACTTCAAAAAGCAGTTTTCATCTTGGAAATTAAAATATAATGGTCCTTGGGATTTCCCTGGTGGTGCAGTGGATAAGAATCAACCTGCCAACGCAGGGGACACAGGTTCAATCCCTGGTCCGGGAAGATCCCACATACCATGAAGCAACTAAGCCCATGCACCACAACTACTGAGCCTGCACTCTAGAGGCCATGAGCCACAACGACTGAAGCCCGCGTGCTTAGAGCCCATGAGCTACAACTACTGAAGCCCGCATGCTTAGAGCCCGTGTTCCGCAACAGGAGAAACCACTGCTCAAGGAGAAGCCTGTGCACTAAGAGTAGCCCCTGCTCGCCACAAGTAGAGAAAGCCCGCCACATAGCAATGAAGACCCAACGCAGCCAAAAAAATAAAATTTAATATTTTTAAAAATACAATAAAAATAAATAAAATAAAATATAATGGCCCATTATTCACCAATAGGATGAGGTCCAAGTGAGAAACAACTGCCTGGCATGACATAAATCCCCAAAGACCCTAAATCCAAGACTGTTGTGCAAACATGGTCCTCCTACCTCCTGCAAAGGTCCAAGAGCTGACTATTATATAATTAAAGACCAACTTTGTTTCTAGACAAAGTCCCTATTTGCTGAATGAATAGTCTCCAACAACCGAATGTTTAAACCTCTGGGCTTTTAAACCCTTTGACATAATCCTATAAGCACTCCCACCTCCAGCCCCCACCTGCTGCAAATTCTTCCAAAGGAAGGACTAATATATGAAATACATGGGTTGCTTAAAGAAACAACATCTAGGGCTTCCCTGGTGGCGCAGTGGTTCAGAGTCCGCCTGCCAATACAGGGGACACAGGTTCGTGCCCCAGTCCGGGAGGATCCCACACGCCGCGGAGTAGCTGGGCCCATGAGGCATGGCCACTGAGCCTGTGCTCCGCATCAGGAGAGGCCACAGCAGTGAGAGCCCTGCGTACCGCAAAAAAAAAAAAAAAAGAAACAACATCTACTCTATATAAAGAAAGCTCACAGTGATCTTGGGTTACTGTTTGCCAGCTCCCAAGAATACAAAGGTTCACTTATACCAAAAGGGCTGTTTTCCTCCAGCCCAAAGTGAGAAACTTATAGTCATCAAAGCATACCCTTTCCACTACAAACAACCACTATCCTAGAGCCTGGAGGGCACTACCTTAAATTCTGCTGATAATGTAACTAACAAATTGCAAAAACAAGACGAGTTTATTATCTGATGAGCAGACTTTTATGACCACCTCTACTGTAAGGCTGAGGTCCTCACCTGTGAATCTCTGGGCTTTTCTTGTTTTTAGCTGCCTCCTGCTCGGTTCCTCTCTTTAGGTATTTAGTAAAGCGTTCATGCAATGTCATTCCCGAGGACCCAAAGTGATGCTCTGTGGGGAATCAAAGAAAAACATATCAGGCTATCAAAGGCACACCCAACATTCAACTCGTGTGCATGGACCTACAACCACAGAGATGTGACTAAAGTAGTCAAGTCCATATAAAAAACATTAGGAAGAAGAAGGAAAAAATGGCTGGTTCAGACAAAATCCAATGTCTGATTTCCACTGTAGGACATGGATACAAAGAGAGAAACTAGAGCTTACTATCCTTTGATTCAGAGCACCAGCTCCTGCTTGAGTTCCAATTTCAGATGGAACCTATAACTGGCCCAAACCCAGATTCTACATGACACTCCCCAGCCTGTCCACCTCCATTTGCCCAGGAGATGGCAAAATAATGTGGGGAAGATATCCATCCCCCAAGATCTTCAAGAAGCCTCTAGAGGATTCTAGCTACTAGACAGGAAAAGACAGAGGGGCTGAGAAAGCCACCTTCATACCTCCTTTTCAAGCAATTTAAACCTTCACATGAAGGATTTTACTTATTCTCATGATCACAGGTTACCACTAGCATTTCATAATGTTCATCTCTGTAATTAAAAAATGGAAACTTCTCCCTGGAAGAAATTTCCTTCAAGCTAGCCCGTAGCTTCAAAGGCCCCTATCAATGAGATAAAGATCCCTGATAGACTCCCCCATTCCCCCACTCATCCTTCTGCTTGTTAGAGAGGAAGCTAAGCACGTGGAAAGGGACCCTGAGCAGGCTGGGGTCTGGACTCACCTTTAACATGGTGAACGATGGTCACTATATGCTGGGCAAACAGTTCTGAAGGGCTCCGCTGAGACTGAGCTGACTGTATGTGCTGGAAAATGGATCGAAATTCCTGTTCCTTTTTGTTGCTATGAACTAGATCCCGACAAAGCTTTCGTTCCTGAGCCAATAAGCCACTGGGTCTGAAAAAGAAACACAGGGAGGCCCAATGTAACAAGATACACAGAAAGTCAGAACGTTTAAATCCTAAAAATGAAGAGCGTGCTTTAAAAGAGTTAAATTTATCTGTAAAGTTCCTTTTTTAATTCCTACCAAGGTAAAAAGTAACTTCAATGCACCATAACTATGGGAAAAGGCATCTAAGATCTCTCTCTTCCCTTTTCCCCGTTGGAATTTAATAGGAACAAATGGGTAGGATGAAGCATTAAACCTCAGTGATTCTGTTCTGGGGGTCTCTGCTGGTTTTAACAGATGACAAACAGGAAGGTGTTTTTAAAGACCAACTAGTTTGGCCATCCAGGGCCACTCAGTGAAGTGACACAATGCAGCAAGAGTGGGATGTGGCAACAACGCTGTTCAGGAGACTTCCAACTGGCTTTGCAGTTTTTACACCAGGTAAAAAGCAGCCTGGGCTTCATCACTCTTTCCTTAAGTTCTCCTGCCCCCAGCCCCAACTTTAAAACTGTTACATTATTTCATGAAGACCTGTAAAAATAGATATTGTGACTTAGCTAAGAATGGAAAAATGGACCCTGCATGGTTCCACAGGCAAAAGACATCTCAAGCACATTTAGGAAGGCAACAGGACGGGGGTGGAATGGGGCCGGCAGGGGAGCTTACAATGTGATGAATAGAGTGCAAGAGAGAAGCAGAGGGGACCCAGCATCAAAAAAGCCAGTCACTATAGTGTAAAAAGACGCTTCACCACTGCTATGATACTGCCCCCAACATATAACTACTCAGTGATGCACACTTCTCCACTGAAAACAGAGACACGAGGGTATACACACAGAAAATGAGACAGCGGGGAAATACATGAGGGGCCTGTCCTCGTTCCAGAATGACCTCAGAGAGAGAGGTTAGGCTACTAAAACCCTGAGGGTCAAGATGGACTACAGCTCACCTGGCAAGGTCCTCATCAAAAGAGTCCATCCGGACATTGACCTGGGCCTCTCGAGTAATGGAAAAGGAAGACTTCCCCGTGGAAAAGTCTCCTTTGGCTCCTAGCTTCTCTCGGCTCTCAGAGGTCTTTCTCGGGGGAGGTGATGAGCTTTTCTCCTGGACTGCTTTGTAAGCAGTCACTCGGAAATTTTTTTCAGGCACAAATCCCCTGTGCCCACTTTCGGTTCTCTTGGGTCCTCCCCGATCCTCCTTTTTGGATCTCTCTGAGAAAGACTCTTCCTCCAACTCCTCCGTTTTTCTTTGCTTTTCCTTCCCTGGCGGTGCGTACATCAGGCCCTCCCATTTGCCTGACTTTTCCTCCTCCTGGTTTTTGTTTGCACCTGCTACAACTTTCGACATGAATTTGGGTTCATCATCAAACTCAGATTCCTTCCTTCCTTTACCCTTGTCTTTATCTTGATCATCCATCTCCTCCTTGTGGAAGTCAGCCATCTTCTTCTCAAAGTCATCTCGGAGCTTATACCTTTTAGGAGACTGGCTACCCCGGAAAGGCTTCTCAGTATCAGTTTTGGGAGCAAATGGATCAGATTTCATTTTTGTATCACCCAAGCCCGCATCAGAGAAGCTCCCTTTCTCTTTCATTTTCTCTTTATCAGTATTTGTTTGTTTCTGTTCCTTATCCTTTCCATTCTCTGTCTTCTGCTCATCTAGATACCTAGTTATGAAAACACAAGGGAGACACACACAAGAGGCTTCTTAAGCAACTTGATCTAAAATAAACTAGCACCATGTGCGTACGGTGTTAGGATTCTGCTTCTCTAATAAGCATGTCTTGTGGATTCCAGTGTTACGAAAGGAGTCTTGGTTACCTTCTATTAATTTCTAAAAAACTGCTCTTCACAGATCTATGAACTTGGCATTTAAGAGAAAACTATATGGTCTATGGAGTTGTGTATTAGAAAAACAAACAAAAACAAAATAGCAAAGGCAATTTTTAGGATACTGAAAAACAAAAACCTACTTACCTGTAAGTGGTCTAGGAAAAAAAAAACTTAAGGTCTTATCCAACCTTCACTCAGTCACTTAAAATCTGCTTTCAGCAAAGTTAACATAGAATGTTCAACCTTGGACTGTTTTGCTTTTATACAACTCACATTTGGAAATACAAGTCTCAAAAGAGACTTCAAATTTGCTTCAAGTCACCTAGAAGATCTAAGTATGAAATATACTGCAAACACAAATAAAAACAGAATACATGTTAATTGGGGGAGGGGGCAAAAATCATCCTACTCATTCTTATGGAAAAGCAGAGCTCATGCCCAAGTGTTCTAATGAGATTCATAGTCCTGGCAAGGAACAAAACTTGTATTTCAAAGCAGACTTACTGAAAGCTGCAAAGTACAGATTCTGAACGTCTCATTTGTACCATGAATGGAAAAAGTCTGATCATGTTATAGTTGCATTAATATGACAAAAAAGAACCAAAGGACAGCAGGGCAGCAAAGAATATGCTAATAAAAGGAAAAGGTGGGGGCAGGAGGGGAACCACCTGCTCTGTAAAGCCCTCTTTAACAACCTGGTCCCAGTACAAATTCCCTGTTATGTCTCTGCCACCCCAATCCATCCAACCACATAAAAAAGATTCAAGTTCCAACTCAGTGTGTCCCCCAGGGTAGAAAGACAGAGACACTGTTATGTCCTCTCCTAACACACAACCTGGTTGGCTTCTACTGGGACATACACCCACTTTGTGATTTTAAAACAAGGTCTTCCTGGACTAAGCCTTGGACTTTCCCATTCTGCCCAGTCTCCTCAATTGGAGGGTGTGAGGGTGCAGCTCTCCACCATGATGGACTGATGCAGATCGATCACAGGAGATGGTAGGTCCTAGAGGGTCTAACAGCTCCAACAGCCATTCATTTTGGTAAAGACCACATTTTTTGATGGCTGACCCACAAATCTCTACTGTTCTCTGGCTTATACTGGTAGAATCCAAGGTAAACTTTAAATGTGAAAACACCATTGCAGAGTAGTCTAAAGAAACTTTATGCTGCAATACAAATTCAGGAAGGTAGGAAAACTAGAGTTAAGCTAAAGGTTTCCTGGGGTGATGCTTTAAAGTTTGCTAAATGAAAAGTTGAGGAAACGGGATTACCTTATTACCATTAATCAGAGCTCTACAGATCACATTACAACTAAACTGCCGGCTGGTGAGATAAAAACAACCAGACAGGGGAAACAAGATACTTGCCTCTTTGTATAGGCTGCTCCGCCTGGAGCAGCAGCCTCCTCTTTCTGAGATGAGCCATATGTGGAGCCAGTTGCTGGTGGACTCTTACCCATGGGGCTCTTTTTGGATGGACTCAAGGACCCCGAGCCATGGTCAAACTGACCTTGGTGTGCCCCAGCCTGGTACCCAGCACCACTCTGCAGAGCTGAGCCCATCTGGGATGTGCTGGAAAGCGGAGGGCTAGGTTTGGGCACAGGGCTAGGACGAGGTGACCGCCTCCTCACCACCACAGACTGGAGGGGGCTTTTGAGAGCCGGGCTTCGCTCCCGAGGACTCAGCTCAGACACGGCTGAGGCCCGTGACGCAGAACCAGCACTGTATGTGGTGGCATCTGGCCATGGCTTTGAGCTCTCAGACGCTTTTGTGTCTTGAGAGGTGCCTCCAGAGAACGGCTGCTCCTTGGCCTCATCTCCCTGGTTATCCCCGGCAGCCTGAGACGGCCGGCTATCCTTGGAAGAAGACTTTTTCTCCTTTGCAGACTTGCGCTTAGAAGATTCAACTCGGCTGTGGTTGGAGGAAGAACGAGAGGATGAGGAACGCCTTGACCTGTCAGAGGAAGACTTATCGGAGTTTCTAGAATGGCTCCTGGACCTTGGTGAAGGGGACCTTCTCTTTGGGGACCGGGATCGGGAACGGCCCCGACGAGGACTGTATGCCTGCCGGTAATTCTGCCAATTTGAGCGGTAGTTTCCATAGCCTCCTCGGTTATACTGGCCCCATGGATAAAAGCCTCTGTTGCGCCCACGGAAATAATAGGGCCTTCTATAGCCTCTGTTGTGACCTCGGAAATCCCGATTCTGATATACTCTTGGGTGATTTCTCTCTCTGTTATGAGCTGGAGAATATGATCTGGAACGAGACCTAGAACTGAAAGAGGGGCAGGGGAGGGAAGAAATGTTTGAATTTTTGACACAAGCATTTTTACTCAAGAAAAACCTGCCAACAAAGAGGTAAATCCCTCTTCTTATGCATCATTTAACTTCAGTGTTTTCAAACGAAAGGTACAAACTTAAATAATTAATTCTACTCTTATGGCCACATTAAGTACAAAAATAAAGAAGCACTTTAACAAATGAGACACTGAGATGCTTCATTAATACTGTAGCACATTCTAAATGGAGATGTATTTCTATAGTGACTGAGAGAATATAAAAATGTTTCTAATGTGGTAAACTAAACAAACACCATTTTAATATAGTATACTACTTGCTAAGAGTTTCAGAGGCACAGAGGATTGTACAGGTAGGTCCCTGGGTCATTGGAAGTGATCCCTGCATGCTGTGGTACCCAGACAGGTAACTATTCAGATCCTCTGGTCCCACACTGCTTACTCCCCATCCTATCCACCTCTCTCTGTCTGTGCAGGGCTAAATTCTTAGCTTCCACTAAGACTTGGGGTTGTATAAAAAAAAGTTACAACAGGTCTAAACCAAAGAATGCTTAAATAGGGACTTAGAGAACTCATCTGTTCAAAGCTTAAAAGAATTTTAACTGAAATGAGATCAGCAGCAAAGCATACAAATATTGTTGTTTTTTTTAAAACTGGGAATCTGGAAATGGTCTCATTATCTAGAAGGTCAAGTTTCTGTGGCTGAACTACAAGGTCTTACCCAGGTGCCACAAGAGGGCACCATCTGACCATAAGACATCAAAACACACAAGAGGGTAGCAAAGAGGAACTACAAAAACAGCCCCACACTTGCACATCTTTAAGGTCAACCTAAAGCCTAGTGGTGTTCTTCTTCATTTAACAATACAGAACTCTAATTTAGCAAAGGTACATTTCCAGACCGGTGGGGATTCAACAGTAACCTAACTCTGTAAAAATTACATGTTCACAAATGCCAGGCTTGTCAATGACAGGGAGCTGTTCCCATCAAAAAGCCAAAAACTGTATTTGTTGGTGTGGAAAATCCAGTGGCGTTCTTTGATACCACTTGTCATGTCAATTATGATATAGAGCGTTAATTAGTCACTACACCTAAGTAGTTAACTAGAAATATGTAAAATTACTAGAAAACTCCAAAAATATTTTCTTTACATATAGAATAAAAACCCTTCAGTTCATAAGCAGGACTTCTCATATCAGACCTAACTGGAAACAGATGCAAATGTGACAGGTTTTAACAACTAAACAGAATGTTATTTTTAGAAAGAAACTTACACTTAGAAGATAAAGTGGGATTGGCTTCCCACTACTTACTACCCAGGTTCTTTATCTACTCCAAGAACAAAAGGAACTAGTGAAGATGTAGCATAGTGATGGTTGTTAATGGTTGCTATTTAAGTACAATTTAAAAAAACAAACTTACCTTTCACACTTTTCATTCGAAAATAGAACAATGTAAGAAAGAAGGGAGAGGCAGATGCAGCTAGGAAACTGAATATGACCCAATTTAATGGCTGTACTTGAGGGAGGTGATGCACCACCAGCACTAAGGAGGGTTTTATTCATGTTCCCATCCTCAGAGGCTACTGCTGCTTCTGTCACCAATTACTAGTGAGGGCCCTGCGGCATACTGCATCCAAACCCCGCAGTCACTGCACGGATGCAGGAATATGAGTCTCTGCAGATTGCAAATTAATTTATTTATGAGAAGTCATTTAAAAGGATACAACAGTCTGTGAAATACAAGGAAACAACCAATTTTCTCCAATTCTGTAGAACTCAGCAGTTAAGTTAATTTAAAGGTATGGTTTCTCAAACTCTCTGGACAGTATACTTTCCTTGTAGGAGAGGGAAAACAAAAGAAAAAAATCATGAAACAGATAAGCCAGAATTAAAAATTGAACATCCAGTGGCAAATTTATCTGTTTCTAAAAAGCAGAGAAGTCAGACTAGAATCAAATATAAAAACTTGTTTTCTAGTGGAGATATTCCTCCAAAATAATCTTACAGGTATTAGGACAGCACATGGAGTGGCTCTAGACCTACCCCGGCACATATTGCCTGCATAAGGTATCTTTCCCTCATTTGCCAAGTTGATGACCATGCCAAATGATCTGTAGAATAAGGAGAAGCGATCTGTCCAGAGAGATCCGCCCAGAACTCTAGCTGTCAAAATACTTCAGAGCTGGTAAACATTTTTCAATTTGGGTTATGTCAGTTCAATTTTCTCTCTCAGTTTTGGTTGTACAGCCTCTTCTTTTTGAACCAATTATTTAGTTTCCATTTACTAGATTAAGTTTTAAAGAACCAAATGAGCTGAAACTGAGATTTAAGCAAACCAGATCAAAAGACTCCGGGCGCAAGGTAGGAGTTTACTAAGAGTCTCTGCTCGGTCCTATGGCCTTGATAGCAAATTCCTGGGGTAGATATATTTAGTGGGCTTTCCCTCATTTTTGGGGGGTGGGGGTGGGGGTGGGGATGGGGGTGGGGTTTGAGAAGATAAAAGAGAATTTTACTTACATACAGACTCTGACACAATTGGGCAACAGAGAGACTCTATCTAGCACAGGCCTCAAACAAAGCTTGGTATAAAAATGTGTGCCCAAGAAACATGGGAGAGAAAAATAAGGTTAGGATTGGTTACCCTCGAGGTGTAATGTTATCTTAAAAAAAAAAAAAGAAGGGGGTTTTGAGTGAGAGACTCAAAGTTTATAACTTCCTGTTCTACACTATATGGAAGTCATTAACATTTATGCACACCTATTTTTTGTTCAATCTCTGCTCTGAAATTAATTTTCAGACAGGCTTCTCACAGATTCCATTTAAGAATTAACTTATTCTTGGGCTTCCCTGGTGGTGCAGTGGTTAAGAATCCACCTGCCAATGCAGGGGACACGGGTTCCAGCCCTGGTCCAGGAAGATCGCACATGTCGTGGAGCAACGAAGCCTGTGCGCCACAACTACTGAGCCTGTGCTCTAGAGCCCGCGAACCACAACTACTGAACCCCGCATGCCTAGAGCCTGTGGTCCGCAACAGGAGAAGCCACCACAATGAGAAGCCCACACACCGAAACGAAGAGTAGCCCCTGCTCCCTGCAACTAGAGAAAGCCCGCACACAGCAACGAAGACCCAACACAGCCAAAAATAATAAATAAATAGAAATAAATAAATGTATTTAAAAAAAAGAATTAACTTATTCTTGTTGGGAGGGTGGGGGGGGAGCCTACCAACTATTTGTTTACAGACTCTTTTAGGAGTAGGACTATGGAAACCATCAATAAAGATTAATAACAACTATTCCTGAGTTTATTTTAAACTGCATGATTCATTTAAGAGAAGGGCTCTAGATACTCATCTAAAATAATGAGCAGGGGCGCCAAGTGGTAAAACTGAGAAATTGTCTCCTTGCCTACTGCAGCTCTGACAAGAAGAACGAAATTGTACAAAGATCCCCTTTTGGTATTTAAACATTTAGATACATCAATATTTCTCTAACACACATATAGAAACTTATATTTACTAACAGGTTCTTATCTACTCACAAAAGAAAGTTTTAAAGAATGAAAAACCGAACTCATAACACAACAAAAGACGAAAGATGCTGGAAGTTTGGCATTATATTCCAAGACAGCTGAAATAGGAAATAATCCAACTAAAGGTGTAGAAACTGACTAAATTAAAGAATACTGGCAATAAATTCAAAAGAATTATTTGCATATTTACTAAGGCAAAGTGATGTCTACAATAGTGATTTTTTTAGGCAGTTGCAAGATGTGTTTTACTAAATAGATGCAGCTTGTTAGTAGTTGGCGTATCAGGTATATATATACAAAGGACTCCTGATTAAGTTTTTTAAGGTTTAATTATTTTAGTGAGTTAAGGTTTCTTTTCCTTGCAATGTTGATCATACTATTAATCCTCTTAGCTATCCTGTCTTTGCTGATGATGCAAATAAACCTTGGTCCAAGCCTCCAAAAATACTTCAGTGAAAAATAATCAGGTGTAGAGATTTGAAGCAAGTAGCTTAAATAAAAATAAAACGCTCTTTCTTCCACAGTGGATGAAAAACAGTATGTGCTGACAGGAAAGAAAAGGAATTAGGCCAACAGCATGGCAATCAAAGATGATTTGGATTTGTAACATTTGAAGAGACCTGGAATATCTTACCGCCCAACACGCCACCTCAAGCCAACCCCGCACCTCCATTTGACACTCACAGAAAGGGTCTAACAAAAGATCTTCAGAGACCTATACTGACTGATCAATCATCATCTCATTATACAATCACACCCCCTTACCTCAGCCTGCGTTTCCTTGAACGAGAGACAGACCGACTTCTGGACCGAGACTTCGAAAACGAACGAGAACGAGATCTTGATGCAGATCTTGATCGAGAAGAGCGAGATCCAGACTTAGATTTGTTTGTTTTTGACATCTCTAAAGAGAGGGTCGCTTTTCAATTACACCTAATGTAAAAAAACAGAATCAAACAAATGAGTGAGCCCCTTTGCAAATGAGTGAGTCCCTTGAACTTCTATGGACACTTAGAAACAAACAAAAAAGATGAAATGACTGCTAAAACCAAACCAAACAAAACATTCTTTGCCCTTTTACCAAGGGGGATTTCTAAGCGGTACAATTCCCAACGTACCAACCCACAGCAGCAAATGGAAAACCTGACCTGTAACTCTAACTGGGGGACACCATGAAACACAGACAAAAATGAGGAGAGCTATTGATAACCTGGGGCACATAGTCTTTTCTCAATAAGCAGACAAGTTTTGCAAACTAAGTTAACTGTTAATAAAAGTACTGAGATGACCTGAGACAGGTTTCCCAGTCCTCACAGAAGAAACTCTATGCAATGACATCTTGGTTATAGAGTTTGTGGCACATCTTACCATTTCCCTACTTCCTGGACCCTGAATCCATGAGGCATACCCTTAATATTTGCTTCAAAGGAAAAGGTTTAAAGTGTGAGAGATTCTGTAATCTCCTTTACACCTAAAATTATGTATTACACCTATAATTATAATCATACATCTGCTCATTACATCTATAGTTATATCTTTCCATTTTGTATTTTTCTAACCTTTATCTTCTTTTTTATCAGTATTACCAAGTACCTATGTATATTATTTATCTTATCAAAGAATTAAAATCTGTTTATTTGTGCTCAAAAAAAAAAGTGTGACAGAATATTCTCAAATATTGTAATACCACAACAGGATGTACTACATCCTGTAAAATATAGGATTTTTTTTTTGGCTGCGTTGGGTCTTCTTTCCTGCGCACTGGCTTTCTCTAGTTGTGGCGAGCAGGGGCTACTCTTTGTTGCAGTGCGCGGGCTTCTCATTGCGGTGGCTTCTCCTGTTGTGGAGCACGGGCTCTAGGCGTGCGTGCTTCAGTACTTGTGGCTCGCGGGCTCTAGAGCGCAGGCTCAGTAGTTGTGGCGCACGGGCTTAGCAGCTCTGCGGCACGTGGGATCTTCCTGGACCAGGGCTCGAACCCACGTCCCCTTATTGGCAGGCAGATTGTTAACCACTGCGCCACCAGAGAAGTCCCAAAATACAGGATATTAATCCATAAACATAGGACTAAAGTAATGTATAAGGAGAAGAACCTCTACTTTCTTCTAGCCCATCACTAGCTTCAAGAGTCAATCTTCTTTCAGGGTCATTTTCCCATGAAAAAAACAAAATTGTTTTTTCCTTCAAAGATCAGAAAGCTAGTTAATACCTAAACCAGACCAGAACTCCAGGACTTATCCTATCACACCTCGCTGCCTCACTGCTTAACAAAAGATTCTTTTATGTAATGTTGTGCCTGGCTTGTGAAGGGAAAACAATAATCAATGAACATTTCACCCTCCCCTACCTCTCAGATTTTCTTGTTATTCAGATCCCAACTCAAAAGCGATCTCCCCAGAGGTTTGCCCTGGCCACCCAATCAAAAGCAGCCACGCAGTCATTCTCTAAGGTCTAGTCCAGTACCTTGTTTTCTTCTTCCCAGCACTAAATCCAGTACTTGAAACTTGTTTACTCTGTACTTGTTTACTTTGTTTTTCCTCCTCTACCCAAGTAGGATGTAAGCTCCCACCACCAGAAATCTCATCTTTCTTATTTACTGTTGTATCCTCAATGCCCAGAACAGCAAACACTTAAACAGTATTTTTATTAACTTATCCTCGAGGAGGGTATTATTACATCCCTTTTTACAGATGCGGATACTGAGACATAAAGAAGGTAAACTAACTTGCCCAAGGGCACGCTGCTTTAAGTGGCAGGGCTGGGATTTGAACCCAGGTGACCTGGCTCTAAACCAGTGCTCTTAACTACCATTATACAGCCTCGCCAGAGCAGTGTCTGGCACACAGAAGGCATGCAGAGACTTGTGGGATGAATAAATGAATTCAAGTCTCCACTCCTATTGAGTTTAGGATCTGGTAAAGAGGGCAAGACAGAGACAAACTGAAAGGTGGTATCTGTTTATAATTACTATATTCAAGTTTTAGACTTGAATTTTAAGAACTTTTGGAAAGGCAAAGAAATCCAAGAAGCTGCTATAGCTCCAGCTCGTAAGGAAATAACCATAATCTCAGAGACATAAATTTAGAAGACTGAGAAACTGCTAGGAAGCCAGAGACAAACAGTGATGCGTAAGAGATTGCTAAATGAGGATACCAAAGACCTACAGTCTAGATCCTGCCAAAAGGATCAAACTGTTACATGCTTTAGCAAGGTCAAAGATGTTTCAGTTTGGAACCGATTTTTGGAAGTAGTGTCATTATACAAAGCCAGGGTAGAGGAATAAGTTATTTGGAGATATGAGGTGGAGGTGTAAATAAGCAATTTACAGAAACTGAATATTGAAAATACATTGTTTTTCTGGTTGGCCTTCAGCATATTTGGGGATTCTCTAGGTTCATTCTTGCTAAATGGCTTTTTTCTGTTACAAGTCTAGGGGTATCTTTGCCTAGCAACTTCTCTGTCCAGTCTTCAATTTAGCTTAGGCTAGAAATAAATACCCTTTTAGATCAGTTACACAATGGGTGGACAATATCAGACTTTAAAAGAAAAGGGGAGGGAATTCCCTGGCGGTCCCGTGGTTAGGAGTCCTCACTTTCACTCCTGGGGGCACAAGTTCAATCTCTGGTCGGGAAACTAAGATCCTGCAAGCCTGCGCTGCCCGGCAGGAAAAAGGGAAAAAAAAAAAAAAGGAGAAGGGGGAACAAGTCAGTAGAAAAGGAAATACTCATTTCAACTCCAAGTCACTGGAAAATTAAGAACCTAATTTTCACGAAAAGGAAGAAAAGGTCGTCATCTAAATACAGATAGAGAGACTTCCCTGGTGGTCCAGTGGCTAAGACTCCGCACTCCCAATGCAGGAGGCCCGGGTTCAATCCCTGGTCAGGGAACTAGATCCCACATGCATGCCACAACTAAGAGTTCACATGCCACAACTAAGGAGTCTGCAAGCCACAACTAAGGAGCACATGTGCCACAACTAAGGAGCCCACTGGTAGCAACTAAGACCCGACACAACCAAATGAACAAATAGAAAGGCGGCAAAGTATTTTTTAAAAATACAGATAGTGGGCTTCCCTGGTGGTGCAGTGGTTGAGAGTCCGCCTGCCAATGCAGGGGACACGGGTTCGTGCCCTGGTCCGGGAAGATCCCACATGCCGCGAAGCGGCTAGGCCCGTGAGCCATGGCCGCTGAGCCTGAGCGTCCGGAGCCTGTGCTCCACAACGGGAGAGGCCCGCATACCGAAAAAAAAAAAAAAAATACAGCCAAATGTAACACTTCTACCTATATTACATTTACTAGAATTGACAAATGTACTCAAGAGTCACAATACTGTGACACACCCTCACTTCTAGAATTTCTTTAATGTGAACTGAAACTAATTTTAAAACATCACTATTCCCTGAGAGTTAAGAGGAATAACTTTGGATGATACAAAACCAGAGCTGGAAATAAATCAATGAATATCTTAACTCATTCAAGAGAACTCTAGAGAGTGGACAAACAATGGTAAATTAAAGTAGACTTGGTCTTTGCCTCCATGGAGCTTACAATCTAGAATTACAGATAGATCATAACCAAGCAAGCAAGCAAAAATGTAATTTCAAATTCTGGTAAGTACTAGGAAGAAGGCAAATAGCGCATAATGTTGGCAAATTTATGAAGTGTGGTAGTGAGTTATTTAGATAGGATGGTCCAGAGGTGGCATTTAAGCTGTCACCTGAAGACTATGAAACAGCAAGTCACACAAGAAAGGAAAAGGTCCAAAAGACCAAGAAGTGTCTTCTCCTGATATACATAAATAGATTTCATGTATATAAACATTTTATACAAACATTTTAGTGTAAGGTAGGGACAACCATAACTAAAGCTATCTGATTAAATTACCAAAATTCATTCAAAACAATTCACAGTTCTACTTTGAAGACCTTTAAAACTTCATTGTGTTTACACACAGCTTTTCCCATTTCTAACATTTCTTCCATGTCCATGCTCTAAAAATAGTATGGAAAGTACGACAACTATCACCTTGAAAATCAACTTAGCACGTTTTACATGTTACAAGTATTGGGTTGGCCAAAAAGTTCGTTCTGGTTTTTCTTTAAGAAGTTTGGTTTCTGTTCAGATTAAAATTTCCCCCAAAGGAAGTTTTGTTTCTTCAGCAGTACTTCAGCCTACTCTTCCTGGACATGCTGTTTCATTCAGAATAAAACAGCGATGTTCCTACACCAGCAATATAAAAGAATCCACCTATTGAACAAGTAGTACTCAGCATGTTAGCAGGCAGAAATATAGGATCCAGTTCCTAAACTTCTAGTTAAGGGCTGGTATGATCCAAATACCCTCAACTTTCCAACATCCTTCAGATGACATGGTTTCATATCCACATTATCACCCTGTTTGCCACTGAATCAATTCCAGTTTGTCCTCCTTCACTGGGATACTCAGAACTAAATGTAATTCACCAAATTTGGCCTATTATAAAACTATTTAGACACTACTAATGCATCCTAAGATTTCTCTTTCTGGCAGCCACACCACATGTTGATTCAGAGTGAGATGAGTCACTAGGCCCTCAAATCCTTTCTCATAAACCCTTCTTCAGCTGCAAGATATCCTCCTCATCCATCTTGTATTTATACTACTGTTGTTCTACCCTCCCCCCTTTTTATTTAAAACCCAAGTGTAGAATTTCAAACAGCCTTCTGAAATGGTTTCAGATATAATTCTGTCACTTGGAGGAAGGGTTCATTTTTAAACTCTTCTGCAGAGCCACGTGAGAGGGTAATTTCCAGACCCACCACCCTTTTTAAAGCCCAAGCCTTCTCCACCAAGCCACTCGTCCTTGCAAGAGCAGATACATTTTAACGTAAAACAAAACAAAGGCCTTAAGGTATATAATTACATGGCTTTTATGTCATTAAAAATACAGATCTT
This sequence comes from Pseudorca crassidens, assembly GCF_039906515.1. Classification (NCBI taxonomy): domain Eukaryota; kingdom Metazoa; phylum Chordata; class Mammalia; order Artiodactyla; family Delphinidae; genus Pseudorca; species Pseudorca crassidens. Next base: position 28,927,922 of record NC_090297.1, on the reverse strand, counting down.
ATTTTTCAACTCCAAGCAACAAGAATAATATTGGCAGCGAGGGCCAAAGCAAGCTTCTCTAAATCAAAGACTCTCAAAGATAAGAAAGAATTCAATTACTCCTCTCCCCTTCTCACTCCAGATTGTTAAGTTTCTTCTTAGTGTCCCTAGTGACTATGCCAGCATTGTGCTTGGCACATGGTAGGTGTCTTGCTGAATTCACCAGAAGAAACACTTCGGTAGTTAAATTTAATACTGTTTGCCCCATGTTTGGAACGCTGTGGATAGGTTACATTTGGCAGGAGACTGAGCTCCTAAAACTAAGTAGTGCCAAATACAGCTTCTCAATGGGCTGCCCTGGGGCTCCAACCTTGGCAGCCCTAAATGGTCAAGCTACTGGGTTGGCCAAAAAGTTCGTTCGGATCTTCCGTTAAGATGTGACTGTTGGGGGACTTCCCTTGTGGTGCAGTGGTTAAGAATCCGCCTGCCAATGCAGGGGGCACAGGTTCTAGCCCTGGTCCGGGAGGATCCCACATGCCGCGGAGCAGCTGAGCCCATGCGCCACAACTGCTGAGCCTGCGCGCTAGAGCCCACGAGCCACAAGTAGAGAAAGCCTGCACACAGCAACAAAGACCCAACACAGCCAAATATAAATAAAATAAATAAATTTATTAAAAAAAAAAAAAAAGATGTGACTGTTGGGTCATATGGTAGTTTTATTTGTAGTTTTTTAAGGAACCTCCATACTGTTCTCCATAGTGGCTGAACCAATTCACATTCCCACCAGCAGTGCAAGAGTGTTCCCTTTTCTCCAGAGTGAAGTAAGTCAGAAAGAAAAAGACAAATACCGTATGCTAACACATATATATGGAATTTAAGAAGAAAAAAAAATGTCATGAAGAACCGAGGGGTAAGACAGGAATAAAGACACAGACCTACTGGAGAATGGACTTGAGGATATGGGGAGGGGGAAGGGTGAGCTGTGACAGGGCGAGAGAGAGTCAATGGACATATACACACTAACAAACGTAAGGTAGATAGCTAGTGGGAAGCGGGAAGCAGCCGCATGGCACAGGGATATCGGCTCTGTGCTCTGTGACCGCCTGGAGGGGTGGGATGGGGAGGGTGGGAGGGAGGGAGACGCAAGAGGGAAGAGATATGGGAACATATGTATTTGTATAACTGATTCACTTTGTTATAAAGCAGAAACTAACACACCATTGTAAAGCAATTATACCCCAATAAAGATGTTAAAAAAAAAGTTAATAAAGAGAGAAATAAAAAAAAGATGTTACTGTTTATTTTCTTTCATAGAAAGAGGACTTACTACTAATCAAGCAAATAAAACTTTAAGGCAAACATACTATAACCTGAAAACAAAACAACATAAAACACACCCACAAAGCACACACACACACACACACACACACAAAACACACCCACAGCCTTCCTAATACATAAAACCAATTCAAAACTAAGTTCTTTAAAGCTCTCTGAACCCATGAAAGGACACAGGAATTGAGTTGGGCCAGGGAACTATTGCATATGGTGAACAGTCTGATCTCTGGATATCTACACCTAACTGTTTTGAATGACTCCACTGCTGTAACTTAATATCTGTACAGGGTTTTGCTGAGCAAACCATTTTTTTTTCCTTTTCTCATTTCCATTAATATCAAACTTACTATCTCACAGGATATTCAAATTTCTCAAGAATCTTATGCACCTTAAAGAGCATAATCACAGCATTTCTCATGGTTTTAACTCTCACTTCAATATCCACATCATAACCAATTTAAAAACCAAACAAAGTACTAGGCATTCTTTTAAGCACCAACCTCTTTCTCTAGCACCACCTGTTTCCCTGCAGCAATGAAGCATACAGAGTTGCCTTTTTTTAAAAAAAAAAAAAGATCTTTATTGGAGTATAATTCCTTCACGATACTGTGTTAGTTTCTGTTGTACACCAAAATGAATCAGCCACATGCATACATATATCCCCATATCCCCTCTCCCCTGAGCCTCCCTCTGACCCTCCCTATCCCACCCCACTAGGTCATCACAAAGCACTGAGCTGATCTCCCTGTGCTATGCTGCTGCTTCCCACTAGCTAACTATTTTACATTCAGTAGTGTATATAAGAGTTGCCTCTATCTTATTTTCTTACATTATTAGAATATATTAACATCATGAAACTTTCATCACTAATTCTTACTCCAAGGACTCATGACTAATTCAAGGAAGAAGGAGTGTTACAAAGGAACAACAGTTATTTTAATCTGTTTAATTTGGGTTACAGGACCCAAATAAGATCTAAGCCTAGAGAATTTCAGGACAGGATCACTAAACACCACCCTCTAAAGGTTAACTAAATGGTGACCTAAATGGGAAGGAAATCTAAAAAAGAGTGTATATATGTATACGTATAACTGATTCAGTATGCTGCACAGCAGAAACTAACACAACAGTGTAAAGCACCTATACTCCAATAAAATTTAATTTAAAAAAATGAAAAATAAAAAAAAAAACACTAATAGTCAAAACAATGGATAAGAACAATCAACTATGGAAATCTTCCCAAGAAATAGCCTTCCAAAAAAAAATGCAAAAATCTCACCATAAGACTTAGAATCCTTTTAGGCAAGTCCCTAATTTAAGATGTAAAATTCCATAAGATACACTGACATACTGAAATGTATAACATCTATGACATGATTTTATAAACACACAAATTTTAGTAATGAATGAATACTGACGGGGAAAATGAAGCATGGGAATTTGCGTCTTCTTGTAGTTCAGAGGAAAAAAAGGCTATGATTTAATGACTATAACATACATACATACATATATTTATTTATTTAGGCCATACCTCGCAGCTCGTGGGACCTTAGTTCCCTGACCAGGGACTGAATCCGGGCCCTCGGCGGTGAAAGCATGGAGTCCTAACCACTGGACCACCAAAGAATTCCCCGAAACAATTACTTAAAGAAAAAATATCCACCTAGAAGTAGGGGGACCAGAGAGTTCAAATCTAAAAGTTAACATAGGGCTTCCCTGGTGGCGCAGTGGTTGAGAGTCCGCCTGCCGACGCAGGGGACACAGGTTCGTGCCCCGGTCTGGGAGGATCCCACATGCCGCGGAGTGGCTGGGCCCGTGAGCCATGGCTGCTGAGCCTGCACGTCTGGAGCCTGTGCTCCGCAACGGGAGAGGCCACAACAGTGAGAGGCCCGCATAACGCAAAAAAAAAAAATAATAATGAAAATAAAATAAAATAAAAGTTAACATACAGTGTATATAGTCCAATAAAAGACTACTGCCCTGCTCTGGCTGAGACAGGCTAGGGGTGGGGGTGTGACATTTGTATCTAGCAATTTAAGGTTTCCAGGATATTTGGCTTGACAATGGGGAACAGGACTTTATCAATAAATTGGGACTATCCTGAAAAACCAGGACTCATCATTTCTTCAAGGAGGACAACTCAGCTACCCTGATTTGATGGACTTACTATTTAAGAATGTCTAGCCCAGGCTTCCCTGGTGGTGCAGTGGTTGAGAGTCCACCTGCAGGGGACACGGGTTTGTGCCCCGGTCCAGGAAGATCCCACATGCCACGGAGCGGCTAGGCCCGTGAGCCATGGCCGCTGAGCCTGCGCGTCCGGAGCCTGTGCTCCGCAACAGAGAGGCCACAACAGTGAGAGGCCCGCGTACCCCCCGCAAAAAAAAAGAAAAAAAAGAATGTCTAGCTTCTCTTGCTCTGTATTTTAGAATACGTTCATCAAAGATCCTTCTATTGGGTTAGCCAAAAAGTTCGTTCGTTTTTTTCCGAAAGATGGCTCTAGTAGCACGTAGTTGTCTTTTTTTTGCGTTACGCGGGCCTCTCACTATTGCGGCCTCTCCTGTTGCGGAGCACAGGCTCCGGACGCACAGGCCCAGTGGCCATGGCCCACGGGCCCAGCCGCTCCGCGGCATGTGGGATCCTCCCAGACCGGGGCACGAACCCGTGTCCCCTGCATCGGCAGGCAGACTCTCAACCACCGCGCCACCAGGAAAGCCCCACGTAGTTGTCTTTAACTTCATTCAGGACAATCCTGTTAGACTGCATGTGACAGCTGTCATATCAGTGTGCATTAAAAAAAAAAATTATCAAAATTGGTGAACTTTTGTGTAGCCATTTTAATATTGAAGATGGAAGAAAAAAAGCAATATTTTCAGCATCTTATGCTTTATTATTTCAAGAAAGGTAAAAACATAACTGAAACGCAAAAAAGATTTGCACAGTGTATGGAAAGGGTGCTGTGACTAATCAAACATGTCAAAAGTGGTTTGCGAAGTTTTGTGCTGGAGATTTCCTGCTGGACGATGCTCCAGTTGGGTAGACCAGTTGAAGTGGAAAGCAATCAAATCGAGACATTAACTGAGAACAATCAACGTTATACCACGAGGGAGATAGCCGACATACTCAAAATATCCAAATCAAGTGCTGAAAATCATCTGCACCGGCTTGGTTACGTTAATCGCTTTGATGTTTGGGTTCCACGTAAGTTAAGCGAAAAAAACCTTCTTAACCATATTTCCTCATGCAATTCTCTACTTAAACATAACGAAAAGATTCCATTTTTAAAACAAATTATGACGGGCGATGAAAAGTGGATACTGTACAATAATGTGGAATGGAAGAGACTGTGGGGCAAGCGAAATGAACTACCACCAACCACACCAAAGGCCAGTCTTCATCCAAAGAAGGTGATGTTGTGTATATGGTGGGATTGGAAGGGAATCCTCTATTATGAGCTCCTTCTGGAACACCAAACGATTTTTGTTTTAAACACTTTTTTGAGGACTTCCCTGGTGGTTCAGTGGTAAAGAATCTGCCTTCCAATGCAGGGTATATGGGTTCGATCCCTGGTCAGTGATCTAAGATCCCACATGCCGTGGGGCAAGTGAGCCCACGTGCCACAACTACTTGAGCCCGCACCAGAACCAGAGAGAAGCCCGTGCACCGCAACAAAAGACCCGATGCAGCCAAAAATTTAAAAATAAAATAAATACTTTTTTTGGCTGCACCTCATGGCACGTGGGATCTTAGTTCCCCGACCAGGAACTGAACCCGTGCCCCTTGCATTGGAAGGGTGGAGTCTTAACCACTGGACCGCCAGGGAAGTCCCAGAAAACTAAATGATTAATTCCAACAAGTACTGCTCCCAATTAGACCAACTGAAAGCAGCACTCAACAAAAAACATCCAGAATTAGTCAAAAGAAAACGCATAATCTTCCACCAGGACAACGCAAGGCTGAATGTTTCTTTGAAAACTGTTACAGCTTGGCTGGGAAGTTCTTTTGTTTTCTTTTAAATAATAACAGTAGATCACCTTCTTCTTTTTAAAATAATATTTATTTACTTTATTTATTCTTATTTCTCTTGGGTACATACCTAGGAGTGGTATTGCTCAGTCACATGGTAATTCTATGCTTAACTTTGTAGGGTACTGCCAGACTATATTCCAAAGCAGCTACACCATTTTACTTTCCCACCAGCAGTGTAAGAGGGTTCCAATTTCTCTACATCTCCAACACTTTATTATTGTCTTTTTTATTATAGCCCTCCTAGTGTGTGTGAAGTGGTATCTCATTACGGTGTTTTTTTTGTTTTTTTGTGGTACGCGGGCCTCTCACTGTTGTGGTCTCTCCCGTTGCGGAGCACAGGCTCCGGATGCGCAGGCTCAGCAACCATGGCTCACAGGCCTAGCCGCTCCGCGGCATGTGGGATCTTCCCGGACCGGGACACTAACGTGTCCCCTGCATCGGCAGGCGGACTCTCCACCACTGCGCCACCAGGGAAGCCCTATGGTTTTTTGTTTAATATTTATTTGGCTGCGCCAGGTCTTAGTTGCGGCACAAGGGCTGTTAGTTGCAGCATGCAGGATCTAGCTCCCTGACCAGGGATGGAACCTGGGCCCCCTGCACTGGGAGCGCAGGGTCTTAACCACTGGACCACCAAGGAAGTCCCTCATTATGGTTTTGATTTGTAATTCCCTAATGACTAACCGTGTTGACAATCTTTTCATATGTTTATTGGCTATTTGTGTATCTTAGAGAAATATCAATTCAGATCCTTTGTCCATTTTTAAGTTGAATTATTTGTCTTTTTGAGTCGTAAGGCTTTCTAAATTATGGATATAGATCCCTTATTAGACATATACTTTGCAAGAAGTTTCTCCCAATTTGTAGGTTGTTCTCCCATTTTCTTGACTCTGACCTTTAAAGAAAAGGGATTTTGTTAGTTTTTTTTATAAAGTCTGATTTATCTTATTCTTTTGTTCCTTGTGCTTTTGCTGTCATATCTAAGAAGGGTTTGCCCACGGTCACGAAGATTTATTCCTAGGTTTTCTTCTAAGAATTGTATAGTTTTAGTTCTTGCATTTAGGTCCATGATCCATTTTGATTTAAATTTTATGTTATAGTGCGAGGTAAGGGTCCAACTCCATTCTTTTGCATGTGGATATCCAGATGTCCTAGTACCATCTGTTGAAAAGACTAGTCTTATCCTACTGAAATGTCTTGGCATCTTGGTCAAAAAAAAAAAATCAACTGACCATAAACGTGAGGGTTTATTTCTGTATTCTCAATTTTATTCCATTGATCTGTATGTCTATGCTTATGCCAAAACCACAGTTTGATTACTGTAGCCTTGTAGTACATTCTGAAATCAGAAAGTGTAGGTTTTTCAACTTCCTCCTGCTCAAAGACAATTTTGGCTATTCTGAGTCCCCTACATTTTCATATGAATTTTATTTTTTTTAATTAATTATTTATTTATGGTTGCACTGGGTCTTCGTTGCTGCACGCGGGCTTTCTCTAGTGGCGGTGAGCAGGGGCTACTCTTTGTTGCGGTGCGCGGGCTTCTCATTGCGGTGGCTTCTCTTGTTGCGCAGCACGGGCTCTAGGCGCACGGGCTTCAGTAGCTGTGGCACAAGGGCTCAGTAGTTGTGGCTTGCAGGCTCTAGAGCGCAGGCTCAGTAGTTGTGGCACACAGGCTTAGTTGCTCCGCGGCATGTGGGATCCTCCTGGACCAGGGCTCGAACCCATGTCCCCTGCATTGGCAGGAGGACTCTTATTAACCACTGCGCCACCAGGGAAGTCCCTCATATGAATTTTAGATTCAGCACATCAATTTCTGCAAAAAAGCCAGCTGGGATTTTGACAAAAATTGTGTTGAATCTGTAGATCAATTTGGAGAAAACTGCCATCTTAACATTAAGTCTTCCAACCCATGAACATGGGACAGTGTTTTGTAGTTTTCAGAGTACAAATTTTGTGCTCATTTTGTTAAATTCATTCCTAAGTATTTTGCTCTTTTTGATGCTACTGGAAATGAACTGTTTTTCTATGTCATTTTGATTGCTCACTGCTGGTGTATAGAAATACAGTTCATTCTTTCTTTAAAATAATTTTATTTATTTTTGGCTGCGTCGGGTCTCTGTTGCTGCACGCAGGCTTTCTCTAGTTGCGGCAAGCAGGAGCTTCTCTTGTTGCAGAGCATGGGCCCTAGGCGCACAGGCTTCAGTAGGTGTAGCACTCGGGTTCAGTAGTTGTGGCACACAGGCTCCAGGGCACACAAGCTTCAGTAGTTGTGGCACATGGGCTCAGTAGTTGTGGTGCACAGGCTTAGTTGCTCCACAGCATGTGGGAATCTTCCCGGACCAGGGATTGAGCCCGTGTCCCCTGCATTGGCAGGCGATTCTTAACCACTGCACCACGAGGAAGTCCCAGAGAAATACAATTCATTCTTGTATATTCATCTTGTATCCTGTAACATTACTGAATTCATTTAATAGTTCTAATAGTTTTCAGTGGATTCCTTAAGATTTTCTACATAAGATCATATCACCTGCCAAAAAGATAGTTTTACTTCTTCCTTGCCAAGTTAGATGGCTTTTATTTCATTTTCTTGCCTAACTGCCCTGGCCAGAACATCTGGTACAATGCTGAATAGAAATGACAGAAGTGAACATTCTTCTCTTGTCCCTGAACTTAGGGTGAAAACATTCAGTCTTCCTTCCACCTTTAAGTACAATGATACCTGTAGGTTTTTCACAGATGTTTAATATCAGACTGAAGAAGTTCCCTTCTATTCCTAGTTGGTTTAATATTTTTATTATGAAAATATGTTGGATTTTTTTTTTTACTGTATTTATTGAGATGATCAAGTAGCTTTGGTCCTTTATTCTACTGTATTACATTATTTGATTTTCAACAGTTACCATTTAACACCTGTTTTTAAAATAGGTCTTAAAATTGGTCTTTTCCCTGTTTATGGATCCCTAACATAACCTTAATAGAAGAGGAAGAGTCTCTGAGGACTGACCCCATGTAGGCCTGCACTCCCTGTCCCTTGCCCAGGCCCCAGGACTGTTGTCTCTGCTCTGCCAAGAGGACAGCATACTTTTCCAGATCAGATGGCACTATATTTGGTAACTGTTGGGTAACACAAGAGTGCTAACCAAATAAATTTAACAATTCAGGATACCAAACCCAGGAAGCGACAAAATTGCCTGGTAAGAGATCACGTCTGATTTGTTCTCCATTTTATGCACAGTGCTTAGCCACAGAATGGACACTTGGTATGTGCTAATGAACAGGCTCTTTCACACTTTCTCTTCATCACACAAGCAGAAATAATAAAAGATTAGTTCACCAGATATTAACAATACAATCCAAGAATAAAATTAAGTACGTATCACAGTCCTAATCACTACAGCTAAACTAAAAGTTGAGCTCATTCGTATTCCTCGTACATTTTCCTCAAAGGCAGAGAAGGCCAAACTGACCTCAATGTTAGGGAGACACACTTCATTTAGCAGTGCCAGGTTAGAGTGAAACTCCACCGCCAGCAAGTCCAGTCAAGACAGCCCTGCTCTCAAGAGTCACTGAAGGCAAGAAGCAGAAAATTCTTGGTGAACAAAATGACTGAAATAAAGAAGAGACAGGGCTTCCCTGGTGGCGCAGTGGTTGAGAGTCCGCCTGCCGATGCAGGGGACATGGGTTCGTGCCCCGGTCCGGGAAGATCCCATATGCCGCAGAGCGGCTGGGCCTGTGAGCCATGGCCGCTGGGCCTGCATGTCCGGAGCCTGTGCTCCACAATGGGAGAGGCCACAGCAGTGACAGGCCCGTGTACCGCAAAAAAAAAAAAAAAAAAAAAAAGAAGAAGAGACAGATCCAAAAATCAGCCAAGAAAGAAATTCACCATTCATAAAGGGCTGTAGGCAAAGGAGGGGCCTGACTGTGTGCTCTGTGTGCCTCTAGATAGTTAGGGGCAGGAAAGCAGAACTCAGGTGAAATATGAAACACGTTTACTATTTTATGCTTTCCTCTGGAGATTATCCTCTCCTGAGCAAAAGAGGGAGGAAAAGGGAAACAGAATCAAGAGCAGCTGTAGGTATCTCTAGGGAAACACTTTTCGAAGACTTCACCCCCGCCCCTCAACATCCCTGAAGAAATCAAATCAGAGACCCCCTCCTAACAGTTACTCTATTAAGCAGCTCTCTTAAACTATTAAGTAAATCCATAAATATAACACTAATTTCTGAGGTCTTAAAATTCACAGAGGCAAATACCCACATGTGCGCTGAGCACCCTCCTTAAAGGAGAGGAAGGTCCTTTGGGGAGAATGGCAATTTTATTGCTTAAACAACTTAAGGATATAATAAAAGTTTTGCCCTTGCCTATGTTATAAAACCACAGCTATTCTGGAGTTTAGCACTAAAATTCTTAAACTTTGAACATTGTATTCTATGTAATTTGGTAGAACTTGTTTTTAAAATGAGTAATATGTAGGTACAGATGTACATATAAAACATATCTGGGCTTCCCTGGTGGCACAATGGTTGAGAGTCCGCCTGCCGTTGCAGGGGACACGGGTTCGTGCCCCAGTCCGGGAAGATCCCACATGCCATGGAGTGGCTGGGCCCGTGAGCCATGGCCGCTGAGCCTGCGCGTCCGGAGCTTGTGCTCCGCAACGGGAGAGGCCACATCAGTGAGAGGTCCACATACCGCAAAAAAAAAAAAAGACATATCTACATAAGCACATGCAGCAAACTATTAATAGTGGTTACCTCTGTGGAGCAGAAAGGAAGACATGAAGAGGAAGGGGGAAGGAGAAGGGAAAGACATGAAATGGGGCAGACAGGATAAGAGCATGTGCTTCTTACTTTACATATAAATATTTTCAGCTAGTGAGTTTACAGGTGACTTCCCCCTAACAGTCTTTTACAAAGTTGTTGACATTCATAGCATTAATGGTGTTAATTCTTTTAATGGGGAATCAAACATCTACCTACTTTCTTCTAAGATATTTAAAAAATCTAGCCTAGTAATTTCCACAAGACCCTAAATAAATAAAACTGTACTTTATTCAAAGTCCATTTCAGGAAAACTTTATTACAACGGAATTTTCCCCCTCTTTTATGACTTTAAAGAAGGTTAAGAAAGGCCAGCCTTATAGCCAGCTGGGCTCTATTTTTTTTTTTTTAGTGTTTTTATTATGGAGGCATTGATTCAAACATAGACAAAAGTAGAAAAGAACAGTGTAAGGAACCCAAGTACATCCGTCTTCCAGCTTAAAAAATTATCAGCTCTTTGCAGGTGGGCTCAGTTCATGGTCAAAATTCTAATAAGTCTGGGTGGATATAGCCAGTCTCTGCAGCAATTTCCCCATACCTTTTCCATAAAAAAAAATTAGAGAATCCTTCCATTAAAAAATCCAGACGTGCAGGAGTTCCCTGGTGGTCTAGCAGTGAGGATTTGGCACTTTCACTGCGGAGGACTGGGTTCAATCCCTGGTCAGGGAACTGAGATGCCGCAAGCTGAGCGGTGGGGAAAAAAAAAAAAAAAAAATCCAGACATGCAATGAGGGGACCCAAAAGGCTCACCTCTACATGCTTCTCCATGTGTGCTCTGCAAGTAAGTCTAAAAGGAGAATCATTTACCAGCAAATAACAATGACTGATTTCAGTTCAAACACATTTAAAGTAAATTCCAAAGTGCAATCTTAAACCACCTCCTAATTACAGGACATGAGTAGTCCAAAATACCATTCCCACTGTGTGTTGTTTCAGCAACTTGTTTTTAGAAGTGTGACTACTTCATAACAACTGAGAAATTATTAAGAGAGGGAAGAAAATACACATTCATAAACTATATTCTGGGGTTAGCAAGCAAAAAAAGCTAAAGCTTCTACCTCTGTGGAGTCCGGAAGCCACTGTGGAAATTCAGAGCTCACTGCAACCGCTTACTTGGCATTTGCGGGATTATCTGACACTGGAATTTGTTTACCAGTGTGCTTTTATCCTAGCCTTACTATCAATTTCCCTGAAAATAACCTTTTTATTAATGACAGCATATATTTTAGTTAACTTATGCTAATAATGGACGTGTTTACAAAACAAATTCTCAATTGTTCTTCCTATTGGTTGTTGTCAGGCTGGAAAGAATTCAGAGGAACCAGCTCCAAAAACTTCACAGAAACAATTCAGCACAGGGACCCCTGTGTTCAAAAACTGGAGAGTGAAGGGAAGCCAATAAAGCCCACACCCTCAGAGAAACAGTATTTGGCCTCAGTTCTTGTGTCAAGTAACTACAGCAACAAAAGGCCCAACTCTTGTGTACTGTTTTCACTACGTAAAAAAAACTAACTCATGTTAGTTATCCATTGACACAGATAATTTTTCTAAGTGTTTTCTAAGTGAGTATTAAGAAGCTTCCCTGAGGGTAACCTCTGAAGCATTTATTGGGTTGGCCAAAAAATTCGTTCAGTTAATGAATAAACTTCGATAAAGTTGGTGGTGAAAATGAAGAGTGTACTTAAAACCGAACGAACTTTTTGGCCAACCCAATAGTTTAAAAGTACATCACTTAAGGAATGGCAAGCCTCACATAAAAATACACATGGATAATTTATAATAATAAAAGAGCTTTTCCCCCCTAAGTCAAGAATACTGCCAGTGTGGGAAGTACTGGCCAGATGGATAAGCCAGCTCTTATCCACAAAGGTTCAATTCCAAGTCCTCCAAAAGTCAATCTCTGTCCTTCCTTTGCCAGCCCTGATTTCTCTGGACAGCAAACAGGAGCACTGTGTTATTTGTCTCTTAGAAAATTCGTAATAAACTGCACAGCAAAAACAGGAAAAAATGAGGACTCTTTGCCATCACTTCAAACTTGAGGAAAATAAGTAATTCCTTTCTAACAGTATTGCTACTTATGTTGGATGCTTTGGGCTCCCAAATGCGAAACAGACCTGTTCTGACAGAGTTCTTTTCCAAAAGCCACCAGATACCTGTATTCTGTGGGTGGGCGTGGGGACTGTGGGCTCCTGTCTAACCAGCAGGGTGCCCATCCTACCTCAGAGAGAGTCTTCTTGACTTCCCTCCTTTAGAGCCCAAGCACCAGTCATCAACTAATAAATAACAGATGTCATTCTAGCCTCCTGTTTGGCTGTTGCAAACTGCTTTCTTCCCTCTCCTATCAGGACCTCTGATCAGGGCAGAAGTGATCTTCTTCATTGCCACTGGTGAGCAATGAAAAGCTAAAAATAAGTAAATAAATAATGGGCACCTTAAATGAGAGAAATTTACCAAAACTAAACTTATGCTCCTAATAAATGCAAAACCCCTTATTTGAAGGTGTTTTTAACCTCTCTGTGCCTATTTTTCGTCAATAAAATGAGGATTTGGAACAGCTCTACCAATGGCAAAAAAAACTTAAAGCGTTTACACAAACAGAAGGAGATTCCTCATCCTTACTTCAGCCATGTCCTAAAAATGGAATTAAGTGGTGAGGGTTAAACTTTTTTTTTTTTTTTTTTGCGGTACGTGGGCCTCTCCCATTGCGGAGCACAGGCTCCGGACGCGCAGACTTAGCAGCCATGGCTCACGGGCCTAGCCGCTCCGCGGCATGTGGGATCTTCCCAGACCGGGGCACGAACCCATGTCCCCTGCATCGGCAGGCGGACTCTCAACCACTGCGCCACCAGGGAAGCCCGAGGGTTAAACTTTTTGCTTTTAGGGCTTCCCTGGTAGCGCAGTGGTTAACAATCTGCCTGCCAATGCAGGGGACACGGGTTCAAGCCCTGGTCTGGGGAAGATCCCACATGCCGGAGCAACTAAGTGCACCACAACTACTAAGCCTGCGCTCTAGAGCCCGCAAACCACAACTACTGAGCCTGCGTGCCACAACTGCCGAAGCCCGCGTGCCTAGAGCCCGTGCTCCACAACAAGAGAAACCACAGCAATGAGAAGCCTGCGCACAATGAAGAGTAGCCTCTGCTCGCCACAACTAAAGAAAGCCCGTGCACAGCAATGAAGACCTGACACAGCCAAAAATAAATTTATTTTTAAAAAAAATTTTTTTGCTTTTAAAAAAGAATCATCCCTCCACTTCCATCCTATCAATTCTGAAATTTACTGTAGAAGAAATCATTTAAGATTCATAACATATTCTACCACTTTATAAAAACCAGTGCATCTGCCTGAAAATAGCTGACCAGGGACTTGATTACTTACCTGCTGACTGTACTTAAACTATCACTTGCATGGGGGCAGTTCACCTACACCAAATTCAGGCAGCACCAACCTCACTTGGGAAAAAAGAGTTTCCAGAGCAAGTCAGGGCTCTGCAACAGACTCCGTCAGGCTGAGGGACACTGCCGCTAGCTTCTTTCCATCACACAGCCAGCAAGAGGTCACATTTCCTTCCGGCTCTTCAGAGACTGAATAGTTTCTCTGTCCCAAAGACATGGCAAACTCCACCCCTTCCATCTTTCATTTTTTAAAGGAACAGGACCACTACTTCTCAGTAACTTGGAAAGGCAGGAAAAATTCAGTGAGATAGCTATTTTCCATATGGCACAGAATACAGCATGCCACTAATTATTTCAGGCCTGATTTCCACAAAGGAACAAGAGTTTCATAAATGTTTCTCTTTGTGTTTTGTTTTTTGTAAAAAACAACAGAGAAAAGATTGAATAATTTAAGATCAAAATGACAAACCTTTGCTGGGAAACCCCTTTATTCATTCTTTCCATCAAACTGCTGTTTCTCCCCCAATCAGAAATAAAAACATATGAAAATCTTAAGATAGCTGGGATATTATGTAATAGTCACAGAAAGCAACATAATTTAATCAATCAATGCTGGAAAATTCTGAAAAATACACACAAGTAATAAACTTAGGTCTCAAGCCACCAGTCTGAAAAAAGCTAGTAAAAGAAAATATATGCAAGCAAATTTACACACCTATCTCTTCTATTATAAGTATACCTCCTAGAAGGTGGTAAACTCAACTTCATCTGCCTGCACCGTGTTTTAAATATATGGTTTATCTAATAGCAAAAGGAAGTGACTTGGAATAAGAAAGGCATTCTGGGGGACTTTAAGGAAGTAACAGTCTTTGTAGATTTCAGTTTATTCATTTGTTAAAGGTGGTTAATACCGAACATACAACTTAACTTCTAAAGTTTCAGGGGACTTCCCTGGTTGTCCAGTGGCTAAGACTCCACACTCCCAACGCAGGGGGCCTGGGTTCAATCCCTAGTTAGGGAACTAGATCCCACATGCCGCAACTAAAAGTTCACATGCCACAACTAAAAAAAGAAAGATCCCGTGTGCCGCAACGAAGACCTGGCACAGCCAAACAAACAAACAAACAAAGTTTCAGCTTAGTAGACTGGGCTTCATAAACATAAACAGGACTTCGCACCAAGCGCTGGTTACTGGAAAGGTAAATACACAATCATTTCACAATTTTTTAAATAGTTTTGCTTTCTCATTAAAGCAGGTTTCACAATCTCTGTACTTTACTTTGGTAAGATTATTGTTGAGTATACTCTTGCAAAAAAATATCATGGCCCAACAAGTACCGAGAGCATGTTTCTGTTCATTCTATCAGATTTTAATGAATACTTACTCCATGCTAAGTACTCTGCTGGATGCAGAAAACAAGAAAATCCTGTTGTAATTATAGGTAGAAAATATCTTTTCAGGCTCATAATGTGACTTGGGAAGGTTTCTTTTGCTTGTACTAAAGTCAGAAAGGAGGTCACTAATTTTGAAATCTTTTCCAAGTCATATTCCCCCCCTGAATTGAAGTTTTATGTGTTAAAAATAGGGCTTACCAAAAAAAAAATAGGGCTTACACTTTAGTTAATAATAGTGTATCAATACTGGTTCATTAATTGTGACAAATGTACCATTCTAATGTAAGATGTTAATAATAGAAGAAATTGGGCATAGGGAATATAGGGACTGTTACAGGTTAAACTGTGTCTCCCTAACCCTAAAATGTATATACTGAAGTCCTAACACCAAGCACCTCAGAAAGTGACCTCATTTGGAGACAGGGTCTTTACAGATATGACTGGTATCCTTATAAAAGGGGAAATCTGGACACAGAGATATGTGGCGAGAAGATGATATGAAGAGAAATAGAAGACAGCCATCTAATACAAGCCGACGAGCGAGACCTTGGAAGAGACCCTTCCCTCACAGGTCTCAGAAGGAACCAATCCTGCCAACCTCTTTTTTTTTTATATATATAAATTTTTTTTTTTTGGTTGCATTGGGTCTTCGTTGCTGTGCGCGCGCTTCCTCTAGTTGTGGCGAGCGGGGGCTACTCTTAGTTGCAATGCACGGGTTTCTCACTGCAGTGGCTTCTCTTGTTGCAGAGCACGGGCTCTAGGCGCACGGGCTTCAGTAGTTGTGGCACATGGGCTCAGTAGTTGTGGCTCGCAAGCTCTACAGCACAGGCTTGGCAGTTGTGGCGCACGGACTTAGTTGCTCCGCGACATGTGGGATCTTCCCAGACCAGGGCTCGAACCCGTGTCCCCTGCATTGGCAGGCAGATTCTTAACCACTGTGCCACCAGGGAAGCCCCTGCCAACCTCTTGATTTTTGTACTTCTAGCCTTCAGATCTGTGGGGTGATAAAGTGCTGTTGCTTAAGCCGCCCAGTTTGTCATACTTTGTTATGGCAGCCCTAGCAAACTAATACAGGAATTCTGTACAATCCTTGCAATTTTCTGTAAATCTTATTCTCAAACAAAAAGTTTATTAAACAAAAAAAAAAAGACAAGGTAATGGTGCCCACATCTCACAATTATGAGAAGACCAAAGTAGACAGATAATTGGGAAATCCCTGCTCAGCGGAAAGAGAATCCATAATCCCAATACACAGTAAGCAAACAGCTAGGACTAGAATCCAGGTTTCATTTAGTGTTTTCCATAATATAATGTTATTTCAAGATGGGCATATAAAAGTGGGTGTAAGTGAGGGAATATGCTGAAGCAAATTATCATTCTGAAATGCCCTGTCCCAAAGGAAGAGAACCTTAGAGAGTCACTTTATAATAGTGGGCTAGGTTCTGCAGTGAGTAGTAGCTTGGCACCAAAAAAATAACTGGGTTCAAATCTTGGCTCCTCCACCCATTAGCTGGACAAGATACTTACTCTCTCAATCTTCCAAACATGACCTACACCTCATAAGACCGCCACAGGAATTAAAAAGTGTACGTAAACTGCCTGCCATTCAACATGTGACTTCACACCTTAAGCTATGTTTAGCTACAACCCTAGAGTGGTGAGAGGGAGATATTTAGGAACTTCTCTGAGAGCAAACAGATTTCACCACTGATTCTATTTTCCTGCTATTAGTAAGCAATCAGATAGCTTCCTACACAGAACAATAATGTGTTTTATAACTTTATTAGCTAAACTGGCATGTGTTGCACTGAACAGGTGCAGAAAAGCAAAAAAAGGTCAAATTCTAGGGTCCTGACCTTTGTAGAATAAATCCCTTTGCTGCTGGATGGTAGCAGGGAAAAATCAACAGCAAACTGAGGGGCCTTTCATTTAGAACTTACTCATCTAATATTCCCAATGTAGGCAACTTGTGGTATCTTCTCCTGAGAATTTGCTCAATGGGTGTCTATTAGGCTCAGGATCATCTATGCAATTAACCTTTCATCATTAGAGAAATAGAATGAACAGCACAGACAGCAACTTAAATAATCTTCGATTCACCCCAGAGGCTCCTCTCCTATATCCCTAGGGTAGGCTGACGGCAATTTTAGTTACTGTTTTAAATGTGTTACCATTGGGGAATATATCCTTCCCATTTTTTAGAGGAACTCTCAGCTTTCCTGACTTAATAAAGATACTACAGGCTATGTTAACTAATCACCTATGGCTTCCTTCCAGCTCTCATTATGATAAACCTTTTTAAAAACTAAGTTTAACAGCCAATCATCACACAACTATTTTTTAAATTAAGTTATTATTACTAAGACCTTGGGCTGAACCAGTGGTATATATTGCAATCACCTACAGAGCTTTTTAAAAAGTCCATCTATCAAGATTCTTATTCAGGAAACCAGAACAGGAATTCCGATCCACTGGTTTACGGACATTCTTTACAGATTCCAAGGACTAGGACTGTGTTCTCTCTTCATCCCACCATCGATACACAGAAAGCCACTGCTTACACGGAGTTGTACATAAAGTTTGTTCTACATAAAGTCTGTTTACAACTCTCTTAGGAGATAAGTTGTTTGACATCTTTTATAGACGTTAGCCTTTTGGGGATAAAATGAGCTTCCCCAAACAAGTCTATCACACAGAGGTTTAGAAGAGGGAAAAATATATGTTTTTAAATTTATTTCCTTATTTGTTAAACTATCACTGCTTTGAATGATGTTCACAACATGGCAGGGTTTTCAATAACTTTCAATAACTAGATCATATCTATTTATCCATTCCTTCAGAAGTATGAACCCTAAGAGCTGCAGTGTCCCATACACATGTAGCTACCATGCACCTGAAATGTGGCTGGCCTGAACTGGGATGAGCTGTAGGTATAAAATACAGGATTTCAAAGACTTAGTACAAAACTCAGAATGTAAAATACTTCATTAAGGACTTTTAATATTAATTACATGTTGAAATAAGAATGTGTTGGATATATTAAATTACATTAAAATAAATTTCATCTGTTTCTTTTTATTTCTTAATGTGGATGCTAGGAAATTTGAAATTACATGTGACTCACACTGGACTTCTCTTGGATAGCACTGTCCTAAAGGACAACAATGATTATGTCTTTTCAAATGCTCAAGTTCTGAACCTTATCCAATATTAGTCACTTTTAAATTCATCATTTATTTTTGCAGTTTCTAGTCTTCATCCACTAAGACTTTCCTGTTGAGATAACCACCTGATGTCTTTCCATTTATATCTACACTTTACCAGATAAGGGGAAAAAAAAGAGATGTCTTAAATATGCACACAACTCTACATAAGAAACCAAAAATAATTTCAAGATCTGCTATCATTCTGGACCTTACCAGTCACCTGAGTCTACAAAAGAAATCAAGAACCCAACCTTTTGCTTCTAAATCTAAAACGAATTCATTAAGGCACTATTCAAAGCTATCTAAATTTAGAGACCACTCAACTACCCCAAGCGCAGATAGATCCAGACACTGAACCAGAACTCAGTTCAGATACATATGATCAGTGCAACTCCCCTCTCTGCTCATAAGGAACAGCAATATTAATTACATAGACAAATAGGTCTGATTCTTTTCTGTAACATCTTGTATTTGTTTGTTTGTTTGTTTTTAAAGGAACAAAACTGAATTCATCAGATTTATATATGAAAGCTCCAGCTTGCCATAATTTCAACATTCTAAATGATCTGACTCCTGCCTACTTTTCCAACATCATCTCAAACCACTCTCTCCCGAATCAATCACTCTACCGGAGTCACAAAGGCCTTCTTTCTGTTCCTTGAACACTTACAAGCATTTATAGTCTCAGCACCTTTATACTTGCAGTTCTCACTACATGAACAAACACCCTTCTGCAGTCTAAAGCATGGTTGGCTCCTTTCTCATCCTTCAGATCTCAGCTTGTCACCTAACTCGAAAAGGTATTATTCCTTGGCATTCTACCTAATGACACCTCACTGTTATCCTGTAGTCAAACTTCTTTCCTACACTTAGGAAATATGAAACTATCGTATTTGCCTTCCCAAACTAGAATGTAAGCTCCTCAAGAATGGGGGTCCTGGGGCTTCCCTGGTGGCGCAGTCGTTGAGAGTCCGCCTGCCGATGCAGGGGACACGGGTTCGTGCCCCGGTCCGGGAGGATCCCATATGCCGCGGAGCGGCTGGGCCTGTGAGCCATGGCCGCTGGGCCTGTGCGTCCAGAGCCTGTGCTCCGCAACGGGAGAGGCCACAACAGCGTACAGCAAAAAAAAAAAAAAAAAAAAAAAAAAGAATGGGGGTCCTGTTTGTCTTGCTCATTGCCGGTTATCCCTAGCAACAGAGAACAGGCACAGTAACAAGCACTCAAGCGTCTACTGACTGAATTAATCAAAAAAATCAAAAGCAGCTTTAAAAGACAAAGGATCTTAGAGGGGAAAATCCAGTATACTTATTTTTTAAATTATGCAACTGGCTTCCTATGTACATGTCCTTCTAGTCTTTGTTTTCTAGTTTCCAATACTTAAGTCTCTTGAAGAACTGTCATAGTTCCACATGGTGAAAAATAAGAAGTATGGAAATATCAATTATATTTTGCTTGCTGAGTCTGGAGAGAGAAGAAACGCTTGTTATCACTAAGTATTTAAAGATGAAATAAGGCAACAATAATAAAAACACTATTAGTGAATAGTTGGGACAACTGATTAATGACTTAATACAAAATGTTAGATTCCTTCTTCTTACCATTAACAAAACCAAAAAAATGTAGGAAAAATCTTCAGGATGATGATGCTGTGATAACAACATCCCAGCTGCCTAGAGTACATGTTCAGAATGAAGCAGATTAGAAAATATCTCTAAGGGGACTTCCCTGGTGGTGCAGTGGTTAGGACCCTGCGCTCCCAATGCAAGAGGCCTGGGTTCAATCCCTAGTCGGGGAACTAGATCCCACATGCATGCCGCTACTAAGTGTTCGCATGCCACAACTAAGGAGCTGGTGAGCCACAACTAAAAGGAGCCCTCAAGCCGCAACTATGGAGCCCGCCTGCCACAAGACGAGGTGCAAATAAATAAATAAATATTTAAAAATATATATATATCTCTCTAAGACAAAATTTATAATATAACCAAAATGCTTAAAGTATTGAGGAAGAATTTACACTTCTGGGTAGAGTTTAGAAAGAAATTACTGATAAGAACATAGAAACTAAACAAAACAGACCAGAAAAAGATAATTATTAACAACAGAGAAAACAAAAAGTTGTACAGAAAAAAAAAAATTAACCATACCATACGACATTTGTCTGTGAACAAGCTATACATAACCTTAATACTGTTAACAGTGAATACTGCTCTAACCAAAATTCAATTACAACCAGAGTGACAATAAATATGGACATGTGAGGTGGTCAGAGAATTCTACCACTATCCAAAGTAGAAAGTTAATAGATAATACCCAAAACTGAAAAATCTATAAGTAGCAAAATAAGCTTATTATTTTAGAGGTAATACCAAAAGAAACAGTAAAGAGTTGGAAATGATTGCTTCTAGGGACTGAAAAAGGGGCGGGAGGGACTGTTTTTCATAAAAAGCCCTGTGGAGCTGATGGTCTGACATGACTACGTATAGGGTTTTTGTACATGTATTAATAAAAAGTAAAACAAAAAAGGTTTAAATAAATATATAGAATGTTTTTTAAGATTTGAGAAGAAACTGTACTATGGGGGGAAATCAACTGTATGCATAAATTTATTCATGTCCATCACACAGTTACCTAACACATGGAAAAATGAGAGAAAAGCCTAAATGTTTACCAAAAAGGAACTAGTTAGATAAATTATATGGTACATCCAATGATGAAATGCCATGAGTCATTTAAAAATGCAAACAGAGAAAACTTTTCTTGTTAACAAGAACCAAGTGACAAAAAACACAACTCCAATTTTGATTATATACACACATATCAGAGTAACATATGCATGACAAGGGACTGTTCACTGAACTATTAACAGTGACTGTATATGTGTCAAGTTTATGGCTGATCTTTTTCAGTATGTCCAAGTGAATAAACATGTGTTATTTAAAAACTCAAAAGTTAGTTAAAATAAGAAAGTAACTGCTGATTCTACAACTTGGGATGGAATCAGAGAGGAGAGCGGCTACTTTATCAGCCTATTTCAGTTTTTTAAACTGAAAGATAAATATTGCTTAATAAGAACCCAGAACTTCTATTAAGGAATTTTCTGGATAAACAACATAAGACTGGCTCTGTAAGCCAATGAAGTTATTATTAGTTCCTTTTACCACCATGCATTTACCTTATTTGAACAATGATTCGACTTGCACCAGACCCCAAACAGACACTACCTCAAAGAATACTGGCAGTGCCGCGCTGGCTTCTCCAATTTACAAAGTCAGGATACAACTCTGGAATGAGAAGAAATAAGCAGTGATAAAATAGCTACCCAAACCTTGCAGACTGCATCTTGAAATACAGATGCTTGGAATCTATAAGCAGAAACTCTCCTCTAGCCCTCAAATTAACTCCAAGTGGACACAGGATTCTCTCCCAAAGTATACTGGCCTGAGGGTCTCTCATACTCATTTTCATCCACCCAACCTCCTATAGTAAGGTTGGGAAGTATGGAAAGCTAAAACCTTCCTCTTGTAACCTGATACTTTCACTGGCAATATTTCAGGTGCTATGGTTTGCATTATACAAGTTTAATTTGCAAACTCCATAATTCAACCTGGAGAATAACTTCAGAAGAATTAGATGCTTGAAACAAAAAACTTTCAAGTATGCTGAACTAAATTTAACAAATACATTTCAAGTTAAAGTAACTCCCCACACTCATCCCTCAAAGCACAAAAAAACCCTTCAGATCCAGTTGTTTAAATATTCCCAGATCCAAATACTACTAACATGGCCATATAGCAAAGCAATGTAGTATTATCCCAAACAAACAGGAAAACAAAGTTCCAAGATCAGCAAGCTCAGTATGTAATTAACGTCCTCACTCCTAGATTAAAGTTTTTTCGTTCATTCATAATACTATAAAGTAGGAAGGCACCTAAAAATTACATAATCTGAAGACGCGGTCTTGACATTAATCTTCTCTTTTTTCACTTATTCATTGACTCAGTCAAGGATACCCACCTTAGCTTTCTCTGAACCTGTGGTTTGCACATAGCTGAATCCTTGCCTATTTAGCCAGGAGAGAAGAGAATGCATTTCCTTAAGCTATAGTCTCTCAGTAGTGGGGAGCC
Source organism: Pseudorca crassidens (assembly GCF_039906515.1). Lineage (NCBI taxonomy): Eukaryota > Metazoa > Chordata > Mammalia > Artiodactyla > Delphinidae > Pseudorca > Pseudorca crassidens. The sequence goes on along the minus strand of NC_090297.1, from coordinate 28,905,645 downwards.
CTCAACTCCCCTCTCAGCAAACTCCTACTCATTCTTACGAGGGTCTCCTTCCCCAGCAAGCTGTCCCTGGCTCACCCAGGCTGGGTTAGGTATTGCTTCTCTGTTACCCTAGACATGGTTCTCCTTACACGCATATCATTATGTCTGTTAATATGTCAACTTACCTCACAAGGCTGCAAACTCTATATACACTGGTATGTGTCCACTGAATAAACTGAATACACAAGCAATAAACTCTTGACCTATACCAAAGGTTAGCAGGTAATTAACATTACAAAGAGGCAACAAAAACCTACTGTTAAAACTAAGACTTATCCAGATGAAATTACTATTCAGTCAGACCATTTGGCAAATTAATGACAATGTTGGTATGTATTCGCTTAGTTGATAAATAGCAAAAATACAGCACTTACAAAAACTCATTCTTTCACAATACTTTTGCATATATTCTTGCAAGTCATTCTGGGAATTCATCAACCAAAACTTTCCCTGTTTCTAACTGCAGAGGCACAGGGGCTCATGACATCGGTCAGCTTGAGGGAACCCCCGATGACTGCTACAAAACTGGGAACCGCTTACTCTACAATGCACTGATTAAAGAACTATTCCAATACATCCACCTTTAAAATTCTAGCCAGTTAACACACACACACACACACAATCTTCCTTTTTCTACCCCATCATGTTTCTTCCCTATTAATTAACCTCTTCGACACTGGCAAGAATTTTCTCATCACAACAAATCTTCAATTTTCCATTGTTGCAATGGGTGGAGAAGCAAATCTGAGGCTCTGGCCCTTAGTTATTCTATGACAGCAAGGAGACACCTGAAGCCCTAAGTCGCCTGCCACCAATTTTTATGCACCCCCAAACTTGTCCTGCTTGAGTCATCGGGACAGTGATAGGCGTGCTTTTCAGCCTCATTCTCCCGACCTGCCTTTCGTCAGAGTATATTAGCAAGGACACCACAGCACTGCCGACAATATATCTTTTTCCCTTCTACACAATTTCCATTTTAACTGTCCACTTACTTCAACAAAAAATTTATTAAGTACCTACTACATTGCCAGGCACTATTTTAGGCAACAGAGATTCAGCAATTAAAAATCTCCTCAGGGACTTCCCTGTGGCCCAGTGGTTAAGAATCTGCCTGCCAATGCAGGAGATATGGGTTTCATCCCTGGTCCGGGAAGATCCCACATGCCTTGGAACAACTAAGCCCGCAAGCCACACCTACTGAGCGTGCGTGCCACAACTACTGAAGCCCACATGCCCAGAGACTGTGCTCTACAACGAGAGAAGAGAAGCCACCTCAATGAGAAGCCAGCGCACCACAACGAAGAGCAGCCCCCGCTCACCGCAACTAGAGAAAGCTGGCGCACAGCAACGAAGACCCAACGAAGGCAAAAATAAATAAATTTTTAAAATATCTCTTCATTCCTGGAGCTTACATTCTAAGGGGCAGATGGGAGCACATGAGGAATAAGAGTTACTCTTTTATGTACTGTGGTCAGAGAAGGCAAAGATTAACAGAAACAGTATGCTGTACTTTATCTGAAGGCAAAAGGGACCAAATAGAGGAAAGAGCAAGTGCAAAGACCCTGCAGAGGGAACATGCCTGGTGTATCTAAGGAAGACAGAAAAACAGAGTGGCTGCAATGCCAACAGTTTCCAGGGAACAGCTAGAAGATCAGGTCAGAGACATGGGTGAATGGAAAGGGCCTTGCAAGCCATCGTAAGGGCTTTGGCTTTCCTACAGGTTATGTAGGCAGCCACAGCACTGGTTTGAGCAGAGGAGTAAGGACCAGAATCACGTTCTAAAAGGATCTTGGCTGCTGAGTGTAGAACAGACCTTAACAGGGCAAGAGCAGAAGAAATTGTTAGATATTGCCTACAACTATCCAGGAAAAGGACGGCAGTGGCTTAGACTAGAGTGCAGCTCAGAATGCCCCCACGTTCCATACACTATACCTTACGTAACAACATAGTTCCTAAATCCAAAGAGTGAGCACTAACATTCTAAGTTTTTACTTCCTACAGTTAAAGCATTTTTACTTTCTACAGTTAAAGATTTGAAATGTTTTTTATCTCACCTCAAGCACCCCTGATAATCTTGTATTGAGAAATACATAAGATAAGGAAGCACAAAGATGACCTTGTCTGCTCCTATGAACCTGAGGTTAAAGCTAATCCTTTAAACCACCATGCAGGGACTTCCCTGGAGGTCCACCTGTTAAGAATCCGCCTTTCAATGCAGGGGACGCAGGTTCAATCCCTGGTCGGGGAACTAAGATCCCGCATGCCGCACTGCACAGCCAAAAAAAGAAAAAGACCACAAGGCACATGATGCTTCTACAATACTTAAGGACTAATGTGTCTACTTTCAAAATCAAGTTGAATAAAAGTGAACAAAAGGGCTTCCCTGGTGGCACAGTGGTTAGGAATCCGCCTTCCAATGCAGGGTACATGGGTTCGAGCCCTGGTCTGGAAGATCCCACATGCTGCGGAGCAACAAAGCCCACACGTCCCAACTACTGAGCCTGTGCTCTAGAGCCCGTGAGCCACAACTACTGAAGCCCACATGCCTAGAGCCCGTGCTCCGCAACAAGAGAAGCCACCGCAATGAGAAGTCCTCGCACTGCAACAAGCCCCACAACTAGAGAAAAGCCCGCAGGCAGCAACAAAGACCCAACGCAGCCAAAAATAAATGAATAAATAAATAGGAACAAAAGAGGACTGTGTCTTCTATTCAAGTTAACCCAAAGTAGCCAATGACAAAGTTTAATCTTATCCACTCCCCATTGAAAAAAATACTAGGAATTGATAAGATTATTACAGCTAGGCAAATAAACCTTTAGTGTTTTACCACAGAAAACTGTGCAATGTCTTGCTCCAAGCAGCTTCCCTGGTATGAACCAGGGACCAATACTGAATCTAAGACTGGTGAAATTACTATGAATGGTTTTGGAGAGAAAGACAGATACTTCCAAACGTGTCCAGTATACAGGGCCTTCTTCGCTTGGGGGGGTGAGCAAATGATGTCACACAGCCCAACCTGTTTTTGTACCACCTATGAGTTAAGAATAGTTTCTACTGTTCCTATCTTTTTTTTTTTGGCTGCCCGCTCAGTTTGCAGGATCTCAGTTCCCCGACCAGGGATCAAACCCAGGCGCCCCTGCAGTGGAAGTGCGGAGTCCTAACCACCGGACCATCAGGGAATTCCCAAATTTCTACATTTTTTTTTTAATGGTAGAAAAATATCAAAAGTATTTCATGGGCTTCCCTGGTGGCGCAGTGGTTGAGAGTCCGCCTGCCGATGCAGGGGACACGGGTTCGTGCCCCGGTCCGGGAGGATTCCACATGCCACGGAACGGCTGGGCCGGTGAGCCATGGCCACTGAGCCTGCGCGTCCGGAGCCTGTGCTCCGCAACAGGAGAGGCCACAGTAGTGAGAGGCCCACGTACCGCAAAAAAATAAAAAAAAAAAAAAAGTATTTCATGACGTGTGAAAATTCTATGAAATTCCAATTTCAGTATCCATGAAGTTTTACTGGAACACAGCCAGGTTCATTTGTTTATAGATAACTGCTTTCACACTACAACAGCAGAGTAGTTGCAAAAGTGACTAAAAGCAGTGGTCTCACCACTTTGCGCTGCTACAAATTGTGGTGAAGCAACTGTAACTAAAAAGCATTTCAGGGACTTCCCTGGTGGCACAGTGGTTAAGAATCCGCCTGCCAATGCAGGGGAAACGGGTTTGAGCCCTGGTCCACGAAGATCTCACATGCCGCAGAGCAACTAAGCCTGTGTGCCACAACTACTGAGCCTGCGCTCTAGAGCCCGCGAGCCACAACTACTGAGCCCGTGAGCCACAACTACTGAAGCCCGTGCTCCACAACGAGAAGCCACTGCAATGAGAAGCCCACGCGCCGCAACAGAGTAGCCCCCGCCTGCTGCAACTAGAGAAAGCCCACGTGCAGCAACTAAGACCCAAAACAGCCATAAATAAATAAATAAATAAATTTAAAAAATAAATAAATAAATATAAATAAAAAGCATTTCAAGTACCATGTATTCTGTCATATCACACATGGAGCGTGGGTGCTTTTTTTTAATCCAATTAGATGGCAACACATTGTGTTTACTATGAAATGACACCATAGCTGTGCCAAGAACACAGTATGTGTCGACATTACCAAACTAAGCACTCACACAATATTCCCAACTCACAGGAAACCAACTGCTGGAAATTTTTTAAAAATTTAAAACAGAGTATCTTATCACAACAGAAAACCTTCATAAAAACAAAATAAACAAAAATAATGCTACAACCAAAGTAAGTTTCTGAGTGTTGTATCTGTTAGCATAAGGAGAAAAGTCGTTTATCTATAGTGAGTTAATTAAATTATGTTTGACTGCAAGAGCCTAAAAAATGTGTCTCGAGAAAATGAACTTGTTTAAGACTATTAGCCTTTTGATTTGAAGGGTTGAGGACAATGGGAGCAATATAAGTAGTCAATTAAAAAACAGGGCAGGTGGAGAGGAAGGGTGCTAACCTAAGTTAACTATGGAAATAAGTGAAATGAGAAGATAAAAAGCAAAAGGAACTGCATATAACCACTGTGTTCTACTTGTTAAAGTTTTCTAGTTGTAAAGTTGTTAAAGGGTACAGGTTAACAATCCTGAAACCACTACACTACACGTATACTGGAACTAATGAGTAAATGGATGGCAAATGGTGAGAGCCAAGTTTCTCACTGTTGGGAGAGGGAGATTATAGATAAAAAAGGAAGAGACTAGAATGATCAATGAGGTACTGGATTAGAGTTGGAGATATCAGTAATTCATGTCCAGCTTAATACAGATACAAATGAAGATACGTAGAAATAAGAAATACTTAGATATTTCTGTAAGTATATGGAATATATGTTAGTATACAGATGTATTTCCTTGCTTTGTCAGCTGAGATGATGTGGAAGGAATAACCCTCCAGTAGCAATGTGCACACCTAGCACCCAGATCTTGATTTCTAATACCATTCTCCAATAAAAGAAACCAGGGCCCCTTGGAGAAATGGCTGAATCTAGGGCTGGGGGAGGGGATTCACAGTATGAGCTTGGGAGTATCTTATAGTGCCAGAAAGTGAGGAAGTGCTAAACAACAACAACAAAAAACACCACCACACACAATAAAGGGGGTATGTCAAAAGGACACTCCCGTCCAACTGAAAGAGCTCTCAATAGTAAAAATCAAAAAATTAGAACAGGGCTTCCCTGGTGGCGCAGTGGTTGAGAATCCGCCTGCCGATGCAGGGGACACGGGTTTGTGCCCCGGTCCGGGAATATCCCACATGCCGCGGAGCGGCTGGGCCCGTGAGCCATGGCCGCTGAGCCTACGCGTCCGGAGCCTGTGCTCCGCAACGGCAGAGGCCACAACAGTGAGAGGCCCGCGTACCGCAAAAAAAAAAAAAAAAAAATTAGAACAAAATAAAGTACTGGATTATAACAAAAATACCCATGAGTCCATATTGATATAAATAAGTGACTGAATAAGTAAATAAATGGATGAGAAAAGACCAAACTCCCAGGCAGAAGAATTACAAATAATTTATGTATATACGCCACCCTCAAGGAGGTGGACTATAACTCTCCACTCCTTAAGTGGACGTGGGTATGCCTAGCGATTTTCTTCCAAAGAGTACACACTGTGGCAGGGAGGGGAGGGAGTAATTTTTTGGAGAAACCTAGCCAGATAATCACAGCTAAACAAGAAGTCACACAGATAGCATGTATTCCTTGATACGACATGGCACTTTACCTCTGTGTTCTTTCTCCCCCAAATCCATAACACTAGTATAAATCATTAGAAAAATATTAGACAAATCCCAATTGAGGGACATTCTACAATACAGCTAACCAGTACTCCACAAAACTGTCAAGGTCCCCAAAAATAAGTGTGAGAAATTGTCACAGCCAAGAGAAGCCTAAGGAGACACAACAACTTAATGTATATCCTAGATGAGATCCTGGAACAGAAAAAGGACATTAGGTAAAAACTAAGGAAATCTGGGGACTTCCCCTGGTGGTCCAGTGGTTAAGACTCTGTGCTTCCACTGCAGGGAGCATGGGTTCGATCCCTAGTCAGGGAACTAAAGATCCCACATGCCTCGCTGTACAGCCAAAAAATTTTAAAAAATTAAAAATTTAAAAAAAAAAAAAAAAGGGCTTCCCTGGTGGCACAGTGATTGAGAGTCCACCTGCCGATGCAGGGGACACCGGTTCATGCCCCGGTCCGGGGAATCCCACATGCAGCAGAGCGGCTGGGCCCATGAGCCATGGCCGCTGAGCCTGCGCGTCCGGAGCCTGTGCTCCGCAATGGGAGAGGCCACGACAGTGAGAGGCCTGCGTACCTCAAAAAAAAAAAAAACCCTAAGGAAATCTGAATAAAGTATGAATTTTAGTTAGTAAGAATATACCAAATAAAAGGAATCCAAATCGGAAAAGAAGAAGTAAAGCTGTCACTGTTTGCAGATGACATGGTAGTATACATAGAGAATCCTAAAGATGCTACCAAAAAAAATACTAGAGCTAATCAATGAATTTGGTAAAGTAGCAGGATACAAAATTAATGCACAGAAATCTCTTGCATTCCTATACACTAACGATGAAAAATCTGAAAGTGAAATCAAGAAAACACTCCCATTTACCATTGCAACAAAAAGAATAAAATATCTAGGAATAAACCTACCTAAGGAGACAAAAGACCTGTATGCAGAAAATTATAAGACACTGATGAAAGAAATTAAGGATGATACAAATAGATGGAGAGATATACCATGTTCTTGGACTGGGAGAATCAACATTGTGAAAATGACTCTACTACCCAAAGCAATCTACAGATTCAATGCAATCCCTATCAAACTACCACTGGCATTTTTCACAGAACTAGAACAAAAAATTTCACAATTTGTATGGAAACACAAAAGACCCCGAATAGCCAAAGCAATCTTGAGAACGAAAAACGGAGCTGGAGGAATCAGGCTCCCTGACTTCAGACTATACTACAAAGCTACAGTAATCAAGACAGTATGGTACTGGCACAAAAACAGAAAGATAGATCAATGGAACAGGATAGAAAGCCCAGAGATAAACCCACGCACATATGGTCACCTTATCTTTGATAAAGGAGGCAGGAATGTACAGTGGAGAAAGGACAGCCTCTTCAATAAGTGGTGCTGGGAAAACTGGACAGGTACATGTAAAAGTATGAGATTAGATCACTCCCTAACACCATACACAAAAATAAGCTCAAAATGGATTAAAGACCTAAATGTAAGGCCAGAAACTATCAAACTCTTAGAGGAAAACATAGGCAGAACACTCTATGACATAAATCACAGCAAGATCCTTTTTGACCCACCTCCTAGAGAAATGGAAATAAAAACAAAAATAAACAAATGGGACCTAATGAAACTTCAAAGCTTTTGCACAGCAAAGGAAACCATAAATAAGACCAAAAGACAACCCTCAGAATGGGAGAAAATATTTGCAAATGAAGCAACTGACAAAGGATTAATTTCCAAAATTTACAAGCAGCTCATGCAGCTCAATAACAAAAAAACAAACAACCCAATCCAAAAATGGGCAGAAGACCTAAATAGACATTTCTCCAAAGAAGATATACAGACTGCCAACAAACACATGAACGAATGCTCAACATCATTAATCATTAGAGAAATGCAAATCAAAACTACAATGAGATATCATCTCACACCAGTCAGAATGGCCATCATCAAAAAATCTAGAAACAATAAATGCTGGAGAGGGTGTGGAGAAAAGGGAACCCTCTTGCACTGCTGGTGGGAATGTGAATTGGTTCAGCCACTATGGAGAACAGTATGGAGGTTCCTTAAAAAACTACAAATAGAACTACCATATGACCCAGCAATCCCACTACTGGGCATATACCCTGAGAAAACCAAAATTCAACAAGAGTCATGTACCAAAATGTTCATTGCAGCTCTATTTACAATAGCCCGGAGATGGAAACAACCTAAGAGCCCATCATCGGATGAATGGATAAAGAAGATGTGGCACATATATACAATGGAATATTACTCAGCCATAAAAAGAAACGAAATTGAGCTATTTGTAATGAGGTGGATAGACCTAGAGTCTGTCATACAGAGTGAAGTAAGTCAGAAAGAGAAAGACAAATACCGTATGCTAACACATATATATGGAATTTAAGAAAAAAAAATGTCATGAAGAACCGAGGGGTAAGACAGGAATAAAGACACAGACCTACTGGAGAACGGACTTGAGGATATGGGGAGGGGGAAGGGTGAGCTGTGACAAAGCGAGAGAGAGGCGTGGGCATATATACACTAACAAACGTAAGGTAGATAGCCAGTGGGAAGCAGCCGCATAGCACAGGGATATCAGCTCGATGTTTTGTGACCGCCTGGAGGGGTGGGATAGAGAGGGTGGGAGGGAGGGAGACGCAAGAGGGAAGAGATATGGGAACATATGTATATGTATATGTATAACTGATTCACTTTGGTATAAAGCAGAAACTAACACACCACTGTAAAGCAATTATACCCCAATAAAGATGTTAAATATATATATATATATATATATATATACCCCCCAAAAAAAAGAATATACCAGTGTACCAATATTGGTACATTAGTTGTGACCAATGTATTATACTAAGGCAAGGTGTTAACAGGTGAAATGGATATGGGGGTATATATAGGAACACCCTGTACTATTTTCTGAGACTGTCTGTAAATCAAACTGTTCAAAATAAATTTATTTTGAAAAAAAGGCAAATGATTGTGAGTGGTGTTCCATGGCTCTAGATGATTCAACAGATATTACTGAAACTGCTCAGTTGTTTAGTGACGTCAACGCTGAGTTTGAAGTGACTGAACACTATGAACACAACAGTCTGTGTGGAACAACCACTGGCAAGAATCTTTTCACAAAGGTTGAGAGAACATTAATTCAATACAATCTGAACCTGAATCTGCTAAGATGTGCACAAATAATGGTGGTAAAAACGTGTGGAGAAAAAAGGGCTTAGTTGGACAAATTTACAAAGCCTGTGAAAATGTAAAGTATTTCAAGCAAATGGTTTATTCACTGTACTGTTCATCAGCAAGTATTCTGCAAAAAAAATGTATCACATGCTTATTGATCCAGTATTGTCAAGAGTGACCTTCATTTGCTCTCAATCCACTGCTGTAATGGATTCATCAGTTCTATGAATTTCTGTCAGAAACAGAAGGTGAATCCTGACTTGCCTACTAAACAGCAGTTAAATGGCTTAGCAGCCATAAAATTTTATTGTGGTTTTTTTTTTTTTTTTTTAAGCTCAAGGCTGAATTTGAGGGACTTCCCTGGTGGTCCAGTGGTTAAGACTCCATTTTCCCAATGCAGGGGATCCGGGTTCAATCCCGGGTCGGGGAACTAGATCCCACATGCATGCTGCAACTAAGAGTATGCATGCCACAACTAAGAGTCCACATGCCACAACTAAAGATCCCACATGCCACAACAAAGACCCGGCGCAGCCTAAATAAATACTCTAAAAAAAACCCAAAAGACTGAATTTGAAATTTTTCTGAAGACGAATCACCCTTAAACACTATTACTGAATACTTTATGGCTTTGGAAATTAGCTTTTGCTGCACACTTAATAACGTCTCTTAATAAATCCATTTGAAAATTAACAAGACAAAACAGCACTTCTATGGGAAACATACTACAGCAAATTAAAATGAACATACATTGTTTGAATCACAAGTAATGTTGGTTACTTTTTTCATTTCCTGTACTGTCGAACGTTAAAACAAGCAATGAGATCTCCAGTCCCACACAAATTTGAAGCAGACATATTTTCTTAGCTCAAACTACAGTTTTACTATATTTCCTCAATGCAAGTGCAAAGGAAATCTCCATATTTCAAAATCCATCTAAACACAACTAAGGAACTTCCATCTAATCATCAATTGGAAATGATTAATGTGCAGTGTAAGGGCAGGCTAAAAAGCAAATATCGAGAAAAGAATCTAACAGAATTCTACAAAGCCTTCCAAGTGATAAATATGCTCAATTAAAATCATCTGCTCCGAAAAAAAATCATATGCTCATGGATTAAGATTAGTATTTGGCAGGACCTGTGTGAAAAAACGTTTTCAAAGATGACATATGGGGACTTCCCTGGTGGCACAGTGGTTAAGAATCCGCCTGCCAATGCCAGGGACAAGGGTTTGAGCCCTGGTCCGGAATAGATCCCACATGCCTCAGAGCAACTAAGCCCATCTGCCACAACTACTGAGCTCACACACCTCAACTACTGAAGCCCGCAAGCCTAGAGCCCATGTTCTGCAACAAGAGAAGCCACCGCAATGAGAAGAAGCCCGCGCACCGCAACGAAGAGTAGCCCCCACTTGCCACAACTAGAGCAAGTCTGCGCACAGCAACGAAGACCCAACGCAGACAAAAATAAATTAATATTTTTAAAAAGATGACATTTGTAAAATCTCACTACAAATTTCATCATTAACAGATGACATTTGCCATCAATTGCTATGGACCCCAATTAAAAGAAGTGTTATCCCCCCCAAAAGAATCCCATTCTTCTCACTAATACACCTGTATTATAAAAACTGTATGCAATTTACATAACTTGCCTAACAAAGTCATGTAGTGCAAATGGCCAAACAAGAATAAACCCTTAATGAACAGTAATTCTCAAAACTGTAGGGTCTCAAATAGTAGAAAATGTCATTTTTAAATACTTATGCCCAGCAACTTACAGTAAAGCAAATAAAATTAGTAATCCATCATCCCAAAGCAATCTGCAAAGCACTAACCAATAAATAATAAAAAAGAACACATGCTCTAAAACTAGACTGCCTAGATTTGATTGATTCCCACTCCACCAACTGACTTAGACCTGTGATAAATTTCTTAATTAAATCTCACTATCTCTGTTTCTTTACCTGTAAAACTGGTTCTTACTACAAAGGGTTATGAAAATTGAATAAATATGCATAAAGTTACTGAAAGTGCTTAGCACACCATTAGTACTCAATAATAATAATTATGAATCAGGCCAATGTCAAAATGACAGAGTTAAAAGACAACAAGACTTCAACTAGCTGGTGTGGATAGTCACAAGGTCATTAAACAATTATGTTCTCTCTCTTGATAATTCAGAGTCTGGATTTATGGCAGACTCAGAATATAAGACACTACATCTTCCAAATCTCTTAAAGAAGCAGAACACTCTGGCAACAAACCCAAACCTATACTTCATTCCAGGCTGAATGAGCTTGACCCCTAAATGACAACATTATTCTGTGCCCCAGGTTCTCAGTTTACAAGAGAGAGAGACGGATCAACATGCCATCTGTGTACCTGACAGTTCCTACCTAGACAGGTGATTTTTAAAATCTTGCTCTCAGGCTATGCAGAGGGGCCTCAGGGCAAAATTATAACCTTCTCATCTGAATCCTCTGGCCTATTCAGCATGTAAGACTGTCAGGAAATCCTAACAGCTACTTTTCCAGAATTTATTTTATCACATTACAACTTTTTATAAGCTATCACCATTTCCTTACAACTTAAGCATCTATTCCTTGAAAAATACTAATCATGCAATATTACTAGACTATTTTGCTCCTTGAGGGCAAGTACCAGATCAAACTCCTTTTTTCGGATTCCCCGGTGTTGAATAACAAAATGAGTAAATACTAGCTAAATAATATATATATATTTTACTATGGTAAAATATACATAACACAAGATATACCATTTTAACCATTTTTAGGCGTACAGTGCAGATCAGTGGCATTCAGCCCACTCCCACTGGTATGCAACCATCACCACCATCCATCTCCAGAACTCTTCCATCTCCCCAAGACAAACCACGCACCTGTTAAACAGTAACACCCCCACCACTGCAACCACCACTCTACTTTGTCTCCATGAAGTTGACTAATCTAGGTATCTCACGCAAGTGGAATCATACAGTGTTGTCCTTTTACATCTAACTTACGTCACCTAGCATGTCTTCAAGGTTCAGCCGTATTGTGGCACATGTACACAGTTTTTAAAATGGTTAAAACATGTACAGAATCATAGAACTTGAGATATTAACTTAAACTGTTTCATTTGCCTTAGCAAACTTAAAATGTTTAATTCTTTTTACCTAGTTTTTTCATTTTAGTAATACAAGCACAGTAAAAATTTCAAACTGTATAAGACTACATAATGAAAAGAGGTCTCCTTCCTAATTTCTACCCTCCCTATCCTCAACTTCCAGTCCCCCTCTCAGGTTTAATTTTTTACCTTGGAACACAACTGCCAACCACATGTTGCCTTGCCTTAAGGATGTCCTATTAGTAAGATACTTAGTTGGGGGGCTTCCCTGGTGGTCCAGTGGTTAAGAATCCATCTTGCAATGCAGGGGATCCCTGGTCAGGGAACTGAGATCCCACATGCTGCAGGACAACTAAGCCCGCCCACTGCAACTACTGAGCCCGCAAGCCACAACTAGAGAGAAGCCCGCACGCCACAACAAAAGATCCGCATGCTGCAACTAAGACCCAACGCAGCCCTAAATAAATAAATAAATACTTTAAAAAAAAAAAAGATCCAAAACAATGAACATAAAACATTTCACAAGTATTTCACTGAGTTAACATTCATTGAGTGCACCCAATGGATAATGTCTTTGCTAGGCAGCATACTGAGACAATAAAGAGAACAGACTCTGGCGTCACATAAAAACTAGTTTAGGGCTTCCCTGGTAGCGCAGTGGCTGAGAGTCCACCTGACGATGCAGGGGACACGGGTTCGTGCCCCGGTCCGGGAAGATCCCACATGCCGCAGAGCGGCTGGGCCCGTGAGCCATGGTTGCTGAGCCTGCGCGTCTGGAGCCTGTGCTCCGCAACAGGAGAGGCCACAACAGTGAGAGGCCCACGTACCGCCAAAAAAAAAAAAAAACAAACTACTTTAAAGCATTTTGACTCCTTTAAGTCTCAGTTTCCTGACCTATAAAATAAGGGCAACACTATCTCATAAGCTACTGAAACGATTAAATGAGGAAAACATCTAAATCATAGTACAGTGCACAGTAATATAGCAAGGACTCAAGTAATAATATAAATGTTAATTTCCTTCACTGGGCACTATGGAAAGCACAAAGATGAATCAGAAAATCTGTGCCCTTTTAAGGTGCTTATAATACAACAGAGCAGTTTATCTCTGCTCAGTATTATCATTATCTGCCAAGACCCTGGTATTAATACAACTTCCAACCTACGTTTATAACTTTTATGCCTCTGTTTCTAAACCTCACTGAAATAGTTATTTGTAAATAGTTATTTGTTATTTCTCCTAGCACTAGGAGAATAAACAGAAAGTTCATTATCATCAGACCATGTACAGGGTGTGCAGCCCTGAGTCAGTCTACAGCTAGCTTTAATCAAAGAGCAGAGAGTCGTGTGATTAAGAGACCATGATCCACTCCAATCTGACCCAGAAGCATATGAGAGTTATGGACAAATCTCACTAGAATTAGAATCACAAAGCATTAAGAACTGGAAGCACTCTTAGAGATCATTATCTAAACTACAACTACTTTTCACAGAAGGAAACCTGAACCCAGATAAAGGAAGAGATTTGCCCAAGAAGATGAGGCAAAACTAGAGCTAAAGGCCCTTAGCTCTCAGTGTGTCCCGGTTCTTTCCACATCATCATGCTACCTTTCACCTGTTAAAGAACCTTAAACCACAAACTTCATCCACTCTGCTCTAATTTCTCACTTTTCTTCCCAATTAATTATCTAACAGGAAAAAAATTTTTAAATGTGCTTTATGAAATGTCTTCCCTAAATTATCTATTATTTGCCTTAAATTTACACTATTGGAAGCTACAGGGAGATGCTAACTAAAAGTATATCTAAATAAATAAATAAATAAATCTAATTCACTAAAGGCCTATTTGAAACGAAATTTCAATCCACAAAAAAACTCTTAATTTTATTTATTTTTCGGCCGTGCTGTGTGTTTTACGGATCTTAGTTCCCTGACCAGGGATTGAACCTAGGCCCCAGCAGTGAAAGCACCAAGTCCTAACTACTGGACCACCAGGGAATTCCCAAAAAACTTAATTTCAGAGTTGGAAAAGTGGATGGTACATTCAGAGTATTATCTTCCACAACTGCTTACTTTCACTAAAAAAATTTATCCAAAATAGTAATTTGATTAACCCATTTAACCCAGAGCATCAGACCAGGATAACCAACTTCTAAATGAGTCACATTTCATCTCATCTGTAAACAAGCAACAGGAAAGAGACTAAATTTGATGCCGGAATAATCTGTTACAAATATTTGTGACATTATTCCAGCAACCAATTTGGATATGATCATGTCATGCTGGAGAACCTACTAAAGTACATTCACCTTCAGAGATTTTTTTTCTTTCGTATTTTTCCTTTTTAAATTACAAATTGGAAGAAGCTACTAGGTTTGACACAAAGATCAAAACTACTTCCCAGAGTACTGCCAAATAACTTATTTTCAAACAAATTAAGAAACAGTCTTATCAGCAATTTTGGAACTCTACCCAAAACGTCCACATATATTCTGGTTCTGCTAATTCTAGAAATAAATTTGCAACTGCTTTGTAAATTTGCTGATGTTAACCCAACATCAATTTACAAACACCTTTAGGGATGCAAACCTCTTCTTCCCACAAAATGCCAAAATCCCAAGGCCACCTAGCCACTCCTAAATACAGGGTTTCTCACAAAATGCATCTTATTTCCAAAACATTTATAAGCAATGTAACTGCTCACCAATGACCCCTACCTCACATCACACAAAATAAACTCCAAGTGGACTTAAAAAAAAAAAAAAAAAGCATATAAACAAACATTAAATGTGAAAAGCTTTAAAACATTTAGAAGGAAATATAGGAGAATATTTGTACAAATTCCGGGTAGAGGATTTGAAATAAGTTATAAGTATAAACCATAGACATAAAGATTGATAAATATGTCTATATGCTTTAGAAAATCAAAACAAAACCACATACTAGGAGAGTATATTTGCAGTACACATAAACAAAGGATTAAAATCCAGACTCTATATAAAGAACTTCTACAAATCAATAAAAAAGGCAAAAAACTCAATTATTCAGATAAAAGAAGATTAACTTATTAAATACTTATTGAACACTTACGTATGCCAGACATTGTCCTTGTCACTAGAGGTACAACACTGACAAAAGGAGAAAGTCTCTCATCTTGTGGTTGGTGGAGCAAGACATACACTCAAGTAACTATATACTGTATGCCAAGTGATGATAAACGCTAAAAATAAAGTGGGCTAAGGGGATGATCAATTAAAAAAAGAAAAAACCTATATGGCTAATACACACATGCAAAGATTCATTTTCACTACTAATCAGAGAAATACAACTTAAAACTATAATAAAATATTTCATACTCACAAGAATGGCAAAAAATTTTAAAGTCTAACGACATCATGTGCCATTAAGATGTACAGCAACAGAAATGCATATATTGGGAGTATAAACTGGTATAATTCCTCTGGAGAATAATGTTGACAGTTAAAGATGTGCACATCCCGTGAACCAGAAATTCCAGTTTTAGGTATAAACCCTAGAGAAATTATCTCAAGTCAGTAGAAAATATATACAAGAATATTCTTGGCAGCGCTCTCTGAGTACAAACAGGATACAGTACAAAATGGATAAATAAAAACTGGCACTTTCATACAATGAATACTATAAAACAGTGAAAATGAAGAACACACATACCATGAATGAATCCCACAAACAGAAGCCTGAGCAGAAAAAGAAGTTACAAAAAACAACTTCTTGGTTTCAAGAATCAAGAGCTAGGGACTTCCCTAGTAGTCCGGTGGTTAAGAATCTGCCTTCCAATGCAGAGGACAAGGGTTCAATCCCTGGTCAGGGAACTAGGATCCCACATGCTGTGGGAAACTAAGCCCCCGTGCCACAGCTACAGAGCCCACACACTCAGGAGCCTGCACACCACAACTAAAGGGAAGCCCACAAGCCGCAATGAAAATCCGACGCAGCCAAAAATAAATAAATAAACATTAAAAAAAAAAGCTACAAAAAAGCAACAACAAAAAAAGGAGAAAAACGCTAAAAAAAAAAAAGAAACAAGAACTTCTTGGTATCAGTTGGTATTGAACAATTTACATGAAGTTTTAAAAACACAAAAATAGTGTATTTTGTTTACAAAAGCATACATTTTTAATAGAAGTCTAGAAAAATGCATAAACACCAAGTTAGAAGAGAGGTTGGGGGAGAAGGGAAGAACAATTCTAGAAGACTTAGCTATGGTGGTAAAGCTTTATTTCTTAAATTTATTAAACCGATCTCTTAAATAGTCAATACATGGGCACCAGTTATACAATATTATTCTTTGTACTTTCTACATGTCTTCAGATTGCATACTTTAAAACCATGAAAAAAATGCTGTACAATGCTGAACCTGTTGTTGTGCTCACTTTAGACTTCATTTCTCAGTCCCTCTCTAGAGGAAAAAAGGATTAATACAATTCTCTATAATAGTGACAGAAAAGTACAAGCATTCCCACGTACCTCATAAGCTTCTTGGCCACACACATTTAAACTTTTGCAAACAACTTCCAAAGATTGAAATAGAACTCATAAAGCAATGCTCTTAAGGTTAAATCAAAGAAACAACTCCACATTGAAGGACAAGCATATGAAAGTGTATGTGGAGGGGAATTCCCTGGCAGTCCACTGGTTAGGACTCTGCGCTTCCACTGCAGGGGGCACGGGTTCCATCCCTGGCTGGGGAACTAAGATTCCGCAAGTTGTGCAGCACAGCCAAAAATAAAATAATTCTTTCTTAAAAAAAAAGAAAGAAAAAAAAAAGTGTATGTTGAATACAGGCAGAGTGATTAAGAGCAAGAATTTTGCAAATGTGACCGACATGGATTAGAATCCTGACTCCACTACTGTGCAGGCTTGAACAAGGTGTGTAATCTTACTACTAAGTTTCTCATATCAAAAAACAGATACAGGGCTTCCCTGGTGGCGCAGTGGTTGAGAGTCCACCTGCCAATGCAGGGGACACGGGTTCGTGCCCCGGTCCGGGAAGATCCCACATGCCGCGGAGTGGCTGGGACCGTGAGCCATGGTTGCTGAGCGTGCGTGTCCGGAGCCTGTGCTCCGCAACGGGAGAGGCCAAAACAGTGAGAGGCCCGCGTACCACACACACACACAAAAAAACAGATACAGGGCTTCCCTGGTGGCGCAGGGGTTGAGAGTCCGCCTGCCGATGCAGGGGATACGGGTTCGTACCCCGGTCTGGGAATATCCCACATGCCGCGGAGCGGCTGGGCCCGTGAGCCATGGCCGCTGAGTCTGCACGGCAGGAGCCTGTGCTCCGCAACTGGAGAGGCCACAACAGTGAGAGGCCCGCGTACAGCAAAAAAAAAAAAACAGATACACTGATCTTATAAAATTACCATAGGATTAAACGAATTAATGTATGTAAAGCACATAGCACACTGTATTCTAAAAGGGCAGTTTGAAAAATACGAAGTTGGAAGGGAAAGGGTAACAGTGGATAGGCTCAACAAGGAGAATTTTAGTTTCCCAAATTGTTTCAGTAGTGAATCAAGATTTTATACTTATATTAAGGCTTTTTTCCCCACTAACATGCTTACATAACCACCAAACAACAAATTAAATCCTTAAAGATACTTCCATTTCCAGAATCACCTTTTAAAAAACTGAGCTGATACTAAAATATCTGTCCAATGCAAAGCAGAGATCGGGCTAAATCCCTAGCATTTTGTTTAATTCCACATTGGGTCCAATTCAGGTGCTGCTACTCAGGGAGAAAAAAAAATGACACCAAATGCTATATAACTTGTATCAAGAAATACAGTCAAGGGACTTCCCTGGCGGTCCAGTGCTTAAGACTACGCGCTCTCAATGCCAAGGGCACGGGTTTGATCCCTGATCAAGGAACTAAGATCCCACATGCCGCAAAAAACATAGTCAAGAAAAAGTTGTGAATATTTTCTACAGAAAACTAGATTATTCATGAGTTACTATATGAAAGGCTGAGTTTTGTACACATAATGCATCCAAAAAGTGTATCCAGGACTTAAAATTTTGATTTGAACAATGTTTTCCTACACAGTAAAAGGAGTAAAGGCAGGAGGATGAACAATACAGAAGACAAAGCCTGTATCCTTACAGCTCTGCAATGATATTTAATACAGAACAAGGAAACCAAAGATCCTCTCCTCAGAAAGCACCTCCTATTTCTTGTTCACAGCTCTAGGATAAGTTACCAGAATAAGATCAGGTGAGAAGGGAAAGGTTAAGATTCCAGATGGAATAACACATTGTTATAATATTATATATACATATTATATCTGGAACTTAAGTTACAGCTTATGTATACTTTTGACCAGCACATAAAATCTTTTTTTTTTTTTGCGGTACGCGGGCCTCTCATTGCTGTGGGCTCGCCTGCTGTGGAGCACAGGCTCCAGACGCGCAGGCTCAGCGGCCATGGCTCACGGGCCCAGCCGCTCCGCGCCATGTGGGATCTTCCCGGACCGGGGCACGAACCCATGTCCCCTGCATCGGCAGGCGGACTCTCGACCACTGCGCCACCAGGGAAGCCCTCAGCACATAAAATCTTAGTTTCCTAAAAATCCCAGCAATGCTAGGTGACAATTTCAAAATTAAACAGTTAACCTTTGATTTACATTCATGGCTCATGTATGAAAATAGCTCAACACGTTAATGGTCAGGGCAGGTATCAGATTTTATCAGGAAGCTGCTCTTTGGGCTAACCATGTTAAAATTTTTTTCATTAAGCTGCCTTCTCTCAAAGAGAAGATGTTTCAAAAATATTAAAAAATGATAATAAATGATATGAGAAAGCATTTGCAATAGTTAAATGACACTCTACGTATCATTCTTTCAATGAATTTTGGATCCACTGCTTCTAAACCAAGAGTCCAACAATTTGTTGAAGAGATGGTTCACTGTAGTGGGTAAACTCAAATGACATTCAAAACAATTACATTTGAGAATTTCTAGTGCTCAACTAACACTGTTCATTCAACTGTCAAAACAGCACAAGGGGGCTTCCCTGGTGGCGCAGTGGTTGAGAGTCCGCCTGCCGATGCAGGGGACACGGGTTCGTGCCCCGGTCCGGGAAGATCCCACATGCCGCGGAGCGGCTGGGCCCGTGAGCCATGGCCACTGAGCCTGCGCGTCTGGAGCCTGTGCTCCGCAATGGGAGAGGCCACAACAGTGAGAGGCCCGCGTAACCAAAAAAAAAAAAAAAAAGCTAGGCAGCGGAATTCCCTGGGGGTCCAGTGGTTAGGACTCTGCACTCTCACTGCTGAGGGCCCAGGTTCAATCCTTGGTCAGGGAACTAAAATCCCACAAGCCGTGCTGAGCGGCCAAAAAAAAAAAAGAAAAGCTAGGCAAATATTATTGATTCTGAAATACATCTTCCTGTCATTCTACTTGCAGCAAGGCGAATCAAAAAGCCTCTGCAGTCGGCTGGTAGATTCAAGTCCATTTATTCTTGAAGTGAAATTTAAATAATTTAACTCTGGATCTAATAAGCATGACAATAACAAAATGGGATGTTCTGTTATGTGAGGACTCTCCTCATTTACTGGTCAATCCACTCCCTGGACCCTTACTCTGAGCAATATAGCAGTTGCTAAGAGTGGAAGTTTAGAGTCAGACCTAGGTTCAAATCTTATCTCTTCCTAAACTGATCTCTTATGCCTCAACTTTATCATTTGTAAAACAAGAAACTCTTCACTTACCCTGTAATATACAGGATTAAATGAGATAATGCATGTAAAGTGCTTAAATAAGCATTTACTTTGAAAAGAATCTCAATCTATAAAAGTTCTTTAATATTTAGTTCCTTAGTTCTTATTTAATATTTATTTAATATTTAACCTTATATCCAGGTTTGCTCAAGATAGTCAGTTTACCCTTGCTGTCCCAGTGTATTAATAGCATCCCCTCTCTCAATAGTGTCCTGGTTCAAAAAGATAAATTATATGGTCACAATATTAATTTGATAAAAGTAAATCTAACTTGAGACAAACATCATTAAATCAGAGGAAAGGGAACTATTCCAGCTAAGAACTGGCACTCAAAATCTTTCTATCCAAGCACGTATAAATTAAAGAAATGATGGTAACATTTAGGTGTGTAAATTTTACCTCCCTGTCCTCCCCCAAAAAGGGACTCATAGGGCTTCCCTGGTGGCACAGTGGTTGAGAGTCCGCCTGCCGATGCAGGGGACACGGGTTCGTGCCCCGGTCTGGGAGGATCCCACATGCCGCGGAGCGGCGGCGCCCGTGAGCCAGGGCCGCTGAGCCTGCGCGTCCAGAGCCTGTGCTTCGCAACGGGAGAGGCCACACCAGTGAGAGGCCCGCGTAACAAAAAAAAAAAAAAAAGGAGACTCATAAGAGTTCAATCATAAATATTGAACTCTAGCTAATGATATGCATGTTGAAGCATTTAAATATAAAATGTACTGATTTCTGCAACTTACTTTAAAATGCTTCAAAAAAAATAAGGAAATGGGCAAAGGACTTGAACAAATATTTCTCAAAAGAAGATATACAAATGGTCCACAGCATATGAAAAGAGGACATCACTAATCAATAGGGAAATGCTAACCAAAGCTACCCCACACCCATTAGAATGGTTACTATTTAAAAAAAAAAAAAAGAAAAGAGGAAGGAAGGAGGGAGGAAGGAAGGAGGGAAGGAAGGAGGGAGGGAGGGAGGGAGGGAGGGAGGAAATGCTGGTGAGGATGTGGAAGAATTGGCGCTGTAGTTGGGAATGTAAACGGTGTAACCACTGTGGAAAACAGCAGAGAATGGCAGTTCCTCAAAAAACTAAACATAGAATTACCATATGATCCAGCAATTCAACTTCTGGGTATATACTCAAAAGGACTGAAAGCGAGGTCTTGAAGAGATATTTGTACACCTAGGTTCACAGCAGCATTATTCACAATAGCTAAAACATGGAAAAAACCCAAGTGTCTGACTGATGGATAAATGGATAAGCAAAATGTGGTATATACCTACATACAATGGAATATTATGAAGGGAAATTCTGACATATTACAACATGAATAAACCTTGAGGACATTATGCTAACTGAAGTGAGCTAGTCACAAAAAGACAAATGCTCTTTGATTCCCCTTATATGAGGTACTTAGAGCAGTCTAAACCTTAGAGA
The DNA here is from genome assembly GCF_039906515.1 of Pseudorca crassidens. NCBI lineage: Eukaryota > Metazoa > Chordata > Mammalia > Artiodactyla > Delphinidae > Pseudorca > Pseudorca crassidens. The sequence continues at coordinate 28,884,285 of NC_090297.1, read as the reverse complement.
CAAAATAGAATGATGGTTGTCAGAGGCTGGGGATGGAAGGGAGAATGGGGACTGACTATTTAATGGGGTATAGAGTACCGATTTTGCAAGATGAAACATTCTGCAGATGAACAGTGATGATGGCTGCACAACAGTGAATGTACTTAATACCACTGAACTGCACACTTAAAAATTATCATGGTAAATTTTATGTTCTGTATATTTAGCCACAACAAAAAAACCTGGAAAAAAAATACGGTGGAGTGATGAGTATAAAGATATGTGATTAAAAAAAAAAAAGATATGTGATAAAGTAAACATAGCAAAATGCTAACAAATGTAGAATCTAAGTGGCGGGCGTATGGGTACTCACTGTACAATTCTTTCAACTTTTCTGCATGCTTGAAATCTTTCATAATAAAACACTGGACGAAAAAAAAAAAATCAAAGAAATTTTCATCCCTACGAAAAACACTTGATGCAGAGCAACTAACCTACCCAGTATAAGAGAAACATGAGCCTAAAGGGATGAGAGAATGTAAAAGCCAACTTACACTAAATCTTCTAAAAGTTCATTTCAGCCACATTCAATGGGATCATCACAACTGTAATAACACTAACACAGTGGGAATATATTTGCCTATCCTAGCCCCAAAGTAACAAATTAAGATTTAGCTCATCCAACATAAATAACCAATATTCTGAAGGCAATATTTGAAGCCCCCATTTAAGTAATAAATCCATCCACTTCTAAAAAATAACTAACCTGGACAGAAATTAAATCCTAAAAGAATATCAATCAGTAAAGATCTGTATACCACGTTATTTTCATTTTAGTAAATGCCTAGCACTTAGCAGACATTTAGTAAGTATTTAATGCCCTCTTTCCCCCAAAAAAGAAAAGCCATACAACATCAAAAACAATCCATGCATGAATCTCAATTCCAGTTCCTGCTCAGTTGTTTTTAAAGTGATGAACAGAAACTCTAATAGGTTAAAAAAAATTCTAATCCAGAACTAGGAGGTTTAGCAAAATTGTCCCCATGTTTTCCCCTTTGGCCACAGAGGTAGCATTCTCTCTGCATTCTGAACAAACCCATTGTGGGCTAAGTGGTAAAGAGAGTTTAAATATTATGAAAATGGTGATGCATAAATGATGGCCAAAGCAAAGTCCAAAATTCTTTTGTAAACTCTAAGGGGAGAAAACTGCAACTACTCTGAGGCTCCACCTATCATATGCAGAAGCAATGCTGACAAAAACATGAAAAGACAATCTAGATCCACGCTAACAGAACTTCCTGAGATGAGGAAAATGTTCCATATCTATGCTCCTCAAAATGGCAGCCACCATTCACATGTTGCTGCTATTGCCCACCTGAAATATGGCTAGTGTGAAAACTATACTAAGTATACTAAATAAGTATACTAAGTATTTAATTTTAATTAACTCAAAGTAAGCTAGCCACATTTGGCTAGTGGCTACCAAAATGAACCGTGCAGATCTAGACCACAGACCACATATTTAAGGTAATTTTTCTCCAACAGAATCTAAAGCTCAGTACACGCTTAATAAACACTAAGGAGGAAATGGAGAGTCAGAAAGGTTTTCGAACAGAACAAAAGCATCAGTTCTGGGCATTTTTCTACACATTGTATTATGTCAACAAATATGGTGCTTCCATCTACTTCTCTTTTCTACCTAGCATTCCACTGTACACACATGCTATAACATAAGCAGTTCCCTAGTGTTGTACATTTAGGTTGTCTTTAATTTTTCACTTAATGTAACACTGTAATGATTATCCTTATCTTTAAGGACCTGTGCAATTATTTCCTTATGGTATATTCCTAAAAGCACAGGTACATTGTGTTGTTCTCTGGAACAGCTACAGCACCTTATATTGCTACCAGGAGTACCTGAGAATGTCCATTTCCCCACACCCTCACCAACAATAACCGTTATATTGTTTTTTTTATCATGATGGAGATCTGAGGGAAAAAATGGTATTTCATTTTTTATTTAATCTGTATCTCTAGTTTTCACGTGATTTATTTTGTCAAGTTAACGTAATTTTCAAAAAGGTTAGCCAACTGTTCCAGAGCTGTTTATTGAATAATTAAGTCATCCTTCCCTCACAATCTTGAACACCAACTTAATCATGTACTCAGCACTTTCCATATGCTATCAGTTGAGGGCTCTGGGTGTTTCTCACTGTCCTTTCAGATTTAATGCCATATAACTACTTCCCTTTCCCAAGTAGCTAACAAGCAATCCATCTTCCATATATAATAAAATTAATTTGTTGAATCCCTACTATTAACCCTGGCACTGGGCTAACCATCTAGCCATCACAATAACCCTTGTTGGAGGTAGATAAGAGATTTCCATCTCCATCTGAAATTGAACAGATACACTGAAGGGTTAAGCAACTTGCCCCAAGGTCCCAGTTTAATTAAAAACAACAACAAAAAACTTCTGATAAGAAACGACTTCCATTTCTCATCTCATTCCAAGGTCTCTAGGTACCACAGATCATATAACTCCATGACCATGCCCTATTAAATGAACACTACAGCTGAAAATATTCTGCTAAAAGTGGAACAGAAAATATCCCCTACCAAACCCCAAAGTATAAAATATCAATGCAGCACCTCAGACTGAAATGGGGGTGGGCTATTCAGAGCCTGGCCAGCTTAGCCTCCTTCCCTCATAACGCCTGAGGCACCTCCTCACTCCAGAGTATTTTAAAACCTCCTGTCCCACCTACACTTGGCTAAACTTACCAAAAATTCAAGGAAAACAATCATTACCACAGCCTACCTACAGAGTTACCTCAGTTTTTTTGTTTTTGTTTTTGTTTTTGTTTTTTGGTACGAGGGCCTCTCACTGTTGTGGCCTCTCCCGTTGCGGAGAACAGGCTCTGGACGCGCAGGCTCAGCGGCCATGGCTCACGGGCCCAGCCGCTCCGCGGCATGTGGGATCTTCCCGGACCGGGGCACGAACCCGTGTCCCCTGCATCGGCAAGCGGACTCTCAACCACTGCGCCACCAGGGAAGCCCGCATTACCTCAGTTTTACAGAACAGCCTTTAGAGAATGAGTTCTGAATACAAATTTTTATAAATTATTATAACTCATATATAATAGATGTACACATTTTAAAGATACAGTTCAGTGAGTTTTGACAAAATATACTATGTAAACACCACCCAACCCAACAATAGAATACTTTTATCGCTCCAGCAAGTACGCTCTTGCCCCTTGCCCCTTGGCAATCTCCTCACCAACCGCCATACAAATTATTTTCAACAGAATCTGAGTAAGCTAGAACTCGATAGTGGGAGCACTTCCAGAGACTGTCACCCAGTCAGCCATCTATTTATTCCCATATTAATTCATCCTTTCTCTCAATATTTACTAAGCCTCTTCTTTTTAACAGAGAATGTCCTAGGTGTGGGGATTCAGCAGTGAATCAAACAAATCCCTGCTTCACTCTCTAAAAAGGTGAAGACACAACAGATGAAAATAAATAATGTAATATCCCATAGTAATAACACGGCGTTGGGGAGGGGTATTGGTTAACGATCAGAGTACCATTATAGATAAGGTCATCAAGAAAAGCCTCTCTCAGAACACTTTCCAATGTGATACATGCATACAAAGGGACATCAAAACTGTCAGAGTGAGACTTCCCTGGAGGTCCAGCGCTTAGGACTCCGTGCTTCCACTGCAGGGGGTGCGGGGTTTGATCCCTGGTCTCCCTGGTCGGGGAAACTAAGATCCCACATCCCGCATGCTGTGCGGCCAAAAAAAAGGCTTTGTAAAGGATAACTTTATAACACCTGAAACAAGAATTTTTTTTACATTAAAAAAAAATTCACCCAATTCTTTTTCTTTATTGGGCAACCCACTCTGGCGCCTGAACAACTTCCTCAATCTCCTTCATTTTTAAGTTTTTTCTGATAGCCCATAATCTGGTAGCCAAAGGTTTTAGTCAAGACTCTAGGACACATAGGACACATCCTTTAGATACAACGGGATCATTTTCCGGGAAGCCCTGATACAATGGAGAGTCCTGGAGTGAAGAAATCTCTACAGTAACTTCAGAAAGCAGTCTCACCTCTATGACTCCTCTATCAATCCTTTCTGTAGGGACTTCCCTGGTGGTCCAGTGGCTAAGACTCAGACTCCATGCTCCCAATGCAGGGGGTCCGGGTTAATCCCTATTCAGGGAACTAGATCCCACATGCCTCTATTAAGAGTTCGCATGCCGCAATGAAGATCCTGCACGCCGCAACTAAGACCCAGCGCAGCCAAATACTTTTTTTTTTTAAATCCTTTATGTATCCTGACCTTTTAATTAAAATAGACAAAAATAAAATTGAGTTATGAACCTCTCCAAAACACACACAGGATTTCTGAAAGCAAAGCGATCGACTTCACAAATGCATACATTAAACACACACACACACACACTTTTGCCTCAGGACAGGCGCCAAAAGTCTTCTAATTAGACATTCAGCAACTTCTCTTTGCTTGGCCTTCTATCTTCTGAAACAAGCCAAGCTGTGCAGTTACTGCATTCCAGATGCTGAAAAGCAAATCAGGCAGAACAAAAATGAGGACAGTGCACACGTGCCAGCTAAAAAGGCATGGTCAGGGGTCAGATCAATGCCTTTTGCTTTCTAAAAGCCCTTGGGTTTCTTCAGTTTGGAAAGAAAATAATTCAATGTTTTGGGGCCCCCTCCCCACTGCACTGCTCCATCTCCCTCTTCTGAAGTTATCTAAAATTTCCTTTTTTTTTTAAAGAAGAAACAAAGGAAACAAATAAAGCACCAAAGCAGAAAAAATATTTTTTAGTGGCGATATAAGGACATGCCCAACTATAAAAGACTGCTGCTGCAAGCAGAAACACAGGTCCATGGCTGCCAGATCTGATTTTTCAAAGCAGCCTGAATCCACATTTTTACATGAAATCTCCCTGTTTTTCAATGTTGACAACTAATTCAAATTTACAACACTGTGTGAGCCAAACAAAACACATCTGTCGACTGGATTTAGTCCATGAGCCTTCAGTCTTCAACATCTGCCATAAAAAGAAAAATACATGGTTCTTTCAGTGGTAGAGCTCTAACTGTGTGGAAAAAAGCACACCCTATGCTTCCAGTAACACACTATCATCTGAAAAACACACTACAAAATATATAAACATACATATGAAACCCGTTAGAAGGAAAGCAAGAAGAAAACAATCTCACTCTTCACACACTAAGGCGCTCCATTTCTACCACTAAAATAGAAACTATAAACAAAACCCAATGGAAGAAAACAGTAGGAATGAATATGGATTTTCGTGAAACTGAGCTCACTAATGTTCAGCTTCCTCAGTATGTGCATCGGCCCATAACTCCTAGAGAAAAAGAAACTAAAAGGTGACTTTTCTATGGCACAGCATTTAACTCTGATTTAAAACAAACAAAAAACGAGTTCCCTAAAGAAAGGCAACCTTGGGCTTCCTTGGTGGCGCAGCGGTTGAGAATCCGCCTGCCAATGCAGGGGACACGGGTTCGAGCCCTGGTCCGGGAAGATCCCACATGCAGTGGAGCAACTAAGCCTGTGTGCCACAACTAATGAGCCTGTGCTCTAGAGCCCATGAGCCACAACTACCAAGCCCGCTTGCCACAACTACTGAAGCCCTTGCGCCTAGAGCCCACGCTCCACAACAGAAGGCACTGCAATGAGAAACCCACACGCTGCAACACAAGTAGCCCCCACTCGCCACAACTAGAGAAAGCCTGCACACAGCAATGAAGACCCAATGCAGCCAAAACTAAATAAATACAATAAATTTTATTTTTTTAAAAAAAGGCAATCTTTTAGAAAGGGTACCCATGACTCTTAACTCTCCTGGTAAGCCATGGGCTTTTTTAACCCTTTTTTTTTAACCCTTTTTTATGGGTTATAAACCTGCACAAAGAGCCCACGTGCAGCAACTAAGACCTGGTGCAGCCAAAAAAAAACAAACAAAACAAAACCTGAATTACAAACTCTATAGAGCACTGGTTCTTAAATTTTGAGACTCTAATGAATGATGGAAGGTAATGACTCCTTGAGAAAATGCACTTCCCTCACAAAACGTTTAGAGTTCATGAGCTCCCTGTAGTCCATGGACCGTACTAAGAACGTCTTGCTCTAGAGAATATTGAAACTACCTAATCTCAAAACCCTCTGCTTCTTCCCACCAACGCATCTCCACTCCATCTCTCTACTTCAGGCAACTATCATCTCCAGGCTATAACAGTACAACAGCCTCTTAACTGGTAGCCCCACAATCCATTTTCTACACCCCTGGCAAAAACGATTTTAAAATGTGTATCTGGGGACTTCCCCGGTGGCGTAGTCGCAGTGGTTAAGAACCCACCTGCCAACGCAGGGGACACGGGTTCGAGCCCTGGTCTGGGAAGATCCCACATGCCACAGATCAACTAAGCCCATGCGCCACAACTACTGAGGCTGCGCTCTAGAGCCCGCAAGCCACACCTACTGAGCCGGTGTGCCACAACTACTGAAGCCCGCATGCCTAGAGCCAGTGCTCCACAACAAGAGAAGCCACTGCAATGAGAAGCCCGCGCACCACAACGAAGAGTAGCCCCCGCTCGCCGCAACTAGAGAAAGCCTGCACGCAGCAATAAAGACCCAAAGCAGCTAAAAATAAAAAATAAATTAATTAAAAAAAAACCTGTACTAATTATGCTATTAAACTAATATGCTAAAGAACTACTACTACTACTGCTGCTATGACTACTATTAACACCACCACCGCTACAATTGGACTGTACCTAATCTGCAGGCTAAAAACACCAGTCTCCAAAACCGGACATCTTTCACTAGTGCTAAGAGATGTAAAAAGCAGAGATGGAATTGTATTGAACGTAAAGGCTTTTAGTTAGACAGTTCCTAACAGAAACTTCAATCAACTCTTCTACAAAATACAATCAAGCTTAAATAGCTGCAGGAAAAAACTGCTTTTGATATTGCTAAAGCATGTATACTAATTCACAAAACTAATTTCCCAGTAGGGAACAAACTAAGCCCAGTTTGTTCCACAAGTTCTTCATGGCAGCAGCCAGCTTTGGTTGTTTAACAGGCTGGATACACACATCGGTCTGTCTAGATAACAGAAAAAACTACAACAAACCGTATTGCCACAAACAAGAAAAGGGAGGGCCATCCGAAAGGGAAAGAAAAAGATGGTGTGATACGTGCCTTTCCAGTCTGGGCCTACAACCTATAAATTCTAAAAGTGACGATAATGATAACTAGTGCTTAATACCTGGCAGGTAATGAGCTAAGTGGTTTTCAATTTACCTCATTTAACCTTCATAGTTACGCTATAAAATAACCAGTGTTGCCGCTATTTTGCAGATAAGGAAACTGAAGGACCTGGAAGTGAAGCTCCTCGACCTGAAACCAAAAGCTAGCAGAGCCAAAACTTGAACCCAGGCAGCTGGCTCCAGGATCCTTCCGTTACGCTGCCACCAGAAGCTTCATCGGCTCTCTCCCGCCAGGCCCTACCACGCTCTCAGAGGCTTTTCCTTCAATCCAATGAACAACCTCCTCGTAAATACTCAACTACCACTGATGGCTCCAACTGCTGGGCAGCAGCGCTACTCGCCAGTTTCTGCCGCCATACTCCATCCCTATGACTTAGAAAGGCAAAGAGAATAACTGATAAAAGTTGCTTGGGTGCTAAGGGAGATGAAGGAAATTACCTTATTCAGGCAGAACACACGCCAATTACCACTGGAACACAAGTCGGCCTCACCTCCAGCGCAAGAGAAATGAAAGTGGGCGCACCAATGTTCCCGTGGGTGATAAATTTGGACTATGCCTCCTCTGGCCACAAGGCAGAAAAGAACGGAAGAGGCACCAACATTTACTGAGTGTCAGCCACATGCGCCCTAGAAGAAGACAGATCCAGGCCAATGGAGATTAGGCTGGGGGGAAGGGCACTCAAGAGTTCCGGGAAAAAGAGAAATCCAAATAATAGGATTCAGGATTCACCCGACTAAGGGGGGGAGATAGAGGAGGTGGAGGCCCCTCCCTGGCAGCTTGCAAGCAAGAAAAAGAAGCATAGGGGGTGCTCCGGAGGAAACGCGGCCCTGAGAGTCGGGAGCTAGGCCGGAGCGAGGGGAAGCCCTGAAGGGCGGGGAGGGGGAGGAGCCGGAGCGAGCAGGGCCCGCTCAGAAGAAGCCGAGGAGCAGGCGAGGGGGAGCAGCTCCGCGCCAGGCCTGCCGGGCACCGTGAGCCAGCGGCCGCGGAGAAAAGATAAAAGACGAAACGACTGGAGCAGACTGAGCTGCCCTAATTCCCATCAAGGGCCCTCACTCACCTGGGCCCACCTCAGCGACGGCAGCAGCAACCTCGCAACGGCACAACCGGCCCGAACCTACCCCCCGCCCGACAGCGCGCCCCGCGTCCCAGCTCTCCGACGACGTCTGCTGCGGCGTCGCCCCGCGGCCTCCTGGGAAATGTAGTCCTAGGTCCCGCCTTCCTGGCAAGCTTGACGGTCTATAGAACTACGTTTCCCACAAGGCAAGGCGAGTGCCGGGCCCGCCGCTTTGCGTCACGCGCCAGGTTGTCGGCAGTCACGTGGGCTGCTCCGTTCCATCCCCTCCCCCCGCCTGGGTGGCCTGGGGAAGAAGGAGGGAGGTGGACGGAAGGGGCGGGGGCGTTGCTGACGCCAAGGCCCCCACCATTTTGGAAGCAGCCTGGAGCAAGGGCCTGAGCCCCACCCACTCGCGGCCTCCCTTCGTAGTCGGAAAGTCTCTGAGCTGGGAATCTGCTAGCCTGGCTTTCGGGTTCTGCCCTGCCACTTCTCGCTTCGTGACCTTGAGCAAATCTCCCCTCTCTGAGCCTCGGCTTCCTCCCCTATGAAATGAGACTCTTAATTTCTACCCCAGAGTTGTTGCGGGACTCCGACAAAGTATGGCATACAAAAGCAGCTACTACCCTGAAAGCGCGACTCAAAATGAATTTGTTTTTATTGTGACAGTGTGCTCCTAAGGAGACCCAGAAGCCCGGGTGTGCAAAGCTCTCCACTCTCATCTCCCGCCACCGCTGCCCCCCACTTCCAACGACAATGGGAGCACATAAAGAGGTTTTAAAGAGTGTGGTCCTGTAAAGCTTATTAAAGTGGATGCCCTCACCTATAGAATGAGAAATTTCCCGGAAGGTATAGCCTTGGAATCTGCATTATAAACAGACTTCTCCAGCGATTCTTAACGCACATAGAAGTTTGACAACCACGGCATTTATCAAGTTTTTTGCACAGGCTGGTTTGCGCTAGAATTCCTACCCTACTGAACGCCAACCTTTAAGACTGAGCTCCACTGTCACCTCTTCTGTGAAGCCTTCCAAGTTTACGAGCTCCTCCTCATCTCTGTCCTCCCACAGTACCTTTCCATCTTATAATTATCAAGAACTGTGTTTGTCTTCTCCACCAGACTGTGAGCTCTTTAGAACAAAGATCAGTTTTGATGGATTTCTGCATCTCCAGGGCAATGTAAACAAAGTAAAAGTGAAAAAAATATTGAATATTCTTCCTGCGAGAAAAACTCACTAGGCTCAACTCAAATGTCACATGGTGCCACATCAGCTCTCACCCTTACTGGCCTCAGCAGCATTCCTTC